>NC_061522.1:24870479-25493139 GCF_022379125.1 Scophthalmus maximus
TGAGGGCTCCGGCAGGTGAAGGTGGAGGGCAAAGTGGAAGATGGCAGATGGCAGATGGCAGGGCTGGACTGAGCGGGGACTCAGTCAAGAGGAGCTAGCATGCGAGGCAGGGGATTCAGGGATGTCAGAGGGCAGTGGGGTAGAGAGGGTTTTGGACTACAGGAGTTGGGCGGTGAGCGTGGCAGGCACAGAGTCAAGCCAGGCGAACGTGGCAGGCACAGAGTCAAGCCAGGCAGAAAGGTAAGCAGGGGATGATCACAGGCACAGGGAGACAAAGGTTAGTTCAAGCAATTATCTAACGTTTTGAAAGGCAAACATGTTGCGGAGAGCCAGCATCACAAGGACCACTAGAGCACAGATGTGCTCAGAGTCTGACTGATGTTGTCATCCATCCATGAGGTTTTCAAATTCAACCTCTTGGGCATTCAGCTTTACACAATGTGACTCTCTTCCTAAATATCTGAACTCTCCCTCATGTTGATAGCAGATATACAAGGTGTAAAGTCAGGCTATGCAAAGTAACCTGAATATGCACATTATATGCAAATTAAGCATTTGGCAAAACACAGCGCCTCTGTGTGGCCACAAGGGGGAAAAACAGTCTCTGGCCAGGGTTGGTGCCAGCTTTGGAGGCTCTCATATTATCCTGCCCTAAAAGACCCCCGCCCCACACCCACTTTGAATGGGATGCTGCAACGTTAAGACTGCCATTGGCCTCACATTTGGACGCATTCAGGAAACCCAGTCACGTTCATATTAACTTGAATAAAACTGGGGATGGGACGATACCACTTTTTCGTGTCTGATCTGATACCGAATCTGCCACCTCGAGTATCTGCCGATACTGATCCGATACTAATCTGATAAAATCTTTTCCCACTTGTAAAATAAAGTATTAACAATGCATTGTTCAGGATGCACTTTGCTTAACCTAGCCATCTCAACTGTGAAACAAATCAACTCCCCTAAAGGAAGACATGCATAGCCAGCAACATGACTGAGTTATTGAATACTGCTGTTTTAGTTCTCATAGTACTTTTAGCAGAATGTTTTATATCTAGTACTGTTCAAACAAGCAAAAAAAAAATTTAACTATAAACTGTTGTTTAAATAATAATAAATTAACATAACAATATGATGCCAGAATGCCGTTCAAGGCTTAGTAGATACGTAAAATAGGCATTTATTTGGCATGTTTACTGTGATGTATCGGATCAGATTTTACTTCATATTTCTTCCGATATCAGATCCAGTCATTTTGGTCAATATTGCCCCGGTACCGATATGGAATATTGGATCGGCACATCCCATTTAAAACACTGGAATGAGGAACTTAGTACCACGTTCACTATTCCACCTTCTACTCTGACTCGAGCTAAATGTGTCATAAAGATATTCATGGCAGGTTGTTCTGTTTCTGTAGTCCAACGACTACTGTGAAATATTGTGTATATGAAACATCCTTTTATTCAAAACCATAGCAAAGACACTCAGGAAATTACGTGAATGTATTCTATATACATAAACATATCATATGATCAGAAGTCAACAGTTCTTTCGTCCACAGTTCGAAGAACGTTTATATTCTTTGAACAACCATATCTATCACAGGGCTTCTGTAAAAAAATTTAATCTTCAAATAATTTGGTGTTTGCGAGCAGCCTGCCCTGGTGTTTCTGCACACTCATCGTTTCGTATTGTCTGGTAGAGGAGCAATATCTGTCAGTAGGGCCTTTTGTCTGCTTTTAAATTAAGTGTTTAAATCACTCGAGTTGCATTAAAGATAAAAAAAAATGAAAAGAAAAGGAAGATGAAAGGTGAAATTTTGCCAACTTGATACAAATAGTGTCAGCACTTGGGAAAAACTTAAAAATAGTATTTTGATGCAAAATAAATAACGGTCAAAGTTACAGCCTCCTGGATAACAGAACTACACTGCCACCAAATGGACAGACCACAAAACACATCACTCACCTCAGCGGAGAAGTGAGTCAAGAATTACATTCGAAGCAGACAGACAGGAGAAGAGGAGTTGAGGACACAAATAATTGGAAAACAATGTTTTAAAAGAGGATGTTATACATTTATTATTGATCCAGCTTTTGAAATCCAAAAGATGGGGTAAGGGATTAAAAAAATCATTGCACTACTTAATAAAGTATTACTAGTAATAACTCTCTTACAAAATGTACAAATGTTTGTTAAAAATTTCATCATCATAATAACAGGCCTTCAAATGATTTTGGTTACAGATATAATACATGATGAAACTACTATGATGCCATTTTTAATGAGAAGAGTTTCATAGAGTTTAAAGGAAAAAAACAGTTCAAACAATCCAAACGACTTGCATGGAAAACATTAGCAAAATGAATCGATGAGCACTAATCATACTGGTTGCACCGTTTTCTGAAAAAGACATAAATAGTGGGACTGAGGTATTTGCTAGTGTACCAAGCAACAGAAAACTGTCCAACACAAAAACAATCCTAAGACACAAAATGGATGTATATGGTCACAAATATGACCTTTGACCCCAAAGAAGAAAAAAAAACACAATTACACAAAATATAATTTCCCTCCATTCCCGTGGATATTTCATGACTTTATACACTAACATCACTGGAGATTAACATTCTCCCTGGACACACTCTGGATTTAAAACGGTCGGAAACAAATGTATTGGTCTGATGGGGTGACACTGGATAGATACAGCTTGTGCCTGGAAAAAAGAACAATTTGGCTTCTCAGATGTAAGACTGCATGTGCCTGAATCAACTTTCCAAACCAACCCTTTTGTCAACACAATCTCTCTAAGGCCTATGTTAGGTTGTCATGTTGACACAAAAATACCACTTGTGATAAATAGTGATAAAATACATTAGGAAGTCTGCTCTGTGCGCGAGGTGAACATCTTGGGAGTTACTTATGACAAACTGACATAGGCTTTACACAGATTGTTTTTTTAAAAACAACTCTGGACATGGACAGATGTGCAGTGAGAACATAAAAGGGTTGACAGTGACATACTGTAGGTAATAGAAGCTGAAGTGGAGATATATGGTTTTTAATGCATTTACATTTTTGCTCACCTTCACACACCGACTGTGAGAAACTGATCAGTGGTTTCCTGAATGGAAAAGAGTGTGTAGGTCTTAAACCTACGTATTAAAGTGCTGAAGTGTCAGATTTGCTGCCTGGTCAAATTTAGTAGATTCAGCTGTGACCTTATAAGTGTCTTTAAATTTGTTCCCCGTCAGTGATGGAGAAAACATTGCATCTGTACCTGCCAAAGCACACAGAACGCTGCTCGGGTACCGAGGCAGCTACAGACGCGTCTTCAAAGGCCTTATTCCTAAAAGAAAGCTAGTGAACTGAGAATCGATTAATCCACCTGGTCATGTCGGTAATATCTAACTGTATTCACATAATGTGCCTTAGAGAAGAGCTTATTGGATATGTGGAGACAGATGAAGGGTCAGGATTTGTTTCATTGTGGTGAGGAAATACTGCATCAAAAAACAATTGGTCTCAAAAGCTTCCAGCCTTTACTCATTTCACACAGGAACAATGTAGACTAGCAGGAATGGACTGGTGGAGCCAAGGTATTAAGAGTGTGTAAATCGTTTGTGTCATAAACACCAAGAAACACTGTGCAGCATTGCTGATTTCTTGGGAGGTGTTCCTCCTCCTAAACTTTGACCTCCAAGCAAACCTCAACTATAAGGGTCTGAAGTTTAATCAATCTGACAGAGTGGGAAAAATACCGGATTTAGGATTCAGCCAGTGCACTGTACCCACATGAACTGTATAAATATCACAGGAAGAAACACACACACCCATGCACACACACACCTTGAGGGAAAAAAAAGTTCTATGTTCCAAAGTATTTGACTGTTTGACAGTGTACAGTATCTGTTTCACCCTACACACAGCTCTCTAGAAAAGGAATGCATGAACACACAAATTCAAAAAAAGACTGATTCGGTACGACTGTAATGATAATGAGTCTGGTTAAAAACGACTGTGCAAACCAAGATGTGAATGCTTAATTATAACCATAATAATAACAATGAAATTAAAACAATCTTTGGACTGCCAAGATTTTTAACGTAGTCTTTTGCGAGTCCATCCATAGAAGACTGAAGGGTTCACAATGACTTTTAAAAAAACATGTATGTCTACCTGCACATGACATTGTTTTGTTGCAAAGGCCATTCATAGAAAGGAGGAACCATGAGCAGAAGGCAGAGTAGTAATCCTAAAAAGGCCTAGGAAGTCCAGCAATAGTGTGAGCATGAGTCAGTCAAAAGTTCCCACACCCCTAAATGCTGATCCATGTGAGATTTACTGTTCAGTGTCCTAGAGAACAAAGAGTGAAGGAGTAAGGAGCACTGGTCCCAGTAATGTGGCGGAATGTGTGCATTATACTGTATTATAAAAAGAGAGGAGTTCACTGATTGGTTGGTGCATCCAAAGGGGAGTCAAACGGAGCCAGGGATTGTGGGCGTTTGGTGCTGATACGAGTCACTCAGAGTCCCGCTGGACCTCCGAGGCATCGGCTCGACAGATAGGACAGGTCCGGTTGGCCTGGAAGGCACAAAAAATAAGGAGATGAACAATAAATATATTTTTTAACAAATGAACCTAAAAGGTCAATATATAATAGACACAAACTAACACAACAGAATAATCTAAAGTTTTAAATGGTTATTTTTCATGTAAATTTTCATATTGTTATCAAATTGCATTATCATTTTAATATAGTCATAGAATGCCAATACAAGGATGTGAAAATGAAAATTGGATTATTGAATTTTCATTTACATTTTTACTCAAAAGACACATTTGTTGAAAATCAAAATGCTATTGTGGAATTACATTTTTATTTTTCACATTTACATTTTCATTTGAATTAAGTCCCCTATAGGCTTTCATAGATTTAAGTCCTGGGCACACAAGCATTTACAACTGTAGGTCGTGTGGCAAAATCCATGTATTGCACTGGGATCCACGGATTTGCTAGTGGGAGCAGTGGAGGGGCCACGGAAATCTGCACACATTTTTAGTATCAACTTTTATAAATTCTGATATTGATGACATTTTGACATGTCATCGACAAGTATACAGTACAAATATATCAATACCAATCCAATAGCAAATCAGAAGTTATTAGTGGTGTTGCTGCATTAACTCTTATCAAACCTGTTAAAAAAATGAGAAAATAATGCTGCGTTCCATTATACCTCAGAACTAGGAGTGGTGAATTTCCTCAAAAATTCCGACTCGGGTGGGCATTCCAGTTGCAACTTCGGTCTCGGATGTTGGTTATTCAGAGTTCCGAGATTAGATTGGAATGATAACCCAGATTTCCGAATACCAAGCTCCGACTTCCGAGGTATAATGGATGCAGCATTGAACTTGCCCCACATAAGACAATGGTTTGCAGACGGTAAATTGTGACATTGACCCGTTAGCCACCTTGCTAACTGTCTGCTGACTATTATTTTTTCCTACCTTCAGTTATTAACTAAAAAGCTGCAAACACACGACAATGTATGCCAGTGGTAATAAAAGGCTGTGTACTGAGAAAACAGAAACAACCTCGTGAAGTACCACTGCTAGCACCTTCCCAGCTAACTAGCATGCTAGCCATTTGCTTGCTATTTGAGTAGTCATTACTGTGATTAGTCGTTAATTCCCCAAGCTTCGCTCACCTTAAGCCACTTGTCTACACATTTGGCATGGAACTCATGATTGCAGGGCAGGACCCTGAGGAGCTGCCGAGACTCAAAGTCACACATGCACACCACACACCTGTAGGACAAAGAAAGGTTGAAACCATTTAACATCAAGTAGAGACATTTTCCAATCACATCACTTCCTACATTTGAAAAGGCAGAGAGGTACTCACAGTGTTTGCTCAGACTGATGGTTATTGGGGTTGAACCTGTATGATGGCAGCTGCTCTATATCTGCCTTGGTTAGACCACGAGGCTTGGCTTCTCCGAGACGCTCGGCGAGGTTCAACAGAGCCTGGAGGTTTCACGCAGAAGAGCAAAGTTATAGGTCAAAGTTCACAACAGAAACCCTCTCTGAAAAACTTTCAAAAGTGATTTTCTCTAGTCCAGGTGAAGTGTTTAAAGAGAACGAGTAAAATGGCTCTTTAATGAACTGCTTAAGTTGTGCTGACATGGAATAGTAGTGACTTTATTAATGGCACGTGTGTAAGTGTTAACAAAATAATTCTTTTGAAAGACCATGGGGGTCAAAAGATGACATTATTCTTAGGTGGAGGTTGAGAAAGCAGTTTGTCCCACCTCATAGTTCTCCACCTCTCCGTCGTCCACATCCAGCTCTAGACTGATAGTTGGGGCCACATTTGGGGGCACAGGAAGCATGGACCTGTGGTAGGTGGGTGTAGGAACATGAGTTTAGAGGATTGCATGTTATCTCTCTAGGATATACTCATGAGTTACATCACATTCACCTGTGTAGTTCCAACATAAACCTGAGGAAGTGAAAAAAACTTACAGGAAGTAAGGCAGGAAGCTGGGGTGGTAGGGTGAGGGGGGCACTGCCTGCTGAGACCGGAAACGCCTGCTTGTGAATCGGCGAGGCATAAAATGGGGATAGGGCTGGGAAAAGTGGGAAAAGAGAAAAGTAAATACATTTATCGCTCCAAATTTTTAAACTATGTTACAATTCAAACAAAAGTGCAATTTAAAAATGTACTCACCACTGTGAAAAGCTCCTGGGACAGTGGGTCATGGTGTGAGAGGAACTGGAGAGGGGTGGAGGGTGGCAGGGTGGAGGGGGGCTGGTGGTGATGGTGGTGGTGGTGGTGGTGGGCATAGCTAAAGCCTCCACCCACTGAAAGCTGCTCTCCCAAAAGCTCAACCTCATTTTCGATCGTCTGTAACGGCTGCGAACAAACACATGTTATTGATCGTGACAAATACATAACTGGACCAAAAAGATGTCTTCTATTGTTTTATTTTGTAGGACTTTTTTTTTACCTAACCATAAGAGCAGATTTTAACAGTTTGATCAACTACAGCCCTTGTATTGGACATTCTTTAAACACCAGGGTCCAACATAACCAATGTCCCGGGGTCAGTAAAAACTGACAGGACAAGTCGATCGATTGAATGATTGACTGATTGGTAATTAAGTCTCTTCTCTTTAAGAAGCGTGGACGTGCAAAGTTCAAGAATACTTTAAATCTTCTCATTATGATGTGAAAAAATTGAGGTTGTCATATAACAGTCAACAGTACAACATAATGATCCAAGTTACTATTAATAATTCCAGGTGAGCTATAAAAAAAAAGAAAAAACACAAATCATTCACGTACCGATCGAGGCTGTTGTGTCTGGAAAGGCAGGAACTGCCCGGGTGAGGGGAGGTGAGGCGCATGGTGAGAGAGGTGAGGTGGGGGAGGAAGCAGGAACTGAGGGTCACTGGAAAGCAGTGATGGGAAGGCATAGGGTACCGGCAAATGTTGCATTGAACAAGCCTGCAGCATCTGGAAAAGGGGGAAAGAAAGACAACAAAGAAAGGAAAAAGAGAAATGTTTTAGATGCATGTTTTCACACTGTAAGTGACTGAATTGTGCCATGTCTTGCCACAAGGTGGCAGCCAAGACCTAGAAGGCCCCTTTACACAGAAAAATGTTCATGTCCATCATTACTACTTAGTACCCACTTTCCCTCAGACACTTTCCCTTTTTCTTTGGTTAAGTGGTAGAAGAGACTGTATAGCACAGAGTGTACTTTTTTTTATATAAACGAACAACCCCACACACTCGAACCACACACTGCTGTGTTCTTCTCACCGGGTGGTAGTGTTGTCCAGTGCTGAAGACCATACTGCAGGCGGGGACCTGTTGTTGTGAGGAACAGGAAGGGGGGAGGTGCTGACCGCTACACAAAGGTGCTGCGAGACCGTGAGGAGGGACCGGGGTCACTGTGTAGGAGACTGGTACACTGCCCTGCTGCAGCTGAGGAGAAATCCCATCACAGTTGATATACAGTCTCTCTCTCACACACACACGCACACGCTCACACGCACGCACGCACGCACGCACGAACGCACAGGCACACGCGCGCACGCGCACACGCACGCACGCTGGCTGCTGGCGTACTCGCACAAAAACTGAAAACAATTTCTTGACTAACCTGTTCATGCAGGTCCATGACCATGGCTCCTTGCTGTTGTTGCGCTGCATGGTGCTGTTGCTGATGATGGAGGTGATGATGGTGGTGAGCGGCTGGATGCAGTAGCCGTGGCGACAGGGTAGGGGGGTGGAAAGCTCTGGGCTCGTCTGACCCTGCCCCACCGATGCCAGCTGTTGGGGGCTGACCGTAGGTGCTGGGCGTGTGTGTTGGATATGTCTGGTGCATGGAGGGACGGGGGTTGTGGTGGTAGTTCTCATCCTGGAGATCCGATGACGAGAGGCGAGGCGCGGGGCCTTGGGTGGAGGGGTGATGGTGGGGAGGCAAATGACGAGTGGGTCTGGACAGACGGCCACGCTGGCGCCTTGCTGGTGGGCTAGAGATGGGAAGAAAAGCTCTGGTTTATATTTGGGGCCCTTCAGCCAACTCAAAATCACAGTGGAATAATTTGTAGGAATCAAGACACCACCCCACCTGCGTCTGTGCCGAGCAGGAGTGAGGCATCTCTCCTGGTGGTAGTGTGTGTGGGGGTGAGGTTGTCTCCGACTCGTGGGCCCTGACTCCCAGGGGCGGATGGGGGGAGATGGTGTGGATGGTGGAGGGACGGATGAGGTTAGCTGTTCCAAAACGGACTGGCTGGACAGCCTCTGGCGCTTGGGACTTGGGCTTTCCTCACTCTGCAGAGGTGAAAGAGAGGAAAGAAGAGGAGGGTGGGAGAGGAGATGGGTATTGTGGTCAGTGAACCAAAGCACACTTATCAAACAAATCCATTTCACCATGCTTGACGTTGCCTCTAGCCTACAATCCCTACTACTGCACAGGCAGGGCTCCTTTGTGACTCATGGCATTTACTTTATGGTCAAGAGTGAGTGTATGCTTATATGCATTCGTTGGCGAATGAGAGCACATTGCACCACCAGCGAGTTGAGGGCCAGAGGTTTCAAAGTCACTTCCTGTCAGAGTGAGGAAATGCAAATGCAAGACAAGCTCTCACAAGCCCATGTGCGAGTCATACGTACACACACGCCCTGAACTGGAGAGCTAGACAAATCTGTTTCTGGAGTGAGAAAACTCAGTGACACAGACAAAAACAAAACGACAAGGCTGAACACGGAGTTGCCCAGGTTTAGACTGACTTAGGAGTTATCATGTTCTCTTGTTTTTAGTCCCATCGACTCTTCTGTGAGTCACTTCGCTTACAGTCAAGCAGTGACTCTCACACTTGGCACTCGGTGAGGCGAGATCACACACTCATCCTGTGTCAGAGTTTAGTCATTCTTATGAAGACCGTGGCTGCGCTCTGAGCGACACACAAGTTCCGTACGAGACACCACACGCACGTTTCATCATATTTACCATCTTGACACATTTGCCCCCTCCCCTACTTACTTCATCCCCGTTCCCACCTCCCTTTTTGTGGGAGAGACGCGTTGTTTTAAGTGTGATAAAAATGACTCAGCGGCTGTGACACACACACAGCTCAGCAACCTTGACAGCAGTGTGATTACTAACGGGAATCGGCTGGAAAGACGGCGGCAGAAACACAGAGTTATGGAAACACTCGCAGGCATGCACAACTTCACTTTCACACTCACATGGGCAGCTGCCACCGTTCTAGTGCTTCAGCGTATAAGGGACAAAACATTCTGAGGCCTCAGACTCTGCTTCTCTAACAAACCTGAACATCATGTTTTTCGATTGAACACACTGTGCCCTGGTGGTTCTAATCGTTCACTCGTAGCACTGGATGTGACCCGAGCTTAGGCAGCTCACGGGAAAGACGCACGGGAAAGACGCACGACAACGATGACTTAATTTAGTCTTGACTGGAGAGGCCTATGAGATGGGAGAGGGCTGGGAATGAGGAAGGACACTGGAAGAATGAGAAAAAAGAGATAGAGCGAGTGTGTAAAAGAAACAGGCAGACAGGAAAGACGGGTGAAGACCCTAAATGACAGAACAAATGTGGGTCGCAGGGAGGGTTACGCATCACAACTTTTAGTGCGTCTGTCTGTTTTTCGGCATCATTTGGATCCAAGATGACTGGTGTATCAGCAGACCACTCCCAACCCCTTCAAAGCCATTTCATATCTGAACACATCCTTTTCCTGCCTTATCCATTTTTGTTCTTAACGATAAATTGGGAGGGCCGGCGATTTATTTTTGTATTCATAAAACTCAAAATCTTTGTTAACTTATAGTCTATTTCTCAGGTTGTTACCGACTCAGTTCTAATTACTTTTAGAAAGTGAACTTCGTTCAAAACATGAAGACTTTATTTTGTCAAACACAGGAACTAAAGATCAGTCGTGGCAAAAAAAAACCACAGACATGAATTTGGATAAACGTACCCCAGCCATCAGAAAGAAAAAATGCCTTGATGTTTGGAGTAGACTAAGTTTAGTAGCGGTAGTAGTAGAAGAAGCGTAGTATTCACTCCAAGAGGCAAAGACAGAGCTTTTTACTACTACATAGCAAACATCAAAGACAACAGTGCTTTAATCTGATTCAAATCGTAATGTTTCAAAGACATTGAGGTAATCTTGCTTTTCAGAAGACCTGAACATATACAGACCCATTAACATTTATTTCTGTCCAATTAAACAATAATTCATTAAGTCAATAAGATTTACAAGCATGACTTTAAGAAAAATGTTGGAAAAAATACCAAAACCAAAAACAGGCTTTCTGGGGCCCATTTTAACCAAAGTGATTTGGAGGCCACACACACCATTCATGCCCGTTTCTACACAGGATCGAGGGAACAAGATCTCCCCCACCCCCCTCTGTACATCTCAACAACAACCCCCTGTCTTCCGACCCGACACCCCACAACCTCTACCAGCCTAGCCCCAACCCCAAAACCCTAGGGACATCTACTGTGCCCATGTTCATATCCAAGCCATCCTCCTCCATCCCAACCCTGACACACACAACCCCGCCACCCCACCGGCTGACACATACACTCCCCGACCTCCTTCAAAAACCTCCTGCCAACCCCCCACCCTCCTCCCCCTTCCAACAGATAAGCTGGATCCCTCTACAGTCCCCTTTGCCTTCCTCTGTCTGTCTGTCTTGTCCGAGACCACAGTCTGAAATCTGAGGGGACAAGACAAGACGTGCTTAGATAGGACACACACACTCTCTCTCTCTCTCTCTCTCTCTCTCTCTCTCTCTCTCTCTCTCTCTCTCTCTCTCTCTCTCTCTCTCTCTCTCTCTCTCTCTCTCTCTCTCTCTCTCTCTCTCTCTCTCTCTCTCTCTCTCTCTCTCACTCTCACTCTCACTCTCTCTCTCTCTCTCTCTCTCTCTCTCTCTCACTCTCACACACACACACACACACACACACACACTCTTAACACATGCAGACTATTGCCCATTAGTATGAAAGTTTGATGGGCCTGTCTGCCCGCGTTAGTGGAAAGGAAGTGGTGTCAGACAAAGGAGTGTGTATTAGTGTATCCTCCAGCAATATGCCATAACGTGGCCTTATTATGAACATACACAAACATCTGGTCCAAACGGGTTTTCACGAAAGCCAGAATATATATGTTTAGAGAGAAAGAAAAAAAAATGCTGACTTTCAGAGGCTCAACACACACACACACAGGGATTCCCAGCACAGCCCATGAACATTGCAAACTGCTCTGTGGGTGATATTACAGCACATTCTGCTCACAATGTAGAGAGCGACCACACACACACACACACACACACACACACACACACACACACACACACACACACACACACACACACACACACACACACACACACACACACACACACACACACACACACACACACACACACACACACACACACACACACACACACACACACACACACACACACACACACACACACAACTGTGGCCAGCAGCTGTTGTGGCCTCACTGTCGTTGCTGAGATCCAAAATAAAGAGCAGCCCAGAGTACAATAGAACTGAGGCCAGGTCTCTCTTTCCCAGCACTTGTGCTCTCGAAATTGTGCGTTAATGTGCACAGAGAAATTGTGGTTATTCCCTTTTAAACATTCATTAATATTTGTGGACATGCTTCCACCAACACTCAAACGTATCTCCCTCCCCCACTTATTTTCTGTCCGTCAACAATATTTCAAAGCCTATTTTGTTTCCTCTGCCACTGTTCCTCCCTTCCTTTCCCTTCCTCCCTCCCTTGCTCCCCCTCTCCCCTTCTCTCCATCCAACCAAGCCCCACAGCTGGAGGTGAAGTCATTAGCAATACCCCCTCCCTGTTTTCGGCCTTGCCTCCTTCCCTCCTTCTCCTCTCCCTTTCCAAGCTCGCTGCAATAACTTCCTCAGCATCCTGCCCCCTCCCCTCTTCTTCTTCTTCACTGTTCTCGCTTCATCAGTCCTTCCCTTATGAGGATGACTATGATTTATCAAGTACAGTTGCATATTCGGGTTATGTTTTAAATTATGCCAATACAATCTACATGCATTTGTTTTCATAATACTACTATCATTGACCTGGCAGTGACGCTGAAATGATTAGGATTACAATGTTGAAATATGATACATTTTCACACTTGCTACAGACACATGCTATCTGGAATAGTTTGATTTCTAAACATACTTATATAAATCAAGTTTTCTATTAGCAAATAAAACAATATTAAACAATATTAGCTGCCTGAGAGCACTATAATAAAATAGGTAAAGAAATAAGAACAAAGAAAATATTTTAAACAACACAAATTTGAATAGGTAAAGATAATTTGTTGATCAGAACAACCCACAATTAAATAATAAGTAATACATTATAAATAAGTAAATAATTCCTACTGTATTCACACATCTTTAAAACTAATTGGAAAGATGTACCGACTGGGTTTCATATTAGTGCATCTGGACACGTGCTTCTCATGTGCTTTTTATTGGACAGAATCACATTACCATGAAAGGCACAGTGATATTTTGTGACTGTATATCCCGTTAAACATCACAGTAGGTTTAAATCAGGGGATAGGGCCACGGCAGTACGTTTAAAATTAGAAGAGCACTCAGTCGAGTGCATACCATTCCAAGGCCCAACAGACCTCTTACATTCAATCAAGCTGCACCAAATCGCACACACTCCAAGATATCAGCCCCCAAAACATGACTGTTTTTTTTCATCACAATCCATACATTACTACCTGGAAATGGATCCGCCCCTTTGTCCAAATCCACACCAAAGTTTAAAGGGGAGACTTATTATGCTCATATTCAGGTTCTTAATTTTAAGAATAATAATTTGGGTTATTACTTGAAAAGGTTTACATGCTCTAATGTTCAGTGAACACATCAGGTTTCCTCATACTGTCCATTCCTGGGTGTGTAGGAAATTCTCATGCTTTTTACCCTGCTTTGTTGGGGGTATGGCAGACATGTTTTATGCACTTCTGTAACATGGTGACTTGGTTCCGCCAGACTACTGACAAGGCGTTCCAGGAGCTTTAGGGGCAATGTTTTCTGTCTCTGGCTAATAAACTTTGCAGACTAACTACACAAAAAAAACTATATGACACATTAGGGGAAAGGGGAAAACTGAAAAAGCTAAATATCTCCAATCTTTCCACCAAGTTTTGTGTAATCCTGTTTACAAATAAACAAAATAACCAAGAAACACAAAACATAACCTCCATGGCGGAGGAATAAAAAAAAAAAATAGTAATATTTTATGGCTACAACACAACCTCCTCATCTATTAAGACAGCTGTGAGTTCACTGGGGGAGGAGGAGATTTACACATTGCATATATGTTGTGTACACACACCATCAGGATCTTGTCGGGTTCTGTGTGTACATGCCTCGGTATCTCACCCAGTATCAGCTGAGAAAAGATATTATCTGATACTCAGTCACAGCGCAGCATGATCTCAATTAAGAGCCACGACAGTCTGCAACATGAAACGTCCCGACATATCTCATGTTGGTGTGAACATTAACAGTGTGTGGCTAACCTTATCACTCTCCTCTCCATATGCATGGTCTGGGTGGCAGTGGTACGATCCGCCAGAGGCCCCTACACAGGGGGAGAGAAGACACAACAGGTCACACAGGGAGACAAAACATACCTATTACACGCACTTCACATGCTTAAAACATGTTATACTAGTACAACGCTCGGAAATGTTCTCTATTTCCTCACTGCATTCATCTCATTTTTGCACATGAATCACAGGATTTTCTTTGGAAGCTAAATATATTGCAAAATAACAATATGTCATGTTTAGTTACTGTATATGAACACAGTAATATTACACAAACAATATTGGAATCTAAAAAGTGTATGAAACTAATGTAATTTTCATTTGCAGATATGAACCAATATGGAAACTTTTGTTTTACAGAATAAACGATGCAGGAAAAATGTGCATGTCTGTTTAGCTTTTCCGTAAAAAGATGTTTATTTTCTAAATTCAAGTTCTATATATTTGGTTGTATTTGTGTTAAAAAGGGGTTTATGGTTGAACTTATCGATCTATATCGACAGCCTCTATTCAACCCTGCAATGTATGGGGCACCACCAGCCAATGTGTTTCTAGTATAAACAAAAATATTCAGTTAGTTTGAGCATGGTGGCATTTAATGGCTATAACTATTTAAAAAAAACTGAAAAGGCCACTGGAAATGATTTTACAATCAACCAAACCATTCATTATATTGTTCTACACTCTTATACATTTAAAGATGAGCCCAATCACTTATACAAATCCTTACACTCATAGTCTTGTACTGCGTTGTGCCAGCTTCATTGATAGTGTACTATTAGTACAGTGTTATGTTATTATTTTACAGTAAAGTGTACACAACATGTTGGAAATACCTGTTGTGGAAATTGAAAGCATGGTAACACGCAGTCATTGTGGGAAGTCCACAGTTCATCTGCATCCATTTAATCCTTTTGTTGTTATTGTTCTATACTGCGACTTGGATTTTAATACGCGACAGCAAAAGAAACAACAACAACATGTTTGTGAGCAAGGGGTGCTGACTGCGTGTACAGCACAAAAGTGAGTGAACCACATATGGTGTACTCTAGTCTCAGATCAGAGGCAGTAGATGTAGGTACACACACACACACACACACACACACACACACACACACACACACACACACACACACACACACACACACACACACACACACACACACACACACACACACACACACACACACACACACACACACACACACACACACACACACACACACACACACACACACACACACACACACACACAAAATAAACACAGTAATCCAGGATTAGAGAAGCTTTCTGATGATACCGCTGCTTGCATCATGGCTAAGACTTTTACTCTTTTGTTTTTCCTCAATCCTTTCATCTTTTTATTGTCTTTTCTATTTGTTCCAGGCTTTTGTCCACTCCAATTGTTACAGGCACGTCTTTACCTGGGGACATCCTCACCACAGATGGTGGCAGAGGTATACACTCCAAGGGTAACCACTCCCAAGGGCACTCCAGGCAGGCTACGTTTACGATAGAGATGAAGAAAGCTAAACTAGAGGGGGATGGATGCAAAACAGGATTTTATAAGATAATTTTTCACCTCTCGGCAGTTTGTGCGATTTTATCCTGCTCACCACCTTTTGAAAAAAAGCTATGATTGACAACCAAAAAGAGAAGGGGGAAGAGAGAGAAAGAAGCGGCAAACAGAAAAAGGTTTTCCCGACTGAAATCCTCCATCCTTGAAAAAGATGTTCTTCTCGTAATCCAATCCCAAGAGCAGGTAAAATAAATGGACTGTGGCAAGTGAAGGTTACATTAGTGTAGTGGAAACCAGCTAACAGGCTATTTGCATCAAGATGATCAGATGATTTGGGACAGAGTACTGGTGAAACATCCATGGGACGTTCTGGCTGCGTGGAGCCTTTATGAGCGACACTCATTCACTGATCACAATAGGCAAAACCCGGCTCCCTCCCTGAATATGGTCTCCCTTGCACATTGTCGGAGTCTGGTAAATTGAGTCAGAGGCGAGTCATTCAGTCGGAGTCACTCTGTGAAGCACAACAGAGCTACAGAGCTATAGAACAGGTATTACATTTTTTGCTGACATCATTTCCGCTGCTGGCCGGTGCACAGCACAGTCCACACAATCTAGTTTCAACACTCGAGGCCACAAGGAAAGTTGAATGGTAGGACTGCAGTATGAAATTATTCTCCTCCATCGAGGGAATATTAGAGGACGCTAATGTGGGAGATTTTCTCATGTGTGACCTCATTTGTACCAACCAGGGATTCTACACTGCACAGGCTTTTCCTGGATCACCTTGCCCCTGCTGAGACAGCATCACTGCTTTGTTTATATATTACTTGCATTTTTTTAAAATTTTACAATGATCAGTCATGTAAAAAATGATAAAATATAATACCCCATCCCACCCCTACTCAACACAGAAACCAGAGGGGCCTGTACGCATACAGTGGCTCAATTATTGCAATTGCCAACACAAACATGAAATAATACCTCTTTTTTTTAGAGAGAAACATGTCTCACAAAGTAAAATAAGAAATAAAAACGTGTGCATCCATCCTGAGACAGGGTCACTGTTGAGATTCATATGTATTCTAAATATCAATCGTTTGTGTCGTCTTAGTCTCATTCTTGAGCAAACTGAAGAAAAAAAGTCTTTGACTTGAAGGCTGCAGCACAGCTCAAGAGGCAGAATAGACTCAGAGAAATAAAACTTGGTGACAAGTTGGACTGTATGCATGATCACACTGCGAGTAGCTCAGTGCAGAGCATGCTTTAACACGCATGCACGCATGCACGGTCAGCAATTGCTGCTGCGTGAGGTTAACTGTAAAAGGGTGGAGAGTGAAACAGATTTAGAAAAAGGTTAATATCACGGAACAAAACATTAAGCGATCAGCGATGGCTTAGGTTAAAATATAAAGAACGAACACAGTTTGCACACCACATAAAAACATTCCTTTTTTCACACCCAACCACACCTTGATTCAGCCGATTGTTCTGGAAAGTGGGAAAAAGAGGACTGCAGAAGTCTATGATTCCCTTCGTTCCGTCTAAAACATGTAACCAGTAGGAGTAAAGAGAATGTGATGGAAGGAGAGTGAAAGACAAGAACAGTGAGGTGAGGATTAAGACGGGGTGTGAGGGAGAGGAAAAACTGGGGACAAGAAAAGGGCAGAGTGGAGGTACAGAAGAAGAGGAAAAGGTTTGAAACTTACATTAAAGAGTGAGAGCACTGGGGGGGGGATAAAGAATAGAGGAAAAATACATGAGGGAGAGGGGGGGTTGTGGCTTCCCCTCTTGACTGCTATTGATTTTCTGTAAGCCTCAGAGTGCATCAGCTATTTCTATCCATTTCCTCCACTTCTCCCTCCCTTTCTCACCCTCCTCCCTCCCCCACCGCACCATGCTCAGACACCCTCCTCGCACATCCTCCTCCTACTCCTCCTCCTCACACTCTCCATCACTTTCGTCACCATCCCTTCCCTGCCACCAATCTATTCCCCCTATCTGCCGGCCTTTCTATCTCTACCATACATCCCTGCTGCTCCATCTAACAGCATCCATGATTCCTTGCGTTGCGTATCACACCATCTCTGTCCGTGAGCTCCATCGCCCCCACTCTCTCTCTCTGTCTCTCCTCTACAGTCCAAACAGAAACACACAGCAGAAGGTGGGGGAATAGAAAGGCTGTTCGGACAGATAAGATGATAGATGAGTGACAGTCTTACTTAACAAATCACCAGCTCAACACTAACAAAATGGGGAAACGTCGGCTGCTGCATAACTTGAACCAATATGCATAATGTGTCAGGAAAGTAAAGGCAATTTCAGCCAAGCATATGTGTAACATGAACACATACACATAAGATGCACACCTTTTGCATCACCCCGCCTCCTGAACACATGTCACAGCGCACTTCACACCCGAGCAAGAAGCAGAGTCAAGTAACAAGCTGGCTATACAGGCTTAAAATAGGCGGGCATGTAGCACCTCTCCTGCCATTACCTGCCTTACACGGCTTCACACAGACCTGGTGGCAAGCGCATGCGTGCGTGCATGCGTGTGTGTGTGTGCAGAAATGGGACCGATTCTAGCCCTCTCCCACTTGGTTGTCCTCCTCCATCTATTTATTGTTCTCTCCTATCTCATTATCTTCCTTTCTGTTCCGGCACTGCTGCAGTCCTTGAGGTAGCTCCTCCGTCCTGCACTTTTTCTCGAGTCGGAAAACTGCTTCTACATCTTCCCAGTCTTGCACTCAACAAGCTGGAATGTGAAGTTGGTGTGTGTGTGTGTGTGTGTGTGTGTGTGTGTGTGTGTGTGTGTGTGTGTGTGTGTGTGTGTGTGTGTGTGTGTGTGTGTGTGTGTGTGTGTGTGTGTGGACAGCCGTATTGCTTTTTAGCCAGAATAGGAATAAAAAGGAACTTTAGAATTCAAGAATCCGTTTCTAAAGTTCCTTAAAATAAATCCAATACTATTGCATATCCTTCCTTGACCTAGCAGCAGCTGGGAATCTTAATAACAGCCTTTTAAGGGCCGATATTAGTCATCAAGTTAATGACAATCTAGTCTGATATAAATCAGACTCATTTGTTTTCTTAGACTTTTTTTTTTTTTACAAAATGCCCCAAGCAGCAAAAACAGATTTCTGACTAGAATATTCAACATATTCCTCTGCTCACCTTACAGGATGTGTGGACTGCAAAATTTCTTTCGGAGACTTAGAGATGAGGCAGTAAGAAAACCAAGATCTAACAATCAACATAGTAATTTCAGCATGTAGCTGTCATTACTCACTAGAAGTCCACAAATGATACCTGCCTGACTGCATTGGGAGTCCCATAGCAGCTCCACAGTGCTGTTGAGTGTATGGTATAGTCTTTATGTACCTTCTGGTTGCCTTTCAGGAAAATGTACCTTCTAAACAATTTAGTTTATACGCCGTCTACCTTTACCATCTTGCTGTTTTACTTCTGTCAGCTTCTTAGTTGACAGGAGTTTCATTATTGTCGTTATACGTATGCATGTTTCAGTCCTGTTTCTGCTCTCAGCCCACCCAGGCAGCAAGTAAACAGGGGGCGTGCACGTACACACACACACACACACACACACACACACACACACACAGTCAGTAGATGAACACACACACAGCTAACCACCCTTTTATACTCCTGACTCTACCACTCCTTCTGTCCTCCCTCAATCTCCAAAACCGAGGTATAAACAGACATGACCCTGGTTAGCGTTCTTGTTCTTGCCTCTATGGCCAAAGCCTTATTTGACTTTTCCGCAACAAAAATATGCATGATACTAAGGATGTGAAGTAAAGCCGCACCTACATGTCATAACATCTTACAGCACAGTTTGTGTCTGTGGCCTCAAGCAGTGAAGGGGTTCCTGATAAATGTAGGCATAGAATTTATTTTGTATTGTAAATGGCTGAAAATTAAATATCAGTTCTGAATATTCATACGTCACTGAACTGAAACTCGAATCACAAACCTCATATCGTTTATTGAACCAAATTGTGAGATAACAGTACTTTCCCATCCCTACTGACGAAATTGACCTTCTGAACGACGTCCTGTCGACATTGGTACCATGGATTTGCACCCATGACACAACCAAGGCCTCATCCAGGGGATAATTCCGTGAGCTATACAGTTACCTCCCCGCCCTCTGTCTGCTGCCAGCCTATCCTTTTTATCTTTCCCTTATCAGTCACAGTATCCACTTCTTCTTCCAGGTTGCACACTTAACTGCTATCTGTGAAGCATGCTTCCTCTTTGTGCTTTGCTTACAATAATACACATGCGACCTGTGTCCCCTCCACAGTCTACCCTAGTCCGTGAAACTTGGTCACATCCTTCCTTTTGCCTTTTCTCCTGTGCTTCAGTTCCTTTCCCTTCCTGTCCTCATCCTCTGTCTTCACTTGGCTTTGCTAAAACACTAAACTTCCTCCCAACATCAAATCATGTCAGTAACGCAACCCACACTTTTTTTTTTTAAACAACTCTTCTATTCCTCCGCTCTTCCAGTTTAGTTTGTGCACTTTCACTGACCTTACTCTCTTTTCTATCTGTACTTTTTTTGGTAACCTTTGCCATTCTTGCTCCCACTCCCTCTTAGAAGTAGCTCTTTTTTCAAACCAAATCAGATCCCATACCATGAATTCGGAGCTAGTTTGACGTGAGCTCGTCTTGCTGACCAAAGTGACTGCTTTGCTGTTTACCCGAAATGACGGCTGCTACTTGGTCAATCCAAGGGAAAGAGTTTCTCTTCAAACCGGAGGGTGTTGCCTGGGCGACAAGACAAAGGAAAGAAAAAGAAAAAGGAAAAAAAGAAACAAAAGTACATGTTTTCACCTCTGTTACAGAGAGAAGGATGGAGAAGACAAAAGTGGAGTGGACGGGTAAACAGCGTCTGTCCCTCTGCTGCTTTGGGCAATCCATTAAAACGATCCCTCCATTAGACAAATGTGAGGGAGAAGGCCAGAGAAAATGGACCAGAGGGGCACAAAAAAAGGGCTGACCGATCCAAAAGGGAGGGAGAAATTAATGTGTCTAAGAGAGGACAGGCTGTGACAGAGGTGGGTCAGAACCAGGATAGGATATCGCCTGCTACAGAGCGTGTTTTTATCTGATTGGACCATTTTGGCACCGGTTTTAGGTATTAGAGTGTGGGCACTTTTGCTTGAGCGCTTCTTCTTTTTTCGAACCTTCAGCCCCAACTTTGTGGACTTGAGCTCTCGAGGATCTTTTTTACCTCTTAACCCATATTCATTTTCGAACACGGTGGCATAAGTCATGTGAATAGCTCATGAGAAAGAATGATGAAAAGAAGTTTCAATGCTACAAACGGTATGGGACAGGCATGAAAGAGCAAGGCACATAAAGGGGGGGGGACAAACAAGTAAGAATAGACTACACGGATGGGAGACTGAAGTGGGGTTGTTGAAGAGTACAAGATATCATTAGCTTTCATGCCCAATGCAGGTGACTAACATAGGAAGAATGGATCAAGTATCTAACCCTCTCTTTCCCTCTCTACCAACATGCAGGCCCCACACTGGGAGTGGACAGAGGGTCTAATAAAAGGTGTGTAGTGTTGGGAAAAGGTCCCGCTAGCCAGCTGTTACACTTGTGTTAAAGATTATTCATCTATAATTTAGCTCTACGCTTTGTCTAAATCATTAATCCAAATCGTATTCCAAAACAAAGGCATTGCATTGATTAGTATTCTAAAATAAATTAACTGCTTTGCAGATTGAAAATTAATTGACAAATTTTTCTTTTGTTTTTGCATTTCTGATATAGTCCGAATTTGTGTCCTCTATGGCGTAGACTGCAAATCTGTATTATTTTTTTGAGCGCTGTTTATCTCCCAGGTATCATTGAAATTAGTCCAGATAATGAGTGTGTCTACAGAATCTCTAGCCAGTGCCTCCCCCTCCAGATCGAAATCCATTTGGATGGAAATACTATACAGTCATTCTATCCATTGATTTTTTGCTATCCTACATGTCATAGCCAAGCTGCTGTGAGAGAGTATCGGTCATAGGTCACAGCGAATCACTAAACTCTGATAATGGCTAGTTCAACTTCTGTGGTGATGCAGTGCGCCTTAGGAAACGGATCTGCTTTAGTCATTATTAAGTCCTTTGTTTCTGTTGTTTTTTTCTGTCTTTTTAAGACAAAAACACACAGAGCTTGATTTGCATGTAGCCCAGCAGTCCTACACAAAGGCAGACGTATGAGACACGCACAGCCATACCACCTATAGGTTTGTTTGTTCATGCGCTTTCAGCTTTTTGGCTTGTCTTACATTCAATCTCCCTGACAGGTAATTCCAGTCCGTCATTTACACATATAGGCAGACTCCCCTTTTCTTTGTTTTGAATAATAACTGAAATGGACTTTTTGGGGCCATACAGAATGTTAAATCTTACTTTGTTTTTATACACAAATCAACTTCATTTGACTATGTAGTTCAAGACTGTCGGCCAAACAAAAGGTTAGCTTGGTCACTGGACCTTTAGTGACTAAGCTCACCATGGGACTAATGCTGTGGGTTCCGGGGTTAGCTTGTCTTTCAAACATGAGTCGCACAATAACAGGGATGACTGAGTTGTTTGTCTCCGGAGTGCTTGATAACAAACACAAACACACGGAAAAAGTAAGAGTTGTAAATCTCATCTGGGCACAACAGATCATTGACTTGAAGGATCAGTCAGTGAGTCAAAGCTATACTTTAAAAATGTGTACACGAGTATTGATATGTAAAAAAGTTCTTTCTTTAAGCATTTCAATTTGTTTCATTATAAAATAACCACTTTGACAATATTCCCCCAGAGCACCACAGAAGAGAACTGAACACCAAGCGTTTTTCTAACCTGAGAAGCCTGTTGGGTGTGCTGGAAGAAAAAGCTTTCCAAAAGCTTTGATGGATGTGAAACCCTAGCTCTGTGTCTGTGTTATGTGGTCAGCTGCACAGCATTAGCTGTGTGAGAGTGCCCTCACATGTATTCTGCACCCAGCACCAGTGAGTGCACTCTCTTCCTAAGTTTTGCTGCCCAATGAAGCACAAATATTAAAGAAGAGTTTTCCCAGGTAGTTCCTAGCAGACCAGACCCCCCCCCCCCCCCCCCCCCATAAGAAACAGAATGTCAATACATAATGTACCAAAGGAGATTGTATGTCTGTTATTAAAGAGGCCATGATACACCCTTTGGATGTAGCAGGACAAATGTCATCATTTAGATGATTCTGTTGTTTAAAATACTCTAGTATGTGATGCCTTTCAACATTATGAATGTAATGCCTGCCGAGGAGATTATGTTTTCACCCGTCCTTTTGTTTGATGGTTGGTTAGTTGCACTGTGAGCGTTGTTGTTTCTTTTAAATTTGCCACCAATTTCCCAGGGGTTATAGTGTGTAGATCTTGTTGAAGAAAAAAAATCTGCCGTTCACGAAAAGGGATATCTATGAGTGTGTGCAATTTGGTTTGGGTCCAACTGAAAATCCAGCTCCGATTTAAATGTGGGGACTGTTGTTATACGAGTGCCATTCTAGTTTAGATGTATCTTGGGGTTTCTTTTAAGTTTGCATCCAACCACTGAGCTTAACAAGATGTGTCACAAACGAAATAAACGACAACAGCTTCACATTTCCAGTCCACCAAGCCAAACCCAGGAGTGATCTAGTATCTACGTAGTATCTGCCCAATACAGACAAAGATTAGCCCGGGCACACGGTTAGGCCTGTTACCTAGCTGCGTCAATATTTGTGCAGTGGACTAAAAGTAGGCATGCCACGGTGCCTTGAGAAGCACAGTCTGGGTAACTAACTATGCACAGCAGTTCAATAAGCTCCAGGCTACACCACAGACTGCTGTTGTTCATTTACCTACTGTTTGTGCCAAATGTGCTCTGCGGCTCCATCGCAGGCACATAAAACACCCCCGTCTAATTAGAATACAACAAATGTGTTCACACATGCACACTTCTGACAGGCCAACCCCATGGGCAGCACACCCCCCCCCCCCCACACACCCCTCTCTCCATTTGCCTGCGAGGTATTAATCGCTTGGACTTGTGTCACTTCTGCTCGGTGCTCCGATGGAGAGAAAAGGTCTAATGAAACGCACGATTCCTTTCATCCGCCTTGGCTGAGGGTACACCGCCACATACACACTCGGCGACAATGACGCGTGGGGACGTTTACCTGCCGCCGGGATGCGGTGCGCCCCGGGGACGGAAGGCAGCCTTTGAATGCCGGGAGAGGTGTTACTTCCTGGGGCTCGCTGCTGGTTCTCCGGGTGGTTGCCGTGAGCTCCAAGTGGTGCGCAACCGGCACCGTGCTGCTGCTGCTGCTGCTGCTGCTGCTGTGGATGGAGTTGTTGATGCTGCTGCTGCTGCTGCTGCTGCTGCTGCTGCTGCTGCTGGTGGTGATGGTTAGATCCCATGACTCCACTGCCGGTAAATCCCGTGCCATTCCCAGCACCGTAGTGCTGGTAGTATCCAGAGCGAGAGCGCGATCGAGTCCTCGGGGGCTCCATCGCCATTTGGTGGGGGAGAAGGGGGCGGAACAGAAGGGACGCGGACGCGGCCGGGGACCGCGGCGGAGAGACGTCGGCGGACCCGGGCTGCACAAAGCCCCTAGCGCCGCTCTGGCTGTAAGTGTAGCCCCCGAGTCCTCCGGGTCCTCCACCCCCCTCTGCGCCCCCGTACTCGGTTCGCTCCGCCGACTCCGCCGCCCCCGCCTCGTCGAATAAATCAGCCCCTTTGGGGACAGTCTCCGGGGTGGAGGGCAGCCGGGGGCAGACTCTGCGCTCCTGGGTCGTTGGCTGTCCAGCGGCTGCGATTGGCATTTCCTTTCGGGGGATTTCCTCCGTTTCTTTCTTCCCTGCGTTTTCCTCTCGTTTTCCTCTCACAGAAGAAGCTTCTATGCGCTGTTTTAAAAAAAAGCACAACGTTGGAGAGTGGTGCTCTCTGTTAAGACCCCCCCCCCCCCAATAAAAGAATCAAAATAGTCACCACACCGAACTGTTCGCGCACCCTCTCAACGCCAACTGCCACTGTTTACTCTGACGCGCACGACGTGCGTCGGAACTTCGAAACAGCCACTTCCTCCAAGTTTGTTGGAGCCGCGTTGCCGAACAAGCCCCAAACTGGTTGAACGACTAAAAGCGGCGTCGTTTGTTAGAGTACCCGACGAAATGTCGCGTTTCGAACGAAGCGCGCCCGCGGACACTGTCAGTGACCCAGGGGGCCAAGATTGTTCAACCGAACCGGTTCCCGCGGGGCAGGCGACGGCAAATGTCACGGCTCACCGGCGACGTTTGGGTCCACAACAACTGGGCGAGAGAGTGCGGCCGCGGCTCGCTAGCTCCCAGGCTAGCGTTAAGGGGGAGGGGGGGTGCTAACGTTGGTGCGCATAGCACCCCGTGGTAAACGCGCGTGTGTGCTTATTATACCCGTGAAACAAATGCGCGTTCGAACGCATTTTGGCAAAACCCATGGCTGGGTGTATCCCCGAACGAGTTTGAGGCAACTTTTCCCACTTAAAAAAAAAAAGAAGAGAACTTGTTCTCATCCATTCAAGCGTAATGCCGTTTGCTAGCCTGGCAAAGCCATACCAACCCCTCCTCCTCCTCCTCCTCCTCCTCCGCCGACCCTTCACAGAGAGAAAACCCCGCAGCTAGCCACCCACGCCTCGGATCCCTATAAATCGCTTGGTTAATAGTAGAATACCCCCCACCCCCCGCAAAAAAAAAAATGCTTCGGTTAAGGCTTATTCTTAGTCATTTTCTTTTGAGGGCACGGCGACCCGGCGATGTTTTTTCCTCCAACGGAAGATGGGCGCACGTGAAAGCACACACAAAGTGCTCAACCTAAACAATTACAAAGAAAGAACCGCAGCTAAAATTGACGCGATCTTGAGCGACGACCCCGCCTCTGAGTCTACCGCCGGAACCCCTCTCTGATCCCGCGGCTCTGAGTAGTTTCTGTTTTTCTTCTCGCAAACAACTTACCCTCGGTGTGCTCTCCTCGGCTGTACTCCTGACGCGGATCTGTCGGTACTATCGTGAGGCTCGCTCGTGTGTGCGCGCGTCTGTCTGTGTGGATGTGTGGATGTGTGTGTGTGTGTGTGTGTGTGTGCGAGCCCAGTGTTCGCTCGGTGTCAGCGTGAAATGTGACAGACCGTCAACGCTCAAGTCGGATTTCACCAGACCCGCCCAATCGATACCAGAAAACGGACCGCGTACGCAGTTATCACCGGCCCGCGCGTTCCCCCGCTCGCTCGCCGAGAGCAAAGGAACACAGAAATGCACTGTGAATAGTTGAATGGGGATCCTTTTTATTCACTTCGCATACAAGTGACGAGTTTGCTGGCGTTGGAGCGTGTTGGACTCGGTAATCGATTAGTGCGCCCTGTTAAATCAGGAGCTGTGGAGAGCAGAGAGGCAGGCTAAAAGGGGCTTTAAATTATTTATTTACAAATACCGAGCCTACCCAATGCAGCTGTTTCCTCTGGAGCCGAAAGTTCGCTTTAAAAATAAGTATTCGCTGTGTTTGCAAAAGTTATATCTGCCACCACCTCTCGGCAGCCAGACAATAAGACAGAGAAAGAAAGGAAATGCAGGCCAACATTAAAAAAAAGGCATTTATTAAGCCATAACCTGACAGAAATTCGCCGAATAATGTCATTTAGACCATCAAAGGTAAAAGAAGAGTGTGTGTTTTTCTGAGAGCAGAGACACATTTCTCACTGGCAGAACAGGTTTACGCATGTGTCTACAGCCCAACACGAGCTGAGCTCCCTGTACCCTTTCAGCAGTGGGATGGCATGTGAGGGGAAACGTGTGATCTATGTCTTTCTGTCTGTCCTGTCCTATCTCTCTCTCTCACACACACATACACACTCACACACCGCTAAACCCATCCAAGTCCACCTCATCTTCCATGCCCTAGTCCCTTGGTCTTGTTCTCTCATTTCACATACACTCACCCAACCCATCAACACCACTCCTAATACACACATACACCCCCCACACACACAGACACATTCTCCTCATTACACACCCTTTCCCTACTTTGATGATATGCAAATATCCCTCCCACCCTCCTTCCCTCACCCCCCTCTCCTCTCTCCCGCAAGCAGCAAGCCTCCACACACACACACACACACACACACTCACACACTCTCACACACACACACACACACACACACACACACACACACAGGCTAATGCGCTGTGGCAGTGTCCACAGACAGGCGGGGAGGATCAATTTTTCACCCAGTGTGCTACCGATATTCATACGATAAGGCCACAGAAGAGGAGAGAGAAGAGTGGGGAAGGAAAGGGAGGGGCAGGCAGATATGGGGATGAGGAAAATGGCGAGTGGGTGTGCAGGGAAGGGGTTAGAAGAAAGGGTGTCCAGGAAAACGGGTGAGTGGGAAGCTGAGTGATCGGAAAAGGGGAAGCAGACCTGGGAGCAGTTAGTGGGGAGAGAGCTCGGGTGAGAAAGTAGAGAGGGTGGGGAAGTCTCGAGGGTGTGTGGGAGGGTGGAGGCAGGATGAGTAAGTGGGTTAGGGGTGGTAGGAAAGGGGGATGGGGTGTATAGAGGGCTCTGGGGGATGGGGTTGGGAATGGATGGGGTGGTAAGGGGAAAAGAGGGATGGTGTGTGTGGGGGGGTGCGCTCTCTTATTGGCTTGTTCAAATGCTGGGGGAGGGGCAGTCACAAACCATACTCTCACCAGCTGTAGGGAAGAGCAGAGAAACAAAGAGAGGGGGGGGTTATGTGTTTCAATGTTGATATTCTGGTCTAATTAGATTCCTGTCTAAGTGGCGGAATGAATGGTGCCGATCAGATAGAAATGGGTGTAGTAGTAGAGGGAGCCAGCTTTGCTTGTGTTGGAGAATTCTGTCTTTAGTGCACACAAGGGGTTCTTGATCTATAATTCAATTTCACTTGAGAGACAGAGAGGAGCAAATTGCCAACACTGTCTCTTTTGGAGACATTCAAACTCACCGTGTTGAAAAAGACATGAGTGTCTTTTGAGGAGCAGTTGGTTTCTGGATGACACGCCATTGCTGTAATACTTTCAGCGTTACCTAATGGTTATGCAATATGTTTTTAAGGGCTATATTTGACAATAAAGGCATTTTTTAATGATCAGAGTGGTTGAAATTAGTTAGTGTAGATGCCACGTTCTCGACAAAAAAGACACACATGTGGCCTACCATATGTGTCAAGTCCATACATAAAAATGCAGAAATATTCTACTCATCTTCCAACATGTCCTTAAGATCAAGAGAAGCACAGAAAAGAATATACCATTCCAGCACACACAATAAGGCAGATTGAGAGCCATGTGTTTGTGAAGCTCAGCTGAACCCCGCCTGCTAAACCAGTCCGCTGGCTGTGACAGACTGACAGGGAAGTACAGAGGGTTGTGTGTGTGTTAGAGGAGGAATTGAGACAAAGAGGCAGATTGACCAATGTGGACAGACACAAAAAACTAAACGGACGAAAAAGAGACAACTAGGACAGACACCGCGACACAGAGAAACATACAAAGAGAAAGTGAGAGGGACGCACACTGTATTCATACGTGGAGAATGAGAGAGAGAAAGCTCAGAGTAGAGGAAGCCAAGCTTTCTGTGGCTTAGCCAGACTGGAGCGGTGGGACTTGGCTGGCTGTGGACCCTTGGCTTCACTATTAAAGCAAGGGAGAAAAAAAAAATCACAGTTAAAAAATGAAAAGGGCAAAGAGCTATGCCAAGAATGCACAGGCAAGAAGCAACACATTAGGATCTTTCCTACTGCCTGCCTCACTCTTTCCCCACGCAGATCTAAACAATAGGTGGGACCAGCCTCGGAAACGAAGCACTATACACCCAGAACACCGCTGAGTGAGTGAGGACTGACCGAGCTTGATTCTGGAAGTTTGAAACCGTGAATAATCATCATCCCCTGACTACGCAGTTTCCCCTTTTGTTTCCCCTTAAGTAACTTTGAAGTTGTTGAAATCATTGTATTCCACACAGTCTAACTGCATGTTCAAGCTTGTTCCAAGTCTTCACTGAACCTATGTTCACACAGAGTGAAATATTTCGAACCCAGAGACGTGTTTTAAGGTTGCATCATTGAATCAAAGGGGAAATGTTTTAGATGTCTTGTGAATCATTTTATTAAATTTTCCTCGTGATTCAGTTAGACCGCTTTTGCTATCTTCAAAAACGTCACAGTCTCCACTAGAATTTATCATGCAGGTTTGTGGGTTTCGACAATGTTTGGCAGGACAGCATGAGTTCTTAATGACTGCCCAGCCAGAAGACCACTAGTTTTTGTGAAGTATTTTTAAGGTCATTTATCACACTGTATAAATAAAAGCAAAAATTAATGCATAAATAAAAGCAAATTAAAAGTCTACAGCCAGCAGTGTATACTGTGTACAAGACTGTATTTAGGCCGAACTGTACAGCATTATTTTGAGCAAATGGGTGATCACCATCTCAATTACTGACGGGGTGTGTGTGCCAATATGTTTGAAGACAGATAGATATTTATATATAGATAGATAGATAGATTTATTGATTGATTGATTGATTGATAGATAGATAGCAGCTGTGGCTCAGGAGGTAGAGACAGTCGTCCACTAACCAGAAGGTCGGCATTTCGATCCCCGCTTCCTCCAGTCTGCATGTGAAAGTGTCCTTTGGCAAGACACTGACTGTGACAGAGAATGTGTGGAATATACATAAATATACGCTGCATGAATGTATGTGAATTAATGAATGTTACTTTTACAGTAAAAGTGCTTTGAGAGGTAGCAAAGACTAGAAAGGAGATTTATATATACAGTCCATTTACTACAGATAGATATTTTTCCCCAAATAGGTCAAAATTGTGACCTGCAGGTGGCACTAGATTTACTAGATTTCATGGCAATTCTTCCAACAGTCAAAACATAAAAAAAAAAGCTTTCAAAAGTCCGGAGTTAGCACCATTCATCTTTCAGTATGCACCAACTGACTTGCTGTACTATCAAGGCCAGAAATGTATTGCAAATCTTAACACAACATTTTTTTGTTTTGTTTATTGTCTTTTGTTGAGCAACGCTTGAAGCTGATGCCAACACAACAACAAAGGCCCCATCCTGTTCAGTTCTTGGTATTTATTGCATGGCTTTATACCAAACAACAAATTAAATCTGACTGACCCAGCCAATCACAGTTACTAATCATGTTTCATATAATAGTCATCACGCTATAAGCATATCACTAGAGGTATAAGGGGACTTACAGGCTTTGCCAGATTAATAGTGAAAAACAAGGACTTATTTTTCCTGACTTTTCCATCCCCGGAGCAGAGGATTATAGCCTTTAGATCGTCTGACTCCAGAATGGCCATCACAGAGGGGGGGATATTTGTGGAAAAACACACCCCAGAAATGGATCGCCACACCACAGTGCACAGCACACTAAAATATCCATGCAACTGTGCCAAATGAGCACCAGAATGGCTTTGTAACAGTAAAGGGTAAGATTTTGGGGGGGGGGGCTTGGTTAGAAAAGCTTTAGCTTTTTGCCCTTCTTTGAAAACATGAGGATTCAAAAGAGGAAAGGAAAAGTATATTGTGAAACCTGACATCTTTACAGCAACAAATGAAAAGATCGGGGAACAAAAAATAAGTTTCTCACAACCTCAAACAGAACATCACACACGCTTGATTTTTTTTCCGCCATATGTTTTGAACTGCGAGGCTGATTGTGTGTATCCAGCTGAGATGTAACCCCAACTGCCGTGTCATATTCTGGGCTTGAGGATAAAGGAGGATGCCAAGAACTGAAACGTGACGATGAGTGGGTGTGTGCGTGTAAGACTGTGTAGGGAGGGAAAGGAACCCTTCCAAAGGCTCCTCTTACCTCTTTGTGTGCAAGTGTGCGTTCATGTGTACGCACATGTGATCAAGAGTGCATTTATATGTGGGAAGAAGGAATCCTTCCAGCCGTTTTCTTTCCCGTGCCTCTTCCTGTGTGTCTCCCCCCCTCCACCCGTGCACACAGTTCTCAAAGCCGGCGTCAGAGGGTTTGGCCTCGTCAAAAGCCAACCCACCAGAGGAGCCAGTCTCTCTCTCTCTCTCTCTCTCTCTCTCTCTCTCTCTCTCTCTCTCTCTTTCCCTGTGCTTTGAGGTCTGCCTGTTTCCACCACTCACTGAATGTTACTAAAATCCTGTTTACACACACATGCTCGCAATACTCCCACACCTCTCCATCCAGTGTAAGTCGGTATATCTCATATGATTTAGAAGAAGTGAACCATGCATACTATCAGATGCTAGTTCGAGAAGAGTTTTGGCAGTTTTATTCGATGCAGCTTTACCAAAAGATCCACTAGGAAATGTGGTTTTGACGCCCCCTCTCTTCTCTCCTCGTGTTTCCTTTACCCTCTCTGTTTCACAATTACATTGCCTGTGCTTCTCCGTGCTACACTCCCTATTTCTTTTTAATTCGGCCATTTTTTTTCTCCTATCATTTTTGTGTCGTTTTCCTCAAATTCAACCTGTTGAAGCCCCCTTCCTCATCTTCTCACTATGATAACACAAATCTTTGCTTTTTTTGTGTATGTGTGCATATTCACTCTCCGCCCTCTATTAAAATCACAACATCAACATTTGCATCAAAAAACATTGTCAGCTGGGCATGCATATATAGGCCTCCAATTCGGGATGTAACTCTCCCAGCACTGTCCACACACAATGAATGCTGATGGAGAGACATGATAGGTTATCCTGTAGGGACGGCTGGTCAGATGAAATAGCTACTTGGTATTCCATCCCTCTGCAAAGCACGAAACACAAGAGAGGGATGCTGGCAACTAGGCAAATGCTGAAATACTTCATATATTTTGTGGCCCTCTGAAGTTATTCGGCAACAGAACTTATATGCAGACGTATTGGTGACGTGTGAGGGATGTGAAAACAACATTTAAAACAACACATATGTTGATATGTTGTCAGATATATGCATGACAATATGTATTTATACACGTACCATTGATTAATTATTCAGACCCCTTTACTTTTTTTCACATTTCATGATCAGGTTGTTTCTCCCTCGCCGATCCACACTCAGTATCCAATAATGACATAGCGAAAACAATCTTAGAAATGTTTGCAAATTGATGGTAAAACTGAATAATTACATTTGCCCAAGTCAGAAGCTGAAAAAGGTTGAGGCTCATTATTACAGCTGTAAACATGCATCTTAACTGGTCAAGTTGGAAGGATAAATGCTCTTGAATAAAGTTCAAGCTTTTCCATGGAGTTTGGTGTCCATCATCTTTCACAAGACCACATTCTGAATTCTGACATTGACAATGTTATGCAGTTTTGTGGTGAGCGTGCTAATAGCTCAGAAGCTAAGACCTCATTCTCAAAGAGAATTTTTGAAGGAGCCTTGTTGCTGCTGCAAAGTTGCTGGAACTGGACAAAGTAAAATTGTTCAGTGTCAGTTTATCACGAAGAACTGTCGCCGAGTGGATTACTGATATGGCACAAGATATTAAAAGAAAACTCTGCAAGAAAATTCCACTTTTTCTCTCTGGCCTGCAATGAAACAGCAGACATGACAAATACTGCCCAATTATCATGATTTGTGTGATTTGGCCGTCATGTTGGACATTATTGAGGACCTCTGAGTTGAACCTCAAGCTCCGAGGTCCCAACTAGCTTCTCAGTTCTTTGTATTCAAATGTGAAGTCAACAGAGGGGTAACATTGTGCAATTTTCTACTCTGAAAGAACAAAAGCCTAGCCTGGGACCCAGACGGATTATGGGAGCTCTTTTTGCTCATATGCTCTGCCAGAATATGGTCTGGATCCCCTCCATTGGGAAGTGATTTTCCCCCGGCAGAAAACTTGCCGGGCCAATCAGATGCATATTACTCTGGCTGCGCCACGCTGACAAAAGCCTGCTAGGACATCTGAATATGATGGTTTGAGTTTTTAAAACTCGCCCTGGCAGCAAAAGGTTTCGGGACATGGAAAGTAAACAAAAGTATCGGACATATCCATCCATCCATCCGTCTATCCATCTATCCATTGTCTACAGCTTTATCCATTTAAGGGTCGCGGGGCTGGAGCCAATCCCAGCTAACATTGGGCGAGAGGCGGGGTTCACCCTGGACAGGTCGCCAGCCTATCGCAGGGCCACATACAGAGACGGACAACCATTCACTCTCACATTCACACCTACGGTCAATTTAGAGTCTCCAATTAACCTAACCCCATTCTGCATGTCTTTGGACTGTGGGAGGAAGAGCCCGAAGAGAACCCGCTCATACACGGGGAGAACATGCATCTCCACACAGAAAGGCCGTGGTTGGTTTGAACCTGGATTCGAACCCAGAACCTTCTTGCTGTGAGGTGAAAGTGCTAACAATGTTTTACAATGTTTATTCTGGAACCAGCTGATGTGCCTGTCAACCTACAACTCAAAATCATTGAGCTGCAAAGCTCAAAGGTACAGCAGCCTCCCTCTATTTGAGTTCTACCATATGTATGTATGTAGGAGTTTACATTTCGATTTGGGAGCACATGCTGCTGTGAGCAGCTCTTTTGGAAACTGAGTCTTCAAAAGACTTGGTTCTGGTCAAAACTGCCTGTGCCAAACTTGGAAAAGCAGCTGAGAGTAGCATCATCATCTCTACCATCTGACATCAGACACCTGAGCGAAAAGATGCTGTTCCTGCCGTCGCATCAGCGAGGTCAGTATAATATATTTATTCAATCATTTAGTTTGGCTCTCAAGGGATATTATTTAAATTGAAATTACCCTGAAGGTACCCCACCCCTGCTAATATAATTTTACTTCAGAAAAGTCTTTTTGTATCATTTGAATACTGGTACTTCTTCCACCACTATAAATGACCACTAGTTTAAACACCGTTTATGCAGTCATGTGTTTCAGTCAATAATGAGGCAGAAGCGAGTCCCACTGACAGTGATAGGGATCGAACCAAACAGAAGTTTGCCTGTCATCCGTAGTGACCTCAGCGGTCTTCTTCTCCACCCTGAAGTTCATCAGAGTTCATCTTCTTTGTCCCTTTGCTGAGCTGAGGCTGGCTACTGTCTCCATCCATGTCTCGCTCATCTCTCCTCACCCCTGTCCCTCCCCAGGTCTGCTTCTGTCCAATATCCCGAGGGGATAACTGCCTCCACACACACACACACACACACACACACACACACACACACACACACACACACACACACAGCCGCCTGTCCCCCCAACCAACCTCAGCCTGCCTCTCCCTCTGTCTTTGGGTGCAGCCTCTTTATGTGATGTCATTAAGGAGAAGTGCTGCCTTTTTGGTGTGTGCATGTGTGTAAATGGGTGTGTGTCCATGTGAGTCAGTGAGCGGGGGCATGCATGTGTGCGAGTATGTGACAGCGAAACGAGAGACATTGTCAGACAGAAGGAAAGAAAGGCACGAGTTTCAGGTTTCCTTTCTCGATTCAGGGGCACTCCTTGTTTTTTAATCAAGAAAACCGGGTGAAAACTGCATGAAAGGAGAGGAGATAGCTGGTAATTTGATCTGCTGACAGCTGTTTTTTGTCCCTTCTCTCCTCACCCCTCTGTCCCTCTTTTTCTCTCCCTCTTTCTTCCCCTTGTTTTACAGTGTGAAGGCTAGGTCTTCATAGCATCTGATGTAAGGAGAGGAAAAAACTGACCGTAAAATTATGACTTTATATCTGTTATGCATCATATAAAGAAGACTGGATTAGAGATGCTGTCTGTCTCCTGTTTTGTTTCCCACTGACGACAGTTTTGACTTCTCAAATCATGCTTTTCTCTCTCCTTGTGACGTCACCACATCCTGGTTTTGACTTCACAAGACATGTACTACGGTTTAACGATTTCCTTGTCGTTTTTCAGTTCACATGCACACACATACATATCTTCTCACTACACCAGCTCAATTGCGCACACACGCAGCCACGCACACACACACACACACACACACACATACACACACACACACACAACACTGTATGATGGTAGGCTACTGTCCAATCTGTGGGAAGCCCGTCTACTTTGGTGAGTGTGACTTCTAATTATTTTTTTTTAGTTCGATAGAGTTTGTCTTCTTCTGTCTGCCTGGCATTTTCATTTCAAACATTGCAAAAAAGGAAAGCTAAATCAGAAGAAATAAAGACTGAATTTGAGGAGAAAATTGTTTAATACAAGTGAAATAATCTATCCATGCAGCAAGATAAGTTTAATTGACAAGAAATCTTGAAATAAGTAAGTTCATTCCAGAAATAACTAGTGCCCTGATAAATTCAAAGATATAAACAAGTAAATCTATATTCAAGATAATTAAGCTCATATTTCCAAATTTTAGATTTTTAAATCTTGGCAAGCATAGAACAATTTGCAGTGGATGGTTTTTGGTTTTCTTTCCGGTTTTCTTTTCTACCTTCTCTCAATGTCTGTATTTTTCTAGTTTCCCTTTGACAACCACAAACAAGATATAATTTAGATTAATTAGTTTGTTAGAACGTACACAAAGAAATGTCTATGGCATAAATGAAAAGTAGAGAACATGTACATGTTTTAACATTAACAATAGGCCTTTTTTTCCAGTGGACTTTCTAACCTGCCAATAATAATGGCTGCATTCCACTAATATGCACAGTAAAAATGTCAGTGCAATGATGCTATGTACAAATGTGACGGAACGCTTAAACAGAACCAAACCATTGCTAACATGCTTATTTACTGGTATGATGTTTAAATATCTGCTTTGAAAAAAGGGCAGTGCGTTCCATATTTAGCTAAAATAAAGAAGGGCGATTTATTTGGAGGACAAAAAGTCTCTCTGGCTTTCTGCTTCGCTTTCAAGCACACACACAAATGCAGACATCCATGATAACAACAGGATGTGGGTCTAGCCAAACTTGCATGCACGCTGCTCTCTGGGTTTCCTCCTCACCTCCTGTCTGTTTTTGCAAAGTCCTCTCCCACACTCGAACTTCACTGTTAGACTCACAGCAGCACTCAAACCAAACTGTTCAATTCTACTTGAATGGCTCTTCTTTTACTGCCAGGTTTACTTTCCTATTCGAGTGCCAGCTAAGTTCAAATTCTGTGATGTGACCTGGCCTACTTACCTCATTTCCTCCGACACCAAACTCTCTGGCCTATTTGCGCTGAAGAGAGTAACAGTCTTCATATTCTGAACCAGACACCTGGATCACACCATTGCATTTCTTGTGAGTTAAAAGACAAATATCCTTATTGAACTGATTGTCGAACAACAAAGAGTGTATGTGCGCAAATGAAAATCTGATTTACCTGACTTTGAATGGCCAATAAAAAAGACAATAAACACCACTCTGCCTCTCATTAATGCAGCCCTCCTCTTTCTTTGGTCCAGGTGAGAAGAAGAGGTCTCTGGGGAGGGACTACCACCCTCTCTGCCTGAAGTGTCAGAAGTGCAACAGACAGCTCACAGCTGGACAACATGCTGAGGTATATGAGGTCAATGAATGAGAACATGCATATGGGAAATAGAGAAAACACGTATAATGCAGCAAATATGTCCCGCTGGTTGTGTTTCAGTATGATGAGAAGCCGTACTGTTCACACTGCTACCTGAAGATGTTTGGTCCAAGAGGTAATGCCTTCCCAATACAGACACACAAACACACACACACACACACACACACACACACACACACACACATACACACACACACATACATGCATTTTCTGAATCCTTTTCCTATGTGTTAATGTCTCTTGGCAGGTAACAGGTGACTGGTGTTGCCATGGCACAGTGCATCCCCTCCACATACAGCAGACTGACAGACGGACATCTATGTGTTCACACTAGTTGACTATCAGTTAAACCTCCACCAAATAAATTATTTATAAACGTGTGATGACCACTTAATGCCACGTGCATGTGATTGTTCACTTTTATAATATGTACAAATTCCAAGTCAGTGTTGAATAATACATCTTTTAACATTGCAACACCAACCTCTGCTGGATGTCCGAGTCTTTGTGTTGCAGTTTGCGGCCCCCCCCCCCCCCCCACACACACACGCATTGAGAAAGTGCCAGACATGCTGATGTGCCTCCCTGGAAAGTGTCATGATGCAAGTGATATTTCAGGTATTTGTCCTTGAAGAACGGAGGCATACAGAAATAACAGGTGAAGAAGGCTGAGGCAGAAACAACATGGAGAAGGCTGACAGACAACGGGAGAGAATGCTGATTGGATTATTTCAACATAAGAGCTGTAGCAGAGGGATGTCTGTTTCTCTACAGCGTGTCTTTGAACCTGTCTGCCTCCCTCTCAAGCCCTAAGATCCCTCCTTCATCCTCCCTCCTCCTCTACCACCCCTCCCCCTCCCCCTGTCTCAATCACCCCCTAACCCCCTACCTTGATAGATCACATGACTGCTGTGATACCAGCTGGCTGACTGCTCATTTGCATGTGTTTCAGCTACTCCCTTATTAGAGTGCTGGGGTAGTGGTGAGGGGGCCGAGTTATAGGTGGAGAGAGGCTGAGGGTTAAGGGGGGAGCACGGTGCTGCACAGACCACTGGGTGATTGAGGGCCACTGAGAGAATAGAAAGAAAAGAGGGAGACCATTAATTTACTCTGGAGATAGGAAGAGAGAGGAATGGAAAATTACTGCATTAGGCCTGGCAAAGTTACTGCAGAAGTCTTTCAACCTGCATTAATCCACCTTGGAACCAAACTTGGAGCTCGGGAAAATTGCTCATTATTATTTCATCACACCAGAAAAAGGCCCATGTTGTGGCCCCATACTTAATGTCAGAGGCAGTCTGGGGGTATGCAAGACTGTGCTTGTGCTGGAAAAATCTGAAGAATGATGACATTCAATGAGGAATTAAAAATTGGTCAACAGGGAGTATTGAGGACTATTTATCATAAAAGATTAAAACAAGGAATAATGCTGTTATACGTAGGTTTCAACATTTTTCATTTGTGTATTACTGTCGACACCTAGTGGCCACAACGATGACTGCTTCATATCAACAGTAACGTGAATGGACAGTGAAGGCATCTTTGCGAGGTGTCTTACTCGGGTGTGTGATGATGAATTAGTCAACAGAATATCAATACTATCTGTGTGTTATAGAAGTTTTTAAAATATAAATATATCATGTCGACGATCTGTTATTACCTCCCATGAAGCCGAATTAGATTGAATTGCACGGCAGCCTATCTGTTTAGTCTCAATAGGCAGCCTATAACTAACTTATTAATTGACGTTAGCTATTCAGTCAATGGAGCTGTTGCTATAATGTAGCTTTAAGTTTGGGTTGGCTTTGGGTCAGGCCAACAAGTGTTTCTTGATAGGATTTCGCCTTAACTGACTGATTTACAAAGCCATAGCAACCATGTTTTAGCCTACACACTAAACCTCCATGAATACTTTTTGTATGTATCTACTGGCATTACCTCACGTTTAGCTATACCCAATTGACTCATTTTAACGTTGCTAATGGGATGGTAAAATAAATACCCGAGACTTGTTTGTGTTGGGCGTTGCCTACAAAACTGGAAAACTAGAAAACTGAGTGAGGAATTGTTGACGTCGTAAAAGTTCGAGAGTCCGGACTTCCGAATGAGCACATGAAGGCAGCACCAGCCAACATCGGTCTTTTATTCAGCGCATGCGTACTGGGCTAAGGAGGAAGCGGAGCAGACGGGCTAGAAGGATTATGTGGACAGAAGCGAAAGCAGCTGCTTTCAAATAATTTATCTGGGGCTTTGTGTACCTTTTCAAAATGGAATTCTGACAACTTGAAGAAAAGCCGGGTGGGATTTACTCCAATTGTATGTATTAAAACCTGAGTGACGATGATGTCAGAATGCGACCCGACAGAGACCAGCGAGCTGGACGCAGGAGCCACAGCGGTGTCTGCGCCGGAGTCCAACTTTCACTCCACGGACTCTCCGAGCGGTTTGTTTGACAGGAGCCGGACCGGCCTGGGGCTCGCGGCGAACCCCGGAGTCGCCGTTCGTATTTCGGACTCGTGCGAGAGCGTCCTGACCGAGCTTGAGACGGACGGCTCCGGCGAAGAGGCGCTGTTGCTGCCGTGCTTAGCAGGAGGCTCGTCGTCTCCGCGCGGCGTGCGGGAGAAGCGGGGCAGGCGGAGCCGGCACAGCTCGTCGTCGGATAAAGACACCTTGGCCTCCCCAGGTAATTGTTTTTTTTTGTTAGATCGAGGCCCCTTCGGTAGATCTGATTGTCGCAAGTACTGGTGTGTAAACAGGCAGTTCGGTTCACAGCGCACACGCTCAGTGAGGATATGTCCCGGGGATATGACCCGTTCTATTGTCACACAGTCCGGCGCAGAACACCACCGGCTCACAACTGGGAGCTGTCGAGATGACAGTGAAGGCAACGTGTCCTAAAATGTTGACCTGTTACGCGTTGAGCCTTCTGGGCAGTGCTGACCACACACACACACACACACACACACACACACACACACGCACGCACACACCGGGGCCCTTTGCCTGGTTTTTAAGGAACCAAATTATGGCTAATGACAATAAAAAGTAGCAACCTGTTGCCCCGGAATAGCCGAGAAGTCTGAGCTTCCCGAAATAATAAGATGACTAGAGCTAAACATTTGCATGAAACACGAAAGCAATGGAAAACCACCCTTGTCATTCGTGACACATCGAAGGTGTGTGTGTGTGTGTGTGTGTCTCGTGTTTGCATTGAGATGAGCTCTGTGCTCTGTGTGTCTTTCCCAGTCAGCTGATCTAATGGCTGCCTGTTGTGTGGCTGATATGACCTGGTGACCTCAGGACTACAAGTCCAGCCACGAGTGCAGTCGATAGTGGAACCAAAGTGTCCTTGTTCAAAGGCGCATTGCTCATACTCATGATGATTGTTTATTTTCTTATGTTTTAGTCGTAATACTTCTCAGCATTTGTCTCCTTCCGTCTTCTACACATTGCACGAACGAGGCGAATGTAATTTTTTTCCAGTGTACTGTTTGCGCTGCTTATCGTATGCATTCACAGCACTGGAGATGTTGTGGGCGACAAAAAAAGAAAGGGTTGTTTTTTAGGGAAAACAGAGGAAAGGTTATCTAGTCACCATGGAAGCAGCACTTAACCACTAATTGAATTTAACACCACTCCCCCTCATACCACCTACCTGTTTTGTTCCCTTCCTTTTTCACTTCTATCCATCTGCGCCTCTTCCGTAGAGATCTACTGTTCTACCAGGGCCAGATATCTAGGCCATGTGTAGACACGCCGAGGCTGAAATCACAGGTGTCAGTGTCCCATTTCCCATGGCACGTTTGGAATAATAGCGCTCACATCTAGAATTACAGCAAAGTTTGTATTACAAAGTAGGACTGCGAGCGCTATTGTACTGCGTTGCAGTGTATGACACAAGCTGTCATTCCAATCTCGATTGCAAATAGTGGCATTGAAATTCTACCAGGCATATCTCCCAGAACGTGACCCGAACTTAACATGCATCCAAGCCTCTGAGCTTCTCTGTTTCGACAGAGTCCATATTTGCTGGAAGCTGGGAGCAGTGTATTTCATTTTTTGGTCACATAAGTATGTAAACATAGGACAAATGTATTATGTGAAATACTATGAATTAAGCACCTGAGCTTGTAATGGCTTGAATTTAAATTGTTGCTTCAAAGTTGTCAGTAACCCTTTTTCCAGAGGGCATTGTTTTGACTTCTCACACTCCGTGTGCACTGCAGGTCAGCCGGTCTCCAGAGGTCTTAGGGAGCTGCACTTTCCCCAATTAACTAACCAAGGGCCCAGAGCGGCAGACATCAAATATGGATAAGGCCACTTTGCAAACAGACACGCAAACAATCTGTAGTCCAGTGGAGCGAAGAGTTTTTGGAGAGCGGAAGAGTGAGTGAGTGAGTGAGTGAGTGAGTGAGTGAGTGAGTGAGTGAGTGAGTGAGTGAGTGAGTGAGTGAGTGAGTGAGTGAGTGAGTGCGTGCGTGCGTGCGTGCGTGCGTGCGTGCGTGCGTGCGTGCGTGCGTGCGTGCGTGCGTGCGTGCGTGCGTGCGTGCGTGCGTGCGTGCGTGTACGCGTGTGCTTTGACTCTGACTCTGACTCTGACTCTGGCCTTTCTGCAGGGTGAGAATAGTGAAAAGGGAGGAACCGAGAGTCATGTCTGTCTCCTTCAGTCACACTACACAATGACATTATCATAGACTATACTTAAACAATGGAGATAAAATATTATGTCATCTCTGCCTCTCTTTTTCACACACACACACACACACACAGAGAAAATCAAAATGAAAATTGCAGACGACCTGGGGGCCTTTCTCAAAATTTATCTCTGTGTAGACACCGTATTATTTCCACATATAAGTCGAGATGGAGCTGCTTTTGAATCACAACCAGCTTCAAGAGACACCATAAAGTTCCCCTCAGGGCTTTGTGTCTTGTTGCAGGGTAACACGTGACCAATTACGACTGGAAAACTTTAGGTTAAAGACGGTATGACTCTCGCACACACTCACACAAATGACAGTAATGGAGTCGGCCTGTCATGATAATTACGTTCTCGACTTATCGTACAATACATGAATATGAACTCAATCCTTTTTATTGACCTCAATAATAGTAATTCTGTCTATTATATGTTTGTTGACATAAGAATAAATGTCAACAACAGTCCAACAAGTCTTGCTGCTTCTATCCTCTCCTCTGTCGTCATCGTATGATTAATCAATTACTGGTTTGGTCTATAAAATGTCAGAAAATATGGATTTTTTAGTATTTTTGAAAAGGCATCATGTCTTCAAATTGCTTGTTTTGGCTGAGGCCTAAACGGGAATCTAAACTTTTGTTAACATATCTCTCAGCAGCACAGAAATCGGGTAGGACTTGCACCAAAAGGGCCTATACTACAAGCTCACATGATCCAGTATCAAAAAATTGTCAAAATATGACAATAATATTGTTTATCGTAATATCTCTGGGGACAATATATCGTGCAACAAAAAGTAGTTATCATTACAGGCCTATCATGGATTTGGGAGACTCTACAGATTTAACCTGTGTGCGGCAGTTTACCTTCTCTTTGAGTCTTCTTTTGAAAGAGCGCCGCAGTGCTACAGTATGATCCAACCCATGGGTGGATCATACCGTAGCACTGCGACAGTTGCTGTACTTTTATGGCACAATTATTGTGCCACATTAGTGAGCGCGCAGTCAGACTCTTCTGAGCTCACAGTGGGACTCTCGAGCAGAAGATATTAATCTGACCAAAGAAAAAGTTGTCGTGTGCGCGCTCAACTCTGCCTACACGCTCGCTCAATCTCTGATCTGTGTGCACCCGCACGCTCGCGCACAGTGTCTCTGCGCTCTCGACATCTAGTGTGCGCTCGCAACAGCCTCATTAAAAATGCACCAAAAATACAGCCAATCACTGCCTGGGGGGAGCTCCCTAGCCCCAGTCTATAATTGGGTGGTTTTCGAGGGATTTTCATCGATGGACGTATTTTGCGAGAGAAAGAGGTTTTTATACGAGAAAGAGAGGGATTTTAAGATACAAATAATACAGAATGATTGAAAATAACACCACAAAAATTCCGCCACAGCCCCAGGTGATTAGAGATTTTTGCGTTTGTTTCTTATTTGCGGCGCCCATGGTCCATGGTTGAAAATCCCTCGAAAAACCATCCAATCATAGACTGGGGCTAGGGAGCAATTCTAATTGGCTGCTTACATCCAGGCTTGAAGCAGCTCCCCCCAGCCTGTGATTGGCTGTCTTTTTTTTTGTTCAGGACAATTTTTTCTTTGGTCACATTAATATCTTCTGCTCTAGAGTCCCACTGTGTGCTCAGAAGAGTCGGACTGCGAGCTCACTAATGTGGCACGATAATTGCGCCATATGCTTTCAGGCCTCCTCTCAATGAGTTGTTTAGCTAGTAACAAAGACAGCACAAAATACAAGTGCAGCTTATCTGGAAAAATTGTCACGGTTCTGCCTATTGGGTGCACCTCACGCAAAAACCTTGTGGCTTTGCAAGAGAGATGTCGGTGCTAATGTTTTTGGTCTTTGGATGGATGGAAAATACACTGTCCTTGAAGATGCAAACCCAGTGCAGGAACAAAAAAACAGCAGCTGGAACAACATCAGAGAGACCCCCAGTGAAGTAAAAGGTCCAATGTGATTTTTTTCCCCCCCTCTGTAACACTTCTTTTATTTGGACATTTACCTCAAGGTGGTTCAGTCTAGGATGGTTTTACACCAGAGCCGCTGAGAGAGAGAGCAGCGACAGTAACTCTGTTCACTCCAATGGACCATTTTTTTCCCCAGGAATTGCGGATCATGTAGCCTCTCAATAGTTCCCGAAAAGTGAGCAGCAGCACATCAGAGTAGCAGAATGGACTCAATGGACTGTCTGTGTTGCACTTATGAAGGGTGAGACGTTTAAATAATCAGATTGTATATCAGCACATCTGAATCAAATCAACATGCGCATTAAATCATTCAATTATGAATTCAATTTTACTTATTGACGTGTTGACAAACTACATAGAGTAACTACATTGGCATGTTGGTCTGCTATATATCGCTCGGGATAATGTTTCTAATTGCGTATCAACAACTCCTGGGAACTATCTGAAGTCTACATGAGTCAAGTGACGTGCAAGCATTTTGGACTTCCGTTGTCACTACTCTCGCTCTCTCAACGGCTCTGTCTACACAACTAACAAAACCCTGACAAAATATCTTGTACTTAAAGAAAATATCTACACATCTCAAAATCCTTCTACTCTCTTCTTCCTCCTTTTTTAATTAGCCTCTCTCTCCTTCAGCTTCAAGTGAATCAGCTTGAAAGCTATCTTTGTTTCTCCTTATCTCTCTGTGACAAATGGCACATGGTTAACTGTCCCCCCCAGTCTCCCTTTGTTCAACCTCCCCCCCTCCTCCCAGTGTCTGTCCCTTCATCTCCCTCCCTGCATCCCACTGTGACTTCAGTGTGACTGATCCAGAGCATATGGGGCCTTTCTGTTGACCGACTGTTCCGGCCTGTTTGAGGGAGGAAAAGGTAGAAAGTGTCACATGTCATATGACCAGGCCTTCATCATAGGAATAATTAGTGCCCCACATTGATCGGAGAGCAGTCACATCCAGACAATTGTTGTTAAACTGCAGGGGCAGTAGAAAATGCCTTTTTTTCTGACAAGTGGCAGTGTCGCTCTTTCAGTGTTGTTGCCTCACAGCAAGAGGATTCTTTGGTGGAGCTCCACTGACCATATGGGGCCTCTGTGTGTGGAGGTTGCATGTTTTTGTTATGCTGCACACCAGAGACACGCAGGTTTGGTGAATTGGTGTGTCTACGTTGCCTGCTAATGTGTTTGTGTATTAGTCCTTTGACGGACCATCCACCGGTGTCACCCCAGCTCTCACCAAGAACATGCTGTCAACAGTTCCAGGCTCACGTGACCATGAGCAGGATGAGCAGTTTAGAGAATAGATGGGTGGATGTCTCCAGTTGCCCTTCAAACTGTGTCCATGATGTGATACAGTAGAATGGGTAATCGGAGGAGGAACGGCAGATACGCTTACAAGCATAGAAATAATGGATTAAATTGTTTTCATTTTTGATTTTGCACCTGCATTTAAATGGACTTTAACTACACATTTGTTTTTTGGCTTGTTAAAATTATTTTTTTTAAACTATTAAATAGGTTTTGAAAAGATGGGCCAGATCAGCTATGAAGGCTTTTCGGTTCCTTCAGTGGCTGTCAGCTCAGTGGACACAGATGACAGGGACTGAGATAGTTATGATGAGGTTGTCTCTGATTGGTTTAAACTTTCTTGTGCTTCGAGGCACACCAAATCTTTTACCAGCTTTTTTAAAATGTTGAACCGCATTGTGGTTCAGTAGCAAGCCATTGCTGTTTTACAGTAGCACAGTCGCATTGTCCGCAAAATCATTATGAATTTCAATCATCTTAATTGATTCCCTCTGTAGGTACCAACAGTGGGGACTTCAACCATTTCCCGGACGATCCTGAGTTTGCGGACATCATCCAAAGGGCAGAACAAGCTATTGAGAGTGGCGTCTTTCCAGAGAGAATTTCACAGGGTTCCAGCGGGAGCTACTTTGTCAAAGACCCAAAAGGGGTGAGTTTGAAATCGAGGAACAGCAATGGAAGGAGCACAGACTAAGACTAGTTTCAAATGTTTTTTTTCCTCAAAAAGTTTACTGCACCCCAAAACCCAATTTGTCAGTCAAGTACCTACCTGGTGATTAAGTGTGCTAACTTTATGACTCTTAGTTTACAGTAAAGTGGTTTTGCATCTTGAGCAGAATCAAACAGATGAAAGTGAAGAGGAAGTGAGAAGTTGAGAAGCACACAGGAAGAGGAATGTACAGCAGAGACACGCTGAATAATGCAACCAGTGACGCTCACGTCAATAACAGATAGCGGGAATGCACGATTAGCATCACATTGACAAGTTTAATGTTGTTGCTTATCGTTTCACCGTTCTTGTCCGTGGCTCTTTAATCATCATGTTCTTCCAGCTCCCACAAAATGTAAAAGTGTTATTTCTGTAGAGTCTGTTTGACAAATTTCCTTTTTCAAAACATTTTTTTCATAAACTTTTATTTCTGTTACAGAAAATCATTGGCGTTTTCAAACCAAAGTCAGAGGAACCTTACGGTCACCTGAACCCCAAATGGACCAAATACTTTCACAAGGTACACCAGGTCACGTTTTATTTTATCCTGTAAACAATTTAAATGGAGGCGTAGACCACGTTTTTCTAAAGGTGCTGTTCTCTCCTCCCCCCAAACCTCTCATTAGCTGTGCTGTCCCTGTTGTTTTGGTCGAGGCTGCTTGTTGCCTAACCAGGGCTACCTCTCGGAAGCTGCCGCCTCACTGGTCGATACCAAGCTCGGCCTGGGAGTGGTGCCAAAAACCAAGGTGGGGCTCAGAGCACACACACTACATGTTTTTGCAATTAAAAGTGTTGGTGCCTGCTCTAATTCTCTTCCTGAAAGGAAACACGTATGTGAGTTTATTTAAATCTAGTAAAATTCAGTCAACACCTGAGGGAATATGGATGCGTCCTGTTGAAAAAAATGATCTAGCAGTTACAACTCAACCAATGTTAACTGAGCATCTTCCCTGTTTACCAGGTGGTGTATCTGGCCAGTGAGACATTCCATTACAGTGCCATCGACAGAGCGAAGTCCAGGGGGAAGAAGTACGCCTTAGAGAAAGTCCCCAAGGTTGGACGACGCTTCCACAGAGTGGGATTGCCACCCAAGGTGACAGACGGTTTCCTTCAGGGTCTAATGCCACTTAACTTTTAGTTTAGTATCAGCAGAGGCTGGAAACTCATTCTGAGCCTATGCCATCTCAACATTATGAAGTGTAGGAGTCGTTATTTCAGTCGAGCAGATGGCTCAGAATAGCTGCTGATGGTGCCCTCACAGCAAAAGAAAGCGTGCCACGCTGTCTTCTCATTGTGTCCCCTAAAAAGACGGGCTCATTCAGATAAATGGGTCAGAAATTAATTTGTGTATATTTCCCAGGTCTTTTATACAGTGAATGGATATTCTTATCTCCAGTAACGTACTGTACTTTTACCTCATCTTTAAAAAAAACTGTCTGTCTGTCTGTCTGTCTGTCTGTCTGTCTGTCTGTGTGCGTGCGTGCGTGCGTGCGTGCGTGCGTGCACAGCAGTATTGCTTTTTAGCCAGAATAGGAATAAAAAGGAACTTTAGAATTCAAGAATTGGTTTTCAAAATTGTGTGTGTGTTTTCAGGTTGGCTCGTTTCAGCTGTTTGTGGAGTGTTTTCGTGAAGCGGACTACTGGCTGCGACGCTTTGAGGCAGAACCGCTAGCCGAGAACATCAGGAAGCAGCTGCAGTCCCAGTTTGAGCGTCTGGTGGTGTTGGACTACGTCATCCGGAACACAGGTGAGAGGTGTGTGTGTGCTGACGTGCACACAGCATTGCGTTACCGCCCATTCCTCAAACTTCCTGACAAAGTCCCTATACAATGGTCCCATGTTGACCTCGTCAGCCTATTGGCAAATTGTGTTTGCGCTAGTGATTATGGACAATAATTCTAATGGCTGCAGATCGTTCTCTCTCTCTCTCTCTCTCTCTCTCTCTCTCTTTCCTCCTCAGATCGAGGGAATGACAACTGGTTGATCAAGTACGAGAAGCCAGGGGAGGGAGGAGACGGAGGCGGACAAAAGGTGAGACCAAATCCTCACACGCTTGAACTGCTGGAACGTTGGTACACTTTCATGATGGGACACCGCTTGTGTTATTTCAAGTCTGAAAGGTGAATGATTTTGAGTTACTGTTTTTATCCCACTGACACACATACACAAAAGCAAATGCAAGCAAACACACACATACAAACAACACACACACACACACACACACAAACTCCTGTGTATTTACTGACACTTGAGCAGACAGTAGCTTGAAAATTGCAGGATAAACAAATGGGTTCCCCGGTGACGTTGTTGAATAGACCCAAAACACTATCTGACTACTGCTCAGTCATTATTTGCCATGTGTCGATAAATGAGCAAAGGTTGTCATCTGTCGGTTGAATCAATCAGCCCTTTGGACAAAGATCAATAAAACTGGCCAAGTCACTGTTCATTAATCATTAATGTCTTCTCCGACCTCCATCCCCCTCCCCTCTTGTCCTGTAGGATTCAGAGTGGCCAGAGAACTGTCCAGATTCCTGCATCAAGATCGCAGCAATCGACAACGGCCTGGCCTTCCCCTTTAAACACCCGGACGAATGGAGAGCCTGTACGTTGATCTCTTCTCTCCCTTACATCTTGTCATTTATCCTCTGTCTGTGCAAACACTTAGTCCTTACTAATCTAATTATTGAATTTTTCGTTTCATTGTTTATTCTATCAAATCTTCACAAAAATGGCCATTGGGCATCACGAGTTACCAGAGAACAACACAATGAAATTATTCATCACAATTACAATGATGATGGCGGCGGCATCAAAAGTGATATTTTGTAATTGCATTTTGAGGGTTAAGACTAAGACTCTGTTTAATGGTTAGGGTTAGAATAAGGTGAGGGGTTAGGCATTTAGTTGTGGTGGTTAAGGTTAGGGTAAGCTCTTACTCACACACAAACACACCCCATCACAGTCAGACTGACCATCGGCAGCACAGGGAGAAATCCCGCCCACATCGGTGACTTGTTGAAACATCAGGATTCTGGATTTGCAGGACTCTCCATAATAGATACCACTTTCGCTTTGCGCATTCACACCACAAGTGTACCTTGGACTGTGTGTCTAACACCCCCACGACCGAACAGCTCCAACAAGTTAGTCATCTCGAGATACCCTTCCAAGTAATAACCCCACAAAGTTCGGTGAAAATCTATCTGTGCATTGTTGAATTAGTTCGTACACGCACAAAGTCATGAGTGAAAACAATCCCAAGTTATTCCGGGAATATACTGCGCTGGGTAACTACGACAAATTACACATCACACAACAGGAAATATAGGCTACGGTTACTATATGAAGAAATATGGTGGAAAAGTAGAAGTCTGCTTTTTGGCCGGCGGTTGGCAGTTATGGAAAGCTCTGATGTTGTCCCCTTCCATCAGACCCGTTCCACTGGGCATGGCTCCCCCAGGCCAAGGTGGCCTTCTCCCAGGAGACCAGAGACCTGGTGCTGTCCCGCCTTTCTGACATGAACTTTGTCCAGGACCTCTGTGAGGACCTCTATGAGATGTTCAAGGTACAGGCCTCTTTTTTCCTCTGTTTATAGAGATTCAAATTAAAGTAGTTGCCTGCAAACATGAGTAATTTTCTTTTTTTCAGACGGATAAAGGCTTTGACAAAACCATGTTTGAGAGACAGATGTCTGTAATGAGGGGACAGGTGAGTTTCTTTTTAACTGAATAATTTAGACTGTGCTCTTCCTGTCAGTTTGTCTCTCTCCTTTGTTTCCTTTTATTTTATCTTTTGCCATTCTTTCCCTTTATAACCTTCCTCCATCTCCCTCTTTTCTCATGGTCCACTTTCAGTCACACTATCTATTCTGCTCCTCACTTCAGTTTTCTCTTTACGTCTCTGATCTGTGCTATAGTGTATGTGAATGTTTAATGACCACAGTGTGTACGAGCTCACCCAAGATTACTTACTTCCATAACACACGTCTCTTTTTACAGACGTTTAGAGTTTTTGTGTTCTGTTTAGGTTTTATGCTTTCTACTATCATTAAAGTTGAAATGATTAGTCTGAATCAATTTGCAAATATTTTGTTGACACAAAAAAGGCCAGATCATGATGGTAAGTTATATATCTGTGGTTTTCTGTGGCCAATTTTGACATTTTTTAATGGAAAATGAATAATCATATAGCATCTGATTATTCAACAAAACAATCAATCTTTAGTTGCAGCTCTCATTTCCATTTTGAAGTATTTTAAGGTCTGTAAGTCGTTATAATGAATCCTAGATAATATTTTGTTTCTGTTTGGAAATGACACACAGGTAAACAAATAATCCAAAACTGTTTCCGCAACAGATACGTTACATTTGAATGATTTTGTCTGCTGCTTATCCTCACCACTACTCTTACATGCTACTAGTTCCACCCTAACCCTAAAAAAACCAAACACGTTTTATCTTGTTATTTACTCTGCGCAGCTTCTTTGTTTCAAACATGAATCCCGTTCATTCCCAGGTGTTGAACCTGACTCAGGCATTGAAAGACGGGAAAAGTCCCATCCAACTGGTGCAGATGCCGCGGGTGGTGGTGGAGCGCAGCCGCTCAGGCAGCCAGGGACGCGTGGTCACACTGGGCAACGCCTTCACGCAAACCTTCCACTGCAAGCGACCCTTTTTCTCCTCTTGGTAGTTCTAAAAGCGTGAGGAGGGGAGGTGAGGAGAGAATCTGCAGCGGCTGTTTTTTTTTTTTGTCCTGAAGAGGGGAAGGATGAAATGAGGGAGAAAATTTGAATATCACACTGGAAACTGCTCATATTTTGTCCTGTCACAGAAAAAAAACATGAGGAAGATGTGACGATAGGAATTAAGATGAAGAAATGTTTTACGGAGAAATTGGGTTTGGACCCATTCCTCATTTTGTGAAGAGAGCACAGCATGGCAGCTGTAGAGGTATACCAGTGTCTCCTACAGACCTTGGGGCTCTTTGTGGTTACCATGGAAACCTGATGGGATAATCGGCTTTTCCACAAAAGTGGGCTCTGTTTATTGTTAGGAGGCAGAAAGGTTTTTGTTTTTTTCTTTTCTTTTAAACCCATCCAAAGTACCGACTGAAGACTCTTGCAAGATCTCTTAGTGCGTCTAATGGCCAAAGAATAAGCACTTACAAACCAATAACTAACAGATCTGTGGTCCAGTAGTGTTTGAAAATCTAAAGGGTTCTCTCTAGAATATTCTTTTTCTCTAGGATGATGTTGTTCCTGGTCTGGGATACAAAGTCCATGAATATTTGCGTTTGCCTTGTAGGATTACTAATTGATCTGTAGACGGGCACTTACACTGCTACAGTGTTGACTAGTTCAACACAACCGGGCTGAACCGGCCTCTGCCCAGTGTTAGTTTTCAAAACCACAAACCCAGTGTCTTCAACTCTCACCACTGCCAAACTCTGTTTGTGGGAATGAACGTTAAAAAGCCTCAAGAAGAGAATATTGATGTTACTTGAAAATTCAGTTTGGAGAAGGAGGAATAAACACGTTGCTTGAATGTAATCTGTTTACGGTTTCTACACAGATTTCTTTCTCCTAAACATTTCAACACGAATGAGTGAATGCTGTAATAGACTCTTCTCGTAACGACGAATGTATTTGTTGTTTGACGTGTATTTAATTGCTGGCAAGAAGCTTTCTCTCGACCCTCGTGGCATGGGAGGGCGGCACCCAGTCCCCCCCCCGCTTTATTACACGCTATGTGAAGTAGGAAAAAACAAAGCAAAGACGATATTTCACACTTGCTCGGTGCCGTTGTGTTTTCCTATGTATGCATCTTGAAATTTGTAATCAAACTCAATGATTGTATGAGAACAACTGTATATTTAACAGATGAAAAATAAAATTTTGGAAATTTGAATCTTTTGTTTTGATCAGTTGTCCATGTTACATTTTCGCAGGTAGATTAAGTGATAAAAGCATGTGAAACGGTACATTTCAGACACTGTAAATGTGATGGGCAGACGAGGGTTATGACTTTGTACAGTTCCAGTTGTCACACATTGTTGACATGGGTGTGTTCAGCAGAGCAATCATGACGCGGGAGCGCCGAGTTACTGTAAACCTATGACATGGCCATTAGACTTGTAGACGCACTTTTCTAATGACAGTGACGGTAATGCCTTGAGTCAAAGTGAACTATTAATAACTTAAATTTAACAGCAGATTAACCAGATTAACTTGATGAAATTCACTGCTGTGTATTTTCTGACTGCTGTGCCCTCTGGATGTCTTTAAGTCTGACCTTTTTTTTCTTAACTTACTGATCATTTAACCTTTAAGATGTTAGGAAACGTTGAAAAGCCAGCCCTATAGCAACGGTTGAAGGGAAGTATAGCTGAAAAGTGCCATCACACACGTCATCTGTTTGTTTCTCTGGCTAAAGGCATTGCCCTCACACACGGATACAGTGCCAACTGGAGAGGAAATAAGATATGAAAAGAAATGATGCAAAATGTGTATGTGTGTGTGTGGCAGCACTGAGGAGTAGGGTGATACATAGCCTTACCTAACACTGTCCTCATGTGGAAAACAGTTTGTACTTCTAGAGAAAATCACACACTGTCTGTTTCAAAGTTCTGCTATAGTTCCTCACTCAAACTCCAGATCCTGCTATCTGCTATTTGATGTTGTACAATGCTCGATCACATCACTAGTTGTACAATTCCAGGTGTTAGACGCATTTCATTTGAATGTGCATCAATATGGCTCCAAAACTATCCATGATCGCACATTGGCAATGAGGTTTTCAGGTGCTGTGGAGTAAAAAGGGTCTGTGTGTTTTGAATTCTTTTTCATGTTTAGATATTCATTTTGTGTATATCAACTGAAAAATAATAAAGGGGGGGGGGGGTCTAAACACGCGTTAACACTGGATCATCTTCTTTCCCTGTTGATGACCTGCAGACAGCTGAAGTTGAATAATGAGTAATTATGACTTCATGACTGAGTTAGCCCGAGTGTTTAGACCCCCAGGCCTTCCCCCTCTTGAGTGTTAAGACTCTCAGGTCTAAACACAGGCTGGCACAGGCTGCACAAGCTGCACATTTTTCAAAGTGGATTATTTATTCTTTTACTATTCACAGGGCATTTGCCATTATCTCCATAACTTCAAAAACTCACGTGAAGGTGGAAGGGCCTTCCCTCTCTTTCACATGCAGTCCTCCGTGTGTGAGAATAAAAAAACAAAGTAAAGTCACTGGGGGCAGAGGGCATCGCTGATGTTATGGTTGCAAAATAAATAAACACAAAATTGGATGATATGCCGATTTAACTTTACTAATGATGGGCTTATCGTATTGATGCAGCCACAACAGCCACACAAAGAAAAGGTTTATTTAGGCTCTTTAGAGGGGCAGCTCAGCCAGTCAGGGCAACAATAGCCCATACCTGTGCACTTCCTGGTCCTTGGGCAAGACACTTAACCCTAAATTGCCTCTGGCACTCTTCCGGCAGTGTATGAGAGGTATGAATGGGATAGAAAGAAAAAAATAGCGTGTCTAATAGCAGGGCTTTTTGAATGTCTGTGAATGGGTGAATGTGACTTTCGGGTAAAACGCTTTGAGTGGTCTATATGACTAGAAAAGTACTATATAAATACAGCCCATTTACACTGTCTTGTAAGTGGACGACACACAGATATACCTTCCACTCAGATACACATAAAGCCTAGTTCCTGTTTTAGCCTGTCTAGATGATGTGATCAGTTGTATGTATCAAAACTAGTTGCAAATCATTCCAAATCAGAAATCATTGTCTTCCATCCAACCAACCTTAATTCAACCAGCCTTGGCCCTCTCTCACAAAACATCAAGCCTGTTGCCAGAAACCTCGGTGTCTACATGGACGCTGCCCTTACCTGTGACACACATATTGAAAAAAGTTTTTCAATCATGTTTCCTCCAGTTAAAAATAATCAATTCAATGCTCTCACAACCCACCCTCATTTTGTCCCACCTGGACTAATGCAACTCGCCGGCGGGCCTCCAACTGGTCCAAAACACAGCAGCTATGGGCTTCTCACTGGTTTCAATAGATTGCAGCGCAAACCCCCAGTTTTAGCTTCACTTCATTGGCTCCCCGTTCATTTTAGAATGATTTTTAATATTTTACTAATTATCTTTAAAGCTCGTCTTGGTCTAGCTCCATGCTACATAACCGAAATGCTGACCCCCTACGAGTCAGCTCGGAGCCTTACATCCTCAGGTGGGTACTTACTAGTTGTTCCAAAGGCTCAAATCAAAGGGGACGAGCTTTCTCCTTTAGGGCGCCTCGACTTTCGAACAGCCTGCACGGGGAGATAAGGCTGGCAGAGTCTGTGCCTTCTTTTATGTCACTTTTAAAAACCTAGTCTGTAAAAAAAATATTTTCACAGACTTGGTTTTACATAATGTCGTCTCTTTATATCTGTTTTTATACTGTTTTATCACGTAGTTTTACTTTTTTTTTAACCATTCCTTCTTTCTTTTTTTAACCATTCCTTCTTATTTTGTGTTCTTCTTGTAGTAGAACACAAAATTCTGGAAATTGTAGTACTGTTGATTTTATGTGAAAGCACTATGTGAAGCTGCTTCTTAAAGGTTCTATATAAATACAATTATCATTATTATTATTATTATTATTATTATTATTATTATTAGCCAGTCACAGAATTTACTAAAACAGAAAAAAAAGAAAAACAAACATAGAGTCTCAAGTCTTCACAAGCCACTTATCTTCAGGTTATTGTGAAAGGGAAATACTGAGAGAAAATGCACAAACGAGAGATTCTGGGCTAAGGTTGCAACATTAAAAAATATTCATAATTCTTTATTCTTAGAGCTCATACTGTATTTCAAAAATATTTTTTTTAAATGAAATTGTAATACATGTAATTATTTACAATGGCGGCTTTACAGTGGATATATACATAGACGGGATCTTGCTCTGGAAAAGGTTAAACGGAATTTCTCGTGTGTATATTGTGCGTATTTACAATTGCACTGGAATTGCCTGGTCACAGGATCACACTGCGTGATTGATCTTCTCTTTTCACAACTGACAGACTGCACTTTACACTGTGTTGTGTGGTTTTGTCCCCACTAGATGGTGCGCACCATCACGGCCTCCATGCGTCGCTCCCATAGAATGTCGCTCCCCCAAGTACCTCCGCAGACACTGAGGAGACTTTCGTTTTTTCAGAACAGCATCACAGATCTGAGGAGTGAAGCGGTCAGGCGGAGAGTGGATTTACTTCTCATCCCAGGTCCCAACGTAAAGAAACACCCGGGCTGTTGGGTGCTTTAGAGATAAAACATTAAATAGGCTATGTTCATATAAGGAATTAGTCACTTTTATATGAGCTTCCCATCGTTGTCAGTGTCCATCACAATGCAGTTACTTTTACTTACAGCGGCGTTCGTCTTTACGCACGACCTCGCCGGAGCTGTGCGCACTGACAAGTGCGCCCCCCAGTGCGACGCGAGCTTGTGCCCGAGTCCTAGTTGCCCCGGCGGGTACATCACGGACCGGTGCAACTGCTGCCTGGTGTGTTCACCGCGCGAGGGAGACCCCTGCGGCCGCAAAAACGACCTGCCCTGCGGAGATGGCTTGGAGTGCAAGCATCTCGCTGCGGGCAGTCGGAGGGGCACCAGGGGGGTCTGCCGGTGTAAGATGGAGCACGAAGTGTGCGGAAGCGACGGGAGGACGTACGGTAATGTGTGTAAGATGAGGGCAGCCGGCCGCAAAGCGCAGCAGAAGGGGAGAGCAGAAGTCAAGCAAGCGCACAAAGGACCATGCTCACGTTTAGGCGCAGGTAGGACATGGCTCCACTTGAAGCTGGAGGAAATTGGCCATTCCCCGAACTTTTTAGTGAAGGAGACATGTATGACCATATAATTCACAATATGATCACTAAATGTGTGTGTTAATGCAGTGGGTTCTTCATGTCAGTACAGGTTCGTCCCTTCTCCATCCCAGCAGCCTTCGCTACAAGTTCAACTTCATCGCCGACGTGGTGGAGAAAATAGCCCCGGCTGTTGTCCACATTGAGCTGTTTGTAAGGTTTGTGGTGTGTGTGGGTGGGTGTAGAGAGAGAGAGAGAGAGAGATGTTTCTTTTATCCTTATCTGCCACTGATGTTCCAGATTTGCTCCTTTTATGCAATGGCAAACTGTAGATATGAAATTCTTCATTGCTGTGGTTTATTCAGCTGTGGAAAGTCTGACGTGCAGCCTGAGTTTTCTAGATTGGAAACTTACAATCCCCAAATGCTTTGATGCTTAAACTCAGCTTTAAAACTTCAGAGTGTCATGAAATTTAAAACCTCTTGTTGCCACAACAATACATTTATATATATATATATATATATATATATATATATATATATATATATATATATATATATATATATATATATATATATATATTTATATTGTGTATATAATGTCCGTTAATCAGTCTCTACATCTTATTTTTCTCCCCAGACATCCTCTGTTTGGTCGCCACATGCATCTCTCCAGTGGCTCTGGGTTTGTTGTGACCCACTCAGGCGTGATCGTGACCAACGCCCATGTGGTGACCACAGCTGCCGTGGTGACAGGGAGCCCCCAGCTGCGCGTTCAGCTCCATGATGGCAACGCATACGAGGCCGTGGTCAGAGATATAGACAGGAAGGCAGACATCGCCACGATCAAGGTCAACCCTCAGGTGAGGGAAGAACACATGCAAGACAGCTCAATTATTTTTCAGTCTCTATCTCTTTTTCCATATTGAAATAATGCGAAGACATTTCATTTTCCAGTCTTTTCTAACTTCCTAGCACCGTAAATGCTCCATATACAAAAACCTTTCTGCACTTTTGCATGGGATCCCACATCCTCAAACGCTCCCGTGCCAAGCTTTGACAGTTTTCTGTTAGACACTTATGAGGCCAACAGGAATACTTTCATAAACACCAGCTATGTGACTCCCAGACACAGCGCTGGTGTGTGTATTCTCACACCCATCTGCCACATACTTGGACACTTTTGTAAGCTCTTCCTTTCTTTGTCTCTCTCCCAAAGTAACAATTTCATTTTTTGATATATACCTTTTTTTCCCCTCCGTGGACAATTTACCCAATATGTCTGCATCCGACTCATCTTCTGTCCATGTTTCCTCATGTGTGCGGGTCTTTTGCTCTGTGGGCGCTGGAGCAGAAGAGGCTTCCTGTGCTGTCTCTGGGCCGCTCAGCTGATCTGAGGCCGGGGGAGTTTGTGGTTGCCATCGGCAGCCCCTTCGCTCTGCAGAACACCGTCACCACCGGCATCGTCAGCACAGCACAGCGGGACGGCAAGGAGCTGGGCATCAAAGACTCAGACATGGGCTACATCCAGACTGATGCTATTATCAATGTGAGCTCCCACATACACAGTATTGGAACTGATCATGACCCAATTATTTATTTTTATTCACGACAGTTGTACGTGCAGGTTTTTTCATACACTTTTTGATGTATTTGTTTTCTTTGCTGTGTGTGTCCAAAAACCTGGATGTGACTGATCGGTTTCTGTCTCACATTCCTCTAACTGGTGTGAAGTACGGCAATTCTGGAGGACCTCTAGTCAACCTGGTGAGTAGTGTTGTGATGATTTGTGTGACCATGATCGATTATTCAATAAATATGTCAAGGGTCCTCATTGTTGTGTGTCCAAAAGTGGCCTCAAGATTCTCTTGTGGATACACAATGTAAAGTAAATAGAGCACAGAGGAAACCATCATACAGTTATGGTGATATATTTTAAACATAGTGTTATGTAATAATGCAAACATCCACAACCCATTGCATAAGCTATCTGCATATCATGACACTAAAAACGGCCTTCTGAAGATTTGACAGTGACATACAAAATAAAGGTTTGAAACACATATAAATAAAGGCAAATTATGTGATATGACTCCTACTACCACTCACCCTCTTTGTATTATTATTGCTGTTACTGTTACTCGAATTGCTTCTACAAGTAATCAATTCATACATGTTTGATAAAAAAAAAATGGTAAGATAAAAAGGTATGTTTATTTGAGCTGGCTTGCATCAAAATGTCATGAATCAAAATACAAAAAGAAAGAAAGAAAATCTATACTAGCAGTCATGATACTGATCTGTACTCTGACACAGCTGCTGAGTTACAGGTTACAGGTAAAGCTGCTCACGTAACAGATATTTTCACCTTTTCCGATTAATGAATTCAGTGAAAACTATAGGGCAGACAGTAGAGTTCATACCTCCGCCAAAGCCCAACAGTCCTCTTAAAATCCATCAAGGATTCCCTGGGAAATTGGTGAAAATATCCAAAAACGCAGTATATCTTAAAATGTTACTGAACGTGAAAAAAACAACAACATCTGGATCTGCCCCTTTGTTGGGATTCATGCCAAAATGTGATGATTTCTTTCTTGGCGAGTGTTCCATCCTTCCACCACATTTCGTGGGAATCCATTTTTGCATAGTCCTGCTGGAAAACAAACAATAACCTTGGCGAAAGTAATAAAATAGTAATTAAGTCTGAAATAAAATAATTTCAAGTCAAATATTGAGGTGATTTGTGAGATGTGCCTGAAAAAAAAAGTACCTGAAAATCCGCTTTATTTTGTGTGTGTGTGTGTGTGTTTTTCAGGATGGGGAGGTGATAGGCATCAACACTCTGAAAGTGGCAGCGGGGATTTCCTTCGCTATACCCTCAGACAGGATCAGCCGCTTCCTCACAGAGTCACAAACAGAACACAGCAAAGGTCGGGGGTCAACGCTTGAGCAACCAAAAGGCAAAAACAAACAATTTAAAGGTGACATATGGTGCAAAAATCCCATATTCAGTGTTTCTGCACATAAATGTGTGTATCTGTGGAGCTTACCGGCCCACAAACTGAAAAAAGACCACCCTCTGTTTTTTGTGTGAGCTGGCTAAACCCTACAGCCTGGTTCTGATTTCTTTCCCACCGTGATGTCACAGTTGGACTCTTTTGGGGGTAACCCCGCCTGCAATCTGAGAATCTTTTCTGGTGGAGGCGCGTGACATTTCCTACACGTTCTGAAAGTGGTTGCCCAATCACAACAGGCTGGGCCAGCTGGCCAATCAGAGCAGACTGGGATTTATTGGGAGGAGGGGCTAAAATAAATCCAGGACTTTAAGACAGAGGGTGAAGTAGGAGCTGCAGGAATGGGCAGTATGAGAACACTGAAGTCTTTTCTGAACATTAGACCATGTAAACCTTATCAAGTGGTCACCCTAATCCAAGCATGAACCTGATTATATGACAAAAATATGGCACCTTTAAATTAGAATCCTTAGTTTTTCCTTTCTGGGATCCTAATACCTGTAGAAATACCTGCATTGATGTGGTAATTTCCATTATTTCTCAGTAAATCCCACTGCACTTGTTTTTGTGACAGAAAAGACACGACTGCAGAGAAGACTCACAGAGGAGCCTCTGTCTGATGCAGGTGAGGGTGCTGTGCTAGTGAAACCTCTATGACTGTTTGCATGTTTCAGGTGCAGTGCAAGCTTTCTTGGAGTTTAAGTTGATGCTTTTTATGCTGTTTTCAGATGTAAAGAGGCGTTTTTTAGGCATCAGGATGCTCACAATCACGAAAGAGTGAGTTGTAACGACAAGCTTTCGCACACAAGCTCAAGTTTTTTCCCATTGGCAAGTCCTGAGCATTTATCAGCCCAAATGTAACTCAGAATTCTACCGATGAAGGACTCATGCAAGTCATTTTTGTGGCAAATAAAAAGGAGTAGGCTGAATGCATCTAGACGCATCAGCGTCACTGTGTTTTCTTTGATATTTTTCAGTCTCATAGCCGAGTTAAAACGTCAATACCCAGACTTTGCTGACCTCAGCAGTGGAGTGTTGGTGCAACAGGTCATACCTAACACCGCAGCTGAAAAGTATGTTCACACACACACACATGAAAAAAACTTTTACTGATATAACATCTGTATCTGTAAGGTCATTTATCATTTGTGCATAGTGTGTTTCTATTGCACGCCACACACCCCTGAGCCAAATCACCGACCACAGTTTCCTCTCTGTTTTTCAGTGGAGGGATAAAAGAAGGGGATGTCATTGTGAAGATTAACGGACAGCAAGTCGAGACCACAGAGGATGTTCATGAAGTGTTGCAAGGTGACCAGACTCTCCTGTTGGAGATCCGCAGGGGCAACGACGACTTACTGTTCAACATCCACCCACAGGTTATTGTGCATTGAACAGTAAGACTATAAAACTAAGTTACTTTGTTCTAAATTCAAACAAATGCTGGGCAACACATTAAGGCACATTGAGGAGAATTTTGATTTAATGTGGTCCTGGGTGATGTACTGGCAAGAAATTGTGAATAAGCTATATGTAGAAATATGAACTATATTTCTAATTAGACAAGAAAACAGAGCCTTTCCTGCCAACCTTTGCTGGTCTGATGTATGTATTGTTTCATTGATTTTTTTTTTCTAAATTGAACTTTTTGTGTGCTTTTTTTCACGTACTTTGTGTGGTATGTGCAGTGGTTTGCTGCAATATTCAAAATACTGCAGTGGAAAATGTATCGCACTGCATACTTGGGGAGGCCCGTTTCAGAATAAAACCCTCAAATAAGTTCTGTACTGTATGCATTTGTCTCTGTTCAGTTCTGCTCAGCAGCTGTGGTCCATCTGCCTATTCGGCTTCTTTTGTTTATGTCTGCTTGTCCCACATCCCTCCTCTCTGCCTCGGAAAGAGGTTCTCTTTATTTAAACAAGCTTCACTGACACCTAGACACAAAGAGCATGCGCGCGCGCACACACACACACACACACAAAGACACTGAGCAAAGTCCTTTTACTGGAAAAGTCACTTTCACCTAGCGTCCTGTTTTGGTTACGGAAATCCATCTGAGCCTTGTAGTTACGGACAGGAAATCCTCGTGCAGCTACTTTGCTGGTGTTTTAACTAATCCAAATTCAGTCTTAAACTGTAAAGACAAAACGCAGCTTGGTAGCATTTGCTATGAAATTAAATAAAATGCACTCTCATGTAGGCACACATCGGGTGGGGTTACAGACACTAATAAGGTACTGTAATCATAAGTGGGGGCTGGTGCCTGTGTGGCCACAGCTCATAAACGGGACCCAGACAGAAACTCCTTTCTGCTTATTTGAATAACCACTGTGCCATGTTACTATTGGCTACGATACTGATGGGACATAAACAAGAAAAAGGGGAAAATATGCTGAGAGTGAACAAGTTACCACCACATTACACAGTAGGAGTCTTTCAGCACCAGACTGCATCAGTGGAGCAAGCAGAGGACACAGCTGTGTGTCCTTCTACAGACAAAACTCCACTTGAGCTCCCCCTGAGTTAAAAACATCTTTCACCTCGGCTGAGTTCATCCACTGAGTTCACCGGTGGTTTGTGGTCTGGCTGCTGTTATGCTAAAATTTGGGATACGCCCACTGTAATGAGTTAATATGAAGGTTAGTATATACATTAAACTTCCCATAAAGCCCCTTGAGTTGATCCCCTGTTGAATTCACACAGCTATAAATCTATCACCATCTAGAGGCCAAATGGTGTCAAGTCTGGTTTAAATTAAACATATTTGTGATTCCCAAACAAACCAGAGGATGGCGTGTTGGATTTAAAAAAAGAAGAAGAAAAAAAAAAGCCCCTTGCATATCAACTGCTCAGATTCAAATTATAAGACTGTATATGCGAAGCAGTCTATATATAGCTCTGGTCTCTAACTGGATTCTTTTGAAGTTAAAGTAGAGGGCATAGTAAAACTGCATGCAGGATTATTATCTGTAGTTTGTCTCTAATATTCAAAGCTTCACTGCTGCTAAAGAGAATCTTGTTGTAATGTGATGCAGATCAGTGTTTTATCACTTGTATGGCTGAATTTCAGCTGCGTTCAGGTGCAGGACAAAAGAAAAAAGGACAACACACACCTCCTATCCCCCTCCTCTGCTTTTCCATGCACACGTCTTTAGTTCTTATTATTAATTCTATATTCTTTACTGAAAGTATCTAAGGGAGAATGGCGGTGATGCTCATGATGATGCGTTCATCACTCAGAGCGGGAGAGATGGATAAAGACTGACAGACATTAATAGTAGGGCACAATCATCTGAGTTCCCCGTGTAATGTCAAAGTTTGAGTCATCACTGACCCCAGCACCTGATGACATTCTGAGTTCCATCAGGGGCGCTTCATGGATGCTAATCAGCAATGTCCCTCTGATGCTTGGAAACACACACGTGCACACGCACACACACACACATGCGTGTAACGTGTCACTCTAATTAACCTGAGAGAGAAGCATCTGCTATTATGGGATGCAAATATGGAGATGGTGATCAGTACGTGTGTGTGTGTGTGTTTGTTCTCTCATGATCAAGGGAGTGAATTGGGAACTGGTCCAAGAAGAAATAGCAAAAAAGAAAGAGGCAAATCTCAAGTAAGCCAGATCCACTGAGTTTACAGTGAAGTTGTGAGTTGGGGAAACTTCGTAATCACAGACTGCAGACTGGGGCCTCTGGCGTGGGAACAGAAGCTTAGACAGATTGGACTTAATAAAAAAAAAACGAAAACGTAAAAAACTAACTACTTCCATCTGTCTGGCATCCATCTCTCACTGTGTGACTCACCGCCTTACTGACCAGAGCTACTGTGGGCAACGTACTGTATGAAGAGGAGAGACAGAGAAAACAACAATGTCTTTTGACCTACCACACACACACACACACACACACACACACACACACAGGCACACATCAGATACGTCTTTCTTTTTCAGGAGAATCATTGACATCATGCATTCCCCAGCCCCTTACCCTATCATTAACCATCACAACTACAGTAAATGCCTCGACCTGATTCCAATCCTTACTCTGAAAACAATTCTTAAGACTCAAACTGCCATTTCAACTTGTGGGGTCAAGCATTTTGGTCCCCATAAAGCCCCACAGTATAGATTTGGGGTCCTTGGACTCAACTCCCACAAATATAATAAAACAACAGACACACACACACACACACACACACAGACACACACACACACACACACACACACACACACACACACACACACACACACACACACACAGCACAAGGCAACATCTCCAAAGGCTATAAAACTTGACAATTAAACTAAGCACATCCATGTGTTGTTTGTGTTCTGGCAGTACTCTCTACTCCTCTTCTGCAGTTATGTGCAAGGGTCGTCCATGCGTATACTTTAATGTGCTTATGAAGATTTAATGTGGGGGCGGGAATTCCTGGCATTCCAGGTATACTGAGTTTGTCCCTGCGAAGAAATTCTTTGGCCGTCCACATATGTCTGCAGACAAGTTTTACTGGACTAAAGTGAAACAGTGGGTGACTCTTGTTTTTGCTTTCTTTCTTTCTCTTGCTCTTTGGCCAAACAAGTCCCTGTCAAAAAGAGAGAAATGAGATGCAGTGTCTGACATGCGTAAACTACATGCTTGCACAGGTGCTAGAAGTTGTTAATAATAATAATAACATATAATAGATAATAATAATATATATAGATTTATAGAGCGCTTTTCAAAAAACTGAAAGCGCTGGAATGTGTGTGTGTGTGGGGGGGGTGTCTAGGGATATGCAGAGGAGAAGAGATGGGTTTTAAGGCGGGACTGTAAGGTGATGAGGGAGTCGGAGTCATGGATCTCTTGGGGGAGGGAGTTCCACAGCCTGGGAGCAGCCCTGGAGAAAGCTCTCAGTGGAGAGGAGAGCAGCAGATGTGGATCTGAGGAACCGTGTGGGTTGGTAGGGGGAGAGGAGCAAGATGGTGGAGGGCTTTGAAAGTGAGGACCAGGACCTTGAAGGTAATTCCGTGGGAGACAGGGAGCCTGTGGAATTGTTTTAGGACTGGGGTGAGGTGCCAGGATTTGGTGTGGGTGTATTGCGGTAAAAGGAGTTGTGGCATTATACATCAGCGAACTAAACCCTTTTGTATTCGTTATTTTTTACACAGATGGAAGAAATTCCATCCATCCATCCATTATCTATACTGGGTTATCCTGTAAGGGATAGGTTGCCTAGGTATCGCAGGGCAGCGCAATTAAGAGTCTCCAAATAACCTAACCCCAAGCTGCATGTTTTTGGACTGTGGGAGGAAGCCATACACAGGGAGAACATGCAAACTCCACATAAAGAGGCCCTGGTTAATTTGAACCGGGATGCGAATCAAGAACCTTCTTGAGCTGAGGTGTCATTAACAGTCTTTGTCTGTTTCGTTAGAAAACAACATTTAGCAGCTATTGTTCAAACTTGGAGACAAGTCCAGATGTTTGACTGGTTGTTATTGTAATAATGCCATATCACAATGACATCATCACAACATCATGTTTCATACCATCCGAATGATGAGGTGTAGATCGTGTTTCAAATGATATTGGTTTCAAAAGTTACCGCATTACTACACTAAATGATGTGAAATTAAATCATTACTACCATATAATCATAGATTATTTTTCAATCTATATAAGCTTTAGGTCATGTCTATAGTCCTATGGGATGCAGACATCCCTTGAGAAATGCATTTTTGAACATGACCTCATTTTCTGTCTTCTTCATGATGCCACCTATCGTATGGCAGGAATACTTTCCTGATCATGTGGAGATATCTTAGAAATTATGTTTTTTGGCCATATTTTTGTTGACCTTGACACTGACCTTTGACTGATCAGCCCCAACACACAACACAACACACACAATGCTGCAGTAACTATACTTACATTGCTCTGTGTAGGCAGGCTCTAAAACTTACTCAAATCCCGATCAGATGGGTGATCGCTGCAATATGTAATCTTCAGGTTTAATGGCTGGTTAGGTGCCATTTGGTTGCCTGGCCGCTAATGAAGCCACAAGGGAGTCACTGGTCGCCAATAAACAGCATTTAACTTCCTGTCAAACCACAACTAGTCACTTTTATACATCTATTTGTGTATAGATTAAATAACAATCTTAAAAGGTGTTGGTAGGTAGTTTTTGTTATTCAGTGCTTGGATTTAGGATAGCTCTCCACTCTGTTCCCAGTTTTTTATACTAGGCAGGGCGAACTGCCTGCTGGCCGCACCTCAACGCTAACTGCATAGACATGAGAGTGATAATAATTTCCAATCCAGCTCTTGGCAATGATAGAGTTAGTGTATTTCCCCAAAATGTTGAGGTATGCCTTTTGCGATTAAAGTATTTCTGTCATGACCTGAGCTAAAGTTTTGAGAGCAAAACTCTCACAGAGAAGCCAGCGCTTTGCTGTCGTTTTACACACATTCCAAACGGAACTGGATGGCCTCTTTAGACACCCTGCCAAGGAATAACACGCATGCACATAAACACACACACACACACACACAGTAAAGAGGGCACAGAATTTTTTTTGATAGCTAAACCCTGTGAGCCTTCCCTCTGTCTCACAGCTCCCTCTTTCTGGCAGACTGATGACTCATGCTTTTTAGTTTCTACTCTCTCTCTCTCTCCCTCCCCTTCTCTCTCTCTCTCTCTCCATGTCTTTCTTTCTTTATATATCTGCAGTCATTTCACTCAACTCCACTTCTTTCTCACTCAGGCATTTCTCTGGATTGTGAATAATTCAGTTGCAGTTCCTCATCGTGTGACCTCTGCGTGGGTGTGTGCTCGCACTCGGACAGACAATATTATTGTAGGCATGTGAGCTGGTTAAGTTCATGTGTGTGTGGGTGTGTAAGTCGTCGTCATCACCCCCCCTGCTTGTGCAGTTTATTCAGGGTAATTGCCTAGAGTTGAGAATAACGCCTGTTGTGTTGCAAAATGTTTGGCTTGTTTTGAATATTTTACAGTCTTTTTGCAGAAGTGATAGAAGCTAAAAGGATTACAGTTTTTTGTGATTGCTAACATGAATTGGTCCAAATTGAAACAGATTCTCTGTGGATCATTTTTTTTTATTGTTTTCACACAAAATGCATTCATTGACCACATTTTCCAAAATCCATGAACTCTTTTCTCATTCATACTCATTTTCAAAACTGTTCAAAACACATTCTAAACAGAATGATGGAACATTCCATGCATTTCTGCAGAAACCACATTCAAATATATAGAAAATCTTAGCAGCATGTTTACAATAAAATTAAATAATAATCATTCCAAAGCTGAGAGTAATTTTAGCTGAAAGTCTACCAATGTGTTGTTAGTCTCATTACCAAACAGAGAAAAGTGGATGGCTTCAGATTTTGTTTGGAAACATGGATAATGGAAGGAAGGTGTGTGTCAGAGAGAGAGGGAGGATGAGTGAAGGACAAAGGAGAGGAAGACTAGTGATCGAATGACTAATGATCAATGATGTTGATGAGAACTTGTGGCCAAATGCAATTCAAATCAATTTTCAATTCAATTTTATTTGTATAGCAGCAAATCACAGCATATATTATCTCAAGGTAGTAAGGTCGAGACCTCACAATATTACAGAGAAACCCAACAGTTCCCAAAACCAGCAATCATGGAGAGAAAATAAAAACCCTTTTACTCTCCAGCAGAACCAGACTCAGTTGTGGGCGGATCATCTCCCTGCAGTATTGTATTTGCAACATTGCAGCTCTAAATCTTTTATTCAGCACAAGTAGATTACTATACCCAGGTATATAGAAAAAAATAAAGGATATTGAAGCAATTACTGATCCATTCTCCTTACATATACTTGAGTACAGTCAATAAAGTAAAGTATGTTTTCCTTATTCTAAAATGTAATACTGATTGATGTGAAAAATCATTCAAACATCCAAGATAAAAGTTCATCATTTGTGTGATGCCCCCTGTTGTTAGTATTTTTTTTAAGTCAGCGTGTTAGACTTCTGAGTGACCAGTGACCATTACCACCACCTGCTCCACCAAGAATCCACATTCAGTGGCAGAGACAACTTAAATATAGCACCTGTAAGAAATGCTGTTTTCTTATTAACATACTCTGACAATGCATAAAAAAGTGACATTTAAAAAAAACAAAGATTAGTAATATTATTGGGTGTTTCACTATGTTGACCGTGTTCCCTTCTCAGAAATAGTTTCACTCCAGCTAGAGATAATGTTGATATTATAATCCAAAGTGTGAATAGGGCGTCCCCCACCTTTATCAGCATTATGCACTTGTGCACACAAAGGCTCCCATAGTGTTAGCACGTGACTAAGAGAGAGGGGGGGGGGGGGGGGGGGGGGCGGTGACAGACAGAGAGCATGGATGAATGTGAGTGTATGTGTGTGTGTCCGGACATGTGAGCCATAGCGTCTGTGTGAGTTAGCGTTTCTGTGCGGAGACCTATTTATACACCCGCACTCCCACGCTCCAGAAACACTCACCCTAGGACATTTGTTTCCATGCTTTCTCCTCCGCACACCATCTTCCCATGGCCGTTGTTCACACATCTCTTATTCTCCTCTCGCTGCCATCGCCATCATCTCCGCACAGGTATTACACTGCAGGTGCCGTGCCACCGTCACCTCAACCAAATGCCCTGCTTTCAGGTCTTTAAAGTGCAGAGCTGAAATGAACAGAGAAGACAGATCGGGGTCACTGCTGACAAAAAAAGATGTGATTCATTTCCCTCAGTCACCAAGAGCCTTTGGTAGTAGAGAGCTGCACCCAGGGGTGTCGACTGTTGGAGTAATAATGTATTTAAAGTTTTGTATTTGAGATATAAAGAAAATCCAGCTGCAGGGAATGGGGGACTGAGGCTGACTCAGTGGGAATGGAGAGATGGTGGGACAGATGGATGCATGTACTGCTGGACAGAGTCAAACCATTTTCCAGCTCAAAGGCCAAAGAATGAAGGCAAACTGAAGGTGATGAGAGAGAGTGCCATATTGTGTTGCAGATTGTGCGAACCTGGATGTTACGTAATGGCACATATACACACAAAGCACATAAACAGAGTCATGGACCAGGGGCAGTGGCTAAAGGGGAAGTGGGATGCGTCCATCACCTGCTAGCAGGACTTCTTAAGTGCTACTGCCATCAGCATTCTGTTGCCTGCATAATATCCCCTCCGGCCAGGGAACCCAGAGAAGACACGTGGCCACTGAAAGGGTTCCTTCTAGCTGAGGGGGGATTTCTCATTCCCTCTCTTCCTCTTTTCATCCCTCTTTTTCTCTTTCTCCCTCTTTTTTCCTTCAGCCGTTAAGTTAATATGCTCAGCAGCAGCTGTTCCACTGAGGATAGCAGGGTGACAAAAAAAAAAAAATGCCTGCATTTAAGGAGTTTTACTGCATGTAGGGTAAACGTGATCTTCTAAGGAGCTGTTAATGATTGAGTATAAACTGAGCCTTTGGAGATTTTCAATTCAATTGTATTTGTATAGCGCCATATCACAACATACATTGTCTCAAGGCACTTTACATAGCGAGGTCAATATTACAATATTACAGGGAAAACCCAACAAATCCCACAATGAGCAAAGCACTTGGAGATGGCAGGGATAAACAACATCTGGGGAGCTATAGGAGAAGAAAAAAAAAACAGCATACCTTCATGTCCACAGACAAACATGTATAATGTGTGCACACTGACATACTGAGGGAAAAGCTGCCCACGCAGTTGTACTCACTCATGCCTGCATGCTTGCTGAAGTGAAAAAAAAAAGAAGAAAAAAAATCAAAAACAGAAACTAGCCAGTGGTGGATTGTGAGCACAAAGCTCACTTGACTTTAGCAACGTGATCCCTTTAACCCCAAACCACACCTAAATGCAAAAGACTGAATAAAAGTTACTTAACGTATGATTTTCATTGAATTATTCACTTTATTCCATTTGTTTGATTTGTTTTCATTTCGACATTTTAAATCTTCCATCCAAAACACCCCCACGAATACTTCACAAATCACTGCAAGATGATTTCCACTAGCTTGTTGGAAGTGATATAATTTAAATGATAATAAAAAAAATGACCTCACACCTGACGGTAGCTTCATGGAGAGACACTGTGTAGGTAAACACCATAACGCTTTTAGCCCATCCATCCAGCATATGTCCTTCCTCCCCCTCAATCCATTTCTTTCTTTCAGCCTGGGGTGTCCATCCTTCCTCTCATACTTCCCCAGGCCTTGTCCCTCTCCACAACTGCATCTGTGATGTAGATTATGCCGAACACAGCGTCAGATACCTTCAAGAGGTTTACTGTAATGCAAAACACGCAGTGGCGAAGGGTTCCTTACAGGCATTTAACGGGAGACACAAGACAGCAGTGAAGTAGACGAAGTTCAAAGAGTGATGGAGGCCACCAGAGATTCGGTGTTGCTATGGGGATGAGTGTGTTTGTGTGTGTGTGTGTGTGTGTGTGTGTGCGTGTGTGCGTGTGTATGTGTGAAATATCAAAATATTACTATTAAACTGTGATGTGGCTATATGCTCAATATGTGTATCTTCTGTAGGACGCAAACAGTCGCATGTGCACGCCACGTTTTCACGCGGCTATAACATGGGTCATCTTTGCCAAAGAAAACCACCAACAGCATGACATCCCCATCTCTGATATTACCTCCTGCCTGCATGAATATTGTTCAAGCGTCACATGAGCCAGCTACCGACTGCACGTGCGGGGAGCACGTCACTGCCAACGAGAGAGGAGGCGCTGGATAGTGCGCATGATCGAGAGTGGGGAGAGAGAGGGAGAAAGAGAGCACTCGGTAACCTAAAATCATTATTTACACTCAGCTTTTCACTTTGGACTAAACAACTCTAATTATACCCTAGGCGGGAAAAGAACCGCCGTCACTAATTTAATTGTGAGACAATTTAAGCAACATAAAGTAGCCCATGTCAGTGACAGTTTGTATGGGTATTTCAGCACTGGATAGCTCTCTCTCTCTCTCTCTGCGCGTCTCCTGCGCACTAGCGCGCCTCTGGCACGTGCGCCGGGTAAAGGAGCATCTTTCACAGCCGGCGGGGGGGCACGAGCAGAGAGAATGGCACACTCTCCACGGCATCCTCCCCACAGCTGCAACTAAAGCCGAGCCTCGAGAGATGAGCATTCCGGAGTTCCTACTGGAAGTGTCCATCGTGGTGATCGCCGTCGTCTCGCTGTTGACAAATGTGTCAGTGCTGCTATGCTTCACCCAGAGCGCCGAGTTGCGGTCCCACGTGCCCGGAATCTTCATCCTAAACCTCTCCTTCTCCAACATCCTCCTCGCGATCATAAACATGCCCTCCACTTTTCTCGGCGTGGCCAAGAGCGCGGAGCCCTTCGGGCACGAGTTCTGTCAGGCGGTCAGTTTGGCCGAGACTTTCCTCACCACCAATGCCATGATGAGCATGGCCGCGCTGAGCATGGACAGGTGGATCGCGGTGGTGTTCCCCCTGAGTTACTGCAGCAAAATGCGCTACAGGGACGCTCTTCTGATCGTCGCGTACTCGTGGCTGCACTCCCTCACGTTTTCTCTCACCCAGCTGCTGATGGACTGGGGTGGATACAGCCACACTTACGCCTCGTGTACCGTTCACCTGGACGGGCGGGAGAGGTCCCGGCTGCCCGCCTATGCGACCTTCACCGTGCTGTTCCACCTCAGCAGCTTTGCGCTCTGCCTCTTCGTCCTGTGCTTCGCCTACCTGAAAGTTCTGAGAGTGGCCAGGTCCCACTGCAAGAGGATCGATGTGATCACAGTGCAGACTCTGCTGCTGCTGGTTGACATTCACCCCAGGTAAAGTGTAATTGACATTGAACTTTGAGGCCAAGAGCTATCCGGGGAATTTGACTTGTCAGCACCCAGTTGAGTTACAAAAACATTCACAAAAGATTGAAATGTGGATTTCTGCACTCAAGAATTATAGTGATTTAATAGAAAGTTAATTTTGCATATCAATGCATTTTGTTTTATAATTAACTATGTTGTTCATTATCTAATAACGTGATTATTTTATTATTATTATCTATATTTCACAGTGCATTATAGTCTTGTTTTAATCATTAGAATATTTAATCAAAATTGTCAAAATAAATGCAAACGGTATATCCCTATTTGCTATTTTCCTTCTGGTGACCTTGAGTTTTTTAGTTTTATGTTTTTTTTTTTTTATAAATCAGACAAAAGCTTTACACCGTTCATATCATTCAAGTTTGTGGATGTGGGTGGAGTCAGATGACAGTTGGAAGTATTGTGAATGGGTTAAAATACAACACAGTTTAGATGTGTTGCCAATCATCTAAACTTTAATGTAATCTTCTAAATGTTTAATATATTCACTGTGGGTGAGACACAAGTTAATCTTCCTCTCCCCTCTCCTCAGTGTGAAGGAGAGATGTCTTGCAGAACAGAAGAAGAGGAGGCAGCGCGGCACAAAAAAAATCTGCATCTTCATTGGCTCCTTCATCCTCTGCTTTTCCCCCTATGTTATGACAAGGTAACATCCAGCTCCGTGGCTCATGGCTTTAATGTAGTTTTACTTCCTGGGAAACTTGAACTTGAAATGCTTTTTATGAAGATGACCCTCAAAAACTATATAACATTCCCTGTATGTCTCATGTTTTTATGATATAATAATGGGTTTATTTTCAGATGACATGAGAGAAACGGGTTCCATAACTAGTTCATCAGAGCCAACGTTAATTGACTTCTGCTTGTGTTTCTCCTGCAGGTTGGTGGACTTGTTGCCCTCTGTGCACGTCCCGCGGTATGTGGGCATTGCCACCAAATGCCTTTCCTACGCCAAGGCCTCCACTGACCCGTTTGTCTACTGTCTGCTGCGACAGCAGTACAGGAAGGTCCTGGTCAGTATTATCTACCGAGTTCTGAGAAAGAATCATTACTCGCTATCTGCCCACAGCATGAGCAGCACTCTGGACACTGCAGATGACAACTGTATCGCCAGGATTACTTGAGCTCCATGTGCTATAGTTAAGTGATTCGACGCCTGCATCCCTTCTGCGGGAAGGTTCAGAGGTCAGGGACTGTGGAAAGCAACTGCCATGCAGATGGAAAGGAGTCAGGGCCTTGCTCAAGGACACTCTAACAGATGGCGGGTTTGAAGGACTGTTCAAGCCGCAGAGTTGTCCACTGAGAGAACTGTATAGCCAATGGGACCTCGCCGGCCTCTGGCGTGTGCCAAAGGCCCTTCGCAGCCTCTACAGACTGTTGTTTCCACAGGGCTCATCAGATTGCCTGTGGAGGCATTGCCACGGATAGACCACCTGAAAACTGCAACAATATGTTGATTATTACCATTAATGTAAATGTATGTTTTTATCTCGAATTTGTCAGGAAGTGGTCTTCATGTTTCAGTGAAAAACTGAGAAATGTTCATTCTGATGACTGTTTTGATGTGAATTTTGAAGTTAATGAGTGCCATTTTAACACATACAAAAAGAAATAGGTGTGAGGATGTGAACATGTTATATCATAGCAAAAACACAGGTTAGATAATAAACGACACTGCCACAAACACTGCTATATGAGTGATTAGTAGACATTATTAGATGTCAGGGAATATATAGTGATACTGTTCGATGTTTATCCAATTGATCACATATGACCTTAGTGTGAACATGAGCTGTGAGCAGTCCAGACTAATTTGTCTTATTTGTAGTATATTTTAGAGGCTGCCACAGATCAAATTTTTTAAAAAGCAATAGGTATATTGTTTATTATTACTTAACAGTGAACACTTTTCAACCTCCCCTCCATGCTACTCCAAGTGGTATTACTGTCAGCCTGTGTCACAACATATTTACCTCTCTCAGGCTAGCTGCACAAAGTGAAAATGGAAAATGGATTGAAAATGGATGTATAAGTATAATATTGTACTAAATAAGATAAAATTAAATAAACTAAAATAAGATCAAATAAAATAAGGACCCACACTGGATTTAACCATGAAGACCAGACCTGCAAAATGTCTAGCTGCATATTTAAATAGAGGAAAAGCAGGGTACAATGCATGAATAAAACAGAATCTCATATGAAGTGAATAAATACCGTATTTCTATAAAATTATTTTGAAAGCTCATAAATAGATACATGATAAGAAAACAAGCACTATTTGGATTTATCAGAAAAATAAAGTTAGTAGAATTAATTAAAAACGCGATAAAAACAATGGCAGACATACTGCTGTATATCGAGCCTTATATTTCCACAAAACTAAATGCAAGGTGGCAAAGAGGGTTGCAAGGCCCATGTCCCATCCTTCCACCTAATTTCGTGGAAATCCGCTCTCTAGTTTTTGCATAATCCTGTTGACAATCCAACCAATGAACTCAAACGACCAGGGGAGAAAACACAATCTCCTTGATGGAGGTAATTAATACTAGAAGGGCTCTAAGGAGCCTCAGCAAAAACAGTTTCAAAGACGGTCGTTCAAACAGTCTGGGAGCTCCGACAAACACTGCCCCCCACCCCACACCTGGTTTCACCACAACTTAGTTAGTTCTGAAGAAGCCTCTTGGATGAAACATCTTGAAGGAACTACACACAAGTCCAATTGCCCCTGATTCCACCCTCATGGATCACTATGACCCGGACGTATGACAATATCTACAGTCTCTTTACTGTACTGTACTGCAATCTCTACTCTACAATCTCTATTTATATATATTTTTTAAAAACAACTAAAATGAGCACTTGAAGCTTTATTTACCTATTTGACAAACGTTTATGTACCTTATTACCCAAAAGTGCAAGAATCAATATCTCCGTGGTTCAATGCACTATTTGCACGTGGCTTTGGACAGAAGCGTCTGCTAAACGAATGCAATGTGATGTCTGCAGACAACGAAGGTCGTTAAGATATTCTTCAGGACGGCCTAATCATACGTTCAAGTTCAAAAATAGAATGAAAATGTCCACGTCTGCCGACTCCTCAGATGTCTCTGGACATGATGATCCTGGAAACCACTGCTAAAGGCTAAAACATAGATTATTGTTGTTATGAATGCAAAGGCGACGCACAACCCCCACAGGCCACGTTTCTTACTCGCACACCATCGCGCGCGCGCGCGCGCAGTGAAATATGATCGGCGCTCGCTCGTATACCAGAGCGCTGCGCCATAACCCTGTGCGCGTCGCACTTTTGTCGGGTCAGGGATGCCCCGCGCAGACAAAGGAAGGAGTTTCCGTGATGTAGGTGATAATCATCATCCGGCCAAGAGAGCGGAAAAAGTCGAAGCTTCAAACGCGCGCTGCCACATCGCACGCCGCCGCCGCCAAGCTGCGCAACTGCACTACAACATGACTTTAGGATATTTGGTGCTGTTTCTCTCACTGGCGAGGGGCTGCTGGTGCGCCCCGCGGCAGGGCTGTGGGCCCGGAGACGAGCTTTTGGGTGAGATCATTTCAGCTTAAAATATCCGGCTCACACAAAATGCCTTAGGAGTGCTGTGCTTTGCCAACGCATGCTGGCTGACGTGCGCTGCGTAAACACAAGTTTAATAATGTTAGGGTTGCTTTAAAGAGTGGAGTGGACATTGAAGACAAATAAACAACGATTTCTTGATCAACTAAAAGCAGCCGATGCAAACGTATGGCTGCTACACACGCTTTGATTTTGTGGAGGAAAAAATAGTCTATCCAGTTTCTCACATTCTCCAGCTCAACACTCGCGGAGTTGGATTCTGCAGAGGACTGTGAGCTCTCGTTACCGTTGCGGACACATTGTCACCTGGTGTTTTTTTTTTTTTTATCACACCAGCTTTGAGTTGAACAGTTATTTACAGTAAAAGCTGAGTCCCGATTCTGGGATGTGTCCATAGCTCGCGAAGATGTCGCCTCCTAGCGTTTCATCTGTGGCCCACGGGTGATCTCATGCTTGTTGTTTGGCTTATCGTTCACAGGAAGATGCAGGAACAACGTACATGAAGAGAAACGTAGGTGGATTCATTTGAGCTCCTTTGCAGTTTTGCAGCCTGATAAATCACGTACACGATGGCACAAGCACATATTTTACATTTCCAAGTAGAAAGAAGTGATCAGAGCCGTCTGAAATGTTACATGAGTGTTGAATTAAAATTTTTAAGGGCATGGCCTGACCTTCAGAGGCTAGAATAAACTGTTTAAAATAAGTGCTGCTGCAAGTTGAAACAGGCCTTCTCTCCGGATAGCCAGCGTGAAGGTAAAACGCAGCTGCAGCACTTGGGCTTGAGGGCGGCAGGATTTATGGGGGTTTCACAAATCCCACGCAGTGCTTTTCCCAATTTGAAACACCAGGTACTTCATCAGTCAGATCTAGTAGTTTTGTAGGAGATCATAATATTTCTACGACTTACTTTTTTTTTTTTTTACCAGCACTAACCTTATACAGATTAAGCTGTTTTCAAAAAACGTCTTATATTCGGCAGAGCCTTTACAACAACCTAAGAATAGTTTTACTGAGTAAAGTAGAACACGTCCTTTTTTTCAAAAGTTGCATTACCAGTTGCCCATGCCTGCTCTCTTCCCACAGCTACCTGTACAGAGCTGAACCTGGGCTACTGTAATGATATGGAATACTCCAGGTGGGTCATAGAAGTTGGTACTTATGTGGGTGAAGAGAGCAGTGCCAGCTTTAACCACACGCATTTTTTAAGCCATTCCAGTAATTATTTTGATGAAAATGTTCTTTACAAGCTCTTGATATGTGATTGTGGACTATCTAGAACCATATTCCCAAACACCCTTGGCCACCGGAGTCGTCTCGAGGCTGAATCAGGGGCAGAGTACCTCCTTCTCAGTGTCATCCACGGCCTGCTCAATGGGGAGTGCTCCCCTGAGATACGTCTTTTAGGCTGCGCGGTGCTTGCCTCACCCTGCAAGGATGACAAGATGATCAAACCGTGCCGCAGCACATGTGAGGCGTTGAGGAAGGACTGCAGCCACGCCTTTGAGGCCATTGAAATGGCCTGGCCCTACTTTCTCGACTGTGACCGCTTCTTTGCCAGCAATCGAGAGGGCTGCTTTGACCCACTAGCGGGGATGAAAGGTAAAGCTCACAGTCTTTGCACCAATTCACATCCAATGCACTCGCAAAAAAACATAGCACTATCCTCTCCTTCTCTATATCGATCCCTCCTCCAGCCAGGCAAGAGCAAGCAATGTCCAGCCTCTCTCCCGAAGAACCCAGTACCATCATCCAGTTCACCTACACCTCCAATGCCCAGATGTACAGCCTACTGAAGAGAACAGCAGCCAAGTGCGCCCAAATCTCTCATGTCTACAGCATCGGCCGCAGCACCGAGGGCAGGGATTTGCTGGTTATTGAGTTCACCAACAACCCAGGGCAGCACGAGCTACGTGAGTAAGAAACTGCAGTGTAGTCTTGTCATTGCCTCTCCATTCAGTTCCCCCTGTTGTGTAACTTACATCCTACGCCAAATTAGTCCTCTTGATTTTCCATCTAAATGATGGAGACAAGAGGAAAAGATGTCACGTTGCTATGTTGAAAGTCCTGAATTTTAGTTGTATTCCTGTTGATTTAATAAGTTCAATATTCACTTCCCCTTTTGCTCTTGTCTGGTCTCTTTAACTAATGCTTGTTCATGAGGTAGTCGCTACCTTTGATGCTCTGTAGGTTGAGGACAGTCAGTTTATCAGAGCTTTTTTGATAATATAATACAATCCCCAGAAGAGCCGAGGTGATCTACAGAGCTCATTGTACACTGCCTGCTCAGCTGCCCTGCTACTCATTTAGATAAGATAAGACTTTGTTAATCCCACACCGGGGAGGTTCACCTGTTACAGCAGCAGCAAGAGTCAACAGGCATCAGGGAAGAGGTAGGTAATAAAATATAGCAAAAAATATACAATAAAACTAGAATAGAACTATTCAAAAGACTGACAAAAAAAATTATATACATTATACACAGAGTGCAAGTAATGGCTTTGTGAAAAATAGGCTAACAATGTGCAGTGGTTTGGATTGGATACAAATCTGACTAATAAGTACAGCTTTGTATGGATGTGCTGTCAAAAATGAGTCATAAAAACTAAACATGTAACCATATACACAGGGTGCGATTTGCCGGGGGGGATGGGTGGGATTTCCCCCCTTCTGTGGTTCATATCCCCACATCTGCTGAATAATTTTCATCCCGGACGGGGAGAAAATGTATCCCCCCCTCAATGTGATACTACTTCCCTATATAAAATACCTAAAATAGACATTTTTAAACTGAGTGAAGCGCTGCAACGTGAACAGTCTATAGTGCGATAGAACGATAAAATCTGAAATGGACCACCCACTGCCAGTGGTTCATGAGACACTAGATGACCCTGGTTCTTCTCGCCTTTTCAGAAGGTCACCAAGCACGAATATTTGGAGGGGAGATATAATCATTGCATGTTTTATTTTGTTGTGCACATGTAACGGTGGTTCAGCCAGCCGAGTGCGTGCAGTGCAGTGTGCAAACATCACTCGCGGACAAGTTGAAAGACGTGTTTGCATGCGCTCATGCTAGCGCTCATGAGTTTTAGCTCCATTGGTAGCGTGTCCGCCTCCCATGCCGGAGATTGGGGGTTACGAAGCGACTCCGTGACACCTGATCTTGTCATCCCCAACTTTGCTTTTTTCACAAATCGCACCCTGCATATACCAATGTACATAAATGTACATGTATACAAACAACCATACATACATAAATTGCACAGGTGAAGTGGCTATGGATGGGGAGTGCAAGTAATTGTGATTTTGTAATGAGACAGTAAAGTAAAGTCTGACAGCTGTTGGGTTGAAGGACCTGCGGTAGAGCTCCTTCTTACACTGAGGGTGCAGCAGTCTGTTGCTGGAGGAGCTGCTTAAGGCCCCCACAGTCTCGTACAGGGAGTGAGATGGATTGTCCATGATGGATGTTAGCTTGGCCAACATTCTCCTCTCACCCACCTCCTCGATGGTGTCCAGAGGGCAGTCCAGGACTGAGCCGGATCTCCTCGTCAGCTTGTAAGCAGCTAAAGAGCAAAAATAGAAGTCAAAAGACTGAATATTGGACTTGCATTCATCAGGTAGCCAGAAGGAGCCACTCCAAATCCAATCATTTATTATTTGTCATGTGTCTGATAGATGTGCAAATAGGAAACTGTTTGCGAGAATGGGTTAGGGTTAGGGTTAGGGCCAAAATGAATGATTACTGCTTTCATAATGTTTGATTCTGTCTGTGAACCTTAGTGGAGCCAGAGATCAAGTTGGTGGGCAACATGCATGGCAACGAGGTGCTGGGCCGCCAGCTGCTTCTCTACCTGGCTCAGTACCTTTGTTCGGAGTACACTCTGGGGAACCAGCGAATTCAGACCATCATCAACACAACACGCATCCACATTCTGGCCTCCATGAACCCCGATGGCTATGAACTGGCCGCCGCAGAGGTAGAGGAAAGCAATGACCCGGAGCTCAGCAACCAGGAAGTAAATGTTGTTAACCGTTCAAAAAAAAAGACAAACTGCCATTATCCGTTCTCATTTCAATGCCTGTTTAGTCCACTGAGCTTGACATCGGTGGAGGACTGAGGTACTCTGCTGAGGGAGTGAGAGGGGGTCTTAATACTGTCAAGATGGTCTTTGTGTACACAGAGGCTGCTGGTTTTAAATTATCTAGACAAAAGAACACATTTTACTCTGCCTATTTTTAAGCTGGAGTATAAGAGATTGCCTTTGCTCCGCCCTAAGGCTGTGCTCCATGACTGATCAAAAATCGTGGTACTCTCGGGGTGTAATTATTAAATTGGTAATTGGATAATCTTTGCAATTAAGATAAGGAGATAAGTAGTAATACATTTGTGATTGCTGAATCACTTAATTACTGCCACGCCTCAATCTGCTTTAGTTTCCACAGTAGAGTACTTCAGCCCTCCACTTCCTAACTGCCAGTCAGTCAGTCTTGTCCATTTGTCTATCTGTGTCTTCTTACTAGACTAGAACAGGTCCTCCCACTCCCAGACAAAGTCAGTGATCTCAACATATCATAATAATACATATAAAATAATACAAATTGAGGTAAACATTTCAAATTTGATTCAATCAGAGTCTGTTAAAATCCTGAAAATACCAAAGCTGGCAGTGGGAAAACTGTATACACTCTATATAAACTCTTTTCTTTACTAAACAGAAAACGCAACACTAATCATCACTTCACTTGCTTGTTCTGCAATGGTAGACATCCTTCAGCTCTGTTTATCATGCTCGAAATTATACTGCATATTATACATATACTGGTATATTTTACTGTAAAATTTATTCTCAAATGACTCAGGCCTTGTCACTGAGACTCTAACAAGGTCTGCATGCATCCATGATGTAGACGGATCATTTGTTGGCTCAAACATGTGAAGCAGTCATTTGAAAAACTCAGAATGAAGACCATCAGTCCATGTATGCAAAGTGCAATCTAAACAGCACTATCACAATGTTACACACAGTTACATTCAAGAGAGACATGTCATGGGCATGGTTTTTAGTCTGACATATTGCACCCACATGAATGATCCATAATAGATTCATGGTTTAATCATTTCAATGTGCATTAGTGTACCCTTTATTCATATGACCACATTTGCATCTATATATGTGTTTATGGCAACATAAACATATAATGTGTGTAAAAGTATAGTTGGCATAATCCCCCCAAAAAATCAAATAGTATTAATGAATATAGCCTAAAATGTTCCTCATTGTATTCCTGACTAATATGCATAGATTTTCTTCAAATAATCACAGCTCCTACTAATATCTATACATCATCACCATCTTGATAATCGCCAGTCTAAACGATTTCTGACACTTTCTAACGCTCCCAGTCATTTGAACCTAAACATTTCAGGGTCACTTGCTGAACGGTTGGACCAATGGCCGCACCAACGCCCAGAACATTGACCTGAACCGCAATTTTCCGGACCTCACCTCCGTCTTCTACCGGAATCGCCGCAGTAGGCATTATCGCATTGACCACATTCCAATCCCTGACGCCTATTGGTTTGGAAAGGTAAGAGGGCATTCGTTTTATTCATTAATCAGAAATTATGGGACAAACATCTGCATTCGATATTGTAGTTCAGCCTTCACTCCAAAACTATTCTTTGTACTTTTGGGCTATAGGTGGCACCAGAGACTTATGCAGTGATGAAGTGGATCAGGTCACTGCCGTTCGTTCAGTCTGCAAGCCTCCACGGAGGGGAGCTGGTGGTCTCCTATCCCTTCGACTTCTCTCGACACCCTCAGGAGGAGAGGATGTTCTCACCCACTCCCGATGAGCAGGTATAGGGAGGGAGGATAGATTGGTGAATTGATGGATAATCAATACTGCTGACAAAGTTTGGTTTAACAGTGTAACCGGATCGTAATATTTGTTGTCTCACCATCCACCCGCCTTTATGATGTCCCCTTGCTCAGAGCTTCAAGCAGCTTGCTCGTACCTATGCGGACTCCCATGCCACCATGTCCAATAACGACACAGATAGGTGTGGAGCCTCCTTTTACCGAACTAGGGGCATCATCAACGGGGCACTGTGGTACAGTTTTGCTGGAGGTGAGGTGCAGAACCATTTAAAAATGATTTTTTCTATCCCTCACATTACTTTTAGCGGACTAATTTTGTTCATGTCATGCAGGCATGTCAGACTTCAACTACTTGCACACCAACTGTCTGGAGATCACCGTGGAGCTCGGCTGTGACAAATTTCCCTCAGAAGCCGAGCTTTATCCAGAGTGGAAGAGGAATAAGGAAGCTCTGCTCAGTTTTTTTGAGTCTGTAAGTGTCTCTTTCAGGACGGCCTCCTGAACTGTTTGCATTCCTTCCTAAACTACATTGCAGTATTTAATGTAACTGGCAGCAGAGGCGTCAAAAGTGTGATTGTCCTTTGTCAAGTAAAAGTTTCCAAGTTCAAGGACAAGTAAGGACAGAAATGAATGCAAATGTTACTAATAAAAAGTGAGTACTTTCTGTAGCAGCAGTAGCCAATTCTTTGTGTTTAATTACTCAGTCCAGGACAAATATATGTAACTACACTATGTGGCTGTCCACTGAGCTCCCTGTCCCTGACCAGGTGCATCGAGGGATAAAGGGAGTTGTCAAGGATGTGGATGGCAATGGACTAAAAGGCGCTACAGTCTCTGTCAGGGGCATAAGGAAAGATGTCACCACAGGTACATTTATATACCTCTATATGGCATATTGTGAAAGCTGTTTTCTGTAACATTTAGACATGCACAGTGTAGCTTATAAGCAAAAAAAAATTGATGTTAGTTGCTTGGATATCAAAAATTGAATTGATTTGATCCTGCTATGCTCTTCCATCAATGCCTTCCCTCTTTGATTTGCTCCCCTGCTCCTCTGGTGTGTTTTCTTTGCCACCTTGTTCTGTTCCCATCCTTCCCTCCAGCTGAGGATGGAGACTACTGGCGGCTGCTGAACCCTGGTACTCACATCTTGACAGCCACAGCCAAGGGCTATTCCAGGGTCACCAAGAGGGTCCATCTGCCTCACAACATGAACAAGGCTGGACGCGTGGACTTTGTCTTGGCGAAGGTCTGGAACACTGTCGTCATATTCATGTTCAGTGAATGCTATTCCGATGTAAAGTGCATATTATCACACATGCTCTCTGTCTTCACCCCCCTCCCCCTCCCCTTGATTTTGCATTCAGATTCCTGTGGAGCCTGATATCGATGACCACCTCTTCCCCACAGTAGACACGTGGGATCGATTTGACCCCTACAACCAATTTGAGCGCTACAGTGAGCCAGGCGCACGTGAAGAAGGGATCGAGCGTCAGGAAAAGCCTTGGTGGTGGACCTACTTCTCCCAGTCTGGCATGTCACCTCCACACTGGCTGCTGCGAAGTGTCTAAACTCATTTTTGGGACAATTAAGATCCCAGCGAACCACTAAACGGTGCCACATCCAGGTGTCTATGAACCAGGAACTGTGACGCTGAAATCGGCTGTACCTAAATACACTCCAGTGCTTCCTGAAAGGATGTGAACAGGCTTTTTTCCCCCCATCAGTCAGCACATTTAATTCTGACCTGTATGTGGAGTTTTGGCCAAAGTAAAAAAAATCGAACCACTGGGAAATAAACGAGTAATGCCTTTAAAGAAGATCACAAACTCAATGGTATACACTTGAATAGTATTATTTAACAATTAATATTGTGATCATAGATTACAATTGTACATGCCATGGCAGCTGTGAGAATTTAAAAAAAAAATGATTTGACTATTTTGCTATTACATTCCAAAGGTTATTTCCCTCCATGTTTAGCCACATGTTATGCACAAGGCCAAAGTGATTTACTGAAAATTCATGGACCACTACCAACATTAGATATTGAGCAGCACATTTATGCTTGGGTAATCAGTAAAACTGTATGCTGTGCCATTTGTGTGCACTATTTCTAAGTTTGTAAATTCACGCTTTTTTTTTTCACAAGCACTCAGAATAAATATCCAATATTTCTGGCATTTTTTCTTCCATTTTTAAAAAATTAATGTAACATGTATTAAGTTGTATGTTATCAGTGTTTAAATTAGGCGCTGATTCTTTTGCACGCTCAAACCTCATCAGAGGCTGTTGAAGCCCTTTATCACTAGAGGGCGCCAGACACAATGTAACGACAGATTCTATGCCAACCTCATAGTCAATGTTGAGCAGCCTTCATTCAGTTATATTTTATTTTAACGAACACATGTACCAGAGAGAACTGGTTTTAGTTATGACATATGTTGTTGACGGCTATAGGTTATAAATGGATATTTTGTTGAATTTACAGCCAAATGCAGGATCTAAATCTCAAGTGAAAGCACAAAGTAGTTCTCAAAAGCCATCAGTTGAGTTGAGCTGCTTCATCTTGTCTTTTATCACTTATTTTTGGAAGTAATTTCTCGAAAGAGCACATTTTAAATATTTACTCTAAGGCGAGATGGACTGACAGTAGCTATTTTATTTTTTTTAAAAACCTAAAAAAACAACAACCCTTTTCTCAATAGTTGGATAGTCCGTCAAAAATGTGGAGGACCTGTTTAATTTTCACAGGTCAACTTGTTCAGCCACTCGGTGTGTGTGACAGGCCGTGGGCAGTGATAATGCACTTGCTAAAGAAGGAAAAAGCACAGCAACTGATAACATGGGCGAAGTTTATTTTACTTAGTTTTGAGGTACATTATTGTGGTAAAAACTTGGACAATTTAAAAAAAAAAAAGTTTTGCTTAAAGCCGAAACTGCAATGTTTGCTACTAATTACTAATTTTACATGAGATCAGGCAAAGCAGGACAACACTTTCAGGCACAGTTTTAACCTTTTTGCGCATCTGGAGTTCAGCTATTGCAACACACACACACACACACCGATTTGATTTATTTATTCTTTTCATTGGAACCCGTTTTCCCTGATAAAAGGGACACTTTCTGAAGACAGATGCTGTGGGCAAATAAAACCAAAATGGTTTGCATGACTGGATACCATTAGATGTAAAAGGAAAATGTTTTTATTTGAGTGAAGTAAATCTGTTTAATTCTATTAACTAGCAATAGTTTAAGAGATTAAGCAGCCTCTTGTTTTCCAGGATCCCCCAAGCCTACCTGTACAAGGTAATTAGCGCTAACAGAGTGAATTCATGCACGCACAGCCTAAGGTACACTGTTGAATACATAACAAATAACCATGATTACAGAAAGGGCAATAATGACGACAGGCATGAACGTCATCCATGCATCTGTTTATATAGGACCACCAAACATTATCCATCCACCCCACCTGCATTTTCCATCTTACCCCAATTGTGTCACAGCTGGAGAAGAGATGCACAGCAGTCTATCAATAATATCTGCTGGGGACTGGATCGCGTGCAACCCCTGCTAACCTCACAGTCCATTTGCTATCTGTTTCTAAAGCACAATGACCTGTGCTTGAACTAATGCATGTAAGTGTATTAAGCCGGGGCATTATTCACATCCATAATCTATCCTGTAATTAGCTGCACTATATGGAGGCCTGTGTGGTGAAGGCACTAGGCAGTCTATGTTATTATATTTATGCAGTTAACAAGGAAGCTAAAGTAGTTATTGACCTTTTTGGGTGGTCATATATGCCCAGCAAGTTTTATGATGATGACTTTAATGCATGTCTGCAGTAGGTGGAGAAACGTCCTCCTTATGAGACCATGTATTAGTAGAGTAAATTGAATCCAGCACAACTAATCCAACAGCAGTAATTGTTGTAGATTTTATAAATAAGCCATGGTAATTTCCCGCTGAAAATTGGAGTGGATGTCTGTAGGGACAAGCAGAAGATGCACTTATGAGTATGTGCTCATTCTACCTGTTCCCCCTATAATCTCCAGACACACGCAATTCTGTGCTACTACCAGCACACACGTTATTTATTTATCTCAAACATATTTTTGCTGATGATAAGAGGCAACAAATACTACTTAAATACTAAATAATCATTAATGATGGATTTTTGCCAGTGGTTTGCACTGTGCAACTGCTATCTCGAATACAGTGGTAACAATAGCTTTAATTAGAAACAGACAACTTTTAATATATTCCCTCAACTTTTCCATGGGTTTTTTTCTGCCACTATCAGCCTGTCTACTGCCCAAAGCAAGAAGCAACGGTAAGAATCCCAATTTAGATTAGAAACCTCATCCTCAATGCTATGATGAAGGCAGGATAAAGAAAATGCTTGTATGGATAAGCAGATAGGTTTTGTTACTTACTGGTTAAGTAGAAATTGTTTCAACTGCTTACACTGGTACCGATTGTGGTGGGACAGTGCATCTGTGGGCTGTAGAAAAGAGTCTACATTTTTTTCCCCTGGCCTGTCAATCTTTTTTCCCATCCCTCTCTGTGTGCCTGTCCTTCAGTGTGTGAATTAGTGTTATCTGTGCCTGTTACAGGACTGTTATGGTGTTTAATTAGTCCCAAAACGTGTACGGAAAATAAAACCATTAGAAGCCATCATTAAAGAGTTGCATTTCTGCTCCGGGGGCACAATGTGTGAGCATGACCTTCCCCTTGTGCTCACATTCGCTCAACACTCACTCATCGTCGACTTTTGAGACTTTGGTGGAGGGGATAGTGGCTGACGGCTCGTGCTCTTTCAAATGGTCACTTTCCGTACCCACAGTCTTCTGGTGAGAGGCCAGAATCCCATTTTTACTAATCACAATGAAAATTGTATTCTTGAAATTGTTTGCTTGTTCCACCATCTGCTATTTGTTCTACCTTGGAAAAGCAGCTACCGATAGCACGATTTCGTGCCTAGTGGCAGACAGGATTGCACAGTGACAGTGAGATTTGTAGGGAACATATCCAAACAATGGTGTCATTCTATAACCGTTACTTATGCAATCAACATTTACCTCATAATGACAAGTTAAGTCTGTTACCACTTTAAAGGTCCCACATTGTCAAAATTGAGATTGAGATTTTTCATAATAAATGAGGTCGAGGGGCTTTGTAAGTACCGTAAAAGTGTCAAAACGATCAGAATTATTTTACCTTTGCAAAACCTATCGGTACCCAGTGTCGGCCGCAGCCTGCGACGTGGAGCTCCTGCTGCGGTAGAGACACCGGGTGTTCTCGACAGTGAGGGAGGGAGACACGCCGCTGTCAGCCAATCAGAATAGAGGCTCATGTATATTAATTAGACAGGTCAAAATTGACCTGTTCCTTTAGAGCTCCTGTAGAAAAGAGCTGTCACACCATATTGGGATGGTTTTTGTGACTCAAAACACAAATATATAATTTGAATATATCAAAACTTTAATTCAAACACGAGAGTATCTGTTTCATAGGCTAGTAGTGAATGAGCGAACAAGTGGATGATTTCAGGCACAGCCACAGATTTGAAGCAGATTAGCTCTACCTCAGGAGGTAGAGACAGTCGTCCACAAACCAGAAGGTTAATGTACGACTGAGATTGTCTGTGACGGCTCTTCTGGCAGTGTATGAATGTGACAATGAATGAATGAATGTGAATGTGCGCGGTAAATAGCAGCGCTGTATGAATGTGTGTGTGAAAGGGGTGAATGTGACATTTACTGTAAGAGTGTTCGATATCACTAGAAAAGTGCTGTATAAATACAGTCCATTAATGCTTTAAACCAGCAAATATAACTATATATAATTATAGCAATGTGGATTCCTGAAGATTCCTGGCATCCTCAATCAGAAGTGCTGACGCTGTAACAAAGTCTGTGTCAAGCTGATATTTTAAAAGTTTTCTTACTAGTATCAAGAGATGAACACTGGTTTTCAATGACTTTAAAGTCTTTTAACTGATCTACACTTTGGCATTACCCTTGAACTTGCTGGGCCATATTCTGAATTCAATTCCATTTTATTTGTATAGCACCAAAACACAATACACATTAATTCACGACACTTTAAGTACGATCTTACAATATATCAGTTATATTGTGCAAGAACAGGGCTGTATTCCAGAAAGCAGGTTTTGCTAAAACTCTTCCATCTTCTGTTCCAGAAAGCGAGTGAACTTCAACTTTAGGTCAGTTACCATGGTAACTTACTCTGTGAACCTAACCTGCTTTCTGGCAGGTTTTCTTTTGCAAAGCCTGAGTTTTTCCCGATCTCCTCCCTTTTGCTGAACCTGAACTAGCCGTCAAAAATTTTGGTGTCCAATAATTCAGCATTTTAATATCGGGGACATGATATCTGACCAGAGCAAATGATTTGTATTGCCCTTAGATTTTTTGCGGATGGGAAATTTCAGTACAACAAGTTGAAATAGCCACTGAAGTTTTTCTTTGTTTTATATGTGAAATATGATTAAATCCATGCTTGACCTATGCACTATATTCATATAATTCATTATCAGCTGCAACCACATTATTATTGTGCCCTTGTGATTGCACCTAAATTAAAAATAATTACATAACTTTGCACTTAACTTAACAGACTAGGAGGCGCTCTTACTAGCTTGGAACAGCTCAACCTGTTGTTTAAGGTAAAATAGTAGCATGATGCTACCATTAGTTATAGTGTCTGTACAATTAATAGATTGTTATGTGAGCAATAGCACCCATAAGTTGAACTTTCCATGATTGCTTCCTTTCTGTCGAATCACTCCCTCACCTTTTGTGTGACTTCTTCAAATGTCTTTATCTACTGTGAGGGTATGCTTTTATTTCCACTCCAGTGCTCTCTACTTTCCCCTGCAGCTGTCTGTCAGAGTCAAACTGCCAACTTCACCACAGCAAGTGTTATTTTAAAAGTTCTCTCTTTTCTCCTCCAGGCCGATTCATGGAAATACCACACACATTTGAGATGTAATTTGTGTTATTCTCAAAAATAAGTGATTTATTCTTTTCTGGGGGGTTGTTGTCACACAGATATCTCTTTCCCAATATCTGCAGCTAAGCGTGACTGAGTTCTCTCACTTAAATACATTGTTTTAGAACTGCAACCAAACATGCACATTTTAAGTTTCTTTCATGTTGTTGACATTAAATGCTGTATGTTTTAACTTTGTCTCATCAGTCAAGAAAGAATGTTGATTTAAAATAAGTTTTTAAAGTAACTGAAATTATGATTATTTTTGGTTAAATCACAGGAGCAACTTGTTGAACCTGCTCTTTTGATCCTGTAAGCAGACAAATATCACTTGTTTCTCCAGAGCATTTATTGTGTGGGAGCATGCTCTTGTTTGTAGCCTTTACCACAGAGGAAAATCTATTAATGGGGCTGGCTACTTTCTCCAGTATACTCATGACTGATCTCAACGAGGCTGCCCAAATGAACGGCCTTTAGTTTTAAGTGACATCTCTTTCTAAGGCATTCTTTCTGCCTCATCACAATCTATAACTAATGTTTTGGTGAGGACAACAGAAGCACCCAAGATGCATTCATAGATTTTCTTCAGAAAAGGCCATTTTTGAATCATGCTATGATTATCTTTTTCCAAGGCAGTGTGTTCCCAGATGTCTCCTCCTTATGTTCCTGGAGTGAGTTTCCATCTGGCAGGTCTCTCTGTCTCTCTCTCGCTCTCTCTCTCTGGCCTCCCCAATGCACCATGTAGTCACTTTCAATCTGACTGCATCGGTTTCTCTAACATAACACTTTTTAACACTGCATATATAATGCAAATGCCAAACCACTTTGCTCTAAACTTCCTCTATCATTCTCTTGTCCTCTTTCCTCTCTACCCCCCCCCCCCCCTCTCTCGCTTGCTTCCTCTTTGTCGGTCTGTCTTTCATTCCTGTAGCTATCTCGCTGCTCTGCCCCGGGAGTAAAGGCCTGCTCAATGTGGCAGAGATGATTTGTTTGCTTTGCAATTATTTTCCGTCAGTGGAGACAAATGGATTCATACTGCATAGAAAAACCCACACAGACAGGGCCGGAGCGATGAATGCAGTGGAAAACACTAATAAGTGCTGCCCTCAAAAGATGGAGATGGGGCACATGGAGCACCTTAAGTAGAGAATTGATAGTTTTGAAAGGAAATCATCAAGCCTCACCAGATTGCGCGCACTCATACATAACAGTCCCTCAAATATATCTGATTCTTTTCATCAACATCCATGTATTATTTCCTGGACAATTGTCGATTTCGTAATCTTGTAACGGTAAAGTGAAGACAAAAAAATCCTGAAATCCTTTCTTTTGTTTTTACATAATCCTGCTGACAACCAACAGACTGACCTACTGGACGGACGGACGTATGGAGGTGAAAACATAACCCCCTCGGCAGAGGTAATACACTGCACACCTGTTGCAGTTCATTGGACAGCTGTGAACAGAGGTGGTTAGCTGGCTCTGGGGGGTCATCCCTATGTTCCCTCAGCCCTATGTTCCCTCATTTCTATTAAATCCCCCTCCCCCCCGCATCAAAATTAGGCCCTATGTTAGGATTAGGGTGTGGGTGAGGGAACATAGGGCTGAGGGAACATAGGGTTGAGGGAAAACAGACACGCTCCCGGCTCTGGGTATCTCACACAATCTGTTGGTGGCATCTAGCAGAGGAAAGTCTGAAAGACGCAGCAGGCTAATTTGTGTTCTCGGTTTGTGCTTTGTGGGTGAGAAATGAACTTGGCTTACAAGATGATAAACAATGACACTCGGCTGATCAGTGTCCAGTCATGTCGCTAGTTAGTTAACATTAGCTACCCAGTTGTCTGCAGAATCAAGCCCATGGCAAGGGACAGTAGGAGCAGTTGAGTTAGTGTTCAGATTTGAATGCATTTCGTTTTAATAGGTTGTGGTTAGTTTGTCATCTAAAACTCTCAAATTCAACTCAATGCTGACTTGAGGCACAAGGGGTTTTCCTTTTTTGTTCTTTATCCAAATTTTTTATTTTTTTTATTTTCCTCTAACCCGAACCAAAGATTTTTGTGAGGCCTAAACTTAAGACTTGTGAGATACAGGACACACCGAGCAGCAGTTATGTTTAATCCATTATGTATTTGGCAAAACCATAAAGTTGTGTAAACCTGCAATCTTTCAAATTAATTGATAAAACATTTCTGGATCCCTGACCCCTGTCCCAGTCTTCCAATTTTCAGTTTTTGCGTAATCTTGCTGAGGAACAAATTAACGGAGAGGTGTAAAAACACAACCTCTTCAGTGGAGGCAATGATTGAGTGAATTCTAATGGATTTTCTGAAACGGTTTATATTTTCCGATTAAGCTATTAGAATATGCAATTACATTGGTGAAGGGTCTTCCCATTTGCCCCCCATGTGTGATAGATGCAACTGGGCTGCAGACTTTTTGTGTCTTTGCTGAACTTTCAAACAATCCACAGTAAAAGAGATTAACCTTTTCCTCCCGGCTCATGTCTCCTTGATTTTACTCTTGCCTTCTGTCTTCCTTTCCTCTTTATGACCCTGTCTCCCCCTTTCCAGTGTCTCTGTTGACTATACCTTGTCCTGTCTCCCCCTCCTTCTCTTGTCTCCACTTCCCTCCCTTTTATATGAAGGGCAGGTTCAGGGGTCACCAATTACCCTGAGAGGGCTGAGAAAGTTGTATGGGCTCTGCCCTCGGGGCTGCCATGTTGCATTATCATCAGGGAGATTGCAGGTATGCAGCAGCCACTGGCTGCCGGCACAACAACCACGACCCCAGCCGCAGCACCGGGCCATATAGACTCGGCTAAGTTCAAAACCTCCTCATGCCTGAGTGGCTGGCTGGCTCCGAGTGAGCCCCCCTCTCTTACTGAGCTGCTGCGTAGAACTAATATGTATGTCTAGACTTCCTGGGAACTCTTATACCTGAGGATACACAGCTTGACAGTATGTGTGCTGATAGTTCAGCGGCTATTATATTGATATGCTTGTCTTCTGTACAGTACTGTTCTGTGGCTTGAACATTGTATGGTGCCTTCAAACATTCTTGTAATTTGAAGGCGCATTTAGAGACAATGCTTGCAGTTGTGAGTTTTGTCAGTGTGTACAGAAGACAGAAGGGTTGCGTGTTTCCTCAGATCATTTGACAGATGGTCTGAATCAGGTAAGTGTAGGGGACAGTTGGATATTTTGGAGAATAATATGGATATATACACTGGGGTCCAAAAGTTCTCTTGATTTGAATGGGAAAGTGGTCTCTTTGGACTCTACTGTATGTTAAAGCCATGTCATCACTGTAAGGAATTTAGTGATTTCAGGAATTTACTGGTCCCAGCCAATAAATAAAGTCTTGCACATAAACCCCTTTAAACTATAACAGGGTGCATAATGGGCCATGTCTTACTTCCATTTTGGAATTGGATGAAGCAATTCAGTCGTACAATATTAATCACTGCACTAACTGTCTCTTAGCTGCTTCATATTTAGCAGCCGCATGTTGTGCGGTATTCCCCGACATTTTGAACCTCGACATTGTTTCCCCACAATGCACTTTGTCTGACTGCATTTTGTGTCCACCGTTATTATGATTGTCAGGTATAAAGGATTGCAGTTGTAAAATTTAAAATGTCACACATTTCAACATGCAGCCTAATAGTCAAGGACCCATGTAGACGCTTCAGCACCGTCTCAGTGGAGTGGCTGTTAAACCTCTCTATAGAACACTCCATGTTGCACCTTTTAACGAGATGGGATGGATAGTGAAGATGTTCAGTTAGTTCTCTCCTCTTCCTTTTTGCTCTGCCTGTAGGTTGTCTGCACTCTTTTACACCTTTTCCTGCCTGCCCCAGCAACCTGAGTCCTGCCTCGGCAAAAGGAAGAAAAAAAACCCCTACATTTAGTTTGTAGGGCTCTCGATGGAGATTTTAAGAAATGGAGACCCGATTCACCTTTTTCCAAACCCCATCAGAGCCGACTGTCAGACCTACACAGAGGCCTAGCCCACTGCTGTTTAGGCCGGAGCCAACAGAAGCTGTGCAGCCAGTTGGATTTGAAATGGCTCCTGAATAGAGAATCCCAGAGTGTGATTCAGTGTGCTCAGCCAAACCCTTGGTAATTACAAAAACAGCACTTGGTCCACTAATAATGGGTGCGTGTCATCTCCAATCCCCAGTCCGCCTGTCTGTCCATGCCACAGAGGCAGCAATTACAGACTCCGGCCTGCCGCTGCTGGACGAGCACACAGTGAGGGCAGGGGAACAGTGGACTGTGTGTATGTGTGTGTGGGGGCGGTAGGTGAAGGGATGCATTAGTAACTGAAGAAGGTGTATGTACTGTATGCTGCTCTCGCTCTCTCTCGATCTCTCTCTCTCTCTGTCTGTTTTTTCTAGGTTTTGCTGTTGTGAATGTTGTGTAGACCGAAATCTGTTTACACAGTCACATTATGGGAAATTGTCCTCATAAAGTAAATTCAATGTTAAGGTGGAGACATGTTTTTGGTTAGGGTTTGGCTTAGGCAAGTAGTAGTTATGATTCAAATTAGAGTAAGTGTCCAGGAAATGAATGTAACTCAATGTAATTTCCTTTCAAGTCATGGACATATGACTTTCTGTGTGTGTGGATACTGGAAAGGGCAAACGCTGACTTGCAACGAAGCTTGATTTTATGAATTAAAATGACGTGCTCACTTAGTCAGTCAAACTGTGAATATGAATTAACCCAAGACTAAAATCTGAAGCTTCCCAGTTTACAATGAGCAGCTACAACAGACTAGAGCAAGTGATTAGTAAATGATAACTTCAGTTAAATGTACCAAATGCTGTCTGTGTTCCCACTTAATTTTTTGGGGTTTCTCAACCACTGTATCCTAAGAAAAGAAAAATAAATAAATTAAAAAACTACAAAACAAAACTGTCTCGAGAAATGGTAAAGGAAAATGTTGTACCATAAAATGCAGCATCTAGGGGCTTAAAAAACTGCTAATGTATCACTTTTCCTCCTGAAGTTGAAACCTTTGTTGTTATGAAGTGTATTTTTGTACTGTTCAACTAAGTGTGATAACTAAGACCTTGTGTGAGCAGCACACAGTCGGACATCTCTCTGAGTCACTTCCTTTACTAAACGCTCCCATGGCTACCCATCCATGACTCCTACAATGGCCATCACGAGGATTTAATAAAACATCCACTGATCTTTCCTGTTACGCTGCTATTGTTTTATTTGATTTTCTCTACAGAGGCATGACGAACTGGTGTCATGGCAGACAATAGAACTGAGTCGGGTTCTGACCCCAAAACTAATTTGGCAGCTTAAGCTCTTTTAACAAGTGGCAGTTTCAACAGTACTCAGTTTGTTTACCCCCTTCTGCACTCCCTTTATTTGTTTTGGTTTCCTTTCTCTTTTTGTGCAAACAGCTCAGATAATGTAAAGAAAATGACTTTTCCCTTTGCCTGCTTTCAGGTGCCCTTCTCATCTCTCTGACTTTTGATAAGATTGAGTCTTAACTTTTATTGGTATTTGTCTTTTCCAACCAAAGCACTTGAAACCATTAGTTTTACAAAATATGGTTTCAACACCTGACTGTCACAATACCAGTGTCATCAGTTCTGACATTGAGAGTCTTGTTTTACTTGTAAGTTGATCATTTGTGTTTCGCACAAACTTGAATTTCATTGCTTATGATTTGCTAATAGACCAGGATCTGCTTTTGATTTGGTTGGACTGTTATTGCCATACAATTGTACCACAATAGCTAGTGTCTGGTTGCTGAGGGCTCAGGGGTCATGGCAGAGTAGCCATAAGCAGCAACAATGCGTGTGAAATTGGACACAGCTTTGTACCATTTGTGTGTGAATATGTTTTCCTTGGGCAACTCCTGTCGACACCTTCTCACAGATGGATAGCATGAACAGTGTGGGAATGTATGATATAGGGAAAGAAATGTGATTGCTTCATTATTGATGTGGGCTGTTTTGGTAAAGACGAGGCTTGCAGAGATTAGTAGGGCACAGAATTCATAATTTTTGGTCTATTTTCTAGTAAAAAAAAAAGTAAAGAATTGCTCCTGGGCTTTCTTTAAGCTGTTAAAGTACAGGTACTCGAACATTAAGTTAAGGTGAAAACATAGTCCAAAATAAGGCCTGTATGTCTGAATTGGCCCAGAATGACACAGTGATGCACAGCCACATTATTATCCTTATGCCACATTCTCTGAGGCTGATGAGTAGCATACAAAAGTCCTATGATATTGGTCATCATTTTAGTGAGTATTTGAACACTGTTTACCTCAGTCTGCCTTCTACCGTTAAGAGACGCACTCCAGTGGTATCGTTGCAGATTAGTTAGGCCGTTATCTGCAGCCATTTCCTGACAATATTTTACCTGACATCAGTTTAGCAACATCAACATACAGTGTCTGTCCTGTCACTATAATTTGTTCCCAGTGTTGCAATGATTTACTGATAAATGGGAAGGTCAGGAGTGCTGCTGGGAAAGCTACACAAAGTGTAGTGCTAACTGGTGCTAAAGCTAGTGTCCAAACTCCTTGTTCACTTTCTGCTTCCTCTCCTTCTTCACCCGGTCATGATGCAAATAGCAACCAGATCGGGCTGCACACACACAGCGACAGTAGTGATCCTCCATTCCTGATGCAATGACAGGTAGTCTGACGACAGTGACGGAGGGAGGATCTCAACGCTCATTGGCTATCGTGTTGCGGAGCGATGGAACCCGAATTTTGCCTGATTCCAATCGCGCATATCGCTCCTTTCGTGTCGCCTGAGTCAGTGCCGTGAAATTCGCGTCTATTTGCATCTTTGCATTGACTTTGTACGTAATCTACCTGAGCGGAAAATTTGCATTGCGTCCAGTGTGAACGCACCTTAAGTCTTTAGACGATTCATTTTAGTCACATTTTAGTCATGTTTATCCTTCATAGTTTTAGTCTAGTTTTAGTCAACAAAACGCCATTACGTTTTAGTCAGGTTTTATCAAATGTTGAAATTCATAAAATAACAATTCACTCTGAACACTTTGTAATATCTTGATTCATTACCTTGGTCTTCCTTCAAAGAAATGAAGCAAACATATATATTTATCTTGCTAATAAGTCAAGAAATCTGTCTGTGTGTGTGTGTGTGTCAGTCAGTCAGTCAGTCTGTCATATCTCGAGAACCGTTCATCTTATCAGTCTCAGACTTGCCATGTTTGTTGTTTAGGATCCAAGAAAGCGCAGTGCTGAATTTGGACACACGTTATGTTCAGTAAAGACGTTGTCAACCACGTCAACGGTGTGTTCACAGCGACAACAACTGATTCTCCGGTTCAAGGGTTCTGAGTCGAGATTCACCGAAACAGATTGTTATCCGTGCGTTTAAACGTCAGTGCACGTACAACGTGAGTGGAGCGGTGCAAAGCTGCAGTCTGAGCTGCTCTGCAGAAGTAACTCGAACCGTGGGTTCGGCACTGCTGGACTGGATGCACGCTGAGGAAAAATATAATTTTATCTTAACATTTTTTGTCTAGTCACAGCAAGGAAAACAAAAATACATTTTGTCATAATTTTGATTATCAAAGATCTATTTTTAGCTCGTCTTTGTCATGGAAAAAAGGTCGTTAGTTTTCATTAACGAAAATACCACTACTCTGCTGTTAGATTTTTGGCGGGTAGTGGACTGTTAGTTTGTCAGATCTATTTTGTTATTTTGTTAAAAAAGTGTGATATCGCGATATCAATGATATAGTGATGCGATCACGTATGATGCATTCAGTTCCTATAGCGCGCATGCAATCAAAAAAAACACAAGCCCAAAGATGTCTGAGAACGAAAGCAGTGCATGAGTCCCGTCAGCGACAGCGAACTAAGCCTACATGTCTGCAAAGATGTGACTACTCGCCAAGCCCAGGAGGATTTTTATCATCTGCCAGGACCTGTCTGTCTACGTCATGCATCAACGTAACAGTGCCAGTGTTTTAATATGAAAACATGGGCCGCGATGAACAGTCAAAAGTCTGGCTGTAATTTTAACAGAGAAAGCGAGGACAAGGCAAAGTGCAGTAAATGCGGCATTTATTAGCTGCAAGTTGCAAAAAGGAGGAAACATGCAAGGCATCTGTTATTTAAGTTTTGAAAGCATTTGCATTTCATTTTCATCAGCTGTGAGTTGTTTACATTTTGACTCAAGGTTTGTTTGGATTGCTGCTGTTTGTTCACATGTGTATTTAAAAATTGTAATTGCAATTTTATTAGGTTATAATATTGTGCAGTAGCTAGTTGGAAAAGCAGGATGGAAAATGTCCTTATTTTTGTTTGTACTAATAAATGCTGCTGCCTGCAAGCGGTTATCACCAATAAAATGTTTTTCAGTATTTTCTTTTATATATCATCATAAATATCGTTTTCGCAAATTTCCTTATAATATCGTGATATCATTTTGAGGCTATATCGCCCACCCCTAGGCTGCACTAAACCAAGTCATGTACAGTAATCCAATGTCCCAGTCTGAATGGTTAAGGACAAATACCATAGTACCATTACTCCAGCTGACAGTCTGGCCTTTAACAGCCCAAGGATAGTATGACTGAGACACAGACACAACATATGTGTGCAAACATACACTGCCGCAAACAAACAATACATGAGTATATTTTTTAATTTTTCCTTTTTCTAATGTTCTAGCCCAATCTGTTTCTCCAGCAGGAAAAATGCCCTAAAGCAACATGGCAACTGAAACAAATATAAAAGCAGAGAATGCAAACTAATGGAAAGCTGTATTTTTAGTATTAGTCATTATGATTCAGGGAAGGACTGGGCAAAGCTAATGAGGAGATAAAAGTTGAAAGGACAATGTTATGTGCTTCGCTGCAAAACAAATCAGGCTCCAATTTTAGGAGCATTTGGGTATGCCATAAAGAGGTGAAATTGTTTGGCCGTTTACACGGTTCATGTGATCAATTATTTTTAGAATCCTGTGAAATTTCCTCTTGGATCGACAGAAGATTCGCTGATGTTACAGTGGGGTGGCGTAATCAAATGATGGAGTTCAAATGTCATTTAATATAAATGTCAAGAGGACTTGAAGTCAATATTTTCTGCTCTTTTTGTAATTATAATAGACCATTGACTGTATATAACTCATAACTTGTGTATCCGTCCTTACAGGGACTTTTCTGACATGGTCTTGGCACCAATCAGGTAAAACTATTTTTATATATTTTTTATCACTCTCATATTTTCCTCCACCTCCAGCCCTTCTAGTTTCAGTGGAAAGTAGTGAAGTAAAATGCAATTCAATTAGGTAGTTGTAACCCTGAGGCCTCTGATGTTCCCTCTCTTCCTTCTGCAACTCAAATTTGTCTCCATTTCTTATGTAATGTTGAGAAGTAAACCATGCGGTTGTTACTTTTACACATGGCTACTAAATAATAGGCCCAAGAGGGAAAAAAACATGTAAGAAAAAGCAACTGAAACTGAGACTCTGTGCTTTCATTTTGTAACTTAAAGAAAAATGTAATTAGACAGTTAGAGAACCATGCTTAAATAATGCAAATAACCTGAACCACTTTTACCTTGTGATGAGTTAATATAAGGAGCAATAATGTTTTAGTTGCAATTAAGAGTATCTTGGAAACGTGTGAGGAAAGTCAAAGCCAAATATTAAGCCGTTCTGCTTCTTGATGAGAGGTGATAACTTCACTGAGACACTGTCCCGCAACACAGACAAGAAGATCAATCTCCAAGAAAGGTCGGCTTCTAATTGACACTGGTGACTACGTGGCGCTATAAGTGTATCATAAGCTGTATATTAGACACTCTACCACATCTTTGGGCGAAGCTAATGCTGTCAATTGAAGTCTTGTAGCGTAAGGGATTTCAACTCCATGTAAACTGTATTGTTGGATTTATACTTCACTGTTAAAGGGTGGTGGTTCAGTTACAGAGCCTGTGCATGTCGCTGCAGTCGCTATGGTGACTTCAGATGTAACAAGTATATTTATATTTAACAAAACCAAGTCCTTTCCATAACCTCAACCAAAACACTGTTGCCATGACCTAACCACAGACTGTGCTCTGGATGCAAACCCTGGTCTCTGATGTGACAGTCGGGCTCTTACGCTTGACATCCACCTCAACCGCCTCCCAGCAACTTTGCTGGGAGGCGGTTTTTGCTGTTGATGATTATAGCGCTTCATTCATTTAAAAAATGTTTTTGCACCTGACAAAGCCATTGCAGTACAGGTTGTCTGTTCTCTGTAATTTGAATAAAGATTGATTCGATGTGACAGACAGCTGAGATCACACTGGATGGTCCTCGTCTGATATTCACTATATGAGACAAAGCAAATTAGAAGTAACTACAGTTACAGCAGTACATCCAAAGGTATAATAAAGAATGATATGGCAGGATCTTGTATGACATCATTGGGTGAAATGCATACATTATAATCAAAACGTGTGCATTAGATATTCGCTATGGGATTGTTTTTAGTCAATTGTGTCTTTACGGTTTAAGATATAACTAGTTCTTCCACAGAAGTGGGGCTTTCTCAGTTTGTTTGTCATGAGTTACAGTTTTAGTTTTTTGAAAGTAGAGAGTCCTGTTATCTTTCCTTTTTATGGAATAACATCCAGTCTGCACTCTAACATTGCACATTGTTTTGAAAAATGGAGCTCAGTAAAAGGCAACATTTTCAACCTGTATTTTGGTAAATGACATGCAAACTGGCAGAGGACTTTGGCTGGGTCACAATAACTCACATAACATACAGCGAGATCAGTGGCCTCGCTCTCTCTAGAGCCAAGCTTTTTGGTAATATTTCCTCAGGGAGAAGGGGGGAAAAAATGGAAGACCACTTTAAAAGTCAGTGAAGAAGAGAGAATGAGGAAAAGCCCTGAAGGCAAATGGCAGGGAACAGCAGTCCCGTTAGACGGAGCTACTTAAGCTGTCATGCAAGAGTACGTGAACGCACCAGTGAACGCACACAGTCAGCATCACTGAACACATATACAGGGACAGCCAGTGATGATGATGATGATGATGCCTTAACCCAAGATACTTCTCATGATAAAACTGTTTACTTAAAACAAGAGCAGTCTCATTTAGCCAATTAAAGAGTTATGTAAATGTTCAGTGAAATTTCACTAACAATTTTTAACCCTTAAAACCAATGAGATGGCTGGGATCCATCCGTAATTGACAGTACTTTGAGCATTCAGTCCTCTGTGTTTGCTTTAAAGCAGCCACACTGCAGAGTATGTTTACCAGCTTTACAGGCATTTCATCATATCAGATTTGTTATGTGAGTCCAAATACAGTATCTTAATTTGCCATGATACAGGTCAGACCATTTTAAATTTTTTGTCTGTTTTTCTTCAATTTGCTGTTACACAGGTGTCTGATTCACTCCAATATTATGCAGCTGACCTCAAAGCTATGCAATCTGCTGGGTAGTTAGAAGTCAACCGACAAGTCAAACCAAATGGCTTTAACTCTCCGGAGATATTTGGTTTGTCAGAGCTGATTAGACCCAGGGAGGCGTAAGCAGACACTCTGGGATAACACGTGGTGGCATTGAGTTGAGCCGTTGGCCTGTTTACTGGACGATGTGTTAGGACGGGGAGAATGAAGCAGAGAACTCGTACGGATGGAGATGATGATGGTTGATTTCTCTCACACAAGTCTCTCTGTCTCTTTCCTCTCTCATCATATTCAATGACACTTTCCATTTGATTTCTCAGCCAAATCTTATTATCTGGTAATTGTGTTTGCTTGTGCAGGCATGCATGAATCTTTAGTTCAGATGTGTGTACATGGGCACATTTGTTATAATGGCTGTATGTTAGAGACACATGTTTGCATGTTTACACACAGCAAGAGAGGGAGATGCTTTGCCATGAATGTGTGGGCTGCAGAGGACCGTCACGGTGCTATATGTCACTGCTCATCACACCACGGGATCACACAACACGATGTGACAGTGCACAGTGCAGCTCAGCAAGTGGCACTGGGATTTTAATTGATGTTAAAACCACCAAGTACTCAAATCACTGATGGGCACTATGAATTGAGGTGGAAACAGTCAGCCTCCTGGCATAGCTAAATTTTCATCAATTGCGAAGGTTTGAATGTCTTTTCATCACATTTGTCATTATACTACCTGTGGTATTCTTATGGTAAACCCATCTCAGGGAGGCAGTGTGCCACAGAAGCACGACATTTATCATGACAAATATTATAAGCTAATCACTATTAAGAGTTCAAAATGAGCTTACTTTGATCCCTTGCCAAACTATTGTAATACTACAAAAAAACTCATACCTTGCAATGCGATTGGGACTTTTTGAAACCTCTAGGTGTGCACGTGGACTGCAAGTGGACAATGGTTTTTATCTAGGCGCTTTGGATTGAACTACAGCAAAACAGTTGTTGTAGATTAAAGGGGGTATGCTGATTAAAAAAAAAACAATAATCAAGAAGTAAAAAATAAATAAAATGATGTATATATATCTGTGTGCCAAAACAATAGCTGCACAATTGAGGTCATTTGATTGGTTAAGAACATTTCATCCTGAAGTCAAACAGCTGCATAAAGATTGTGTTACTCCCTTTTCACCATGTTTCAGTATTGTTCCCTACAGTCTCCTAACTAGTTAAAGCCAAATCCTCTGCATATGACCCTCCTTAATCTTGTATTCGACCAAAGTGATCCTCTGTTAGCTCAGTGCATTGAGCTTATTACATGATGATGAATCTCTCACACTGAGTTAAGTCATTTGGATAGGAAATACAGAGGTGCACTGGGGGAAATTAGCATAGCTTTAGCTTAGCCTGGCGGGGCTATTGAAAAAAGCACATTTTAGGCTGACAACAAAGCTAATATTAGCTTAGCATTAGCGTTAGCAAACAGGGGGCTTAATCAGGCTGCTGGGCTGTCAGAACGTATAACCACATGCTTCCAAGGTTCCCTTTGGAGTTATAATCCTGGGTCTCGGCAGGCGATGACCTCATGGGCTGGACTGGTGCCTGTGGGAGGATTGGCTAAACTGTGTGTGTCTCGCAGGCCGCTCACTGAGATTTGTGTGTGTGTGTGTGTGTGTGTGTATCTGTGTGTTCTTTATGGTTGATTTATGGTTTTATTGAGGCATACAATGCCGAGAGACTCTTGTAGACACCGTTGAGTTGAACTTTATAAACAGGCACCAGAATAAAAATCCAGCTGTTTTGTTTGGTCATTTTTGTGCAGTCTCTCGTGGAGCTGCAGTGTGTGTAGGCCCCAGGTTACAAGAGCAATGATATTTCAATTGTCTCCATGGTACATTGCATTAACAGTGTGCCTTGTTTTTCCTCATGGTTACGAGATAATTGAAAAGGTTAACCTGTCAGTTTTATCTTATGCAATTTGTCTTTCCTTAGATTAAAATAGTGGTTAAGGAAATCTCTGACTGGCAAGATGGCTCACTCACTTGAGTCTAGTCTACTATGACCAAAAGGCCAGATCTAGATGGGAATATAGTCCAGGCAGACCACCCCCTAAACGATAGTCTAGATCCAAGAGAGTGGGGCTTTGGGGTTAAAATAACTCCACATCTTCACACGGAAAGCTTTGGAAATTGGAAGTCAGTTGACTGAGTTAAATCTACACACACACACACACACACACACACAGTGAGGCCAGGGACTCTGGAGGCAGATTGCTTTGCTGTCAGTGTAGGGGACTGTCAATAGCTCCAGCCAGCCATGGGCATCATCAACCAGAAAGCCCCAGGACTCACTGGCTCCACTGAGCTCCACAGCAGAGGCAACCTTTCAACGTGACGCAGAAGGCCTCTGGAGTTTTTATGAAACATGCTGCACTGAGAGACCTGATGGTCAGTTGACTGGTATGCAGAGAGGCTAAAGCCAAAACGAGACAGAGATAACCACTAAGTCGAAAGCTACGACTGAGAGAGGCCTGTGGGGGTGATCCGTTGATATCTTCATAGCCATTTTTAGTTTGATCTCGGAATAACCTGTAGACATCCATCAAAGTGAAATATGGTACATTTGAGAGGATGCAGGCGACTATGGCTCACAATTATGTGTGCTCTTGCCCCCTGGATGTGTGTGTGTGTGTGTCCATCTTCTCTCCATGAGAACCAGTCCTCTGGCCTTCCAGCTGAGTTCACAGATCCAAAGTCGAGTTAATCTGGTTTTACCTTTAGCCCCAAAAACAACACAGGAGTAATCCAGGAACAGCTGTAATCAAGCATGAAACCACTGATGGCTGCATGCTAGCTGGGGTCAGGTAGCACAACAGGAAGAGACCTCGAGAGAACTCTGGGACATTGAACTAATAGCCCAACATTATGTGGATTTGGCATTGATATATATATGCTCTGTCATGTTGGTGACAAAGATCTTGCTTGATTTAATGTATTCTCCTTGTTTGTGATGAGTTCATGCTTTAATTTGCTTGATCTTTATGGTCTCCTCCTCTCTGAAGGACAATATGCAACACAATTTTATACTAAATACATTATGTGATACTGCATGGCTATTTTCTCTGAAGGCCTTTTTGTGTTGTGATATTCTATTCCCTACGGTGTCCTTTGTCACATTACAAATTACAAGTGTGCTGGTGTTTTAGGCAACAGGTCAACAAATCTCTCTGGTTGATGTTGTCTGTCTGAAGTGATGGTTTCGACCACTGTCGGGGAATCTGTCTCTCAACACACTCAGAACAATTATATAAGGAGGCTCGGGACACTGAGAGACAGAAAGAGAGATGAGGCGGGAGACAGAGAGAGGAGAGGGTGCAAACAGATGAATAAATGAGTTAAGTGAAGAGGAGGGAATTTGTGCTTTCACTGCCCTCCCCCCACCCCCTCTCCCTTCTGTTGGACAGTTGAATGTGTGCGAGCTATAAGTGCTCTTCCCCCTTCTCCTTTCGCCTCTCTGCAACTCCACTCTTTTCCCAATAGAAATTGCTCCATGGCATTAAATATGTAAAATTAGCATTTTAAGTAGAACACATTTCTGTGTTGCGCCCCTCTCCCCGCACTCCCCCTCTGCCTGCCGCCCAGCCCTGAGCGCATAAGCCACACAAACTCATGCATGCATATGATATGCATTTGGTCATCACCATGGTAACACTGGTGGGGGGATGGGAGGGGCCTGAATATAGAAGGATGAAAAGGTGTAGTCATTGAAAGTAGATCAGATTGAATTTATTTTTTATTTAGTGAGTTTATTTAGGGGGTAAGTCACACCAGCACACTGTTAATGTGAAGAGCAGAGGACCAGGAAACACACACACACACACCCCAATCCTCCATTAACCTATGCCCTCACAATTCTGAGTCAAAAGGGTATAAAGTGAAATGGCAAACTGTCTGTGGAGACAACTGGCCTTTGGTACCCTGACACTCCTAGTGCAACAGTTATGAACACACAAGCACACTAACGTACTTCATAGTATATGTGCACTTAGTGCCTATAGGTCACATCACTCACTTATCTTTATTATACTATATGTTGCACATGGTATAATTTGTATGAAGGGACTAGAAAGATGGATGGCCTGTTGCAAATGACAATTCCTTTCATTAATGAATCAGTTAGTCAACAACATGTCAAAAGAAACGTCTGAACAACACAATAAAAACCCAGATTTATTTACTTTATGATGTTAGAAAACAGAAATCCTCACATTTGAGAAGCAATTTGTTTTTCTTTTTTTTTGGTTGACTGATTTAGATAGTTTGCAATTCGATTCTGTCAATCTACAAATTAATTAATTGTGAAATTATGTCATTAGTGTTTGGAGAATGTAAATGTATGTAATGTGTGTGTTTTTTTGCACAAAATGCACGATACATCCCAAATACTCCTCTAATTACCAACCATGGCGGCTAGATGTATGTTTTGGTTCATTCAGGCTGTTGATCCAAAAATACCTGGTGCCTAAGGTAAAAAAAAAACAACTTAAAAAGGGAGATTACATTACATCAAGGAGGAACTTGAAGAAACAGTTTTATTTCTATCTCCCAGTTAAGTTTAGTCAATTGACTTTTTGGAAAATACATTTAGCTTGATGACTTCATTAAGGGTTCCCCTGTGCAACCTGAAAGCTTTTTCACGGGCAGTGCAATAAAACAAAATCCTTTAGTGAGAACAGACTGAGTAGAGCTGACAAGACACTGGTGTTCCCTCCCTGTCATATGTGACAACAGATGTGAGAATTAAAAAATCTGTTTAATTTCTAGTGGTTAATCCTAAAATGGAGTAAGATTGATGGTTTCAGCAGTGTTGTCAGCAGAGGCACGGGCAGTTAGCTGTGTGGAGCTGGGTGTAAAATAGAGAAGTCCATTTTGTTTTGCAGCAGTTGGCAGACAGGGCATTAGCAGATGATCGATTATTACCTCCAGGGGTTTTCTGTGCTGAAATCATCTTTTGAAATAGAACTATGATTGTACTAGACTGAAGCACGAACAAGATTTTTTATTGTTGCTATACAGTACAATCAGAATTAAAATGAACCCTTCAGCAGATCAACAGGCTATTTTGGTGCGCACCCTTAATATTTTGAGGCGACTGTGCTTAACAGCTGTAGTAGCACTGTTGAATCATATTGCCAGAGTCAGAGATGGAGAGAGAGTTTGTGTTAGAGTGTGTCAGTCAGGCATTCACTCCAACATTCAGTTAGCATTATTTCTACTAAATCAGTAAGTAACAAAACCTGCCTATAATACAGACATGTTTTACTCTGTCTTTATCACAGCATTGGGAACAAGGTTTCTAGTATAAAGTGCAATTCTCATGTTTTTTTCTTTTTTTGAACAGCAAGGCTGAGAGCAGTAGCAATGTTGCTTATGCTACAGTACAGATACCAACCAGAAACATCATCTATGTTTTATTGTTCATTTGATAATCAAAACAAAGAACAAATTTTCTCCTGGTGGCCATTTTTAAATTAGTAATGGGTAAAATTACCAAGAGTCGATAAAATGGAAAGCAATCCAATCATGAAGATATTGCCGGAAAAGTGCAAGAATCATGAGAGTATATAAACATTTATCAAACAGGCAAAAACTGCTTCAAGTGCGCCTTTTTATTTTTGTGTAATGTTTCACGGACTAAGGTGCAGTCTGAACAGGTGAGTTTTCATTGAAGGGTTTCTGCTGTCCTGATGTCAATGGGGACCTTGTTCCACCATAGAGTAACCAGGAAAACAGAAGTAAACAGAAAGGATTTGGTTAGGTGGTGGCTGCCTGCCCTTCGCAGTGAGGGAGTAGCAAGCCGGTTGGCAGTGGCAGAGCGAAATGGACGGGCTGGGGTGTAAGGTTTGACCATTTTCTGGATGTAGGAAGGGCAAGAGCCATTTCGCATCACAGTAGACTAGTACCAGTGCCTTGAATCGGATTTGGGCCACCACCGGAAGCCGGTGCAGTGTGCGGAGGAGCGGTGTAGTGTGGGAGAACGCTGGTAGGTTGAAGACCAACTGGGCCACTTCATTCCGGAAGAGCTGCAGAGGTCAGATGGCACATGTCGGCAGACCAGCTAGATTGGGGTTGCAGTAGTCCAATCGTGAGATGACAGGAGCCTGCACTAATACGTGCGTCGCCTTCTCTGTGAGAAACTGACAAATCTGCAGGGGCGGGTCATCACTGCAATGTTGGCAGCAAAGGACAGCAAGTCGTCCAGTGTCACACCCAGGTCCCTGCAGTTTGAGCTGGAGTCACCATAGAGTTCTCAATGGGGATGCAGCGGTCGTTGTTGGGAGACGCCTGCCCTGGGAGGAAAAGCAACTCGGTCCTGTCCAGTTTAGAAAGGTCAGCCAGACATACAAAGATTTGTGCTGCCACCTGGGTTTCAGATTGCGGAAAGGACCAAATGAGTTGAGTTTCATCTACATAGCTATGGTAAGACAAGATATGTGAGTGGATAACAGAGCTTAATGACCTGGTGTACAGAGAGAATAGGATGGGGCCCAGAACATAGACCTGAGGGACCCAAGTAGTGAATTTGCAGGGTTCAGACACAGATGGTAAATGGATTGTATTCAAATAGCGTTTTTTCTGTTCATATAGACCACTTAAAATGCTTTAACAGGAAAGTCACATCAACCCATTCATACACAGCTGCTATTTACAGCGCTTTTTTCCCTATCATTCAAACACAATCATATATTGTATGAAGAGCAGCCATTGGTGATCGAGGGTTAAGTGTTTCGCCCAAGGACACATCGGCAAGTCAACTGGCGGAAGCTAGGATCGAACGGCCAAGTCGATGGACGAAAAACCTCCTCCTGAGCCACAGCCACAGATCCTCTCCAAGTAACCCTGTAAGCGCCGTCCTTGAGGTAGGATGCGAACAGGGAGAGTGCCGAGCATGACACTCACAATTGTTGGAGGGTGGAGGGTAAGATCTGGTGGTGCACTGTGTCAAAAGCTGCTGAGAAATTGAGCAGGATGACAACAGAGGAGAGGGAGGCTGCTCGAGCTGTGTCGACTTTCTCTGTGACAGCTAGGAGGGCGGTCTCTGTTGAGTGCCCTGCCTTGAATCCAGACTGGTGGGGGTCAAGAAGGTCGTTCTGGTGGAGATATGCAGAAAGTTGAGTGAATAAAGAACATTCTAGTGTTTTGGAAATAAATGGTAGAAGAGAGACTGGTCTGTAATTTTATAGGGTCTTTCATTTTTTCATAGATGACGACATTTACTTTTTCACTTGAGTTGATGTTTTTAACACATCTCATGTCTGCAACAGGTTGTAGATCAAGCCCTGTGTTCTCACAGGTGAAATCTGATGTTCATTTTCAAGCCCACTTGTCATCAGGGGTGTATTATTTGTATAGCGCCAAATCACAACATACATTCATTCTCAAGGCACTTTACATAGTGAGGTCAATATTACAATATTACAGGGAAAACCCAACAAACCCCACAATGAGCAAAGCACTTGGCGACTGTGGAAGAGAAAAAAACTCCCTTTTACAGGAAGAAATCTCTGGCAGAAACGGATTCAGTTGTGGGCAAATGTATTCAGTATGAAAGTGTCTGCAGTTTGCAACGTTTATTTGGGGCAAACTATGAGTTACTCTGTTCAACAGCCATGATATCCAGGTCCATTTGTGAGTTGAATGATAATGTGTATGGCCTGGTAAAAACCTAGCATAGTGTTAGCACAAAATTAGATTATTCAGTATAGTTAACTGCAACCGAATAAAACTGCCCTGCAGTTTATGTTTATTATTGTGATTAATGATTAAGGTTTTTTTTTACACTGTGTCAGATAACTTTTTATGATAATTATAGGCCATAGTCGTTGTGGTGCCATTTTGGGAGTAGTTTTTGATTTTCTGTCCACCCTTCGAGTGTAAATGTGGTTGGAAAAATGTGCCGCTGCAGCCCCGGCTGGCTACAAAGCTCCTGTCTACGGTTTCTGAAATAACCGAGGAGGCAACTTCCTGCTTGGTGTGTAAAGAACTGAAAGGAAAAAGCAATAGAAGAGTGAAAGGTCGCTGTGAAGTAATTTTATGCTCCTTTAGTGTGACCTGTGCATAGCAACACACATACGACCATGATCACCATGTGTTTCTGTTTTTACCTTTCCTGTGTGTGTGTGTGTGTGTGTGTGTGTGTGTGTGTGTGTATGTGTGTGTGTGTGTGTGTGTGTGTGTGTGTTTGTGTGTGTTTGTGTGTGTGTGTGTGTGTTTGCTATGGCCTCATCATCTTGGTTTGTATGGGAACCAGCCTTACAAATCCAGACAAGATCATTACAGCACCATTCATTAGTCGTCATTTAAGTTCAGATCTGCCCTCTGTCCGGCTCAGCGCCACTTGCAAGACCTGTCTACACGCATGCACACACATGCACGCATGCACAAACACAGACACAGACACAGACACAGTCACTGTGTGCATTATGTTGTGTTTCTTTATCTTCTGCGTTTTCTCTCTGCTGCTCCCATTTCTCTGGAAAATCCTTCAGTTTTGAAAGAATCAACTCTCCTTCCAGCAGCAAGAAAAAACCTCAAAATAAACTCTGGCAGGCCTTTCTGTCCTGAGCACCCACATAATCAATCATAACCAGGCCGTACAAATTCATCAGCTTGGATCCATTTTGCTGTAGTTAGAGATCAAAAGGTTGCAAGTTGACTATAGGAAGTCCAGGTACTAACCCAGACTAATTTATCTAACATGGGAGAGATTTAGCCCCCTGAGGAGATGGGGACATGGTTTTTCTCCATCACGTTGAATATCCTCGATGGGGCTCGAGGGCACTTAGTCCTACCGCAGCATATCCTGTACAGCGTTTAACATTCCATTGATCAGATTAATTGCAGTTGATTGTGTCCTGTGTGAGGAAGCGTGTGAAAGTATACATTTAAGTGAAATCATTTCTGAAGCACAAGATAAAACTTATGTTTGTCTTTTTGGACCTATGTACTATCAATCTACAGTATATGATTAGATCAAATCCAGATTTCTTGTTCCCAAGATTTCTGTCAGATTGGAAAATAACTTACTTAGGATTATTTCTAAAGTTGCTGACAGTTTACTCAGTAGTGTCTTTAATGTTTTTTTTAATTTCAGGAAACAAAGCTGCCACCTATTCCCTCTGCTCCATTGGTGCCAGAACTTGGCCAAAAAGTAAACAGTTTCACCCTCTTTCATTCTCTTTTTTTCCTGCTCGTTCGCCAGACTCCCCTGGCCTTTTATTGAATTTGTCATTTTGTGGGTCTCTCAACTTTCTTTCACACACACACGCGCACACACACACACACACACACACACACAAACACACACACACACACACACACACACACACACACAAATGTTTCTCTGCAATTATGAATAATTGTGACTGTTGAAATTTGTGTGAGCCTGGAATCCCCTGTTTCTCCTCACTGCTAGAGGGGGCAGTCACCTTTGCCGCATTAGTTTCAAGTATGTGCATGTTCACACATGCACACACACACACACACACACACTTCACACATCCAGTGAAAGGGCAACATTCAGGAAGTTGCAGCGCTTTGAAGATGGCAATTCATGTTTCCAAGCGTGGAGCACTTATTGAAGGTCAGACTGAGGGTCTATTAGGCTCTCATATTCATTACGGAGGGTGAGAGGCAAAAGATCGAGGGAACAACAATACCCCCTAGTTACCATAACCCCTGGACCTAGGATGTTTTTTTGTTGGTTTTTAGTTATTAACTCCTAAGGCCTTGAATGTAGTGATTGCACTTTTAGGTTATGTTGGGTTAGTTCCCCCTGCACTGACGGAGAAGACAAATTAGGCTCGGGAGGAGCAATTACTGAAAATATTCTTTACCGTTGTATATTTTCAGATCATGATCCCTGTATGAAACCAATAATAGAAGGAGGTTTGGTATTTTAGAGACAAACGAAGGCCAGAGGTAACAGTCAGGAACATTTGAAAGACAGTGGTGAAAATCATGGTGATGATTATTATCCAGACATTGAGGGGGAAGCTATTTCAAATCATTGCCTGAGGATTAATGCCACTGAGTATTTCCTCACTGTGCTTTGCGTGATTGTGAATGTCTTTCAGGCTGCTTCAATATACCATTACTATGCAGTAAAATATATCTCTGAGAGCCCTTTCGTTTCTGTTACATGCTGGCGAACATGCCAAAACATGCAACGCTCAATCTCTCATAGTCACAGAAAGTTAGAAATACATCCATCAGATCAAACACACACACACCTCCCAAGCCTCTCTAGGGGCGATATTCTACACCACAGGCCCAAGCACATATCCTTACTGATGCAGTATCGCCTCCAAACCCTTGACATGCACACTACCTGGAGTGTGTGTGCGTGTGTGAGTTAAACAGACACGTCAGTTTAGACTAAGGTGATCGGTTCGCTCCGACCCAGCTCAGGCCCTGCGGGGGTATCCCAGTGTCCCGCTGTCCCAATGTGGGAAAGCAGAGTGTTGGATGGGGTATCCCATAGCGCCGGCCTGGCTCCTGGGCAGCAGACAGCTAAATCAGTCACAGATTGAATTATGAACGGCAAGTTCTGAATACATCTTTCTTATATTGCACACAGGAAAACACAAGCACTCATGAATGTGTGGCTGTTTGTTACGACTCTGATTACAACAAAGACATAATATAGAAGCCAGGTTAAGGTCTACTGATTTCTTTTTCTTTTCGTTTAGTGGATGATTTACCTATATTACTCTTTTTTCTTTGAACCTTTTTTCCTTGGCAATTTTCTTACACTCCTTCACTCTCTTTCTCTTTCTCCCTCTCTTTTCTTCTCAGGCCTCAGGTCACAGACTCAGTTTCAAAGTGTTGCTCCTCATCTGAAATCTATTGCAATCAGCGCAACACTGGACATGAAATACAGGCCTGTGAGATCCGATCCGTTTTCAGTCCAAAATAATCAATGAACGACCCGGTAGAGCGATTGTGAAACATGTTTGGGATCCCTGTGTTGTTGTGTTTATTGAAGACGCTACACTGTCTTTTCTTGTGATGTAGTAATTCTTAAAAATAAAAAAAATTAAAAAATATAAAACAATTTTTCTAAAACATAACAAAATTAGAGAAAGTAATAGGATTTGTTGTAGGATTGTTGTGTTAGACTGCGTTAGTTTTAGTTTTTTAGTTGTTCCTTAGCATTATCCTTGACATTGTAATTATTTGGTGGATTTTTTTGAAATATCCTCAAATGGGATAGAGCATTTAGGTTATACTTGTATTTACTAGTTACTTTTTTTTTTTTAATGGTTTAACTTCCAAAATTGTTAATATATATTGAAAATAACATAACTGGGGGGAAAAAAAAAACTTCTCATGTCATTCAAAACCCATTCTCAAGAGGTTCTAAAGTTTAAATAACAGAGTCATTGTCAGGTGGATATCTCAGCAGGGCTATTTCAACTGTCATCAACCTCTGTAAGTAGTTGTTCACTCATTATTTAAATTAGTCCATATATATTATATATATATATATATATATATGTGTGTGTGTGTGTGTGTGTGTGTGTGGATGTGGCTTTTGTAGGTATGTATGGCTTTATTTGTCTGCGGGGCTCTGATCCCCCATGCAGGGTTTTGAGTATCCATCCTGATCACCAGGAGCTGATAAGATGAGTGTAGTTGTCGTCTTTCATCGCCCTGGATGAAACATTCCTTTCTGATGGTTTGGATGAGCCTCACAGGCTGCTAGCACAGGTTGGATGAAGACACTCTGTGTCTGCCTGTCTCATCGGGCAAATTAACAGCAATTTGTGTATGTGAAACAATAAAAACAAACAAAGCTTGAAAGGTAAGCTTGAAAAAAAAACATTTTATTATTCCCACACCTTGTTTAAAAAATATACAAAGTTATAATTACTTTGGCCAAGGAGCTCATGTCACCCCTGCCCCTTTTTAGTTGTTTGTTTGTTTGTTTGATTGATTGTCAGGGGGATTGCACAAAAACTCCTAAATGGATTTACACCAAAGTTCGTGGAAGGATGGGACATCGTCAAAGAAAGAACTCATAAAATTTTGGTTTGGATCCGTATAACACGGCGGATCCAGGATTTTTTTAACTTAACTTTAACTTTCTCTAATATTGTGACAAACATTTAAAAATAAAAAAAATAATGCATGAATGTTAATGGAAAAAAACAGGCATATTTAGGGGACTGATTTCTATGAGTGTGTGCGGATAAAAAAAATGATCTAGCGGATTTAAATGTTGTTTCATGTGGACACTTTTGGGCCTTGGCGTTGCTTTGCACTCCGAGTGCCATTCACCAACATGATTGAGAGTTTATCTGTCTTGTGTTCCTAAAAACACAAGCGGGACCTGTTTGTAGTCTTTGGCCGTGGCCCCTCGGCCCGTGTCAGGAAAAAATGCCAAACCAGTTCTCTGCGTTGTTAACAACATTTAATCAAAGCTCAATCAAAATAGCTACCTTTCTTCCTGTGCCTGGCCGGAGGTAAAGTATGTCTGTTGGATGGAGTATTGTCTCTGTCCGCTGACAGATGACCAAAGAGAGGGCTCTGTATATTCTAATCTTCATCTAACCTTCCTGTCAAATGAACCTGCACATGAAAGAGAGACAAGAACCCCTCCCCGAACTCAACTGTGCGCTTCATAGAATCGAGGAACTGCATAATGCCAAAGATGACAACAACCACCTTTAAAATTTGGAGGCTCAGATGTTTAACTGTAGCAGATAAAGAATATTTAGCTTGTCCTTTAAATTCCTCCTCACAAAGGCTACAGTTTTTTGTCAAGGGGTTTTTAATTTTTCCTTTTTATTTCCAGCTAATTCACTTGAGCACAAACAATAAATGCACTGGTGTCAGTGCAGATTGTGTTACCCATATGGGAACGGTCAGGCGAGCTTGAGTTCCCAGTCCATATGCTGACCACTCCAAGTATCAATCACTGCATCTAAATGACTTAAAAGTACCATATTGATTACCAATACAGTATCATAAATCAAGATGTAGACACGTTTTCTCTCTGTTATTCTCTCTCTCTCTCTCTCTCTCTCTCTCTCTCTCTCACACACACACACACTCACACACACACACACGGAGCTCATGAAATCATAACAATAAATCTGGTGGACGTGTTTCACAGGACAGTGAGATGCAGATGAAGTCACTCTCAGCTCGCCTGTAACCTGAGGACTGGAGACAAGCAAAATCGAAAAAGTGTGACAGGAAACAAACTGCGAGAGAGACGGATGCTCAATTTTTTTGCAATTAAAACAAAGTTCATTTTCCTACATGGGTCTCACATCTTCTGCATGTTTTCATTTTTGTTCTTGTGTACAAAGCACTGGGTTTGTCTCTCCTACGCCTTTCCACTCTGTAATGGTACACATGTTCCTTTGCTGCTTGGCCAGAGGGCATACATGAAAACTCTGCAGCAATAAGAGCATTTTACCCTCAAAATGTGTTGTATTCACTTATTTATGTATCCCCACAACACCCTTGCAATATTGATCAAATCAGGAAGATGCTGCAGCGTCTTTAAAAGCTTTTTAGAGAGGAAACACTTCTTTGATCACTTCAGGTGAAATCCAAACTCTGAGTTGGAGCAGCATTTTTGTTTTCTTCCCCATTTTTCCCCTTCTCGTGGCACGTGTACTATTTCTGTAGGTTTACTTATGAGTGTTTGTTTTTAGATTAAATTTCTTTCTTTCGCCCTCTGGTTTGCTGTGCAAGTACAGGCAGCAAAATTCTGAAACAACAAACGCGACGAGCTCTGTGCAATAAAAGAATCCCATCTAATATTTATCAGGAGAACCTTACCTAGACTCTGTGCATTGAGTTGTGTTCAGCCACTCACTGTGAAGATAAAGAGAGGGCAGAGTGCTCCGTGCAGATATTTTTAGGTCGTCAAACTTGTTCACTGTGAGAAAAACAGCCAGAGATTTTTAGATGTGTTTGATGCCAGGATTTGATGCAGTGCTGTTATTTTTAAAAAATTCAAACTGGGAGGATGAGGCTAGCATCATTCATTCTCACTGTCAACAAATTTGACAAAAAGACCCAAAGCAACAATTCCTTAGTCCACTTTGAAAAACTTTATATCCTCCTTACCCTGTCTGTGAACTCCATCACAATCATATTGGCTTCTAATGAAGAAGACAAAAATGCTTATAAATATGTAGTTTATATTGTTTGTTTATAAGTCATTGGCACTGTGGTAAAGAGTAAATGCTGTATTTGCTGGAGATGACATTCAGCCCTCTGCTGTTTCATGCATAAAGCTCAGTGAAACGCACAAAGACAGTGATAACATGCTTTTTAATCTGAATTGTAATTCCCAATCATGTCGATTAAGATTCATTAACTATGTAGCTACACCTGAAATCACTTTTATGCATGTCAGTATTTTCTACATGCCTCAACACTCGTTAGATCTGCCATAGGACGAGGAAGAAGGAGAGCAGCACGGTTCCAGCAGCTGTTATTATGCACAGCCCCATGTACCTGTAAACCACCATTAGCATCAACGTATTACTATAACTAGATGTAGATAGTCAACGGTTAATGTTGTTGCACCATTACAGTGGCATGCTTATCAACCATGGCTTGTTGAGTGCACAAACTCTAACTGCATGTGTTTGTTGTGATAAATACCCTCTTATGTGTAGGAAACGGTGTATGCATAATTTTTTGTTTTGTTTATTTTTGCCTGTCACCATAATAAAGGAAGTTTGTCACTGAGGGCAACAGTGTGGCTCATTGATGTGTTAATTCGTTTTTGGCAACGGCTCTGCGGATCTGTGGAGGATTAAGCTATCAATACACAGACAATATCTGTTAGTCGGATCAAATCGTTGATGGTTCTGGTCCTTCTGTCTTTTCCCAGGATTTTTGGACGAAAAGAAAATGTACAATATTGCTGGCCTTTGTCTGACAAGTCTGTCATGTTGGCAATTACTGGGTTTAATAGTTCCGCAGTCACTCCTCGCCTTGTCAGGGAGGATGAGGGGATTTGGCGGCACTTTTCTTCAGGGAAGCGGGGCGAGTCTCATTAAATTTGCATTAACACACAACACACGAACATGCTCACACACTGAAACACGTAGCAGCAGTCTGTTTTTGCCTGCACACAGTCTATAATGACTATTGGCGTTTCTATAAAATGCACTGAGCTCTAATAAAACCGTCTTTAGTCAACTGTGCCTTTTATGAGTGAAGAGAATTTCCCCATAACAGGCTGATGAGTGTATGAAACTTTATTGTCTCTCTTGTGGTGCGGAAACGTGAGAGGCAGTCACTCCTGTGGCTCGCTCTGTGCTCAGCGAGCCTTCATGCTACTGTAGTTATGGCCAGTTGTAGTGTTTAAGCAGCAGTGAGAACAGTATCCATTGTTCATGGAAGCTTTAAAACTAGATTAGGTCATGATCAACAATGATAAGTGGTCTGACGTCAGTCTTTTACAATTGTTATCAGGCAGGTTTGGTTTTATCATATTAATGTGCGGCATTGGCATAATTTTTTGCTGCGGACGAAATTTGAAATTTTGCTGTAATTTTCTGTAATCACGAAATTGTTGTATTTTTAGTTGCTTTTGTAATTATTCGTATTCTAGTATCCTTATAGATCGTTTCACTCTGTAAACTCTTGTGGTTCCCAGAATCTTTAAAAGTAGAATGGGAGGACCCAAATCCGTTATTATTAGGGCCCTAGCTCCACTGACAAAGTCAGAGCGAGGACTTATTGTAATTGAGTGAATTATTATTATTATTGTTATATTGTTATGATTGTTATGATTGTTATGATTGTTATGATTATTATAATTATGATTATTAATAATCATAATACTAATAATCATAATAATAGTTCTGCCAGAGATTTCTTTCTGTTAAAAGGCTTTTCTCTCCACAGTCACCAAGTGCTAGCTCATGGTGGGAACTGTTGTGTTTTCTCTGTAATATTGTAGTATTGATCTTACGCATTGATCTCACGATGCAAAGTGCCTTGAGACAATGTATGTTGTGATTTAGCGCTATACAAATAAAATTGAATTGTATTTATTATGCAAAGAATAGGTGAAAATTAAACCCTGAAGACATGAGCCTGTATTGAAAAAAGATCAGGGGGGCTGTGGCTCAGGAGGTAGAGTCGGTCGTCCACTAAGATGACGGTTGGCGGTTTGATCCCAGCTTCAACCAGTCCACATGCCAATGTGTCCTTGGGCAAGACACTTAACTCTAAATTTCCTCTGCCGGCTCTCCCAACAGTGTTAGAATGTGTATGCATGTGACAGAAAAAGCTCGGTAAATAGCGCTGTTTGAATGTGTGTGAATGGATGAATGTGGTCAATAGGACTAGAAAAGCTCTATATAAATATTGTCCATTTACCATAATCCATTTAGTATTCTTTGTGAAAGTACAGTTTTTATTGCAAAAGCAACACAATGAATAGTTAAGAGACTTTAGGTTGGTTATAATAGAGAAGTCAATGGGGGCGTGGGAGAGGGGAAGTGTGAGAAAGGGCCTCGGAGACTTGTTCCTGTGTTGTGAAAACAAAGAAATGCATCAGAGTGGATGGTCGGAGATGTCACTGCCAGAGAGAAACAGAATCAAGGGCTTGGTTACCATTATTTCATCTGCTGCCAAAATGTGGTCCCACTAATCTGTTATTACTGTAACTTTTCTCGAAAAAAATAAAATATATACAGCAGGTGGTGTGTTTCAGAAGTATTATGAAAGAAGTATCATCAAGGAAGAAACATAAATTACAAATTTTGCAAATGGTCACATGCAAATGTTATTTTCAGAAATATATTTACCATACTTGGGGATGCCATTAGTTTTCCAGGTATTTGGTCATAAAGCAAAGAACCAGACAAATTACATTTTCTTTATTATTTAGAAATAGTATTATAAAGTATCCCCCGCACACGTGCGGATGGCTGCAAACACACATGCAGGCACACACAGATTAGAACGAATTGGTATGAAGACTTGCAGTCCATTCTGTGCTCCAGTTTGAGCATCTGATCTGAGCAGAGCAGACAGGCGAGAGCAGCGTGCCCTAAAGTCATGTAAAATGCAAAGGAATATACTACTCTATTAAAACTTCCTGATGGCAGAGAGAGAGTGGCTAACCCCCCCCCCCCCCCACACACACACACACACACTCATCTACACATTCTTATGTTTATACACAAGTGGAATGAACTTGTAGTTATTGTTCACTTTGCTCCATCATAACATCCAGACACCAGCACTCAGTTATTCTGCTCTTTCTTGCTTATTCACATTAACTGGCTCTAGGAATATTGATGCTGTGCGCTCTATGGCACTGTCGGCTAATCAGCTGGGGGAAGACACGGCTGCTTAATTTAATTTACCATGAAGAGAAATCTGTTTGCTTGACAGACAGAGAATCGACCCAGATTCAGATATGCGGTTTGTTAACCATCTTCCTGGCACCTCCTCATCCCAGCCTCTCGTTCGGTATCTCTTCCACAACACTTCTGAGTGCACTTCCAAGTGTACTTAACTCTAGCAAGTCCACATGTTCTTTTTTCATTATTAAACCCTCCCAATAGACTATCAAGATTTTATCCTGCCTGCTGCCTGGAGTTTCCTCTTTCAAATATTCTCCCGCACTCATCGAAGCCCCCTTACCCCAAACGACACTTTAAAACACTTAAGTTTGAAACCGCCCCTCAAATGCGGGACAAAATATTTACTTTAAGACAGGAATATTTTCCTCTGACGACAAGCACGCTTTGTGCCTCCTAAGTAGTGAAAGTGCCGGGAGAAGTGCAGCTTTGAAAAGAGAGATCTCAGATGACGTGTTCCTTTATCATCGCCACAAGAGCCGGGAGACACTTTTATGAGACATGCACATTATTATTGATAGACAATCTCAGTGCTCCAGGGCAGAAGTAGTTAATGTCGACTTAGCTGTCATGTTCATCTGCTCCGTGCTCTAATTAGTGTGCAAGATAGTAGTGAACATTGCAATTGTGTTGCTTTGGTGAGCCAGAGGTTAACCAGGGTCACTCAAATTCCTTCTATTGTTCACAGTTTAGTACAGTTTGAATTAAAGAAGCAATCCTTCACTTTATCTGGTTACATACCTCATATACATTTATGTATGTATACATCACAAATATTCTCTCAGACACACATGGCTCTGTATGTATAGAAACCCACCAACACAAGGCATCTTGAGGCTGATCCCAGGTAACGATGTAAACGGGAAAGGGTGAATCTCAGAGCTCTCCCGAGGCATCAGTGTGACTATTTTTGGAGGCTGCGCTCATCTCGGCTCATCTCTTCTGACTCTCTCTTACCGCTTACAGTTTGTACTCCCGCTCTCTTATGCTTCTCTAAAATGCTTGCTCACCCCGAGCCACTTGCCTATCAGTCTAATGTCGGGTCTTGTCAGGGACAATATGTTCCCTCTTTGCAGTAGTCTACATAGTTATTCTTCATCTGGCCCAGGGGCTGTTCTTAGTCAGCCTGTGTCCCAAGACACCTCTTCACTGACCAATGGAGGGATTTAACTATTTATGGCTGTTAGGTGCTGGCTTCATACAAGCAAATTAGGTAAGTGGGGTTTATATGGCACTGCAGGGGAAACAAGGTGTTAAGGCATTTAGTAAATACTCACTGGGGTGTTTTGTGTTTTGTGACATCACACGGGCATTACAGAGAAGTCCTCATGGGTGCAGATCTTTTTTTGTAACAACCAGAATAGTTCATGGGCTCAATAATGACACAAAAAGAAAATTAAAAAAACATGCTAAAGGAATTTTCTCAAGGCATCTTTAAAGAATCCCAGTTGAGGCATCACAAATGGAAATTGCTTGGAAGCTTCCGGACCAAGAGGAATTTTCCTCTTTCATTTCCGTCCACTTGGGATGCGATTTCACACCATTAGCGCCCCTCCATCCCCCTCACCACCAACCCTCCTCACACCACCCCTGGACCATAAATATTTCAACCTCTCAATCTATATTCATTATAAAACACGTGCCCAATGCAATATGTGGTTGTGAGGACACAGGGCTTTTATTTATTCATCTTATTTATTTATATTTCTTTCCTGAGGGCGAGACGTTGGTTTCTATCCATCTGTGCTGATTGCTGGCTATTACTGAGCACTTAGAGCCGCCCCTGGACTGGCCAGGGGGGGTGAGCACAATCCTCGAGAGATCCACTTGCTTCAGGGCTAAGAGGTGCGTTTGTTGTGTGTTATTGTGGCAGAGTAACAGAGGGTTATCACAAGTGTGATGTCAAACACAAAATGTCTCATATGAAAGACAAAAGAGATGCACAACTCAGAGACAAACTGTGAAAACAGATCTGTTTTATTAAAAGGTAATGCAGGCAAGGGATTGGCGAGGGGCAGCTAACAGGCAGGCAGGACCATGCAAAAATGTTAAAGTTGGAAAACAAGCAGGGCTGAAACAGACCAAACAGCAAAACCCAGCAGGCATAACAAGGTGCCCCAGAAAAACCTGGAACACTACAGCCGTATGACACGGTAGACCAGTGGTTCCCAAACATTTTTGCAGGGCCCCCCTTTGGCAAGTAAAAAACATTTTTGAGACTCTCCCTGTTCAGTTCCTTAAGATTTCCTCATTTTTACCTCCTTTATGGCATATTTATATTCTTCTTCACCTTGTCACATTGACTGTTTGGTCTCAGGGTCACATGCAATGAATCCCATTTTAAGACACAATGACACAATTTATTTTATGCTGTCTATACTCAAAAGGATGCAGGTGTTGAACGCGGTTGAGTGGCAGAGTTACTTCACCAATTTTTGTTGAATACTGCAGAGATTTAGACTTAACCCTCCTAAGGTTTTGGTTGGTCAGATTATGTTTCAGATTCAGCCTAATATCTGTCTTCAGGACAGTAGACTCTTACATAAAATATAAAAACACAAGGGTGTACATTTTTGTGGGCGTATAATCTGGAAATCGTCTCACGTGAACCTTCTTGACTGCAAAACAGTAACAGTTAAAAAGAATGTATCCCTGCACATATTTGGCCAGGTTTGCCTCTTTGAATGAAATGTTGGATTTTTTTCCAAAGACCAAGACACTGTGTTGGGACCCCCACTGTGTGTACCTCCGATTACCAAGGACTCTGCTGCGCACAGCTATAATGTTTACTAAATGCTGGTACTAAATGCTTTATGAATAAATTCATTAAATATAATAGGATACACTCTAAACTGGAAAAAAAATGCTCAATACCACGTGCACTTTCCAAGAAAGACTATTTTCAGTCTTTAAAGACAAGAAAAGATCCGTACAAAGTCCTTCAGCACGCTCTCTATTCGTATCCATCCTAGAGCCTTGTTTCCATCCAGAGTTGGGGTATTTGTGTTAAAGTTTTAAAAAATTTAACTGATGTTTCAGCGTGAGCGTTTGCAGCTTGATTGACAGGTGCAAACACAATGTCGCATCAACAATTTTTACATGTTTTGCATCCCGTAAGGGTCAGTGAACAATGAACACATTTGCTCTGTTGTCTGCATACCACTAGTATCTTTAACTGTTAAGCCACCAGCCACTTGTCATGATTTTTTTTTTTTAACTCTCATAATAAGCCAGAATGTCAGTGACTGATCCTCCAGGCTTCATGGTTGGAATCTCACTGTGCTACAACACCGCCGGCTGAATGTCTTGGCTTCTTCTCTTGGAAGAGCTGTCCATCTAACTGAGAAACCCATGGAGTTTAGGCAAGGGCTGTACAGTCACAATCTACATTTTAATCACGGCACTTTTACATTTCATTACATCTACTATTTCTCCAGTTATTGTTCAATGGGTCCAACACTTACACTGCTTATAGAGGTCTTTCTATGCTATGGGATCGGGTAGCGAGGCAGCCGGCTAAGCAGGGTGTTCCAGACATCCCACTCCCAGGCCACACTTCTCAGGTCCTCCTGGGGGATCCCGAGGCACTCCCAGGCCAGATGGGAGATGTAATCCCTTAAGGCTCGGCTCCCATTTCACCACAACGGACCGGTACAACGGCTGCATTACTGCTGACTGCTCCGCCTTTCCATCTCCCGCTCCATTTTTCCCTCACTCATGAAACAAGACCCGGAAATACAAAAAGTCCTTCACTTGGGGCAGCAGCTCACCACAACCCATAGAGAACAATCAACCGTTATCCGGGAGAGATTCATGGCCTCGGACTTGTAGGTGCGGATCCTCATCCCACCCACTTCACATTCATCTGCAAACCCCAGTGCGCACTGGAGGTCACGGTCTGATGATGCAAACAGAAACACATCATCCGCAAAACGCAAGTACGCAAGAGGTTCCCAAACTGTACACTTTCCACACCACGACTGCGCCTTGAAATCTTGTCCATGAAGATCACTAACAGAATTGTTGAGAAGGGGCAACCCTGGCGATATCTATCACCCACAGGGAATGAATTTGACTTTTTGCTGAGGATAAGGGCACAGCTCTCATTTTGGGCATCAGGACCGGATGGCCCATTGCAAAGGGTCCTGTACCCCCCAAAGGGCTCCCCAGGGGACAGGGTCGTACGCCTTCTCCAAATCTACAAAACACATGTAGACTGAGTGGTCATACTCCCATGCCCTAACCCTAAATTGTGTAGCCCTTAATTGGATCATATACATGCTATCTGTGTGTTTGGGGACTGGGTTTCACTGCAGCTATTTACTCAGCAGCATCCAGTGAAGCTGTAAATGGCAGCAGGCCAGTGTCTGTCTACTCTCCTGGGTGTTACTGTGTCTCATGTCTCTATAGTGGCTTACAGGTCAGCTATGCTACACGCAAAGTACATGTTCTGCTCTTCTTAGATCTGCATGACCGCATTCTGTGCTAATAGACCATCGAGGTGTGTGTGGAAGGGTTCCATTGGCCTTTGTAGTTGAGGCGGGATGTTGCTCTCTTTGTGCGTCTGTGTGTCCAGTGTCACAAAAACAATCTGACCAATGGTGGGTGAACAGGTTTTAAAGGACAGGAAACAGAGGAGCGCTGTTGGGCAGACATAGTCGCGAAATCCTGATTAATGCTGAATTCAAATTTATTTTCAATACCTGTGGTGATATGAATGTGTTTATGTAAAATATTTGGTTTGATTATACAATAAATGTAAGTGTGCTTGTTTAAACCTTGGATGTAGAGAAAAGAAAAGAAGAAAACTGCACATCTCTATATTAACTTAACTAGCCACAGTGCACTCGGTGGGACGAGAGCATATATCGACCAACTAATCGACCAGTTGAACTACAGCCTTAGACATACTGTCAATGACCAAACTCATATCATATATTTTTCCGGTTAATTTAACTAAAAAGATGTGAGTGTTGCTCAGGTGCAGTTAAGTGTTGGGAACAACAAGTAGGAAACTCATAGTAACACCAGAGCCTTTAATTCAGTCTCAGTGATAAAACTGAGACTCATGATAACATGAGTAAAATAGGGTTCATTCTTTCAAATGAAATGAAAGTTATTTTGGTTTTTGGAGGGCAGAGAAAGATACTGGTATTTCAATGGATTAATAGAGGTGAAGGGGGTAGGAAAAAAAGTTAGGACACTCTGACAACTGTATCTGTTGTTAATGGACCTATATTGACGTTCAGCACGAAACCACATTGAGTATTTCTTGTCTGCACATAGTGGAGCTCATTCTGCTTCCTCCTGCTCACACGCCTCCCCCTAGACTTCCCCTGCCTCCAGCCCTTCTCCTTCGTCCTTCTCCCCTTTCCTCTGCCTCTATCCCTCCATCGGACCTATTGATTGGCCAATAATGTGTTTTCAGTGGTAGATTAATGGCACATTATCCTGAGAAGGGTGTCTGAGGGGACAGGACGTGAGGGAGGGCGTGAGAGATGCTCTTTAATTGATTCACAGATTGCATGTGTTTGCACGATTTTGTGTTGGGTTTTTGAGACTGAGACATGTAATGAAAAAAAGTTTTCAACAGACGGGGTATTCTATCCCGTCTGTTCGTACAGAAATGTGTGTATAATGATACGTATTTTAATGTGTTAAAGGAGTTATGTGCTTACTGTTGATGTGACAGCTCTAATATAATGCCTTGCTGGGACCATGACTGTGGGGAGTGTTGGACTGTCAGTTCACCACTTTGTCCCAGACTGAAATATTTCAGCCACTACAGTAAGGAATGCTGTTAAATCCCCTGATTTTCTCCTGGTGCTCCATTGACATTTACGGTGTTCAGTGAAATGATTCAACTTTTAGATGGATCACTATGAAATTTGGTGTAGATATTAACATACCCCATCGAGATAAGTTTTAATAACTTTGGTGACCCCTTTACTTTTCAACTAAACTGTAATGCCATCATTAGTTTGATATTTGAATATCAGCAAAACATTGACATACCCATCAGCCACTGCTCTACTTTGTGTGTACTTCAAATTAATGTTTGCATGCTAAAATGCTGAACAGTGCACTCGGTGGGACGAGCTGAACATCTGCTTGTTATCATGGTCTCAAATGGTCGCAAAATCAAGAACGTTACACAATCATCCAAAGCAGCTATTGATTACATTGTAGTTTAACTAAAACAAAATTATTTTTCTTGTATCGTTGTCCTGATTCTTCCTCCCATTCAGTTCAACATAGAGTTTAATAACTGAACTTGTCCACCATTCTTCTCTACAGTTTAAATCAGATGTGCCCAAATTATTTCCTATGAAGGGCCCAAAATTAATCTGGATGGAAGGCCACGGGTCAAAAACAAACAAAAAATTACATTACATTAAAATGTATTATATTTATTTAGAAAATAAACATGTCAAATGTCAAAATTTTAAAAACACTACTCTTTAATCTACCATACAGTCATTTTATTAATTTGCAGAGATGATCCATATGCTTTTTTTGGGGATCATAAACATATTTAAAAGGAAAGACACCTTTCTGACAGAAAGTGCATGCAACTCAAGGTGCTTTAGAAAATTGAGTTGAAACAGCTTTATTGTCCACCTTTGTAGTGAAGAGTGGAAATTTTATTTCAGCTTTAAAAAAAACTTAAATTATGTACATTTTAGCTGCACAAAGTGAACATTTTGTAGTCATTACGGTTAGGATTTTGCAGTACTTTCAAAATAAGTGGAGAATAAACATGAGCTACTCAAATGCCATGGCGGAGCATGGGCCAAACGTGGCCCACGGGCCACAAAACTTGGTTTATTTCATCATTGTAATAAAGCCTGCCTCCCTCCAATACCAGATTCCCACACCAGATGTGCATTGTGGAACTTTGTCTACATGAGGTCAAAGTTCACACTTGTCCAAAACAGTTATTGTCGCTGTTTATTGCTGAATTGTTCAGGTGTCCCATCAGTCTCCTTTAATAACAGTTATTTCGGATAAAAGTGAAATGCAGCCACTTCCCCTCTGCTGTCATCCTTTTGAATAGATGCATATTTAAAACATAAATAATCAGTTATGGTTTCTAAATTTCTGTTGGCACAATGGTTGTAGTTCACTCACTCGAATGCACAGAAACTGGAATTTAAGCACACATACACACACTTGCAAGCTTTGGCCTAAATGTTATACTGTATGGTCTACATTCATTCATTTAATGTATTCTAGTGATTATTTTCACTCTCACTTCGGTCCGGTCTTCTCTTTTTGCATGTCTGCACTCTCTCACCTCTTATCCATGTCTCTGTAGCACTTGCTTTTATCTGATTTCATCCTTTCTGCCATCTTTCAATTTCCTCAAGCAATTTGCATCTTGTGAGAACGGGTGGAGGTTGGGTGGGGTGACTGAATCAGGAGATCAATAGACCATCAAACAGTCTTTAAGTGTGACACATACACGGACCCCTGTCTCTGGTTTCCACCTCTAACTAATAGCCTTGTTGTTTACTTTACAATGTGCTGTGTCATGTAGTTTTGGTCTCAGGTTGCCCTCCTGTGCAATCGGGACACCCCCAGGGGGAATCCATACTCTGGCTTTTGAGGGCCGACTGATGCAGGAGAGAGCACCAGCTAATACTGCTTATAGGCCTTTGCCGTATCAAACCGTCCATGAGAATACCGGTATAAATCTTTGTGTGCTAAAAAAGTGTCACATTGCGATATCAGTGATATAGTGACCGATGACAGATGATGCATTTACGTTCCCTAGCGCGCATGTGCTCAACAACAACACAAGCCCAACAATGTGAACGAGAGCAGCGTGTCAGCCCGGGCAGTGACAGCAAATAAAGCCACATGTCTGCAAGGACATTACTTTCTCGCCAGAAGGTTTTTAATCATCTGCCAGGACCTGTCTGTCTATTTCACACATCAACGTAACAGCGCCTATGTTTTGATACAAGCTAGTACTCGGCTAACGTCCGAGCCAGAGTGAAACATGGACCACGATCAACAGTACAGTAAATACGGGGCGTTTATTGGCTGCAAGTCTCGTTGTACCTCAAATCTGGACAAACATTTAAGGCAAAATGAATTTGGAGCAGTGCTCAGTGTCTGATGTCTGGTCTCTGAGTGTGTTTGTGTGTCCCCGCCGTTGCAAGAAATCCTAGAGGAAACACTGGTAAATCCCAAAAAAGATGCAAAGCATCTGTCATGAAAACTTTTCTATTTCATTTTCATCAGCAGTGAGTGTTTACATTTTGACTGAAGGTTGTTTGGATTGCTTCTATTTGTTTACATTTGTTCTTCAAATTTGAGGTCAATTGTATTTGGTGATAATATTGTGCCATTGTTTTTGCCGTTGTTTTTTTGTATATCGTCATAAATATCATTATCGCAAATGTCCTTGAAATATCGTAATATAAATTTGAGGCTATATCCCCCATCCCTAACTGCTTACACATTTTTTTATTCTTAATGTGTCTTGTTTTATCAGAATAACCAACATAGTTTTTTTAAAATAGAGAGCTAGGGCAATATAAATTTTTATCTGACCAAATTGAGAATGTTCTTTTCACCGCATAGACAAATATACCATTGGCCAAAATTAGAGCGCATACTGGAAACCGGCCATGTCAAATCTTCTGGTGACAGTATTTTCTGTGCCTTAATGTCGAACAAACTTGTTCGGGGACAGTCTCACCCATCGTCTTGGGCGATGACCTTTGTCAGATGACTGGGAGAGGTCAACAGAGGTTAAAGTAACGGGCGAGCAGAGAGAGGGGCCCCCATCTAGTCATGCAGAAAGGAGCTGCCTCTGAGGTTTACACAGGAGTAATCTGCGTGAACACACACACACACACACACACACACACACACACAGAGTCACTCTCCAACCAACAGAAACAGCACTTCCTTGTCCCTGTCCAGCCAGACCTCCGCTTTAGAGAGGCACAGACCCGTGCAGAAATACAAACCAGATCGTAGTTTTTCCAACACAAACACACACTCATCAACTGGTTCTATGCCCCCCTCTTTTTCTCTCTCCTCGTTACATAGACCCCTCCTCAGTCCCGCTCATTCAGTTGTAATCGCACACAGTCGGGCTTCAGTGCACAGACTATTGTGATTAGCTATGACAGGGCAAGAGGTGGGAGGCAAAGCACAGTAAGAATGGAGTAAAAAAATAAAAGGAGCACAGTTGTAGAAACAATAAGGAAATCTTAACGACAGGCACTGAGCTGAATTATTCCATTTAAAGTCTGACATGTATTTAGAATGGTAGTTCATCATGCCAAATAAAGCTTTACATAAATGTAATAATGATGATTTTACCTCATCCTCTGCAGTCCAATGCTTTGCTACCTCCAAGACAGTATGATCTTCATATTAAGATCTTTCTTAAATACATCTTAATTGAGTGTTTAGCCATTTGGTCACACCTCGCATCTTGACAGTCTGCCGTCATGTCTGAGCAGATAGCCGCCAGGGATTGTGGGTACTGTGCAGGGGTGTGACTATCTCTAGTAGATCCGAAACACGAGAAAGCCTGCCGGACATTAAAGGCCTCTTTTTCTTGGTGAATAGACACATACACAGACACACAGACACACACACACACAGACACACACACACACACACACACACACACACAAACACACACAATTGGTCTCTCTGAATCACACATAATGATGCACAAGAATGCCTCACAGATTTCTTTAGTGGGTCAATAATAAAAAAAATAATGTCCTGGTTTTTGATCCTGTTTAATACTGTTGACATCAAACATATGTGTCTGGGCCTTTTAAGTTTTGTTTTTGTATTGAGTATGATTGAGGTTTACACTATTAAAAATGTTTTGTGTTGTGGCAAAGTGCGATGTGATTCAAACGGCAGCAGTTACAACGTCAATTGACTTTCAACTCAATCAGTGCAGAAAGTGTCACGTTCACAAGTTGCATCTCGTTTAGTTCTGTGCTCATGAAGTCAACAATATGACATTTGTAGCAGGGGATCAATAGACTATCCATTATTATTTGTCTTGGGAAAGTCACAAGATGCCAAACATCACAACAGTGGAGCTTTTCAGACTGATTTACTTGAAATTCCAATATTATGATTGTCTTTAACAGGAACCGGGAGCAGTTCAGCAGAAGTACATACCATGAAGCAAAATATGTGGTTCAGAGGCCCAGACAGTATTTTGCCACGTCTGTATTTTTCCAAATATTTTTTTCTTTTCAAAGAAAAACTAAATGAGACTAACTTATATCATGTGTCCTGTTCAGTGTGGCATAATGCATAGTTTAGATCCTGAAATGGCAGGTTCACCAGTTGAAGAAAAATATTTACATTTGTAAAGTGAGGCCAACTGCTTTGTACAGCTTTCTTAGACTTCCCATGGTATAACAATAAACTTAATAGGATTCTCCTGAGTATATCCAATCATCATTCATTTTCCTTTTTCACTCATGTTCTTCTATCATAAAAGATACCCATTACCCAAAGCAGATGATCAACTGAGAAACATAAAATCCAGAAAGCAGATATTTCTCGTTTCCTTTTTAGGGGATTAGTTTGGAGTCCATTCACTCTGGGATCAGAGGTTTAGTTCAAATCCAAATCTTTACGTCTGACTCAAAGCTATAGTCCATAAGGAATGAGCCTTGGCTTGGCACACAGGAGCAGGAGTACAACTTTCCATTGTGTATATTTAAAATAATGCTGAGGCTGCTGGTATATTGGTATGTGGCCGCAGTACAACAGCAGAGTGGCCACGGTTCAGGAAGAGAGACTGAGGATCTAGACGCTGTTGCACACAAACTTATTGAAAGTGTCGAGCCTCACCTCCTGTGTGCATCTGTTATGGTCACTTCTGGACTAAAGTATTTTAGTTTCTCAACACAAAACCAAAGTAGTCTTGTATTGTTCTTCTGATATAGAATATTGTGAAGTTTATATAACAAAAATGATCTGTTCTCGTGCCTATGTGGTCCCAGTCTATATCCTAAATGTGGGAATGTTTTTTTATCTGCAGATAAATATTTTGATTTTGATATTTTATCATTTTTAAAACAACTTACAGTTTTATGGCATTGTTCTTTTTGATTTAAAATATAAATTCAAATGGAGGTAATGGATTTTATGAATGTTTGCATAGTTTTGACAATAAAACAAACTGCTTCCTTCCAAATTGAAGATCCAATACTGTGAACTTTTTTTGTTTTGTTTTTGCAGGAGAAAAGTGTGGGGCCTATTTGGGACCATTGGATTAAGAGGCATGACAACAATAAGCCATTACTGAGACAGATGTTTAAATGTTTGCTCTAATTTAATTTATATTGTACCAAGTGTTCAATAAGTAAACCTCCTCACATTCTTTAAACCGTAAAATCAATGTTGTGTTTGGATTAAAACTTTCATTGATGGTACATTGTAGCCCCATTATTTGCTCATTTATGTAATAACAAATCATAGGCAAAAACACAAAGTTCATCCCAAAATACTGAATCAATCCTGTAAAAATATTTCTTGAATAAAGATGTTTTAATTAGTTTCAGTAAATGGTGTAATGAGCCTATAGGCAGACGTGGATTAAAGAGAGAATAGTAGGATACTCAGAAAAAGAAATAGACATGCGCGAAACGTAAAATAAAATGTTAATTACATTCATTTAAATACATAGATAATTTCAGTAATTCAAAATCCATTATGATACAGGACATGCATGCAAATAGCTGGGCTATAGTAATTTCTTTGGTGGCTTTAGGCTGCTGGAGATGCTGTTGTCAATAATAATAATAATAATAATAATAATAAAGAAATGCCATGGAAACAATAAAATATAGAGACTGATAATTTTAGGCCTCTCTCAGGCTATCATTAGCTTAGCCTGTTTTGTTTTGTTTTTGTTTTGTGTTGTTTTTCTAAAAACGACTCAGGGTAACTGTAGCAGGTTTAGTGTCAGGCCTACAAAAACAACCAGTAACTGACGGAAAAATAAATAATACCGAATCGGCTTATTTTTTTATGTGATATGTAACTACTCCTCTACATTGTACCTGCAGTCTTCATCAACAGTTAAGGCCGCAGGTCCGGCCCCACCATCTAAAACACCTTAAATGCTTGAAACTTGGCAACAGACCCCCCCCCCCCCCCAAAAAAAAAAAGTGTCTCTTTCACGTGGACTCTCATTGAAAGCATCATACGTCCCCCTCGTACAGGCTGAAGTACTTGCTGGTGTTTGAGAAGCAGAGGTAAGGCGTGCTACTCCCCGGGTACACCACGGGCAGAGGCATGGGCAGCAGGCATCTCCCCAGCAGGTTGGTCTCTTTGTACAAGGCCGGGAGCTGTCCCACCACCACGGGCTTTCCAGACTCTGGGAAATCGCTAACGGGTCCGTCGATTTCGGTTGAGATTTGCCGTTTCAATTTATTCCTGCGGTTCTGAAACCATATTTTCACCTGCGTCTCCGTCAGCTGAAGAGAACTGGCAAGGCAGGCGCGCTCCGCGCTGCTCAGGTAGCGTTTCATGTCGAAGGTAGACTCCAACTGGAAAATCTGTCTCTTGGAAAAAATGGTGCGCGTTTTCTTTTTCGTTATAACTTTGCTCTTCTTGGCCGGGCTGCCTCCCTTGAGTGCGTCCGTGGCCGTGGCGGTGGAGCTGCTGTCGTCGCAGCTGCTGTCCCCGCTCTCGAAGCGCACCTCCGTCGCCTTCCTCGGGTCACCGCGGCTGAGGATGACCGATTCCGCTGCTCCGCTGCAGTCTGTGCTCAACTCTGCAACACAAGTGCACTTCATTTAACTCGCAAACTGTGCTACTACGCTGTCCCGAGAGTCTAATGCCATCAGTAGTGAGCTGTGCGTAATGGTGAACTCAGATGGCAGAAGGTCTCAATTATACGCAGCCTGCAGCTACACATTCATCAAAACAAAGCCTCTTACCACGTTCGAGGAGCCTGCTGCCCGGGTCCTGCCTCTGGTGGGCTCCGTGCTCCTCGTGGTGACTCTGGAAGCCGCCTTTACGCATCGCCGTGGCCGAGTCATCCTGCAGTCCGGCGGAGTGACAGCTGTCACTGTTCCTCCCGCTTGTCTTGAGGTTGAGGATGTGGTCAATAGTGAATTTCAGAGAGGCGGCGGGTCGACATGGTGCGTCCACTTTGTTCATATTCTCCAAGGCGTGAGTCCTCCTTTGTTCACTTCCGCGACTCTGCTCGCCGTTGAAGCTAAACCGGGACGCTGATCTCACCGCTAATGTCTTGCTCGAACCATAGCAGCAGCCGCTGAGCAGACACTACGGGGCTGGCGATGCTCTGCCTCCGCCGCTACTACCTACAACGGATGGAGCGAGCTTGGTCCTCGCTGATTGGTTCAGAGGAGCGTGTAGCGTGGGCCAATAGCAGCGAGGAGATGGGAGGAGCAGGGTGCCCGACCCCATCCAAGACTTGTCCCCCAGTCTCATCTCCTCCGAGGAGACCTGGGTTCAGCAGGGTACCTACAGAAAAATAAATGAATCATAAAAGAATTGTGCATTTCACACCACAGTATGTGCGCTGTGAGACCATGCGCCACTGATGCTGATTTTGATCTGTCGCTTCACCCTCAAAGTTGTTCAATTCGAGTCAGTGTTTGAGATCACGAGCGTGAAAAAAAGTTTTTTTAAAAACAGTTTGCATGGCAAAGCGAAAGTGGCGTGGAATGTTATCAGTGCGTTTGCATTGTGTGTGTACTAGTGTCACTTTGGCATTATTATTATTTTTCAATATTACATATCATCATTTAGAATTGGTTGTTTTTCATTGAGTTGGGCGTAAATGTTTTTCAGTATAACTCCTGGGAAACGGTTTTGTGTAGAAAAACAAAAATATGTATAGTCCATCAAAAATAGTTTATTTTTAACATTGTTATATGAATTGTTTGTTAAATTTAAAATCAATAGCATATGGTCTGTAATGGCTATACATGTATGCATGTATGCATATATGCATAAACACTTTGCGGAATGTTTAGATCGCAGACTTATCTTGTGGTTTTGCAAATTCACTCAATTCAATTTTATTTGTATAGCGCCAAATCCCAACATACATTGTCTAACTTTATAAACTAAGGTCAATATTACAACATTACAGGGAAAACCCAACAAATCCCACAATGAAGCAGCACTTGGTGGCTGTGGAGATGAACATTTTAATTAAATTCGACTACATCTTATTATTTATATCTTTTGATTATTGCAACAATCTATCTCGCCAGTTCTCTTTGTGATGCTACAGTATGTATTTTTAATCCACAACATCAGACTGCATTTCGCATGGATAAAGTGCGTTCATTTTAGGGCGAGCTGAAATACAAAAACAACAAATTTCCTCATGTGGCTTTTTGATTGCACCGTTTTCCTATTAAGATACTTAACTTCCTTCAAATTATTACAAGAACAAAACTATTTTATATCCTTTAGGCTTACTTTATCAATTACAGAAGTGTATTTCACTGTCATTTCCGAAAAGACGCACAGGTTCGTGCTCTCAGCTTCGTTCTTTGTGTCACCAAACATATGGATTCACTTGTGTGAGCCTGCCCCTTTATGATTGACAGACATGAGGGTTCATTAGAAGTCATGATGTGGGTGTTCATAAGAACAGAAAAACAGACAAAGGTATCTTTTAAAATAATTTTATTCATCACTTATGTGAAAAAAGTGACAACGTTGGAAAAATCAGTGTCTTTAAATATAAAAGTTTTTACAAAAAAAATCAAACGTACAGTATATGAACACCTTCGGCCTCCAATGTCTGTTATCGTAGTCTGTACAGTGACAGGGGCGGAGGCTTATGAACAGAAGGTGAAAGAATGATGCATTACTTTGCGTCACAATCACGGTCTCTGTGGCTCTTTGGGCGCAGTCAGCAGTTTCCTGCAGGATTGTTGGGCTATTGCACGGTTCGGCGTTGTTAACATGTTAACGAGCAGTTTGATACCAGTCGTTACACCAAGCCGGTCATCTGCGATCTCAACATGCTCATGGAGTGAGCAAACGAGGACAGGGGATAGTTGATTGAGCTGGAGAAACCCGGAACGGGTGGAGAAACTGGGTGTCCGGTCAAGTTGAATCCAAGAGCCGCGGTGGGTGCGGGGCCCTCGTGATACAGGATGGGGACCCGGACAATCCGCTGGGTCGACGTTGGGATGTGAGCAGCTTCCAGGTCCGCCGCCAGCTGCCTCTTCCATTTGTTCCTCCGGTTCTGAAACCAGATTTTGACCTGGGTCTCCGTCAGGTGGAGGGACGCTGCCAGCCCCGCTCTCTCTGAGCTGCTCAGATACCGTTTCACATCAAAGGTCGACTCCAGCTGAAACACCTGACTGCGGCTGAACACGGTCCGGGTCTTCTTCTTCCGAGTGGAGCTCGGGTCGGACGACGTGTCTTGCTCCGGCAGAGTGACCGACGCACGGGGCGCGTCCTCGTTGTCGTCCGTCGGGTTGCGGCCCCCTGCTCTCCTGTCGGTCTCGTCGCTTCCCTCCGTTATCGGCTCGGACACGGCGGGTGAACCTCTGTCACTGGTCGTCACGGAGCAGCAGTGATCCTCTAGACTTGCACTGTCCCTTGGACCTGAAAGTACAAAAACAAAGACGTCATCAAGTTAAACGAATATTTCACAGACTGGCCAATTTCTAAGCAAAGCTTTCTGTTGCATTGTTTTCCTTGAAAACATCTAAACTTTTCCTCATCTGTTTCCGTGTTGAAGCAAAGCAGTCCACCGGAATACAAAAAAAATGCTCACCAATTAGTGAAATAATTTGGGAGAAATAACACGTTGCCTGTCTGGCGTTTTAACCCACATACAAAAATATGAATATTATAAATGAACTTGAACGTTAAATACTATCTGTCCTGTGTTTTGCAGTTAGTTTGGAAGTTAAAACATTTCTGATTGGATTGACATATGCTCCATGAGGAAGTTGTGCCAGACCCGATAGAATACGAGTAACGGTCTGCCATAGAAAAATCCAACAACAGCATATAACTTAATAATAACATTCAAAAAATCCGTGCGTGTTTACTGTGGGCATTGTTTCAGGGACCTCACTCACATATGAACTTAACCACTGAGATTTTGGAATTTAAAAATCTATGTTTCTGAGTGTACACGCTCAAGATAAGTGATTTCTTTTTCGGTTGAAAGGACATACCAGTGGCCAACATTGCACTCAATGCGCGTAAAAGCGTCGTGTTGACGTGACTCGCGGCGCTACTGTGCCTCTGTTTTGATCACTGTGTTCTGGTCATTTGCGCAAAATCGACGTGCGTAATTTCGAGACCGGGTAACGGAACTGTTGATGACAAACAACTTTGAAATAGCATTGCCTCTATATGCAAAATAACGATCCGAATAAATCCAGCATGTGTTTTACAGATCGACACGAGCCTGTGTTCCATTAAAATCCCTCGTGTTACCAAACGAAGTCGCGTCAGACAGCGAGTGAGTTTGGGAAGCTCTGAGAGCTCAGGGTGAGTAAACTGAGAAACGAGGAGCCAGGGCAACACGAGTCCCGACTTCACCTCAACTTTCCCCGAATGAAGCAAGAAGAAAACTGCAACCTGCCCGCTTTCTGGCCCCGCATATACTTCCAATAAAACCACATTCATAAATCTACACCGATAATCAAGCGATCCTGTCTAATGACATTAAACAATTAAAGGCACGGTTGATAATTACATCTGCATGAATGTGAAATTTACCCGGTGACTATACGGATGACGATAATGAAATAATTCTGATATACGCCAGTTATTTTAATACAGTCCGCATGCACCAGTGTGTTAAACCTCCTCTTACAACAACATCTACGTTCCTGTGTGTATTGTGTTGCGCATGTCCTCAATATTACATGGCATGTTTTGCGCCTATAGGGGAAATAATCGCGAGTTTCCAGAACGTACAACAGCTATAGCCATACTCACTGTGCGGTGTTTCCAACGCTCTAAAGTTCAAAGCAGCCCCCCCGCGGTGCCACTGCAACGGCGACTCTCTGGGGGCCGTGGAGCTTGAGACACGGGGCGCTGGAAGAGCGTTCCGGATTCGGCCAGTAGAGACCAAGTCCGCACTCGCTTCACCTCGACTGCTGTCCGACACCGATTCCTGCCCGTCGCGCTCCTTGCTCAGTAGGTTCTCGATAAAAAACGACGATGCCCGCGATGAAGCAGGAGTCTGGGTGTCGGTCAGTTTCTCCTGCATTTCCCCCCCCCAATTTCACTGCGCCTTTTCACGAGAAAAACCGAGCCTATCCCGTCTCGACTGTGCCTTAGATCGACCGGCGCAGTCATCTCAAGCCTCGCTGCTGTTGCTGGGATGTGATCAGATGAGGAGTCATGGCACAGGCGGGACGGGGATCTCCTCGGTGCCAGAGGGAGTGGAGGACACGGGGAGACGGAAGCAGTAGTATACAGTGAAAACGTCAAGTCAAACGTTTTACGAGCCGAGGGCATCCGATTGGACGAGCACGACAGCAAATGGGGTTTTCCAAGGAAAGGGTCTCTGCGTCAGCTGCCGCCGCCGCTTCTGCTGCGCGCGCGCGCGCGCGTGCGTGCTTGTCCCCCCGAGGCCACGCAGCCAAGAGAAAAACCTCTGTTCGTGGCACAGCACTCTTTATTTGGGTCAATTAGAGTGCAAATCAAAATAAGGCTCTGCTAGGGCAGCAGCTACCCTCTTCCACTCTGCCTGTAAGGAAGCGCTTACAGTTGCCTATTGAACTGGCCGGGATGAGGGTATGGAGCCTGTCAGCTTTGAGAGTTTGTCTCTGTGTGTGTTTTTTGGCCCAAATGTTACCATTTTGATACCATTAAAACCCATGCCCTCATTGTAGGGGCTGTAGTGAAGCCATCGTACAACGTGTGGATACGACGGTTGAACACATGAAGCATGCACAGTGGTACGTGAAACAGCAGCCTCTTGGAAATGTCAAAGGTTATCTAAACCTTGTGTAGCCTAATGGTTGATAAAAGGCCTGTTTATCTATTTTAATTAGGTTTAACTTAACTGATAGTTGAGCCGTTGGTTCTCTCTTTTCCAGACCATATCCCAATACGATTGATCTGTTCCCGCCAACACAAAAAATAACTTTGGTGCATAAAACAGCTGGGGAACATTTGGTTAATTGTGTCTGCGTCTTTTTTTCCCCGTTTTTTTTATAAATTGTTGATTATAAACACATTTCATTTTAACATTGTGCAATAGGCCAACGGAAAATACCATCAAAAAGTAGTCCATATAAGAGTGAAGACAGCTTCACCGACTGGTGAACTTGAGAGTGACTGATGTTTTAGCTGCTGATACAGCCGTTAACTGGTTGGAAGTATAGTGGAGCAAGATTATCACCATTAGATCACCAGGAACATTTCAATGAGAGCTGAGGGGCGTCTTTACCCTTTTCGTTGAAATGGCAAGACATTTGAGCTTTTTTATTTACCTCAATGGACTCAGCAACGCTGACCTTTTTAACTCCACCCCCAACCCCTGCTCCCTCAGGCCAAACTTACCCTTTGACAGAGGATCAGAGGTAATGTTGCTCTTCAACCTAACACTTGGCACAGACAGCAGTAACATGAGCCGTGTGCTGAAGAGCTGAGTCTCCCACGTCTCTCGCCGCGTCCCGCTGAAGGAAGAGACTTCGTATCCACCTCTTAATTCGTGTTTGTGACTCATTGTCTTCTGTACGCTGCCAGAGTCACTGTGTTTTCTCCCATCACACAACTGTTTCACCTGAACATTGTTGACTAATATCTGCTTTTGACCATTATGGGTGTAATTTTTATTCTGCAGCTTGCTAACTGGGCAATTGAGTGCAGTTTATCTACATAGAAGACAATCTAAAAAATAAAAAAAAACTTTTATTTTTTTTGTAGCATTAATGTTCTCACAGATCCTGCCTATTTACCAGCAAATAATTTGACAGCTGTTCAGTGTTTTCAAAATTCTTCTGGGGGTGTATTGTGCTGCTGCAGAAAACTTTTTCTGATTTTCACTCATCTTTGACATCCTCATCATCTTGTTTGGATCTTTCTAAATATTCAATAATATATATACTCCTGTATGTAGGCAACTTTTTATCTAGCTCCTTTATTGACATTTTGATGTCTTCTAATGTAGGTAACTGCTCCATTTTGGTATAGGCTATCCTGCTAGATTTTGGTGCAGCCTTCCACACTTGAGATCACCGCATTTTGATTCATGTCATGATCTGCCAGGATCATGAACTCTAGTTATTTTGAACTCTTAAAAGACTCTTGGTTATTCTTTGTGGACTTGCTTTGATTTACCCTTTGTGTGTCTGTCTTAAGTTACCTTTTGTTATCCCCTGTGATGTTGTTTCCTGGTTTATTTTGAAATTGATTTCCTGTTCTTCTGTCTCTCATTTTCTGTCGCTTTACATTTTCTTTGTGTTTCCCTGTGATTGTCCGAGCCTGTTCCCTGTGTGTCTCACCTGTGTCTAATAATCTCTGCCCTCCCGTCTTTATAGTCTCTGTGCTTCCCTTTGTTTTTGTCAGTTCATCTGTTGTGTTTCTGCCCTGCACTGCTTCATTCCTGATCAGCACTCGGTTTTGGTTCCTGCTGTGTTCCCCCGTGATTCCTGAGTTTGGATCTTGTTTGTTTTCCCTTACAAGACTGTACGTCAGTTTTTTTGATAATTTTTATTAAACAACCTTTTGCCCTTGCCTGCATTTGGGTCGTGCTCCAGTATTACCTGACAGTCAAAGGCTAAGAAAATAATGGGTGGGCATCTCGGGCAGCGGACCCTCTTCTGTTCTACTCCTACCTCTCAGGTGGAAGTTTCTCTGTGTCGATTGGCCCTTACACGACAGAAACTGCTGCTCTCTCCTGTGGTGTGCCTCAGGGTTCTGTATTGGGTCCTATCTTGTTTGCTCTGTGCCTCCCTTAGGTCATATTATTAGTCAATACAAATATATTTAATTAATATATTTCATCATTCTACAGTATGTTCTCTCCATTGGCTTCCCATTAATTTCAGAATTCACTTGTGAAGCACTTATGTGTGAGTGGTGTCCGTGAAAAGGTGCTTTATAACGAAACATCACTTACTTTAAGGTTCTCGTTATAACATATAGCGCACTCCACGGCTCCTATGTACGTTTTTCGATCTACTGCTACCCACATCACCAGCAGGTCACTTTTGTCTTCTGACCAGGACTTACTTGTTGTCCCTCATACACAATTAAAAACTAAAGGTGATCGCGCATTTGAAGCCATGGCTATGTCACTATGGAATGCTCTAACCATTGACAGAAAATCTGTGGGCTCTGTCAATGTCGAGCTCCAACTCATTAATTAAAACTGGCCTTTGTGTAGTTTTTTTTTTTGTATTTGTGTGATATCTTGTTCTCTGTTTTCTTTCTCTTGATTATCTGTCTTTCATTGTTTGCCCTTTGAAAGGCGTTATGTTAAATACACTTTACTTACTTTGTTCCTTTCTAAATAGTATGTGTTTGCGTGTGTCAAAGACCCATATTAGATCAGGTTTCTGTGTGTTCACGGGGCCGTCTGAATGATGTAGCATCCCAGCCCATGCCCCCTGCTCTGGGGACCAAAACCCAGAAGCCCCTCTCTCACTTTTCTCTCTCCCTCTTCTTTCCTCTGTCACATCCTCCTCTGATCCTCATCCTGCCTGGCGTGCCCTTTGCTTTATATGGCCTGCTGGCCTGCTCCACAGCCACAGACCCCCTCCACACCACCACAGCTCTGAAACACACACTCTCACCACACAGAATCATATCATCAGCATGTGCTCCAGGAGACAGCTGAATCAAATTGAGAATGTTTCTTCAGCTGGCAGTGGCGAGTGCTTTCCGACCATTGATGCTGCCAGGCCTGCAAGCAGCAAAACACAGTGTTACAGTTTGTGTTTTCATCATCCAACACGAAACAGAAGTCCTCTGATAGACTCAATTGCATGGTTTTTGGAAAGTAAATTGACTGTGCATAACACACATTATATGCTTTGGAAATCTTACACAGGACCAATATGACATTTTCCAGTTCTCTTGTTGGCAGCCATAATCATTGCATTTTGTTCTATTCAGAGATTCTGATTATCTTTTATTTAAAAAGTTAAAAGGATCAGACATTAGAGAAGTCTACTTCTTTATGGGTTTGTGTTTGAAGTCTTCATTCCTTTAATTTGAAATACACACTTAATTCAGAGAAGTCACTCTAGACATTGTGATCATTATTAACCAACCATAGTTCCTCTCCAGGCTTCTTGGGTTTATTTTATAATTATTTTGAAATTACCCAGGTCTAATCACCATTTTACTACAGCCATTATTCCTTGAAGTGTGTTTAAAATGGCTCTGGAGTCCACCGCTCCCAGCAGGGCTTTACAGTCAAAGAAGGTGGAGACAGTTTGACCTAGTTCATTACACTGGAGGCAGAGAGACAGGAAGGCATGTATGTCCTCTGGGTCATTTCACATCTCTCTTTACATTAAGAGGTCTACGTAGTGACTCGGTGGAGTATAGTGTCCTGAGCTGACTTGTATCTGAAGCGATGCCAGCATGCACAAATGTATGAATATAATCATACATACAGACATATATATATATATATATCTTTAATAATTTTCGCAGTGACTGAATTGTGGCACAAATAAAATTTAACTAAACACGGATGAAGCAGGAAAAAGTTATGGGAGCACTGCTGCCTATTAGAAGATTGTCTTTGGTTTATGGGAGGGCCCTCTAATGGTTAATACAGTGCAATGCACCTAAGGTTTCATGCATCACAATTGTTACGAGTAATAAGTCATCCTCAGAGCAGTTCATGCAAAAGCCACTTTGCCACCCTCTTGCTGTAATTTCATAATCTGTTGATAACCTCCTCCGCTAATATTCAGCTAGGAACAACTGTTCGCTGGATGGTGAGCAAAGCAGAAAGGTGTCAATTTGATGGGTTTCACTAGATCAGATTTGTAATAAAAGCCAAATAGATTCTCCATCTCTGCTTAAACTTCTAATATTGAGTATTGTTGCCTTTTAAAAAGTGAAATAGAGAATCATATATCTTCTTACTGTTCAAGATCTTACCAAATCTGCATTTAACTATTCAACATTCTAACAGAATGTCATTGCATACCTCCTCTCCTTAACTGGCAAGCCAGCTTAGCCAGACTGTGCTAGCCCTGGCATTAATAATTTACTGCACATAATAAGTTGATGCTGCAGAGTTTGTTCTCATTGATAGTATTAGCCGAGGTGAGCATTCTTGGCCAGACTTTGTGACGCCAGCACACCAGCATAAAGTGGCCTTTAATTGCCTATAATCTCAGTCGTTCTCTTTTCTCTCAATGCGAGTCAACAGCCTATAGCCTACAAATGCCAGACCTTAGCGAGGCATTTTTTCAGCTCCATATCAGCGTGAGCCTCACAACGAGGAATGCTTGCAAGAGATTTTCAACTCTGAACTCAATGGATTAGGCTTTTTGTTTTTTTTTATACCCACTCTAACAGTAGTTGCATTTTATCATATTCATTATTGTATCCAACACCAGAGGTCACACCCATTGTTTCAATCCCTGAGACCAGCTTATTTAATGTGGCCACCTAAGAAATGGATTTAAAATAAAACAACACACGGAACAACAACACATGGAATTTATTATCTGCGGTGCCACTTTCCGTCCACATCTGTTTGCTCGGTCGGTGAATATTTCTCTTTCATTATTAAGAATTCATTCAGAGCCAGCAGTAACCTACTTTCATGACCATTCGGCCTCTTTTATTTGTGTCAGTGGGCCATTCGTTTGAATAATAGTTAGTTTTTCTAATGGTAGAATACACATTTAATCCTTATCAGCCTTTGTGCGGGATAATGTCACTTAAAAAGTCACCAAATTGAAGGATCAGACCTTTTTATCTCCAGTCAAATGTTCAGGTTCAAGGGTTTTAACCAAAGGCGCTTTTATTCCACCTACTGGATTTCATTGATGGAAAATGGCATAAGTACATCACATCAAATTACATCCAAACAGTTTAATGGGAAGTAGATGTTAATTTCATGTAAACTGGGCTACTCCACCTGACTCTGATCTGGATTTGTGCAGATAAAGAATCTAAAATTAGCATTTGTTTTCTTCCTCTTTGCGCCGTCTGACCCGATACAGATATTAAATACACAAAATTACATACAACAAGTTTGTTTATAAAACAAAATGTTTTTAATTGTAGGCCTATAAATTACAAAAAACAGACATTTTATTTTTGTATTTGTTTTCTATTTTACTTTTAAGGTTTTAGGTCCATAGGGCCAAAATGTATACATTACGTATGCAGTTCAATTCCAGTGACTGATCTCTATGGTACAAAAGGTAAGCTGTAGAAAATCATGTTTTTTTTTAAACTGGAGAAAAAAAGCGGATTATGGAATTATTATTATTTTTTTTTTACGTTTCCTGCAAGAGTGGGTGGAAGTAAATTAAGCATTTACAGTTGATGCAAACAATGGCTTAAGGCGCCCCGACTTTTGTTAACATCTTACAAACATCAGTTTGGGTCTAACTGTTACTAAACACCTGTGATGCATCATTAGCACATTACTGTATAAACGTGTTTAGTGTATACTATATCAGAAGGGTGAGAAAAAAGACAAAGTAAGAAAGGAAGACAAACTGGTTGGTCAGAGGTTCATACAGCAACATAATGAGCCAAAACATTGGAAGAAAAGAAGCAGATGGAGGCTTCACATGACAACCTCATGCAGCTGGTCTGGATGAACTGGACACAAAATGAAAACAAAGTAAACTCTAAGTGCAACACATTTTTGGTAACTTCCGACATGTGTTGGTACAAACCCTCTGAACAAAATTTGATTTTACACTGAAAGAACGTCTGTGTGTTCAGTTTCTGCACAAACATTTGGCTGAGATTTAATTAAAAAAAAAGATCCCATTGTTGAAAATAGATATATATAGATAAATATTTTGTTATTTTTTTTAAATATCCAAGTGTGTATTTGTTCTAATGTTTTGATTGCAGAAACACAGAGTCACTCAATTATATAAGTTAAATAACAGAGGGAAAATTGAGGTGTCCTAAAACTTCTGACCGGTATTGTACGAATCTCTTTCAATTATTCATAATGGTGATGTTTTCAGACATTTTCATCACTATCTGAACTTACAGTATTTGTATGTTTTTAGTAGTAGTTTAGATGGTTACTGGTCTACTGTACCAGACATTTGTGAATGTTGTCGTTGGTCTGTCAGTTTTAAATGAAAACACACATTGAAATCCTCCAAGTAATGAATATTACACCCCTTTTTTTTTAAGTCAAATATATGCAGTTTTTAATGTACTATATATTTTTTTTTCAACTCAGTCCATCCTATTGTGACTGCAGAATTTATTGAAACAAAAACAAAAAACATGTCTATAAAAGCTTAAAAATTAATCGGACCATTCCTGGAAAAATTCGACTTATAAGGCCTTATGTGTCTGGAGGATTTCTAACGGGAATGTCCGTTTGTTTAACCTCTTTACGGTACGTTAACCCCTGTCAGGACGTACTCGTCAGCCCGGTACAAAGGGGCTGAAAAGCGGGGACCTTTTCCCCCTCAGTCGACCCTGTGCTCAACTCCAAGCCTGCGCCCAAGTGCTTAGAAAGTTCTCAGTCCCTCGAAAGAATATGTGCCTTAAAATAAAGGAAACGAGGTCCGACAATAGGACAGACAAAAAGATTGGATTAAAAATACCACGTGCTCGAAACTCATAACACAGATATTTAAAAAAAGGTTATTGTACATTAACTTAAAAGTACCAATGTACAATACATTTCTCGTTAGGCACAATAACGAACATGAGGTAGTTAAAACTAAATTGTGCTTCCATGTATAAAAAATGGATTTTACTAATTACCCATGTCATCCCCTAGAACCAATTCTCTGCGGGTTTTTTTTCGTTTATTTTCCTTTCTTTTTATTCTTTTTTTTTAGGGCGGGGGGGGGGGGTATATGTAGAGGAGCATTTCATTTTAATTGGAATATAGCTTTATAATTTCTTACCTTAGTTCTTAGTTGAGAGCATGTGGCTTGGGGACTTGTTGACCTCCCGTAATAAGCTTAGGGAAAATAGATCCGTGTGCGTTTAAGGCCAAGACGTGGTCAGCGTTCAATAAAGAATCAGCATCGGGCTTTGAAGTAAGGAATCTGGTCATGTGAAAAACAAACCAACAGTGGATGGATGAAGCTCGTGCGCGCAGACAATGATGATGGAGAGCCTTCATCAAGGAGAATGTGCGCAGTGCTTCCGGGATAGGTCGCTGATGACCTGACCTTGTCAATGATCCTGCGGAGACTTTAGGGAACCCTCACACCTAACCCATGACAACTACAGTTCTTCACATTTCTGTCACTGAGGACACTGTAAAGTCGTGTCCAACAGCCACTTGTTAGTTATTACCACAGTTGCGAATCCATGATGAAAATTCTAATCCATCAAGGCAAATCACATGAGCCCCCCCCCCCACCCACCTGTTTGCACTGTTTCTGATGGAGGTTTGTTCAACTAATGAACCAAAGGTTTTTGTTGTTGTTTTTTGGTTTGTTTTTTACCTCCCCCCCCCCCCCCCCCCCCCCCCCCACCCTCTCCACCCCCCCCCCCCCCCCCCATCCTCCTCACATTCAGATGAGCGCCTGTGATCGCGTGAGAAGGGAGAGGAGGGCAAGAGAAGAAGAGCACTCAGATATCATATAATCAGGTATATTCACAGTTCAACGCTGTGCCACGCCCCTTCCCATTGAATTATTCACACACTCATCACACCTCAGCTGGCCATCAAATAATTGAATCTTCTCTTTCATGAATTAAGGAACTACATTTACATTGAGTCTATTTCCTTTGTTTTCTCCATTTGTTTCGCAAAGCAAACAAAAGTGAGATGTCTTTACCTTTTTTCTTCCTCTCTACTAAACATGTTTAATTGGCTCTTCTTTGCATGTAATGAAAACATATCTTCAAATCGTCAAATGACGTGTAAAATACCTAAATTACCCATAACTGTTTTTCTGGGTTAAATGAAAATTAGAGAAAATATGATATGTTAAATTAAATTTAAGAAATTTAAATATATAAAATTATAGACAAAAATGTATATCTAAAATTATGCAATGTAGTCTTAGTGAGGTCAGTGTCTTTTAAATGATCATTATGAATATTTGTGAAATGCAAAAATGAAATAAAAACAGCTTCACGAGGACGTGGTGAATGTGTCGATATGAACATTTCTAGGTAGACCCCCCCTTAAAATATAAATATTTAAAAATCAGTGAAGCAAAAGAAAAGCTAATCCTTTTTTTAACCAGGTGGATCAGGAAAGAACCTTACTTCTCAAAAAGCAACTGCAAAATCTAGGATTAACAGGATTATATCAAATCAGTTCATCAAGAACAAATACATCACAGAACACATACATAGGCCCGAAGCCAAAACAGCATACATTAAAAATTGCAAACTATAATGCTTTGGTGGAGTTGAATTTTATAAATGAAAATGGAAAAAGTGATTCTGTAGGTTAAAAAATCGTTTTTAAAATCTTTGTCACCTGCAAAAAAAATGATGATAGTAAGAAAGAAAGAAAAAAAAGGTCTTGTCATTTTAGCAAATATGATTGTAAGTATGTCCTGTTAATGCATGAGTTAACAACAACATTTAAAACTAAGACTTCACTTTGACCTTGTGCATTTGAAATAAGTTATGTGATATTCTTGAAAGATGCTGATACAAGATCATCATTATGACAAAGTTACTATCAAATGGCTTTACATTTTTATTCTTGTTAAACAGTAAATATGAACAACCTACAGAGAGGGTCAAAGAAAAAACACTCTCTGTGGATGTGATAGTCTCAGAAGTGGAGGAGAGGAGACTGAAGTGGGGAGGAGAGTCGAGCCAAAAGTGAAGAACAGGCAGGAAAGCTAACTTAACCTGAAGCGGCATAAGAGAGTAAAGAGCCTGCATGTGTGTGTGTGTGTATGTGTGCGTGCGTGGTGATTTTAGTGCACATGTGTGCGTGTTAGTGAGACGCCACGCTGCACTCTGTTTTCTTCAGGCTTGTCACGCAACACTCGACGAAACCCCGCCCTTCTTCCACTACATACACTCTCTGAGAGTGTGTGGAATCCCTCTGACCTATACCATCCAACACACACACACACACACACACACACACACACAGATATACACACATACACACACATCTGAGAAATGGCCTATTTTATAATGACTCTCAGGCTAAAGTGATTATGGTATAGTCTCCATACTCACAGTTTGCAGGGGTCGAGGCACGTTTTGGCCCTTTAATGTGCTTTCAGTGAATTAGCGAATAGAGGGATCACCTCAATCTGACCCTCCCCCTCATGGGATAAGTCGTCATGGAGGACACACTTTATCATTGAAGCAAGATACGATGCCCCTAATCTGTATCACAGTATAATGGTGGTATTTGCACTATGGCTCAGCAGGGAGATATTAAATGGCAGGAGACTGAAATCAAGGAGCTGGGTCAGTCTGATAGAGTAGGGAAAAGGCACCCCCCCTCCCCTCCTGGTACAGGACATCAATGGGAGCAGTCCTTAATAATCAGGTTTGTTGTCTTCTTGATTCATTGCATTTAATTTGAGACTGACGTGGTGAAGACTTTTGTCTGATGCATACATATATTTCTTATCCTTTATCTCCAGTCTCTCTATCTCCGAACACAGAAGAAGCCTTCAGCTCAGGAGGACAATTTAGGTCACCTTTGACTCAGAACTTCTTGATATACCATGATGCATCTGAAGACGAAACAAGCTCAGTCAAAAGCAGCCTAAACATTGTGAATAACATAATAACATAGTTATTAACTTACTTAATAGTTTTTTTACGCATAAAATAGGTGACGAGTAATATTGCTCAAAATCTAAATTTCATGAAATGATTTTCTCTTGACTGACATTTTACTTTGTTTAAATGACTGACGTAAACTCTATTCAATTCAATTCAATCCAATCTCATTTGTATAGCGCCATATCACAACATACATTGTCGCAAGGCACTTTACATAGTGAGGTCAATAAACTCTCTTCTCAGTTGCTTTTCACTGTGATTTTTCTCTCTTAAAGGGGCAGCAAGCAATTTTGGAGAAAGCTTGTTTGTTGTTAATTTTTTGACTGCACTGCTCGGGGCTCCAACCCGCAGCCTCAGGTATGGGAGACCAACACGCTCACCATGAGGACAGAAGCCCTGAAGACAGAACCGTCAGGTAGTGGACCGTCCGTAAGGAAATATTCGCTGATTTTTACAAAAAGTGTATTGGATTAAAATCGATTACTGCCCCTTTAAGTCTTCAGTCTGCGCTTGTTCCTTGTTCTCAGAGAAAAATTAATATTAGCAGAGAAAGCACAGGAAAAGGTTTAACATTTTATCAGCACTGCAATGGTGGTTACTTTTTCACCTGTTTCACCCGTTTGTTTTTTTTGTTTGTCAGCAGAATTACACAAAAACTACAGAACTGAGGAGGATTATTTTTCACTCATCTTAAAAATGCCAGATAAGGCGTTTTTTGACATGTTCAAATTTCACATGAGACAATTCATGGATCTTGATAGAAAGAAATCAGACATAATGTTGCTGGTGCTTTAGTTTTCTCAGCAGTTACTCAGAGTAACAAGCATGAATCTCACAAGATCATGTGTTTTTCACGTGTGTGTACATGCGTGTGTACATGTGTGATATGATTAGCTGATGATTGGATGAAGCTGCACAGTTTCCTCTCTCTCCACAGGTCCCTGGCCTTTGTCAAGACCCATAAACATTTTCACGCTGTGAAGCGCACACACGTACGCACACACACTCAGCTAGCACTCTTTCTTCTGACTTTGTTTCAGACAAATCATTTGGATTCTGTTTGTCGAATGCAAACACCCATTAATAATAATAATATGTACAATAAAAATACATACAAAATGTCATAACCAGATTGCTGCTTCCTAACTAGCATTTATGTTAATGGTAAAATTTACACACACAATCACAACTGTATCCAAAAATATAGGCATCACCAGGTGGCACCAAAGTACATGTTTTCATTGTGGGTCTCTGCAGCCGTAATCTTCTTAAGTTTCTGCAAACTCTGCAGTCGCTCTTCTTCTTCATGAGTGATGAGTGTCATGCAATCCAATTTCCTTTTAGTGAAGAGAAATCGATTGAAGTCATCATGTTTCACAATATATATCTTTTTAACAATACATATCTAATATTACCCCTGAGCACTGCTCTCATTTCTGTGCTGGGCTAAATTCTGTAAATCCTAATTTAAAATATATTTATATGTCTACACTTTCAGTTTTATTTGCAGCATTTGAGTTTAATGTGATATTAACCATAAGATGGCACCAGAGTCACACTAATGCAGCCTTGACCAAAGGCTGCTGCCTTCCTGAATTCTTGTTGGTGGTTGTCATGGCAACAGGTATGGTTTTCTTTTCCTCCTGAAGGGGTTTTTATTTCCTGATGTTCTTCGCTTTACCTTGATGCCTGTCTGGGCAGGCTAATGTTTTGAGCACCACTCAAAGAAAACAACTCCATGTTCTCACTTATATTGAGTTTAGGTGCAACAGAGCACTGAGCTTCAGATGTAACACACTTTTCTTAGAAAGGTCTTGATTTGAGTGACAGACTTGGTTCTGCTGAGGGATATTACATTTCACTCAGCAAAAACAATTCTGTGCAATATCATCAACAAATGTAATATGTTTTTTTTAATAATTGAAAGAATTGGGATAGGATTCCCGTCTTCTTTGAAACATTCAACAATTTTTATTAAATTCAGTCATTCTCATTTATCTCGGTGCTTTTTTATCATGCTCTCCACTTCTTCAGATTCTCTGCTTCATGAATAATGTGTAAGGCTGAAATTATTCTCCTACAATTGGCACCAGCCCCATTGGTTCTGCTTAATTTGAGTTGCTGCTTCCAAATTCCACGGGAAAGCTGAATTTCATTCTAGCCATTTAATAGGGGCCATTTTTATTCTGTGATGGTAGGCAACTGGTGTGGTGCAGGACAATGTTAGAACACCAACAACTTCTAAGTCCAGCTGAAATGTGACACATTGATTGAAAAAAGAATATTAGTCAGCAGGTAAACCAAGCATCTGCATATGAGCACAGAGGAAAAAGGCAGCATGAAATAATCTCACCAATATTAAGAGGGAACGCCATTCATCCTTTAACTATATTGCTTATCCTTTGAGGGTTGTGGGTGCCTGGAGCCAATCCAAGCAGACATTGGGCGAGAAAGGTGACCAGTTTATCAAAGAGCGGACATAACGAGACAACCATCCATGCTCACTTTCACGCCTACAGGCAATTGAGCCTCCAAGTAAGCTAAATTGCAGCAAATTGGACTGTGGGAGGCAGCCGCAGTACCTGAAAACCCTCCCAGACACAGGGAGAACACGCAAAACTTCGGATAGAAAGGCCTGGTCTGCCAGCAGGTCTGAACCCAGAAACTACTTGCTGTGAGGCAACAGTGCCGACCAAAGCACCAAGCATAGGCCCAGCAGGAGTGAAATGCAGGATATGGAAAGACTAATTATCAAATGAGGAGAATCAGGAGAGGCCAGCCACCTGAGCTGGTGTGGTGAATGGGAACAGATGTGGGGAGCAGGGTGTAGGTGAACAGGTGAGGCATGACTGGCTCTGAAAAGCAGACACACACACACACTCACACACTTTTAGTGTTGGTCAGAATATCACTGGTTTGAGTCACTAAAAATTGATATGCAAAGACTACCAATTTTTTTGCAACTACTGCGCTTGTTCTTTATAGCATGGCACTTAACTACCGAGGTGTCCTGTCACAGTGGGCTTTTATGGAAATGTGTGTCGCATCACTAGCTACCACAATCCGGCAGCACAGGGACTCACTTTCAGTTTCACTCTTTCAAGGACTCAACAAAAGGACCCTTTGATTGTAAACAAACAAACAAGCAAAATGAATGTGAGCTATTCTTAAGTTGTTGATTAATACTGACCATACAAAGAATAATAGAGTTACTATACTCTGATCCAAGACTGGTGTTATGCTGTCTACACGAGTGATTTGTAATCACATTTTCATTTTTTTAAACTAAAAACACACTTTATCGGTAACCACCTACCTTGCTGCATACGTCACCAATTCATCTCCCGTTGTTTGTGACCTAAGCCTGCAAATTGCTGGCAAGCTAGCATTTGTTACTCGACAGGTAGAGGCAGAGTGACCAAAGACATATCTGCATACTGTACAGTTGACTGTATTGACTTTTCCTCTCCTTACAAGGGATAAGGCCTCGTCCACAAACACAAATCAGGAACACAGATCAGTCAATTGTAGCCAGCTGTTTCTTTCACACTGAAAATAACAATTTTTTTGTGCACTTGATTTTAATGGTTTAGACATTTTGCACATCATGCGAAAATGAAAATGCAGCCACCCTGCCCGAGCATCAGTATTCTTCAAATCAAGTACTTGTCATCAGCCAGCATCCAGCAAACATTTGTGATATCGGAATTGACTTTTGTTCTTCCAAAATTGGATTGTTACAATCCAACACTGAGACTGTCCAAGAGCATGTGCTATTATCCCCATTTTTATTTTTCATTGCAACACTCTATGATGGCCCGCTCCTTTCATGTTTACAACTCCCACAAGACTTTCCCTCTTGTTAAAAACAACTGCATGTTCAAGTTGGAGGAATTGTTGACACCCACAGTGTTTTCTTAGGACTACATAATTTCTTACCATTTCTTCTTTTCCTCCGTCAACTCTTAACATTTCTGTTCCCTGGGGGCTGTGAATGATTAAGAGCCTGAGATATTACTATGGTTTAGAAGGGGACCAAATGTCAAATGGTACAGCAATACAATGACTGGCACAGACTGAGTTAACTGGCAGGCTATTTGTCAAAGTCTCTCTGCTGGACTCTGAAGTTTAACATCAGGGCTAATAGAGGTGGTCACACTCATACAGATATTCATGGGCAGACAGATATTCACAGTCTGGATGTGCGTTGTGTGCACAACCACCCACAGGGACAAGCTCTTGCTCTCTCCTCTATTCCTCCTCACTTCCACCCAATTTCCCTCATGCCTGTGCCACATTGCTCTGTTAGAAGTGTGGAGACGAACAATGCAAGTCCAGAGAGAGACATTTATGACATGGGGGATTTTAGTCTATATTCAATTAAAAGGCTCAGATGTGGAGGAAATTTGATAAAATGCTTGAGAGATTGATTGTGATTATTGTGATTATTACTGTGTGTGGTTATTTAATGGCTAGATCTAGTTTTATACACAAACAGAGGGTAGGATATGTGAAGTGTGAGGGTATGTATTGATTGCTTTTAACTATGAGGCACTTTAGTTCCCAGATCAAGAATGAAAGCAATTCATGCTACTTGTCCCTTATGGAACACTTTGTTTCTGAAATTCATTGCGCAAAGGCTGCTATGTTTTCTTTAAAGTTTACTTTCAATTTGCTATCAGGTATTGGTGCCAACAACCACTGTGATGAAGAGCAGCAGAGACTAGGGTTGTCTTTGGACCAAATAAAGAGTTACCAAGGTCTAAACAACAATCCAGAACATCTGTGTCTAGTGCCTCCCTCTCTCTCTATGCATGATATCCCATTAACCTTACCCTACACAATTGCTGTAAATTTACAGCCAATTTTCAACACTAAAATATCGTTTAGTAATGTTTAAATTACAGGAAACTACAGAATTTTTTTAAACTGGGAGAACTGGAGAATTTGGAGTACGGTCAGCCGTTGATAAGTCTTAGTCTTTTGATTCTAAAATTAGGCTACTGCTTTTTTCTCAGTTCCTCGGTTAATTGTATTCATGGAAAATATGAAAACAATTTGCCATCAACTCCTGACGGGATTTTAGAAACCATCATTTGGATTGCAGTTTTTCCAGAGAAGGATGCACAATGAGGAGGACATGTGCTACACATCAAGTCCTGCTTCATCAACATCTATCGGGTCTTACGAATTAGAAGATAATTCAAATTTCATTTTCTTTTCCAATGTCTTATTCATATTTCCAAGAATGTTTGATATCAAACTGATGCAGGAACTTGATTCACTAGTGCTTTTAATATGTAATTTATCTGTGAAGCTTAGACATTAATAGCCCAAACTTTATTATTTCTGGGCAGTTTTTGTTGTTTTATTTTGACGTTAGTATACCGTAATTTCCGGACTATAAGCCGCTACTTTTTTCCCGGGCTTTGAACCTTGCGGCTTATACAATGATGCGGCTAATTTATGAATTTTTCCCCCGAATTTTCGTTAGACCAATTAAATTGCCGGTTAAGGTGAAACAACTTCCGCGCGCGCTCAAACTTCCAATCATTCTGATTGCTTTAGTCATTTTGTCACCCTCATCATGACAAAGACACGGAGAAATGCATATGATGCAGCTTTCAAGTTAAAGGGGATCGATCTGGCTGTTGGAAAAGGAAATAGAGCTGCTGCACGGGAGCTTGGCCTTAATGAGTCGATGATAAGACGTTGGAAACAGCAGCGTGAGGAACTGACTCGGTGCAAAAAGACAACGAAAGCTTTCAGAGGGAAAAAAAGCAGATGGCCCGACCTAGAAAATGAGCTCGAAGACTGGGTCAACACACAGAGAGCAGACGGCCGAGGTGTTTCAACTGTGCAGATCCGACTGAAAGCAAAAACAATCGCCACCGCAATGAAGTTTGAAGATTTTAGAGGTGGACCATCTCAGATTGATTTATGAGACGTAAAGGGCTGTCAATCAGGGTACGGACGAGTCTGTGTCAGCAGCTCCCTCCCGACTACGAGGAAAAAATTTCCAACTTCCACAAATTCACTGATGCAAAGATAGCGGAGCATTCCATCGGCCCGCAGGACATCATAAATATGGATGAGGTTCCGCGGACGTTTGACCGTCCTCTCACTCGGACTGTCAACAGGAAAGGTCAATCATCAGTCACCCTGAAAACAACTGGGCATGAAAAAACGCACTTCACCTGTGTTCTGGGCTGCACGGCATCTGGAGGAAAGCTTCCACCGATGGTGATTTTTAAACGCACAACGATGCCAAAAGAAAAATTCCCGACAGATATTGTTGTGAAAGTCAACAAGAAAGGATGGATGACAGAAAGCCTAATGCATGAATGGCATACGGAGTGTTACGGCAAGCGCACGGGCGGATTCTTTCACAAGAACAAGGCATTGCTCGTTATGGACAGCATGAGGGCCCACATAACAGATTCTGTGAAAGAAGCCATCAAGAGGTTAAACTCCATTCCAGCTGTGATTCCTGGGGGCACAACAAAGTTTTTGCAGCCACTCGACATCAGTGTCAATCGTGCATTTAAGGTGGCGCTCCGTGTTCAGTGGGAGGCTTGGATGACAAGTGGGGAGAAATCCTTCACTAAAGCGGGCCGTATGCGAAGAGCAACTTATGCTCAAGTCTGCCAGTGGGTCCTGAAAGCTTGGAGCATTGTCAAAAAATCCACCATCATCAACGGGTTTAAAAAGGCCAGACTGCTGCGTGATCAAGAGGGCAGCATGAGCGCAACGGGGAGTTTGCCTCCGGAGGAAAGTGACGAGAGCGACAATGAAAACGATCCAACATCGGATGAAACAATTCTGAGGCTATTCAACTCCGACACCGAAGGAGATGACTTCAGTGGTTTCAGTGAGCAGGAGGAGGAGGAGGAGGAGGAAGATAGTGACCAATGACTTTCTTGTTTTATTTTTTTATTTTTTGTTACAAGCCGTGTTTCCTTAAAGCCTATTTTTATTTTTTGTTACAAGCAGTGTTTCCTTAAAGCCTATTTATTTTTTGTTACAAGCAGTGTTTCCTTAAAGTTAGGCACCTGCGGCTTATAGACACGTGCGGCTTATTTACGTTCTAAATAATTATTTTTTTTAAATTCGGTCGGTGCGGCTTATATTCAGGTGTGCTCAATAGTCCAGAAATTACGGTAGCTTAGTGGTCTGCATCCGAAGAACTACGCTTGTTAACCTTGTAATTTATAGCACAAAGACGCCAACATCAGAAGAGGAAAATCTAATGTTACTAGAATATTTTCACATCTAGTAATATGGTACAGTTCTATAATTTCATAAGCAGATGTAGACAAAACTCATTATTGTTGCAACGCTACTCTGATCTTAAGACTATTTTGTTTTCAGGCGCTTCGTTGGTATAAATCCAGAGAAAGGGTCAAAGGCCACCAGGCGCAAGGCTGTCTACAAGAAGACCGGTGTGATCGTCCAGAAGAAGTCTCCTGCAGTCAATACACACGTCTCCACGCTTCTGAAAAAACTCCTTGACTTTGAATGGAGCTTCATATAGGTCTGTGAGCTCTTTGTCCAAGTGTTGTTTTGACAGTCTGACATTGCCATATTAAGCCACAAGATAATTGGAATCATTAGTTTTATAAGTATTGATTTGGAGTGTTTATTGTACATTCCTGATTCTATAGTTATCATTTTTATGATTATTTGTTTGTTGTTATTTGACAGTGGCGACCTGACCTACTGTCAGCTGATGTGCTATGTAGTGGCGCGTTTGACCTCATGGCCTGCTTGAACTAATGCAATTCTAACCCTATAGTCAAAATTAATTAATTCCAATAATTGCAATTGGTTATATTTGGCAGTATGGCTCTGTTCTGGGACCTCCTTTCCCTTCCACACGAACATGTGGAAAGCCTGGGATAGGGAGAGCACACCTCCCTATCCTTCCACGAGACTTCATGGACATTGAGGCAGGGAGAGCAGCAATTAAAACCCCCAAAACAACCATACCTGCCTTTCCAAAGAGGAAAACCCAAGCATTAAGCCACAATATTTATTTTGAGCCAGCAGGTTCATAGAGCACTCATTGCCTTTTGAGCATCTAAGATGACCTTAGTTCGTAAGCAGTTAAAAACCAGCAACTCACAGACTTGAGCATTGGTAGCTTTGTAGGATGCTGTTGTTGCTGCTCCTATGTGGAGCGAATGAGCAGTTTAGCGAACTGGCGACAGCCCTCAGTATTCGCAGATGGGCTAAGGCGAACCAGGTTCTGGAACGTTTATTTAATTTATTTATTTCTTCTCCTTAATTTCTTCCCTTCTTGCTTCTTCACTTCTTTTTCTTCCTTTCTTCTTCTTCATTTCTTTATTTATTAGGACCCGAGCGGCGACTAGCTGGAGGCTGACAAAGTACCTATTATTTTCCTTCCGTTTATTATCATGATTATTCTCTTTGTGCGCTTCCCTCTTTTTTCGCTGTCAAAAAATGTAAAATCGTCTTGTGCATGTGTTACTGGCGCCAGACCTAGGGTATATCTGGACCAGCAGCGAGGGTTACAAAGGCTAGCGAGCACTGTGTAACCAAGAAATATACGTGGCCGCAGCGCGAACAAGATGGCGCAACCGTGACAAGATGGTGCAACAGTGACTCAAACATGGCACTAGTCCAGTACACATCCATTATTAAGTACTCACTAGTGGCTGGCAAATACTCTTTAACAATTTCTTGGAACACATTTGTACTCTTGTACCGGAGGCTTGAATCAGTTACATACACTTAGAAAACTCAACGTGTGAAAATGAGGTTCATGAAAAGAACTACACGGCACGACCGACCAAGACAAGATATACCTTTATTCGTCCCACAATGGGGAAATTTGGGTATTACAGCAGCAAAATGGACAGAAGAATATATAAAGAAATTTACAAAAAAGGGTTTGTATGTACAAAATTGAACAAAAAAATAAATTTAAAAAAACCAAAGGTATATAAATACCATATACAGAGCAGTAGCAATAGTTGCACATGGAGACTAAATATAAATATTGCACAGTTAGTTATTGCACTTTTTTTTTACAGTGGTTGAGTCCTGTGTGTGTTTGTGTGTCCTATTTAGAGCAGTGCTGGTTGTACAGCCTCACAGCAGCAGGACGAAAGGACCTGCGGTACCGCTCCTTCACACACTTAGTGTGAAGAGACAGTTTCCTGCATGGGGTGGGAGTCATTGTCCATCACTGATGATAGCTTTGCTACCATCCTTATCCTTCTCCCACCACCTGCACTGTGTCCAAGGGGCATCCTAGGACAGAACTGGCCTTCCTGATCAGTCTGTCTAGTCTCCTCCTGTCAGCTGTTGACATGCTGCTGCTCCAGCACACCACCCCATAGAAAATGGCTGATGCCACCACAGTGTCAAGGAAGGTCTTGAGGAGCGCCCCCTGCACTCCAAAGGACCTGAGTCTCCTGAGCAGGTACAGTCTGCACTGGCCCTTCTTGTAGAGTGCCATGGTGTTGTCTGTCCAGTCCAGTTTATTGTTCAGGTGAACACCCAGGTACTTATAAGAGTCCACTCTCTCTATGTCCTTTCCCTCGATGTTCACCGGTGTCATGGGGGGTGACTGCCCCTGTGGAAATCCACCACCAGGTCCTTGGTTTTACCCACGTTGATCTGGAGGCGGTTCCACTGGCACCAGTCCACAAAGTCTTGAGTCAGTTCTCCGTACTCCCTGTCATCGTCATCTGTGATGAGGCTGACGATGGCAGAGTCGTCAGAGACCTTCCGCAGATGGCAGGTGGCTGTGCTGTACATGAAGTCTGCAGTGTACAGGGTGAACAGGAAGGGAGCCAAGACTGTTCCCTGTGGAGCTCCTGTGCTGCAGACTACTGTATCAGAGACACAGTCCCTTCTCCTCACATACTGGGGGCGGTTGGTGTGGTAGTCGATTATCCAGGATGTGAGATGGTGATCCACTCCTGAGTGCTCCAGCTTGTCCCCCAGGAGCACCGGCTGGATGGTGTTGAAGGCACTAGAGAAATCAAGGAACATGATTCTCACAGTGCTTCCAGGCTTCTCCAGGTGAGAAAGAGCTCTGTGGAGGAGGAAGATGACGGCGTTGTCTACCCCGATGCCAGGCTGGCAGGTTAACTGCAGTGGGTCCATCGATGGTCTCACCAGGGGGCGGAGATGGACGAGCACCAGGCACTCTAACATCTTCATTATGTGCGATGTCAGTGCCACTGGCCAGTAGCTGTTGAGGAACTTCGGGTGCGGTGCTTTTGGTACAGGCACCACGCAGGATGTCTTCCACAGCTGTGGAACTCTCCCCAGCTTCAGGCTCAGGTTGAATATTTATTCTTGACAGTGATGTCATTCAGGCCCCGAAAATCTATGCAGGTGCGTCTTGTGTCTACAATGTCTTGTCCTTCTTGTCCACGAAAAAGAACCCTGCACCTGCCGGGGACGACGAGGGGCGGATGACGCCGGCAGCCAGAGAGTCACCCATGTATTGCTCCATAGCCTCCCTCTCCGGACGGGAGAGACTGTATAACCGACATGTCATAAGAGGAGCTCCCGGTAGCAACTCTATGGCACAGTCGTAAGGTCTATGGGGGGGTTACGACAATGCCTTCACCTTGCTAAAAACCTCTGTTACGTCATGGTATTCCTCAGGGACTAATGAAAGATCGGGAGGTTCAGTTAGTGGTGCGGGAGTGCCCTCTGCCGGAGGAACAGCAGAGCCAAGACACTCAGAGTGACAGCGGGCGCTCCAGCTGTGAATCTTCTGTCTATGCCAATCAAAGTGAGGGTTATGGAGACGTAACTAGGGGAACCCGAGGATGAGTGGGGTAGTTGGCGCGGACATAATTTTAAACCTAATAAACTCGCGATGATTGCCGGACAGAATTAAAGTGACGGGAACAGTCTGATGAGTGATCTCCGCAAGGTGGTGTCCATCAAAAGCCGTCACATTTATAGGCCTTGGTAGTGGGTCAACAGAAACCCCGGCTATCTTCACAACGTCATGATCGACGAAGTTGTCCTCGGCACCAGAGTCAATGAGAGCCGATAACGGCAGAGACAGACTACGGGATTGCAGAGTAGCTGGAATCTGAAGCCGGGGAGTAGAAGGTTCAGCATCAGATATCGGGCTCACCAGTAGTCCTACATTTACTGGTGAGCCTTGTCTTTTGGTCGTTTGGGGCATCTAGCAACAAAGTGTGAGGCGTCCCCACAGGAGAGGCACTCACCCGCCTGGAAACGTAGAAGGCGCTCTGCTGTGGAAAGACGAGCACGGCCCAGTTGCATGGCTCCTCATCTACTCTTGTGGTTGAGGCTGGTTTTTCTGAGCGCCGTCCCGGGGCAGGTGAGGTTCGTGGGATTGGAGGCATGGAAACCTGACCTGTGGAGTGGGACCGGCCGCCTCGCTCCCATCGCCTCTCCCGCAACCTGTTGTCGATCCTTATAGCGAGGGAAACTAGACAATGCAAATCTTGAGGTTCATCACGGATGGCTAGTTCATCTTTAATCAAATCATTCAAACCATTCACAAACACTCCTTGTAGCGCCTCCTCATTCCATTTGGAGTCCACCGCCAGAGTCCAAAATTCAATTGAGTAGTCCCCCACGCTGTCCGATCCCTGCTTTAAACTTAACAGCCTCCTGGAAGCATTTCCGGCATGGTCCGGATGGTCAAAAACAGATCTCAGCTTAGTAGAAAAACCCTTAAACGAAAGTGCCTGCAAATGCTGATCTGTGCACACCGCTTCCGCCCAAACCAGCGCTCTCCCTCTCAGCAGCCCCAGAACATAGTGTACCTTAGCCGATTCAGTGGAAAATTACTGTGGTTTCTGCTGGAACACCAGTCCACATTGAAGTAGGAATCCTCAGCACTTGTTGAGCTCTCCAGCGAAGGGCTCCGGCGAAGTAACTGGGGGTTCCCGGGGAAACAACACTGCCGCCAAGTCTGGGGAAACAGATTTAGATGCAGGTATAGGCGGAGAGCTGAGAGCAGGCAGGTTAGCGACTTGGGTGGTCAGCTGGGTGACCTGATTCACTAGTTGGTGATTATTCTCCAATACTGTGCGGATTAACTGATCGTGTTGACATAACAAAAAACCTTGAGCTTCTATTGCTCGCTTGACATCCTCCTTAACCTCGTGTGCCGTCTCTGTAAGGTCCATGGCCAGATCGTTCTGTTACGTTCGGCTTCTGACCCAGAACACAGAGACAAGCAGGACTCAGAGGTATGGTGTGAAAAGAATAAAAGTTTATTGTCCAGTTAGACCTGAAGTGAACCCCAGAGGAGGAAACCAGGCAGGCGAGCTTGGGCTTTAACCTCGGCGGCAAGTGGGCTGCGGGCCGGTAGCAGGACAGGCTGAAGGGGACTTGGAGCAGGGCAGGCGTCAGCTGGAGGCAGGGTGACACTCGGGGAAAACGATCTGGCGACGATGGTGGGATCAATCCGGGTTTAAATCTTGTAGCGGTGATTCATGAATGGGCAGCAGCTGTGCGAGTAGAGCGGCCAAGTGAACGGCCACTCCCCTTGACCTGCTTCAGGAAGGACCTGCCCCCAGACCTACAACCAGAAAAACAGCTGCCCCATAACAGGAGAACATTACACCATCCCTTTGCATCTCATTCAAATGCTAATTCCTCTTATATTTAATGTATTTTCACCCCTCTATAAACAATACACAATTACCTTGTGTCTGAATAGCAGTACATAAATAAACTCTTCTTGCCTTGCTCACACCTTTGTCTCACTGACTCAAACCAGCAGACTTCCTCGGGTACAGATGATGCCCTCAGGCTGTCACTTGACCACTCCCCTCCAGTAGCAGCCTTGGTACATTCGGGACTCTTCCAGCTTCTTCTGACCTTTAAAAATTTCACCACAGTGTTGCTCATCGACCTGTCCAGGGTGTACCCTGCTCCCACATACACCTTAAAAGAAAAAAGGTATAGATAATCAATGGTTGGATGGATGTTTCTCATTCCCACTGTGTTGACAGTGACTTCCATTTTCCCAGTGCAGACTGATTTAGTAAGAGCCCACTGCACTTTAGTGTGATGCATGTCTTATTTAACACAACGCTGATAATGGGCTACAATCCCAATGCTTTACCAGTGAGTGAATGAATTGGTGAAAGCTGGTTTCTGTTTCATTTGAAGCAAAGGAATAGTCTGCCAACTTGGACGTTAAGCTGATTTGATTTTTATTTCAATGTGAGATGAGAAGATAGATGATCTCAAGCCCGTGCATTAAGTTTCGCACTGTGGTTGGGATGTATTTAGACTGGAAATGGGAAACGACCAGCAAAGTGACCTAAAAAAGGCAGAAATTAACACTATCGTTTTTTTTTAATTCAGACAAAAATCCTTTTACCTGTAACAACATGTTCAGGTACATGTTCAGGAATGAATATGATATCACTGTGGGTCAAAGGTTAATGTATATTTTGAAGTGTGAGTTACAAGTGTTGCAAAGGATATCTTTATATTTATTATTGTCTTTAAGCGTCAGAAAGTACTTATTTTTGCTATTTAAAGCAGGTGAGGGAGCAGTATATTTGTAAAGATGTTAAAGCAGCAGTCAGTAGGATTTGCACTAAATAACTTTGCTGAAACTGTCGCTATATCCTAGTAGTAATATGTGACACATCATCTGTGACAGAATCTAGGTCATTTAGCTCCCCTGTACTGCCTTGTCATTTGCAAGAATCCAACGCACCGGGAGAAAAATCTCCAATCACAGCCAGGGGACATCTGTCCACTTTGTCAATCATCCGGGTACGAGCTGCACAGCGCTACTCAGTCCCTGTGCACCCACTCGCTCAAGACCAAGCTCACATCTTATCAACGAGGAGCTAGCAGCAGAAGCGGAGTTAGTTGAAAACACCGTGGCATAGAAACGCCAAGCATCTGAAACTGCACACCTCCTTTGCTGAAAAATGCATATACGACAAAGCAAAAACGAGCTAAAGAGAAGGAAGCAGATCGAGAAGATGTAAACATCGGATCTGAGGTCCACAGATGACAAAGCAGCTAGACCGTTTAATTTATCTTGTATTTTCCATGTTATTGTAGCACTCTGTGACCATACCGTATGCTACTGCGCTGTTGTAATCAGACTGCTAGTTGCTAGGTTCACAGTGCTGTGGCTATTGGTTAGCGGTGTTTATGGCACAGTGGCTGAAAAATATTTTTGTGTCCATGCGGTCTAACCGGTTTTGAGAGTTTTCAGGCTGTTGCCTGTGCTCTCGCGGCTAAATGCACCCCCATCAGTGTCGTACTGTTTAGTTAGCATCCCTATTTATTACCAAATTTAACATCCCGTCGCTATGCTAAATGCTAAGTATGTGTCGATATTCCCAGCTGTGGCTACAGTCACGTTCACGTAGGCCTACTTAAATTGCAAATGCACTCATCACTTATGTACTTATTTATCACTGTAGCGACAGACACACAGGAGATTGCACAAAAATGAATGAAATGAATTTCCCTTTCTGTGTCATGTCTGCTGTTAGTTTTTCCATTTCCTGTTTTATTTTGGTGATTCTCTGTTCCCCTGTGTGTGAGCTTGTTAGACTTCCTGTTTTTCTCTCGCCTGGGTGATTACCTGCCCCGGCCTTAATGTGTGGCACCTGTGGCTCATTGTCATTCCTGCCCAGTATATTTAGGCACTGTCTTCCCCTTACCCCAGTGCGAGATTGTCTGATTTCTTTACGTGCAGCATTCGAGCGTTGTTCCCCTGTATCCTGATTTTCCGAGTTTTGATTTCCCCCTGGATTCTGACCATTGCCTGCCTTTTGGATTTCCCGTTTGCCGGTCGATTTCGGACACTGTTGTTTGTAAGCTTGTGCCAGTTTGCAAATAAAACCGTTTGTACTTACCTGAGTCGTGCAATTGTGGGTCCATCCTCTGGTGTGCGTGACATTCTGCCAGGAAAATTACCCTCCCAATTGAGGGGATCCAGACCGTATTCTGGCATAGCAAATTTAAATGAGCTCCCAGAATTCGTCTGTTTCCCAGGCTATGTACATACAGTACTTGTTGAACTATTCTAATGAGTGGAACTGCAACTCCGTGGTTTTGGCCTAGTGGTTAGTGCATCGGACTCCCATACCGAAGGTCACCGGATCATGCCCAGCCAGAGCAGTAAAATCACAACAACAACAAAGAGAGAAACAATCCTTCTCCAAAATTGCTTACTGCCCCATTAATTAGCTTAACATGGCAATTGAGTGTGATACACACACCTCTGTAGCTGTTCAGCATCCAGTCACGGCCTCCTGGGAGATGAGACATAGCTGCAGGTGAGATCAGACAAATCTCTAAATTTAGTTGCTCATTTGTCTTTGCCTCTCGGTTTGGTCTGCAAGAAATACACAAATGATCCCAGATGCATACGAAGAAAAAACTCGCACAATAACAAATGCAGTGTATATATATCATAAAACATTTTTTTAACCTGGTTTCCTCAAAAATGAACAAGCACATAGTGTTTCCACAGAGGACCACTGTGTCTGTCTTGCAGTGTTTTCACTGTTGTGTGTCAGCTCTTACCCATAGCTCCCTGTAAATCTTTTGTCGGAACAACGCTGTTGTTTTGTGAAACCACGGAGATTAAACAACCAACAGCAATTGCAGTTAATTGGGTGGCTAGGGTTATACTGTCTCCAGCGCTGGGTTGATAAATGAAGTGAGCAAGGACGCTGCTTTCCCTCCAGCAACACTCTAAAGGGGATCCCCAATGACACTCTCATTTCAATTCAGCACACAAGATGATGGACTGGCAGAGTCTTGAGACGAGGACAAGCATGAGCACACACAAACAGCATCTTTTGTGTTCATTCAGCCTGATCTATTCAAATCTCGTTTGTCCCCCAAGCTCTCATTTCTCCTTCTCCTTACTGATTGGTATAAATTAATAGAGTGCATGTCCACAAGATGTTGTATGTCACTGCATTGTAAAAACTTTTTGAATAGTGCATTGCAAAGAAGTGCTATCTTGCCATTTATCTTCTACATGTCATGCATACACACTCAAACAGTAAAAGCATGTCAAAACTGGCTGTGGCGAGTGACATGTGAAGACGTGGTTTTGTGAGCTCTGCTTGGAAAGAACATTAAAAAATTAATTTGCCTCCCCTCTCTTACTTCCCTGGTGCGAAAGTGTTCCTGAGGTGTTCGGGTGCTCGAGAGGAATCGTCTTTTGTTCTGGGTAAAGGATAAAGCTGCTTAAAAAAGCTGAAAAGTCGAAGGCTGAGGTCGGACCCTGAGGCCTCGGAGTCGCCCGACGCGGACACAGCTGAGTCAGCTGAGTCAGCGTCGGATGCCGATGCAATCATGGCCGCCCTTAAACGGACTGAATTTACGAAAGTAATTGCAGATATGCGAAAAGAAAGCGCAGCGGTGACAAGGCGCATTGATGAGCTGGAGGAGGGAGCTAACTGTTATGCTAACCGGGTCGTGGAGCTCGAGGCTATAGTTACTACCCTGTCCTAACAAGTGACCCGGCTGGTGGATAAGACCGACGATTTGGAGTCCAGACAGTGGAGAGATAACTGCAGGTTAATTGGTGTGGAGGAAGGATTTGGGAACATACGGCCGGAGAAAGCTACAGCTCTACTACTGATGGAGGCTCTGGGGCTGGATTACACCATGACGGTTGACCAGGTGCACAGAAGCCTACAGCCGAGACCAAGGGATGGGGATTCCCCGAGGCCAATAATTAACAAAATTGAACTACTTTCAGGAGAAAGCAGATGTTCTCTGAAAGGCCATGGGCGCGGGTCCCCTGTCCCACAACGGCAAGCTTTTTCATATCTTCTCAGACTACACGCCCTCGCTGAGGAAGAAGAGAGCAGCGTTTACCGAAGTCCGGGGATTACTTCGCCGGTGTCCAGGGGTGAAATATGGTCTCCTATATCCGGCCACGCTCAGGATCACGACCTCAGCTGGCGAGCAAATGTGATGGTCTCGGTTTTTGTTGCTTCTGTTTTTCCTTTTCTCCCCCCTCCCCTGTGTTTTGTTTTCTGCTTCAGGTTATGGCAGGAGGCGTGGCTGGCCTCACAGATGACACACACCTGTCCAGCATCACCAGCAATCACCCTTTCCTCTACTTAAACACGGTCATGACTTAGCCACGCTGCCAGAAGATTCCCTTTGTTTCCCTCCCATGGGGCTTGTGAACTTTTGTTAAAAATTAAAACTTGAAAGCAGTTATTGTCCCTGGTCTCCTGCAATTTCTTCGGTCCTAACCTCAGCCGTAACAGCAAAGATCTTTTGATGACCCGACCATTGCGAAGCACTACATTGAAGCGAATCTGCACCCGTCGGAGAGGGAGGGAGAGTAGAAGTCAACATTTGGGGCCAAGACAGGTACTGTTGAGGCTACATGGCTATGCTGCAGCCCATTGCACAAGTTGGCTAAATGCTTTACTGTTTATTGCACTACAGTTGGTTGTGCTCTGTGTGGACAATATACTAAACCGAGTGATGTTTGCAACCACAATGTGGAGAAGAGAATGATGACAGAGGCAGAACCCTGTGGACTTAAGATTCACGATGGACATATGCAGTGTTGGCAGTAACGCGTTACAAAAGTAATGTAATTACTATAATGCATTCCTTTTTGCTGTAACGCAGTAATGTAAGGCATTACACACACAAAAAAGGTAATATTTTACTCTGAACAAATCTCAGTCGTTACAATGCCTTTTAACCCGAAATGAAGTGGTGTTTTGTTTTTATACAGATTTGCCAAAAACTCCGCGAGATCAGCAGAGGAGAATAATCTGCGAAACATCCGCACCTAGAAGCTAAGCTACTTCCTGTTGTTAATGCTTGAAGAGATGATGACTGCGGCAGCAGTAGACAGTACATTCGCGAGATGGACATACGCCCATTACTTTCGTTTTGTCAGAGACAAGGACATGAAGAATATTATAGTTGAATGCACTTTGTGTCCGAAACCAAAAGATCTATCTACTTCCCGAAATAGCACCAGCCAAACATTTAGAGCGGTGCCACGCTAACGTTAAGCTAGAAGCAAAAAGGAAGCAAACGGAGGATGACAGCGGGGGTAAAACAAAGCAGCCAAAATTAACGTTCTCCCGTTCGATGCCACTTCAACCCCAAGAGGTTAGGAGACTCGTGGCAGAGTATGTCGTTGAAGATATGCTGCCGCTTTCAACAGTGGATTCTCCAGCTTTCAGAAAACTTGTCGGCAAGATCCCCGTCGCGACAATGACAAGGTAAGCTATCGTTGCCTCAACAGGTTAATTGTCACTGGGCTATAGCTATACTATAAATGGGCCATCAGAACAGAGACATAATGTCAATGTGAATCACGTCAATATGTCTCCAGATAAAACATACCAAAACTTCTGTTAAACACAATAAACAATATGATGATTTAGGCTATGTTGATGCATGTTTAATCACATCTAGAGGACATTGCTTTTAGAAAATTTATTTTATAGGCTAATTAGCTTTCCCTTGATAGAGACCAAGGTCTCTACATACATATTGAAAGTTTCTGACACACATTGATTTTAAATGTAAATCTTCTCATGGGACAGGTAGCCTAGTGCACCCCCAATGTTTCAAGATTCATTGAAATTCATGTTCAGCATAGCCCTTACAAAAATAGTTGGTTTCATTGGGGGTGTACATTGTAAGGCCCTTTAACTAATGTGTAGTGCTTAATGCATTAAGCTTAATGCTTCCAGACAGAAAAACCTTTGCAAAGTACTTGGATAAGGCATACACAATCATGGCAAGGGAACTTAAAAAGACCATTGAAGCACAGAACCATGTGTCCACCACCGCTGATATTTGGAGTGCAAATAACAGAAGCTACCTCTGGGTCACGGTGCACTGGATCGATAATGAAAGTTTGAAACGGAGGAAGGCGACAATAGCCTGTAGACGATTCAGGGGTTGCCACACTTATGATAAAATTGCTACAGAGATTGAGGACATTTTCTCAGAATATGGCCTTACTCACGACAAAGTCACTGCATGTGTGACCGATAACGGTAGCAACTTTGTTAAGGTATTTAAGGAGTATCAGCATGTTGAGTCCGAAGAGGAGGTGGAGGAGGGCGGCGAAGGGGACGTGGACTTTACAGACCTTCACAGTGTGCCTACCACTGATGATGAAGATGCCCAGGCTGGGCTATGTGTACTGCCTCCCACCATAGATGCGCAGCCCATACACTGAATCTAATTGCAAACAATGAGGTTGGTAAATGGCTTTCAACCAATCCGGAATCAAGAGCGGTGTACCGCAGTGCTACAGCCAAATGCTCAGGGCTGTGGACAAAGTCCAGCCGCTCCACAGTTGCAGAGTGCCTAGAAGAGCTTAGTGAGAAAAAGTTGATTGTCCCCACAGTAACACGGTGGAACTCATTCTATGATGCCTATGCACGAATCACAGAAATGCCTCTCACTGACATTAATAATCTCTGCACACAGTTTCAGATTAAATGTATGAACGACAGGGAATACCAGTTTCTCAAGGAATACTGTGCCATCATGAAGCCTTTCACAGCTGCGCTGGACATCCTACAGGGTGAGGACACTTGTTTTTATGGGACACAGAACTAGAGGTTCTAATGGCCAAAACCTTAGCAATGGAAAATGGTCTATCGCCAATGACCACTGGGTTGCCTGAGGTTATTGTGGGAGCAATCAAAACTCGATTTGCTGCAACAATTGATTCCAAGGCTGCGTTACTGGCTTCCGTCTCACTGCCAAAATCTAAGCTGCGCTGGGTAAAAGAGGAAACCAGAAGAGACCATATCACTCTCCTCCTTACAACGGAGTGCCGCTCCCTAACAACAGAGGAGCCTGCAGCCCTGATGCCCGATGCCCCTCAACCTGCTGCTATGGCCCCAAGTGAGGAAGACTTTTTCTCCTTTGATGAACAGGTCAATGTCTTGGCCGATGCACCCATGAGAGTGGAAACAGAGGTAATGTCTTACTTGAATTCTGCCCCTGTGATGGAAAGTCTCCATCTGTTTCCAAGAATTTAAAAAAATCGCACTCCGTTACAATGCACCAACACCATCCAGCGCACCAGTAAAAAGACTTTTCAGTCTCGGCAGACTTGTGCTCACCCCAAAACGCAACCGTCTCGGTGATGGACGCTTTCAGCGCCTTCTCCTGATGCGCTTCAACCGATTTTTCAGCTCCCCACCATAGAGCCTTAAACAGGCTATATAAGTCAATTTTACCAGCCTTGTTTGGCTGTATGCTACCTCTGTTTGTATATTTGGCAGTAACTGTCTGATTCCATTTTTGTCCTGTATAGCTGAGCTTTTTTTTCTGGTCTGAAGTCAGACTAAAATGATTGAGCTGTGTTTCCTATGAGGGCAGATAGGCCTAAGCACTCCATTTAAAGCACTTTGATTTTGTTATTTCTAATCTTGAAAGATGAGGCTATCCCCACAGAGCCAATAACCATATATCTAGCTATCAGCTACATTGTATGTTCACATTTCCATTTTACCAGCCTTGTTTGGCTGCATATTTGTAACAGGTTTTCTCTTCAGACTTGATTTTTCTGTATAGTCAAGCTTACTTTTATGTGTGAAGTTTGACTGAATACATTTGAGCTGTGTTTTGAGTCCCAGTAGGCTCAAGCACTTTAATTTCATTTGAAGCAGTTCAGTTCCACCTTGAAATGTGACTGGGTAGCCTCATACAGCTAATAGCCATTGTCTAGCTGTAACTTACAGCTAGACAAAGTCACTTACAGCCTTTGTCTAGCCTGTCAGGCCAGTTTTATTTTAGGCTAAGATTAGCCATAATATGTTAATTTTTGTGAAGTTACTGAAATGATGGAGTCATATCCCTTGAGGCCAAGGGCTAATCTTTTTTTAAATTAATTTTGATAAAGCATAAACTATGCTTCACTATGCTTTGAACTTGAAAATAAAGGGATAGAAATGCAAAAAAAGATTTTGTATCTTGTCATGTCTTTAGACGTTAGGTTACAATACAGTAGGCTCTAGCTCTATTGATGTTAATATGAATAGGCCTAAAGTAACATTTATCATATTTTACTGTTTTTAGCCTTACGCCTATAGCTCAATCAGATACCAGATAAACTTATTGAGCGAAATAAGCTACATTTAGAATGCCAAATCCATATTTCCAGTTATTTTGGTGAGAGTAACTTAAAAGTAATGCAATAGTAGTGTAATGCCTTACATTTCAAATACAGTAATATTATAATGTAACTAATTACTTTGAAATGACAGTAACAAGTAATGCATAATGCATTACCTTTTTGAAGTAACTTGCCCAACACTGGACATATGTAGCGAAAAATAAAAGCTTACAGTGGTTGATAAGTTAATATAAAGTTATTTGATATTTAGCCCCACACTGTAAATGTTTAGCCATAAATAAGTGCCTATGTATGTGGAAATGGCATTAAGTGGAAGGCCCTGTTCCACTTTGTTCTGCCCTTGCACAGTTCATGTGAGAGTTAAGTTTAGTCTTCATGTGTTATATGCTACGGAGAGTGATGATTGTTTTTAGGGCAGTCTCAGGTTCAAGGAAGACCAGCCCGGGGATCCAGGGTGGTAAGAGTTTCTCTTTTCTTATTGGCTTGTTTGTTTTAATCTGTCTTCTGTCTTTTTGTTTTGCTTTTGTTTCAACCATGACCCAAACTTGCACATATGTACTTGTATTTTGCCAACATCCAGGCCCAGTTCCTATTCTTTAGCACAGAGCTATGACTTCCGGTAATGGAATCTTTTGTCAGCTGGAATGTCAAAGGCCTAATGTTTTCGCAAGAATCTCATTTGAATGTTAATTCCCATAAGAGGCTGTCTACCATCGTCTACCGCTTTATCCGCTTTTTTTAATGGGTCATGGGGGGCCAATCCCAGCTGACATTGGGCGAGAGGTCACCCTGGACAGGTCGCAGCCTATCACAGGGCCACATACAGAGAGGGACAACCATTCACTCTCACATTCACACCTACGGTCAATTTAGAGTCTCCAATTAACCTAACCCCATTCTGCATGTGTTTGGACTGTGGGAGGAAGCCGGAGAGAAACTCCACACACCTGGTTAAACTGGGATTTGAACCCAGAACCTTCTTGCTGTGAGGCGAAAGTGCTAACCACTACGCCACCGTGCAGCCCTGAGACGTAAATCGGGCAAATATATCATTCACGATTTGATTGCAAAACCAGGGGACGGCAATTCTGCTGAGAAGAGGGATTCCTTTTGAGCCTTCTGAAATAATGGGATCCCAATGGTAGATATGTTGTTGCAGTGGGCAGATTATTTAATACACCGTTAATACTGGCTAACATCTACGGTCCAAATTGGGATGACTCACAATTTTACAGGAATTTTTTTTCTGCTCTCCCCGACCTTAACTCTTATAAATTGGTGCTGGGTGGGGACTTCACCTGCATTCTTCTTGCTTTGACAGGTCGTATCCGAGGCCAAATAGTACTTTGTCATCATCCGCAGCGGCTATTAACTTCTTCCTTCATTCTTGTGGCCTATCAGATCCATGGCGGACAAAAAACCCTTCTGCTAAACAATTCTAATTTTTTTCCCCCGTACATCAACAGGGAAAGCACCGGGCCCAGATGGGTTTCCCATTGAATTTTATAAGGAATACTCCTCGAAACTTGTACCTATTTTAAAATCTGTATATGATGAAACACTGGCCACTGGAAAATTACCGCAAACACTCTCTCAAGCAGCAATTTCAGTGCTATTGAAAAAGGTAAGGATCCATTGGAGTGTTGATCCTATAGGCCAATCAGCATTCTGTGTTGCGACTGTAAAATATTAAGTAGTCAAGTCATTATTCCTACCATCATTAACGAAGATCAAACCGGCTTCATTCCGGGGCGACAATCGTTTTTTAATGTACGGAAGCTATTCAATGTGCTACTGTCCCCCACATCAATAGAGCAACCTGAAGTTATCCTTAGTCTTGATGCCAAAAAGGCGTTTGACAGGATCGAATGGAGCTGTCTGTTTGCGGCCTTAGATAAATTTGAATTTGGACCGATTTTTTGTAAATTGATTAAAATTTTATATTCAGTACCTATGACTGCTGTCCGAAGAAATGGTTCTATTTCTGAATATATTATGCTTCATAGGGGTACGAGGCAGGGCTGCTGTCTGTCACCCTATTTGTTCGACATCGCAATTGAACCCTTGGCAGTTCCCATCAGATCAGACAACAGCATCAAGGGTATCTCCAGAGGTGATATAAATCACATGAAATCTCTCTACGCAGATGACCTGCTTTTGCAAATATCAGATCCGATAGAAAGCATACCTTATCTTCTCTCCTTGCTGCAGAGGTTTGGGTGAACTTTGAACATCTGCCTTTTAAGGTTGGAAGTGAAAAATTGACTTATCTAGGTATAGAGATGGCAGATTCAGTCAACGCAATTTTTAAATACAACTACAAATCTATGTTAGAACGTACCAAAAATGATCTGGATAGGTGGTCGAAGCTCCCTATCACACTGGCAGGGCGGATAAATTCGGTAAAAATGACAGTAATGCCCAGGTTTCTGTAACTGTTTCAAATGATTCCCATTTTCCTCCCAGTATCCTTCTTCACCCAGCTAGATCGCCTTATCTCCTTGTTTATATGGAATAAGAAACCTGCACGTACGAAAAAAGTAAACCTTGAGAGAGTCAAATCAGAAGGGGGTCTGGGTTTACCCAATTTCCTTTTTATTATTTGGCAGCTAATATTGCCAAACTGACATATTGGATAACCATGTTTGCTGGCAGAGAGGGCCCAATGTGGGCGAAGATAGAGTTGGAATCTATGCTTCCATTTTCTCCAATCTCATTTTTAACTGCTCCTCTCTCACTGAAGGTTGGAGCACACATGTTGAATGCAAACTTAGTGGTTCAATACTCAATTAGGATCTGGGGACAGTTTAGAAAACATTTTAGTCTGAAAAACATCTGTAGTCTCTCTCCAATAATGTCTAACCATCTTTTCGCACCATCTCAACTAGATTTGGCATTTGCAGTTTGGCATAGGAGTGTTTTGGTCTATTTTCAAGATATTTTTGTTGGCGACAGTTTTGCATCATTTGCACGTTTGTGTGAGGATAACAATCTACCAAGATCTCACTACTTTAGGTACCTTCAGGCCCGTAGTTTTGCCTCTAAACATTTTCCAACATGGATTAATCCAATTTAAGGTAGTCCACCGATTACATTACTCCAATGATAGGTTAGCCAAATTGTTTCCAAATGTGGCCCCAACTTGTCCCAGTTGTCAATGTTCCCCTGTTTCATTGGGACACATGTTTTGGTCATGTCCGTCATTGTGCAATTTTTGGACATCTGTCTTTCAATCACTCTCGGCAATAACTGGCAGGATATTGTCTCCTAACTCTTTAACAGCTATCTTTGGAATAGTTGATGATGACTCTGAGTTTTCTCGTCTCCATAAAAAGGCAATTGCTTTTGCGTCATTGCATGCCCGCTGTTTGATACTGCTTAACTGGAAAGGAAAGAGTCCCCCCACTTACATTCATTGGATTAGGGAAGTGATGCTAGGATTATATTTGGAAAAGATTAGGTATACAGTGTGTGGATTGGAAGATAATTATGACAAAATCTGGTCACTATTTATTACCCGTATTAAAAGCCTATCCTTAACCTGATATGCTGTGTCATCCTTATTTTTTTTAATTGATGACGGCTGTCTTTATCTCTTCGCATGAGGGGTCTGGAATGTTGGTATTAAGAATAGCATAATCTAAACGGGTCAGTTTGGGTCATTTGTGTTATGGTCATTTGTGTAATTTGCTTACTTATTTGTTGTTTTTTCTTTTCTTTTTTTAAATTAATATATTTATTTTTTATTTTATCTTTATTTTATCTGTATACATGTTGTTATCTTCAACACTATTTTTATTTACTTTAAATATGCATGTTTGTATATGCATATATGTATTTTCATGTGAGTATCTGTGTATGTTTGTATATGTACATAACTTTTATTCCTTGCAATGTATATATTCCTATTGATAGGAGGACCAAGTAATTTCTCTATGTATGTATGTATGTATATGTACACAATGTTTGTGTATTTGGATGTTTGTTAGGGAATGTCTCCTGGAGTGGATGGGGGGTTTGGAACTTTCGTCATAAATGCTCAACCGTATATTGTTTGATATGTAAAACAGATAAAAAAACCTGTCTGTCACAGTTAACTATAAGGCATTTTGTTGTTCAAACCAAAATGTTTTTCTCTTCTTTTATGCTCTGACGCTTTTTTTTTAAGTTTTAGGGGGTTTTGTGTGTGTGTGTGTGTGTGTGTGTGTGTGTGTGTAAAAACTTGAGTTGTCATGGAAGCTCTTAATTAAAATTCACAAGTCTGAGGAATATAAGCCAGGAAGTATTCAATTAACCCACCAGTATTTGTAGTTTGATACATGGACTGAAAGACAAACTGACAGTTTAATTCCCCAGTGCTGCAGCAGTGTTGTCCTGTGTATGCACAATAGCAGGTAACAATAAATGGAACAGACAGGTCAATATTTATATCACTGACACTGTCAGTGAGCTCCTCTCCACCTGCCACTAACCTGGAGCTTCCATCTTTGATCCTCACAGGAGCACCTATATCATCCATCAGCTTTCTCTGTGTGACACAAACACACATGCACACACTATGGTTGAACCACTGACTTTGAATGATTTATTATATCCCACTGCCCCACTGACATGGTGATGGAGTGTCTGAAAATACGTAACCCACAAATCCTCTGGTGCTAAAACAAACACATACCCTTCATTCTTTTTCCATTTAATGTCTTTGCTAGGTAGATAGCATATTGGTAGGTGCCTGTTGCCATAGTTACATCATCTATTATGGCCTTGCTTTAACCATTTGCCACATGATGTGGATGTTTTGGCTGAACAAGCAGCAAGGGAATGTGGCTGCTGCAAGATTCCATTTGTCATCATCTTTGAGCAGTGGAGGATCCAGAATGAAGGGTGGGAGAAATGGGGGGAAAAAAAGGGAGACAGAAACGAAGGTAAAAAGGGGACTGAGAGAGACAGAAATAGCAAAAACACGGAAAAGTGGCACACATGGAATAAGTGGATTGTAGAAAGTTGAGGGAATAAACAAAGTGGAGGAAGATGAAGAAGGCCCAGGAGATGACGAAGGATGGTGAGAGCTGGAGAGACCGAATGGCAGGTAATATTATGTGGATTCAGGGGTGTTGGAGGAACAAGGACAATGCTTATAGCTCTCTGCAGTGCAACTGTTTTACCCCGATCCCTCCGACATTAAAGCTCGGAAGACGCTCACTTAAAAAAACCCCGATGAAGGGTTTATACATAAATGTAAAGGTTCTGGTGCCTTCTGAGTGGATGAAGGACTATTGATCTCATTCTGGCCTCATCGTGTTCATTGTCATTAACTCGCATACGGTCTTCTGTTATTGTAGCCAAATAAGCTCTTATATACTGCATATTTTACACATTAACTCCATTATTCAAGCATTGTTGAGGGACATTTTAAGCCATTGTTTGGATAAAAGTGTTTGAGAGGTTCTGAGAGTTAAATTACCCACTGAAACTTTGACTTGAAAGCAGATGGTGCAGTCATGTAAAAAAAGCCAATCTTGTCTCATTACACAATATGAATTGATTTGTTCTTGTCCATGTGTACTTGCATTTTTAAAGACAGTGATGGAAAAAGTAAAATCCTTTCAATAGAATAGAAGCCTTTGTTGTCATTGTACATGAAAACATGCAAAGGAATTTGGAGAGCTCTTGTACAGCTGCACTTAAAACCTCAAAAGGCATGGATGGGATGCCTTTATGTCTTCCTGTCACCTTGTCGTCCAATGGCTGCTGTCAGCGCCCCCAGATATTTCTGCAAGAGCTGTGTGGGGAAGCATGAGTTTGTTGTCTGGACAAATAAAAATTCTGACATTGTTTGACAAGCCAACAAGACATTGGTTTGAAATGTACTGACGTCATAAGGTACAATGACATTTTCTCCAGGTGAAAACCACTTTCAGACACGTTTTGTTAACATAGTTTGTGTTGGCAGTCATCTTCCTGAAATGAGAAATCACACACTGAAAGTTTCAATTTTCCAGATGACAACAGCAACTGTAATTAACCAACAGAAAATTACTACCAACATCCAGCATGTTACTTTGTGCAGATGCGCAAATGTGATATAAACAGTGATGTGTTGTGTTTGGAAACGGGAGAGAGCACTCTCACCGGCTGTTTAGTTATTGATCCTCCCGTGTTCTTTCATACCTGACTACAGGGCAGTTACCCTAAACCCAGGGCTTATGTGACCATTTCTTAAGACATGTCACAAATTAGCAGCACGCCTGACATTACCACTGACCAACATCAGTTCCTGCTGCGCTGTTGCTGCCTACTGCTCCTACAGTGAGGTGTGCTCACACAGAGAGAGAGAGGGAGAGAGAGAGAGAGAGAGTGTGTGTGTGTGTGTGTGTGTGTGTGTGTGTGTGTGTGTGTGTGTGTGTGCGCCTGTGCGAGAAGTAGAGAGAGAAGATGAAGGACAGAGAGGTGAGAGAAAGTGACAGAATGAGGTGTGTTCTCTCTCTCTCTCTCTCTCTATGTCTATATCTCCCTAGACTTGCTGTTGTGGATTAATACCTGCCAGTCTCCACCTCTCACTGTACGAAAGGCTTGGTAATGGGACGTAACTAAGTCTGTGCATGTGTGTGTGTGTGTGTTGGTTGTTTAAGTGCAGTCAAAGCTGTCACTGCTCAACCTTGTCTCCGCTGACGAGTACGTAGGTGCCATTCCACCTAACAAGAGGAACCTTTGATTAGTGTGAACAAGCTTAAGTGATATTTTTTTTCCACAGCAGGCTTTCTTGCTGCACAGTTGAACCTGTGCAGAGTGAAAAAGGTGGCCTACAGAAACAGTATTCAAACCAGTGTTGAGACGACTAACCCTCAATCTAGCCTCCTAAATTGCTATCAAACTTCACCAGATTGATGGATTTAACTTTAAAATGTACAAAATGTTCTAACCCCCGAACCCCCAAGAGGGTCTGATGTCCACCCCTCATAGTGTCTTGAAAACCTATGACTACAACGGTGGGTGCACTTACTATGGGATAAACCTAAGTGACCTCTTAGATGCCCTTCTGAAGACTAGTTCCTCATACTTGATGCATTATAGCTTTTTTGCGCGTTGGTGGGGCCCCATGTCATGCAGTAGGTGCCCTTTTTTTTCCCCGCCCCTTCCCCTAAAACAGCCAGAGTCCACCACTGGTTGAGACTCATGTTGATGTCTTCTTTTGTTTCCCAAATTTAATCACCATATTTTGTCTGATTTCATAGAGTTGTAGGGAGGATAATGGTCACAGTGGCACCTATCATCAGACACTGCTCTAATCACTTGGATCAAAAGTACTGGACTGAATGAGGGTGGAACACATCACAGCGGAGTGTACGGTAAACACATGGTGCGAACACTGCTGTTTAAATCTATTTCTTACCTTTATTTTAGCAACCAACATCTAAGGGCTGAGATGGATTCATGCGGCCTTTACATGGTTTTTCATTTTTTGAAATCTTATTAGGAGACACATTTTATGACATTTTAAGCAGGGTTGTGTTCACAAAACAAAACAATAGTATGTCTTTAAAGCTGAAGAACAGTGACCTTGGTTCATCTATCCAGTCATGAACAATCATGACAACATCAGCCTTGAAATATCAAGAATGATACTGCAGACCAAAAAATCTCCCAAACTGAAATGTGGGATGACAAAATGACAAAATGTCCTCCTCCAGATGATGACCTTGCTTTTGTTTTCAATAGCTATACATAGCTACATTCTAAATGTTACATTTTCCATTCAAACCATGCATAGACATATAAACACGCACCAATGTGATCATTAATAGTACAGATTATTAATTATTGTTCTCCTCAAGCTATAAAACTCACTAAGAGCATGTGCATGAATGTAAGAACTGCTAATCGACAATCCTGTACACTCACTGCAGTATCACATTTTACTCCCCCCCTCCAACACTGTTCAACTCCAGGTAGCTGCATAGTGGATGTCACTGCTCATGAGTTATTTGAACTAAAGCATTTTTTTCACATTGCTTCTGCTACAGATTAATGGCAGTGCTACTGAGTGAAGCGAGTAAGTGTACTGTTATGAACTACCATGTCACATTGACCTTGTCAATCGCACAATAAATCTCAGGTGGCACAACCCCTGCCATTTTTATTTTTCTCATATACTGTGATATGCTCACATTCCAGTTAAGATGCTGTATAGTACTATATATATATACATACACACCTCTGCAGCAGTTGTTACTATATTGTTTCCTGTAACCATGCACCCGCACCAAACCTTATTTTGCTGCCCTCAAAGTAACAATGAACGAATCTTGAATGTCAGAGCATGCTGACAGAACATCAGTTCCTCTGACGGCCTGAATAGGTCTAAGACGTTGTCCTGTCTGAGCTAAACATAGATTTACTAATTAAATTAATCTAGATACCGGATGTCGCCCAGACAAGATGGTAGTGCCATTTATTTCTACGAAAGTTGCTCACCCAGCACATTTGCCCAAAAAAAATTCTAACTTCCACGTTACTTCCTGGACGTGGGCTAACTGATTCTGCGCAGTAATGTCTCTCCAATCATGCCTCTGGGTTATGAGGACGAGCGAACCACGTTCTGGATCTCGCTCTGCACGTCCATGAATGCTACGCGATGCTACGCCACATCCTATGCTAGCGGACTTCACGGATGTTTACTCAAACTTCTACGGGACTCGTCTTGGATGTGAAACCGCCGATGTATGCAGACGGCAACAGCGACCAACCACATGAGAAGTAAGTTTATATTAAATCGCTAAAATCCATTTCATGGTTAATACGTGTTAAATATTAACCAGTGAAAACGAGTCACTGGATTCTCCACAACAAACCACAACCATGCAAGAAGAGTTCATACTGTCTCTCGGTTTTTATTGACACACTGATGCTGAGTGTGTGTGTGTGTGAGAGAGAGATAACTACAACGTGCTGGATAAAGTTATTATAGGGTCTTTATAAATACGCTTTTTACCTGTTTATATTGAACAGTATATTTGTACAACATGTCTTCAGGGTATTGTTAATGCTGATATGTGTGTCATGGTTCTCCACAGCTGTCTGCTGCAGTCAGGGCTGAGCTGAGTTCATCATGCAAGCAAGACTTTTCTTCAGTGCAACACCTTGTCCTCCCACAGTCACTTGACCTGTCAGGACTTTATTTGTTTATTTTGCAGCATATCAGATGCAATGTGTTGATTTAAACCAGTTATACACTGATATTTTGTCTTTGATTATTTGAGAAGTCTTTTAGGAGCCTCATCACTTTGATCCACCTCAGCTTTTTGATTTTCACTTCAATAACGTCTCTGTCAAAGACGAAACTGGATTTAATATTATGAAATTTTAAAAAAAGGTGAAGAGCCACATGTAGTTTGTCCAATAAATGCTGATGAGAATGTCACATGTATGTTTACTGTATGTGGACTGAAGTTCAGGAAATATGATCGGTGTTCAAGATGGATTAAAAATAATAAAATTTTCGTTTTGTAAGTTAAACTCAACTTATTAATGGTGATGAATAATTTATATTTTTGATGTTCATAATTAATTTGATGTCACAACTTCATCAGACTTCCATATGTAGATGAATTGAAGGCTGCATGTGACTCTTATGAAACAGTTCCACGCAGCGACGAGCGGATCACAACCATCCGACCAACATGTATTTTAACTCCGTTCCGCCTAACATCAGTCTGCAATACCAGACTGACTTCCACTCACTCGTACTACGTTTACCATAACTGAGCAACAATCATCATTCCGGGGACGTGACGTGACCGCCCGTACCCAGCTTGCACCTCGGCCGCATTGGATTTTCGCTGCAGTACTACGGACTGGCCAACATGTGTTTTTTGCTTCAAGGCTGAGCGAAGTACCCGGGCCTGGAGCTAAATCAGCCTTGACATTTGAGGCTGATTACAGCTGATTCAGGTGTGTATTCAAAAGTCCTTTGAATTCCTTTCAATCCATACAGGTCATGATGTCCTGTTTATTTATTTAATCCAGCCAAGTCATTTTGATTTGGACTGCATATCTTGGGGAACAATTTGTTACAGCAGAAATATCTTTGTGTCATCTTACAAACCTCAAATACATACGTTTACAAAATGCCTTGGTTACCAGTATTGTGAAGCACAGCTGTGAACTCACAGAAAGCTATCACAGGTGTTTGTGAAATCTACAGGTATTCCTCCTTTCACAGACTGGCTCAGGGAATGTGAAAAGTAAAAAATAAAAGGGAACAAGTAAAACAGTGGGGTGTGGGAATAAGCAAGTTTATCATGAAAGCAACGTATGCATGAGTGTCATGTGTGCTGTGAAGGTGTTGCATGTGAGCCAAATATGAGTTGGAAGAGAAAGAGGAAGTGAGCACAAGGGCCAGCTTTTATAATCTAGGAGGCGAAGGTGAACTACATCTCTGCATTACCTCCCATGACTGGTAAGACCCAATCAGCAAAGAACTGTCATGATTTGGATGGCTCCTCCTGGTTTAAACTCATTCTTGTCACTCCACTGTGTAAGAAAGACCATTTTTGTATTTGAACCAAGTAACCTCTGCATTTGGGTAGTTGGGCACTAGTTGTGACAAGAATGTTGGTGACTATGTCGCCGTTTCCACAAATCACATTTCTCCGTCCTGTTAAACAAAACAAAAAACAGGAACAGTTACCCAGGGTCAGTCCATGATGCCAGAGTGCTTAAAAACAACCCTGTGTATGCTATTCCGGAGTCGTGCTCGCGCTGCACCGTCGTCTTGTCTCTTCCCTCCGGCATTGTTGATGTTATCGGCGCAGCGAGCTCAATGAATCATGGTAAATATTGCTCGGGTAGTGACCATCAGTTGTCCACTACGTTTCACGATGCATTCTGGGATACAATCAGTGCACTATATAGGGTATATGAAATTTCACTAAGAATTCAGTAACCACTACAAGATGGCGAAGGCACTATATAGTGCACTATATAGTAATTAGGGGGTGATTTCGGACACAGCCATAGACTAAATAGGCACAAGCGGGCACAGGTAATGAGACACAGGTGAGACACATCAGGAACAGGTGTGGACAATCACAGGGGCAGGAGACAGGAAAAGTAAAGTCAACAGACAAGATAGGGAAACAGGATGTGCAGAGACGAGGCAAGAAACTACAAAGTAAAACAGGAAATGGCAAACATAATACAAGAAATAATGGTTAGCAAAAGTAACTTCAGAGGGGACACAAGGAATTGGTAAAACCAAGCATGACTAAATGATAACGTCCACAAGGAAAACAAGTCTTTTAACAAGCTCACAGTTCACCACAAGCTCATGATCCTCCAGGATCATGACATCTATGGCTCATATCATCAGCTAAAAGGAAAACCTGTCCTGTTAAGCTCATAATGCTCTGTTCAAATATTCAATAGTGCAGTAGGGAGCTCAAAGATGAAGAGGGGTGAAGGGTAAAAAAAATCCTATAGTTACTGGCATCACTCAGTTTTTCCCTGCTGGCTGGCTGGGTCAGAGGGGAGTACAGCAGGTTTTTTTAAGTTAATCAGACGGAAATTCAATTAGTTGTCCATCTAGCAGTAGTAGGTGGTGATAGTGTCGGTCACGCATACCTTGCCGGACCTGCTTGTCTCTCTATGTGTGTATGTGTGTGTGTGAGTGAGTGGGCATATGTACTTCCTTTGTCCCTACAACCCAGTAATAGGTATAAAGTGTCCTGAGTTCACTGGTGAATGATTACATTAAAGATGTAGAGAGAGAATGACAGATGGAGGGAGGGAGGGAGGAGAAAATAAATGATGGCAGTCAGAAGGAGCCAGGGTGAGACGGACAGAGGAAGTGAGGCAGAGAGGAGAACGTGGGTTTTTGCAGAAATCTGTCAGCCCTTCTTCTCATACTTCCTTCGGGAATTTGTGACGCTATTTGCAACACTAACAGCGCACACACACACACTGTGTGAGACTGCAATAACAATGTCTGTAACCTGTGGGACTCTTCAGGGAAATAAGCTTTTGTGGCCTTTTTTGTTTGAGTTTTCAGTTCTCACACTGCAGGCTAAATGAAGGTAAACCCTTCTGGAGACGGCTGCAGCTGCCTCAGGATCAGCAGTCTCCAATAGGGTCTGCTCTGAATGATGTTGTGTAAGACACCTACTGCGTGACTGTACGTATGTTTTTTTGCAGCGGTTTCAAATTGCAGTTTTGAGTTTATCTTTGAGGCTATCCACACAGTAAAGATTGCAAGACCTGCTAATATTGAACAATTCTACAACCCCCCATGTTCCATTAATGCCAATATTTTCCTACAATATATTCTGCATGGTAACTGTGAATGGTTACAGCTAGGTACATTAGGGTTATGACAAATTAATTAGTGTTGGACAACTTATTATGGTTCCATGTACTGTTCACTTATTAAAATGTCTACAAATGACCACACCTATGCTATATATTTTGTCGAGTTGGGTACTTACATTATCTAAATTTTTCAACTTGGATAAATCTGCAATTTAAATCAATCAATCCATTTAATTTGGCTTCCAGTCAGTTGAGTTATGGGGAAGTTGAATATGTGCACTTTCTCTACAGTATCCTGCTTTTATCAGTCACATGCACATCTTGCTGATAAAACTCAACTGACACTGGGCTTGTATTATTTGTCTGAATTCAACTAGCCCTGAAGTGCAAACCACAACAGCAAATCACACAACACGACAGCATTGGTGAGACTGAAACGGAAAGGGTAGGTGCGTATTGGACACTGATCTTCCTCCTGATTGGTTGAGCTGTCTGTCATTTACAATGCTTAAGTGAACGTTCGCAGTATAATAGAAAGGGGAAAGGTACTGTGTAAAGAGAAGCACATAAAGATAGGAGCTATTATATGTATTGCCCTCACTGCGTTATCACTCCGCTATGTTCGTGATAGCCTGGCCATAACACTGGCTCGGGACATCTAGATAGCTAGCGGTTAACGACCGCAGTAAAGTTAGTTTCAAGTTGGATACAAAACTAACTTCACTGCGGTGACGTACCGGGCCGGTGTTATGGCGATTTCTGCTTCTATCGAGCCAAAACGACCCAAAATATGAGGTGGAAAAAATCATAGATCGGCAGAGGCTACTAACGTCACCGCGGTGAAGTCAGTTTTTTATCCAGCTTGAAGCTAACTTCACCGCGGTCGAGAACTGCTGGCTTGCTAGACGTCCCGGGCCGGTGTTATGCCGTGACTATCAAAAACATAACGGAGTGATAACGCATGAGGGCAATACATACTTATAATTAGTGAAAACTGACACTTATAAATACAATGATGTTATTAATAATAATAATAATAATAATAATAATAGTAATAATAATAATAATAATGACGGTTTTGGATCCTGCAGCTCTTGGGTCAGATCTACTAGGAGAGAGAGAAAACAGAGTACATGTAATGTAGATAAATGGTGGCAGAGAGAGAGAGGTCGAAAAAAGTGGGAGAAGGAGAGAGAGAGGGAGAAGAAGAGAACGGGAGAGGGAGAAAGATACTCATGATATAAGTTCCCCCAGCAGTCTAGGCCTATAACAGTATAATAAAGAAATGGTTTATTAAACACTTGAGCAGTTCTAACTATAAGCTTTATCAAATAGGAAGGTTTTAAGTTTAACTTTTAATGTAGAGAGGGTTTCTGCCTCCCTGACACAAACTGGGAGCTGGTTCCAGAGGAGAGGAGCCTGGTGGCTGAAGGCTCTGCCTCCCATTCTACTTTTACAGACTCTGGGAACCACAAGTAGTCCTGCATTTACAGAGCGAAGTGATCTACTGGGTCTACTGGGATAATATGAAACTATGAGCTCTGTAAGATATGATGGAGCTTGATTATGAAGGGCTTTGTAGGTTAGGAGCAGTATTTTGAATACTATTCTGAATTTTACAGGAAGCCAATGCAGAGATTCTAACACTGGAGAAATATGATCTCTTTTTTTAGTTCCTGTCAGAACTCGTGCTGCGGCATTTTGGATTAACTGGAGGCTTTTCCAAACACTTATTGGGGCATCCTAGCAGTAATGAATTACAGTAGTCCAGTCTAGAAGTAACAAATGCATGGACTAGTTTTTCAGCATCCTTTTGAGATAGGATGTTTCTAATGTTCTTGATATTGCGCAGGTGAAAGAAGGCTGTCCTAGAGACTTGTTTTATGTGTGAGTCAAAGGACATGTCCTGGTCAAAGGTAACTCCAAGGTTTCTCACAGTGGAGCTGGAGGCCAAGGTAATGCCATCCAAGGTAACTATATGATCAGATAATGTTTCTCTGAGGTGTTTAGGGCCGAGTATAATGACCTGAGTTTTTCCTGAATTTAGAAGTAAAAAATTACAAGTCATCCAGGCTTTTATGTCTTTAAGACAATCCTGAAGTTTGTCTACCTGATTAGTTTCATCTGGCTTTATAGATAAATACAGCTGGGTATCATCAGCATAGCAATGGAAATTGATGTGGTGTTTTCTTATAATATTGCCTAAAGGAAGCATATATAAAGTAAAAAAACTATCGGTCCCAGTACCTGTACCTTGTGGTACTCCATGTCTCACTTTTGTATGAATGGAAGATTTGTTATTAACGTTAACAAACTGAAATATATCAGATAAGTAGGACTTAAACTATTCTAGTGCATGAAAACAACAATAGTATTGAGCAGGTTGAGCATTGTGGCCACATACTCCTCCTGTTTAGTCTGTACCAATGTTGGCTGATCTAACTGTCTGTAATACTGAGTAATCCTGTTAGACTTGTTGGATCTTGAAAGCTCTGGAGCAGGTACTTACCGACTTATGTTGTTTTTGTTGGTCCAATAATTGGAAAGTTGACATTCTGTTTGTGTGCGTTTTCTGGTCAGTCCTCTAGGTCTCTTTCCTTGTTGACTGATCAAACCTGACAGACTTAAGAGGACTCTTGATATTTCATGGTGTTTCGAGCCTGCCTGCGGCACCAGTGACAAAACTGGACAATCTGATGACAATGAGCTTAAAGGGCAACTCTGCACTCACAGGCACACACTGTAGTTCTGACAAGGTGTTGATGGTTGTGTTGTTTTGAAGGTCAACAGCCTGTTGTGCGATGCTCTATATTACCGCCAGGCTCAGTTTTTTTTCCTTGTGCAACCGTGTCCGCCCGTGATTCTTCACACTGATGTGTTTTCCTCAGCTCCTTGGCTTTTCCTGATGACATTATGCATTAGTACCATTAACCTTTTGGAAATAAGATCCTTTCCTGTAAATGGACAAGTGGCAACTATATAAGCTTTACATTTTGTTTTAGAGGGACCCACAGTAAATTAATGCAGATAGGCCTACAGAGATTATATGTGGGTTACAGAAGGATTCTATTTGACTTAGGCTACTAACATAGATTCAGTGATGCACCTCTGATGATCATTTCTGCCATCATGTTTTAGACAATTCAGGTGGAATTACTCTACAAATGAACAGCCAACGTGATTTGTAACCATTGCACTCACTGATGTTTGAACACCAGAGGTGTACATTCAAAGATAGTCATTGACAGTATTTGCTTCCTCAGCTGCCCCTCTGCCTGTCTCTCTAACTCATTTGTTAACTACTTGGGATTCACCACAGCATGACATGACTGGCATGTTAATAAAACACACTATCATCACGTTTTGTGTGTTTATATTACCCTACCAGTAGCCTTTTCCCTATACAATGAGTCCATCTGAACTGCCTTTGGAGTTGCACTTTACACATGAGTACCAATAGCAATGTCGTGGTTGTCATTTCTAGTCATTAAAGCTGCACTAATCAATATTTTTATATAAACAATGGGTAAAATGTTTATGTGTAATGTAAACAAGATCACTCAAAATTAAGAACCCACAGAGTATATTCTCCCAACTAAGCAGTTCCTTTCAGCTCTACAGAGCAAGTTGATGTCTTTCAGCTCATTATTTTAGATTTATAGCAACTTTACTGTTCTGGCTTGGTCTCACTGCTGTCAGCAGCAGGGTGTGATTTGTGAAAAAGCAGAGGGGGGGACTCTATCATGTCTCACGGGTTGGCTTCGAACCCCTGACCCCCCCATGGGAGAAGGGCGCTCTACCAAGGGATCTAAAAGTCCTGAGCCCTGGCATTATTCGCTAGCACGTATCTTAACGTGTCCACGAGTGACGTCTACACACACACACAGCACTCACTCAACTGGCTGGACACTGTTACACAAGCACAACAAAACATGCAAGAATGAAAGCATCAAAATATTCGTGCTTGGTGACATTCTGAAAATGTTTGCCAAAAAAAACTTCATATGATGATATGTAAGAGTTGTGTTTACCGCTTGTATAACTTCCCCAATTAGCCTGTGGTGGAAATTCTTCTGCTGTGAGTGTCCTTGTCTTTGTTTAATTCCCGCGTTTGTATGTGTGTCTGTTTTTGTGTGTGTCTGTTTTTGTGTGTCTGTGTGGTGTGGTGTGCTAGATCACAGGAGTATGTATGCCTTTCATCCTTTACATCAACCGGATTGCTAATTAACAATTATCGCGAATAGGAATGAACATTAGTGAACACATAAATCTGATAAGTAAATACACACAACTCCAACACTAACAGAGAGTGCATTGAGGCATGGCCCTAATCTATTTTTCCATTACAAGCCAAATAAAAATGGCTGCACATTTAAGAAAGGATTTTCATGTTATCAGAGAAAGGATCAATCTTTCATGAATAGCAATCTAAGGCCTTCAAGAATTCAAGGACATGGATGAGGATATTTCTACTCCAAAACATGTCGTACATAAAAGGGAACAAAATGAGATTTGGGTAACAGCAATGATAAAATCGAGAAAAAAAGCATGCAATAAAACACTGTTAAAAATAAAAACGTATTGGTGAATGAATTTATGAAAAGAAGTATAACGTAAGCAGAGTGTGAGGATAGGAACAGTACTATTAAAATCCAACATTTCAGCAAATGTCCTGATAGTGTCAAGTGAGAAGCAACAACTGTTCAGTGACTTTTCAGTCCTAAAGTGCAGAATTTATCAGTAATTAGTAAACTAATTTCAGCACGGCCCTGTAATAGTAATGCAGTCAGGATGTCAGTCTCACAGCATCCAGGAAGAAGCAGTTCCTCAGCCGAGTGGATCTGACCTTGATGCTGCGTAGGATCGTGCCTGAAGGGAGGGGGGTAGACAGTCCATTGGCAGGGTTCCTCATGATCAACTGAGCTGTCCTTACCACCCACTGCAGTGCCAGTCTGTTTGAAGCAGAGCAGATACTGCAAATGGCCTTTGACTGAGGTGCCAACGCCTGCACAGTTAAGATCCCATATTGTACACCTTTCTGGTGTTTTATTTTAAGTTTTGATATCCTTAAAGCTGCTGTCGGTAGGATTGAGAGAAGTGCGGAGATAGTCTCAGAATTAAAAATCCAACAACTCCTGCTCCCTACCCCTCCCTCTCCGATGCACCTCGGTTCTGCCTCCACAGCTCCTCCCAGTCTGCCGTGCCCTCGCAGGCTACCATGGCAACTAGTAATGCGCGATATAAACGATATTCGATATAAACGATAAAAAATAGCCTACGATAGAGATTTTAATTCTATCGCTTTATCGTGATAATACATGTTGATGATGCAATCTACCTGCGACCGCGAGATTTAGAGCCACGAGGTGCAACTGGATGCAACGCATCAGTAAAAACGGCTGAAAGCGAAACGGAGGAGCTGGTGAAAATGACCGGTGCAACTTCAACCATTTGGAATGGTTTGCACTAAAGGAAAGAAACCTTATACTTGACACTTTTTCTTTGTTAAAGTCTCTGCAGCTAATTCTAACTTGAATTTTTCATTTGTTGAATTTTTTTTTGTCCTTGAATTTTATTTATCTGCAACATTATGTTGTATGTTTGCTGTTCTTGCACAGTAAATGTTCTCAAAACTACATATTATGTTTCTTTCTTCCTTTTTTTTCAAAAACATTTGGCAGTTTGGCTGTCCTTAGGGTCTGTGTAACCTGTTTTGAAATGGTTCTATTATAATTTACATATTGTGATATATATCTTTATCGCAAGAGGCTGCGATGTATATCGCCGATATGGATTTTAGGCCATATCGCCCATCCCTAATTGCAACTGCCAATCAAGGTACGTAACATGACATTCCCACCGGTAAGAAGCTCACACAGACTACTGTCGACATTGCTAGACAATAACAGGTCTTTTAGTTACCGTTGCCTCACATCATTATCTGAATTTTTGTGAAAACAATATTGTCAGTTTTTGAACGTAAGCTACCGTAAATCAGTATATTGTTGTATATTTGCTTGTTTACGTACCTAGCGTTAGCTAGCACATTAGCTACATGGTAGACCTGTAAATTAAGGGGCTTTATCTTCGCATACATCATTTGTTGCTGTGCAAGTTGACTGATGCCTTTTATCTTTATTTAATAACATTATTAGAGCTCTGAGACTGGTACACTGGACTCCGAAGAGGAAGTAACACGTCTGCTTCGACGAGTAGACAAGCGAGGAGAAGAAGGCGTCGCCTACGAGGCAGCGGCCATGGGAGATGGGGCAGAGGTCGGCGTGTTGCCCCGACAATTGTTCGGCAGGATTCTCGTTCTAGACCTCGGCCATGTCCTCGCCGTGTGTTCGTTTATTCAGAGGGAAAAAACAGTCATGAGTTCAATGCATTCAATCAAATCATGTTTATTTGCTCCAAGCAATAACAGTACTTACAGAGTCTCTGGGTTTCTGTCTCACGAGTCACCAACCAGGGCTGGATCGCTCAGAGGACAGGAACCTGGTACAATAGTTCATTCGCTATTTATCCCGCGTGGTGGGTGCAGTCTGTGCGTGGGCGAAACGCCTGACTATGTGTCTGGACTTATCGTCATCGTTATTGTGTAATTATTTTGCTGTCCTAGGCTAAATTTGGTCTGGACAGACCATCTTGTGACATCTACTGTCTGTATGTTAATTAGTCTAACGCACGTAGTGCAGGCTGTGCAAGATTTGTTATAAAATCTTAAGTTTAACGTATGTCAAGCTTTATAGGTGTCAGTATTTATTTAGCTATATCTTATTCCATTATGTAGCTATATGTCATTAGTTAGCTATATGTTAGTTCAGTGCAAAGTGTTATTTCAATGCAACAGTACAAAATGTTATTTCAGTACACACCCGAGGACCTGGGAGCCGAAGACATAGCTGATCTTCAGTGATGAGCCAGTTGGTACCTGCTGCTTGCACTGGTTTAATCCCAAGATAGTTTAGCTTCAGTTGCCTTTGCTAGATGTAAATAGTGTGCTGTGCAATACTTTTTTTTTTCATTTCATTTATTTATTTCAAATGCAACCTCAGTATTTGCCTTGCAATAAAGTGTATTTTTGTAATTGGTTGGTTTCTCATAGCATAAATATACAACTATGTGAAGATTACTTCATTTTTTAATCAATATACTTTTTTGAATCAATTCAAGGCATTACAAATATATTAATTTGTGGTAATCAGATTCACTGGTTCAGTACTACCGATGCAATATCTCAAAGAAAAGCATAACAAATTTATCGAAGTCAATGATGTAATATTGTCAAGCTTTATTTTGCACATGAATAAAATACAGGTGTGTTGACTATTCCTTCCTCAGCTGTCTCCCCAGCAAAGTCAGCATCTGTGGAGAAAAGCAACATGAGTGTGTGAAACTGACCAGGAAAAAATATTCCTCCTTACAAATTCATCACAAGTCGAAATACTATGATGGGTACACATCATTTGAGTACATAATCTGTAATCGTGATTATCAGTGTTGAACAAAATGTCTAATTACGTGCTGTTCACGTACTACTGCTTGGTTTCAATGCAGAGGCGATGTGCATTTTACTTTTCCCCATGGCCAAAGTGGAGTCTTGCTTAGGGAAAACACTCACAGGAACTTTACCTCTTCTTGAAATGCTGCTGCGTTATTGATAGACACACAGGAGATTACACATATAAAAATAAATAATTTGACAGTCTGCTCTACAGTGATAAATAAATATGTAAGTGATGAGTGCATTGTAAATTCAGTACATGAATGTGACTGTAGCCACTGCTGGGAATACTTAGCATTTAGCATAGCACGGGATGCTACTTTTGGTGATACATAATGTTGCTAACTAAAGAGTACGACACTGATGGGGGTGCATATAGCCGCGAGAGCACAGGCAGCACTGTGAACCTGGCAACTAGTAGTCTGATTACAATAGCACAGTAGCATACGGTATGGTCACAGAGTGCTACAATAACATGGAAAAAACAAGATAAATGAAACAGGGATAATTACCGGTGAAGCAGAACGCATCGTTTGTGAACCCTTTCTATGGCGTTAGTTTAGTCTCAAAACTCGCGAGCATTTGTGCTCCGCGCGCTCCTCACTCGCAACTGCTGAACTCGCTCGCTCGACTTCACAACACGCGCGCTCAACGAGTTGAGTTTTGAGACTTTGGAGGCGGGATCAGTGACTGATGCTCCCCTCCGTTGATTGGTCACTTCTCTCCAGTCCCCAGTCTATCACAGCAGGATCATCAACGATGTGTCGGGAAAATGTCAGAGTTAGAGAAAAGAAGTGCATTGATTCTTCCATTATAATACATGTGTCGTAGGCTTATAGACTGTGGACAGCAGCAGTATGTATGATCTACATACTTTTCGGTATTGCTGCTCTGTCATCTGTGGAGTCACTCCGATGTTGACATCTGCTCGATCTGCTTCCTTCTTTTTTGCTCGTGATCTTTGTCGTTCATGCAGTCTCTGGCAAAGGAGGTGAGCAGTCTTTTCGATTCTTGCCGTTACTCTGCCACAATGTTTTAATTCCAACTCCGCTTCTTCTGCTGCTAGCTCCTCGTAGCAACGTGAGCTTGGTCTTCCCCGAGTGAGTGAGGGACTGAGCAGCACTGTGCTGCTCGTACCCGGATGATTGACAGAGCGGAGAGACGCCCTCTGGCTGTGAGCCAGTGTAACGCAAAGTTACAAGAACTGCTGGATTATGCAAATAACCCAGCTGGCAAACCAGAACGCACCATCCAGGACTGTCATTCTTGGGCGACTTGGTTCAAAGGGGCAACGCCCGACGCATCTACACACACGTGATGGTGGGGGGGGGGGGGGTCAAGACCCTTGCTCTACTTGAGTCCGGCTCTGAGATCAGCCTCATGAATTCTGATACCTTGGGAGAGGTCGCCAGGGCAATGATCGCCCTTGGGTAGCCACTGCAGATCGAGTCCTGCAATGTAAGCATCACCAGCTACACGCAGGACAGGTCACCCATCACCCGACATGCATGACCTAACTTTTTGTCCATCCCATCTTTATCTGTACAATCGATACAGAACCCCTTCTTATCGGCCAGGGCCTGCTGGATCGGTTAGCTCCACTTATCGACTGCCATCGTGGACACGTGGGCTCAGGTCGAAACCCCAAGACCACTTGGCTTGAGGGACGGGTGACCCATCCCAGACAGACAAGTTGCTGCCATCCAGGAGTCCAGAGGACCCCTGACAATGCTCATGCCTTTTCCAGAGCCTGATCCTGGCTCTGATCCTTCCATGCCTGCGAGCCCTCCGTCCCTGAGGACGGTGACCGAGACTCCATACAAAGCAATGAGTCATTCCTTTGTTCGTTGAAAAACATGAAGACATCTCTGTACAGCCCCCGAATGGCCGGAGGGGTACATATCAATTGCACCGCAAGTCCAGATGTGCTCCTGGCACTCTGGTCTGAAAAGACAGCCATCAGCCAGGACCACTACCATGACGTGTCAACACCAAACTCCTCCGTTCTCTGCACAGCAAACTCATCGCCTGCTCTCAGCGGAAACACCACAAACCCCCCTCAAAGCGATTGGGGTGTGCGCTGTCTCCGTAAGCATCAGAAGGAAACAGGTGGTGCATTTTGTGAGCGTGGTGCCTCGACTCAACCCTCCTATCTTTGTAGGGGCTGACCTTTTGGTCAGACTCAGCGTTCAGCTGGACACAGTGAACCAAGTCCTGTGGTCCCAGGCTAGCACTGAGAGACACCCTCCTCTCTCTGAACCAGACACATGCTGTCAGGTCAAACCATCCCCCAGGCATGTCAAGTTGCGAGCGAAGTCGACTTGACTATCCCTGCTCGAACAACAGGCATCCCCATCCGCTTGGTGATCCTTAAGGGACAGAAGATCCCTGGCACACAGGTATTCTTCCAGCCCTTACCGCGCTTCGGTGAGCTCAGACTATCCATCTGCGGCACACTGGGAACTGGAGGCGACATGGTCGTATACGCTCTGGTGGCTCAACCAGGAGATCCATCCTCAAGGTGCACTGAAGCCTGCTCTCCAGCAGAGCAACTGTTATCAACTTTGAGTCCGAAATTGATCAGCTAAAGCTGATGCGCTGACAACGAAGCAAGAGAGAGATAAGCTTCGGAAGTTATTCCATGACTTCCAGCACATTTTCTCTAAGGACTCTCAGGACTGTGGAGTCACCGACTTACACACAGTCCACATCCCCACTGACCCGAACGCGCAACCAACGTTCGTACGTCCGAATTTCCTCTTGCTGCCTACGAGTCGATCCAAGAGATCCTCGACAAATTGCTGCAGAAGCAAATCATCAGAGCATAATTCTACTTCACCAATCTGGCCAGTGCTGAAACCAACTGGCAAGTGGCGGCTCACCATCGACTACCGTCCACTGAACAAACAAGTTCCACCATGAGACAGTACACATGGAACCGTTGATCTTTGGGTATTCGAACTCCCCAGCTGAGTTCAACATCTTTCTTCACAAAGCCATGAGCGACACTGCTGCACGCGGTAACCTCATCTATGTGGACGACATCCTTATGAGGAGCAGGACGTTTGACATACACCTGACCGAGATCCGACATGTGCTCAGCCAACTTCCTGCCGCAGGAGCCAAACTGGCAATCGCCAAAGGCCAGTGGGGCCGTGCCAAGGTTGAGTACGTGGATCTGACGGTGGGTGCCGATGGCATCGTGCCCCAATCGGGTAGAATTCGAGCCATCCGCGACATCAAACCCCCCACGTGTGTCTGAGCTCAGGAGCTTTTTAGGCGTCTGCAACTACTCCCGACAGTTCATGGAGGACTACACGGAGATAAGCCAGACCCCTCACAGAGCTCCTTCGAAAAGATAAACGATTCGAGTGGGGAGAACCACAAGAGCATTCCAGCACACCAGCAGCTGAAAGATAAACTCTGTTCCGCGTCTTGCCTTGCCTACCCAGACAAAGACAAGAGTTTCACCTTGAGGAAAGCTTCTCTCCCCACTGCCTCAGTGCTGCTCTGGCGCAGAAGCATGACACAGACAAGTGAATTGTCGCCTATGCAAGCCGACCGTTAAGCAGCGTCGAGATCAAATTCTCCGACTGCGAAAAGGTCCTTTTCGCCACCGTGTGGGCGGTAGAACACTTCTGCAGCTACATCGGGGGTCAGAAGGTGATCATCGAAACTTGTCATCATCCTGTCACCTTCTTTAACAGCCAGAGACTGAGAGAAGGACGAGTTTCCAACAGCTGCATTGCCTCTTTGATGATGGCGCTGCAGGGCTATGATGTTGAGGTCAAGTACGCCCAGAACCACAAAATGGCTTTAAGCCAAGGTCTGGCCGAATGTCAACACTGCGATTGTGAAAGACAACCGAGTCCCCAGTCCCTAGTCGTCACCACTCCATCATTCCCGTCCAACCACCTTTACCACGACGAGAATGCCTGCTTAGACCTCACAAGATTCTACGTGGATAGCTGCTCATATCACCATGAGAGACAGATCCGAGCAGGAGCCGGTATTGTTTTGGTCAACCGCAGCGTTGAAAAACCAAACAACTACTGGCAGGGTAACAAGACGAGTAAGAACGCGGAGCTGCAGTACTCATCGCGCTCCAGCAAGCAGCCAAGCTGGCTATGGTGCAACTGTGCAACTGGTGATCTGCTCGGACTCCAATTACGCTCATCACAGCCTCATTTCTCACTTCCCCATGTGGAAAGATAACGGTATGCGAAACGCAGGGAACAAGGAAGTCAAAAACTCTCAACTCTTCCTGGCTTGTAACCGTCTTGTAACCGATCAAGGGATGACCGTGTATTGGAAGAAGGTCAAAGGCCATTCCCAAACCTCCGGTCCAGACAAGAATGGAAACGACAAAGCCGACCGCCTAGCAAAACTAGGTGCGGAACAGGGTACATAGAGATGAGTGGCTTCCAGTATCCCAGACCTGCGCAGTGAATGCCATCACCCGCCGACAGGCACGGGAGAGATGAGAGGACCCCCAAAACTGTGCACAGATCGTGCACCTGGGTCGCAAACCTGGTGACGCCGACCTCGTGACCATGCAGGAACAAGACCCTGCTTTTCAGACCATGTGTCAGATGGTCAAAAAACATCCGACACAGGGTACTTCACAGGTCCCCTCGCCTGAATCCAGTGAGCTACACGCCTTGAGTAAGGACCAACCGCACCTTAAGCTCGAAAGGCCTTTTGGTCTATGTCCACAATGGCCAGGGACCAATTCGTTGGGTCGTCCCAACCGATCATAGGGGGACGATGCTTGCCCACGCCCACAACTCACCTGTTGGTGGCCGATGCGGATACAAGGCCACCTTCCAAACCCTCACCCAGGTGTCATACTGGCCAACAATGACCCGAGACATTAAAGGGTACGTCAAAGGATGCCTGGTCTGCTGCCAGTTCCAGCCATCCCGACCGCTGAATTGGGCCCCACTTCAGAACCGAGGTATCACGTTCCCGTGGTCACACCTCCAAGTTGATTGGGTTGGACCAGTCCCCAAGTCCTCAAGAAGTAATAAGTACATCCTGACCGTAATGTGTGCATTCACTAAGTGGGTAGAATGTCTTCCAGGGACGGGATGTCAAGCTCCCCCTGGTGCTGATGGCCATTCGGTCCACCCCACACTGCACCACAGGAGTCACACCATTCGAAATGATGACAGGGAGGGAGATGACCCTCCCACTCTACCTCTTGTATCGTCCAGAGGATGTCAGTGTTACAACTACACAGCGCACCAAAACGTGACTCTCTCTGGTAGCCTACTGGATTCGACCTCCAAACCCAGCCAGACAAGGCCTACAAATGGGTCCACGCGAACCAGTTTAAGCCGTTTGTACCCTTCTCTCCACCTGAGAGGTCAGAAACACATCCCTCACAGAGAGAAACATACACAACACCATAAACTCCATAGGATCAACTGCATGCCCCACTCACCTGTCAGCATGCACTAACCCCTAGCACCAGTTACCTCTGGTCACCTAGTAATTAAACTCTGGTCTCATTATAGATGAGACCCCTTTAGATCTTCGGCATCCTCCTGAGCCTTCGTATCACCCTGTCCCTGGATATGGTCAAGCCCAGCCCACCGTCAGTTATCGTCCTACAAGGAATACCTGGACTTTTGATCATACATTGTGACCTGTACACCGAGAGAATCAATGTACGACTGGATCCCTGGGCAGTATATCGCAGACACCTTCGCCAGCCCCCACAGTTAACTGAGGGTAGGCCAAGCGGAACGCAAACACAGGACACCATGGAACATGCCAGATAAACAACCATCCATACTGTCGAGCAGTTGCAAAAGTTTCTGGTCACTGATGAAGGCCTCAGTTGAAAGAAGCGAAACGGTTCTTGGGTGGCCTGCTCGTCGCGGCATCCGCCATTGGGTCCCTGTTCTCCATTGGGCTCTCAGCAGCCAACTCCGTGAGCATCAAAATGCTCCAAAGACACATGGGAGTACTCCATGAGGAGATGCCGGAAATCCAAAGGAGCCTTCAAACCCAACAAAAATATTTACAAAACCCTTCAGGGGACCATAGTTGCTTTATTATTATTATTATTATTACATTCGGCTCTCCTCAATAACACTTTGCATGCGCTAGGAACTCTGTCTCAAATAGTCAAGGATGATATTTCATGCGTGCGAATAGTTAGAGATCTGATGCAGGATCTCCTCAGGGAAGTCAGTTCCTCAGTTAACAGCATGAGCAGCGGACAGATTCCAGCATTTTTTCCTTAGAACTGGTAGAGCAAATCCTAAGGTCTGCTACTACCACAGTTGTACAAACTTCGGGGGGCATATAGTCTTGGCAGTGCAATCCCAATTTCGGTAGACCCTCAGAACCTAGAAATAGGATTCATTCTCAACCTTCCAATAATAGAGACAAAATGTATATAGATTAAAATCTGTATTGAATGTTTGCTTCTGGAAAGGAAACACACATGTACACCTCAAAACTCCACCCTCACTTGCGTATCATGACGACCAACCCTCACTCTACCTCATTCCCAATTTAAGTATGTGCACCTAAACCAAAGACATCCACTGGGTATGCCCCAGCAACCCCTTCGTAAGCGATGTCAACAATTACCTATGCAGCTTCAGAGCCGACTCTCCCGAACAAAGGTGCCAAGGTACTACGTCCATCAAAGATGATGAGACTGGGACTAAGGTAAAGCGGACGGGAAATCGATGGCTTGTTAACACACCAGCCACCGATATTTTCGTGTCTTAGTTTCCATGGCACAGCCAAAAAGCTTCAAACCAACTGGACTCACAACCACATTCAGTAGTCGCCTAGTCAAATCGTTGTCGTACAAGGAACAACCCGTAAGTCTGGTTGCCCTTGGGCTCCTCCTTAGTTGCTGGGTCATCATGGCAATTATCGCACAAGTCATGTACTAATATATATTTGAACGCTGCAGACAAAGCTGGATAACCTCTGGTTCATTCAGCCACATTTCACACACCAGTCTGCGTCCATTCCACTGGCTAGCTCTGACCATCTCCAAGAGCAAAGCCGTTAACCTTAACACCTTTCTCCTCTTTTTCCCCCCTTTCACTTCTCCTTTTTGTTTCGTGTGTTGTCAACGACCAAACAGATATGGTGAAGGTTAATGTGCACCATGATTTTGTGTGACATTTTGAATGTATAACAAGGTAGCTAGAAATCATCTGCCCAGATGCTAATGCCCATGTGTGTTCAATGTACTGAACTGTATGGACTGTCAAACCTTTTCTCTGGTTTTCAAGGATATATGGAATGTGTAACTCAGATAACGCTTTGACAAGAGAACTGTTCGACCCTTGGTTGCCCTAAAGACTGCGACCAGCATGCCACTCTTCAGAGCAAAAGGGGGATTGTTGCGCCTCACCATACAGACTCTGACCAGAGAAAGCCTCTTCTCTGAACATTGTCAGAAATCAGCGGCAAAGACTGCATTACCCATAATGCCCGGCACAGCCGGACTACAGGACTGCCGTAAACCCCCAGCTCACCAGTGGGCGGGGTCCTCTAAGGCCAACCCGCGCACCATATAAGCGAAGAACAGACTCTCATTCAGCCCTTTCGAACCGTGAGAAGAGCTTAAGTAGTCGGACCATTGTAGACAGAAGGACCCCTAACTTCTTTGCAGAAGTTACCACTTGCACAGTAATTTGGCCTTAAAGGATCTCCACTCGCTGGCCGAGCTGAAATCCTCACTTTGTGTATCACCAAGGATACACACAAAAACCGGTATGCCGGTTGAAGCCTGCTGGGACCCGCCCAGACTTTCTTCATCCGATAACTGCAGAAGCGAGACAAAGGAGCCCCCTCATGTCTCACGATCGTCGACTGCTGTTCCTCCGACGCCCGGACAAAAGCCCCGCCGTTAACGACTGTGCGCAGAGTCCCGGCCATCGTTCCTCACCACAGCTTGCCACATGCTAGTTTGATTTTTAAGTGTGTGTTTATTGTTGCTTGTGATTTAAGGACCGCCGAGTCCCTTTTTGCTGCTACAATGCAGGTATAACTGTTAATGGTTTCTGTACTGTTCTTTTCTGTTACCTTGCAGTGTTCGTTTATTGTTGTCTGACGCAATCAGACTTGGTGAGTGTTGCTCCGCTGTCCTGGTTGAATTCAGAACACCATCTGTTGATTGGGAATTCAGAGACGCGGCAGCGCGTCCCTTCGTAATAACAGATAGGCGTGGGATTCACTCGAGGTCGCGTGAGCTATGCCACTCCCGCTGAAGGTTCCCCCCTCTTTTTCTCTCTGATACTAACACACACTCTCAGGGCCGTAGATATTTGGGCACGTGGTCCTTTCAGGTTGGAATTCAAACCTCCCTCTTGAAACAACCCCTTTGTTAGACACACTTGTATGATTCGTCACTACTCAAAGTCTCCGCCCAAGTACCTACCGACGCGGTCACGTCCGCCATTTTGTGTCTAGCCACTCGTGTCGTGACGTCACCTACGCGGTTACGTCTGCCATCTTGTGCCCGGTATCTTGTGTTTAAATACACAATGTTCAAATAAACACAGAAAAAACTTAAATAATTGTTTTTGGAGCCAAGGAAGAAAAATGTACAGTTAGCACCCAGCTTCAAACGGTTATGTTAAAAACCACAAACCAAGCCTGAAATTTGGATGTAGTCATGGACTCAGACCTGAACTTCAACAGGGATTAAAGGATTAATGTCTCAGCAGGATTTGGAAAAACTTGTCCATGCATTCACCACATATACTTTGTTCTTATTATTTGATGTAAATCTGGTTTGTCTGTTCTTAAACAAGCATATGTGTGTTTGTATTGAGTTTGGATGGGGGCTTAATAGGCTCAATACTTGTGGGCAATGTCACCTCTGTTTTACCTTCACAATATGCGAAGAGGATATAAACATAGGCACCCTGCACACAAGGGACACAAGGGTGCTAAAAATATTATATCTCTGTATTCATGGTAACTTGCAGGTTTGCAATGTGATCCGATAAACTTATTTATTTGTTCAGAGGTTTTATTGAAGAATGAGTGAGGCAACTGCAATTAAGTCACTTGCTCTATTTTGCAAGACTGAATAATTAAGAAATAGCTAGGAGTGGTGTAAATTCTAAATGGATAAACATTGAGAGAAGTGTTTTCATCAAATACATGTTATTTGATGTTTCAAGGATTTTTTTGTAGCTTAGGGACATTTTTCTTTTAATAACAACATTTTTAAGATGGATATTGGATATTTTACGATTGACAAATACTATGTAAACAGTGCTAAACTAAAAAGTGTAGTTTTTTTTCAGTTGCTATTAATATAAGAAAATTGCATATACACAACAGGAAATAGATTACAGACCTGTTGCTAAGACTTTCAAGTGCAATTCCTGGCTATTGTATATATTGCATGCCACTGCACACTGATTACAAATGGTGCTTTCTCTGCAAAGTGTAAAAGTTAATTGTGAGTAATGACCATTATTTATCACTGCACCTTGTGCAGCTGGTGCTGAAGAGATTCCACATCCAGCCACGTCACGCCACTCAGCGCTTAAAAGTAATATATAAGGCTTTTGTGCAAAACATTAATTAAGTATAACGCATAACTAAGTATAATTTTATTGGCTACATTATGATACAATAATCTCAGATGAACATCACATTGAGGGAAAAAAGGAAACTTAAATAAATACAATGGTGGCAAAAGGTGCAGCACTTCTATTTAAATGAACTATTTCATCAGTTTGTCCTTGAATTATATCCAACAATATTGCTGAAATAATGTGGAATTTTCAATGGGGAAATCTTCTGCCTGTCTAATAAGTTTCTTTTAAATCTGAGCATCTTTGCACATCTTTGCCCAAAAAATTATTCTCACCTTGGACAAACAATCTTACCTCAATCTCTGCATAGCTTTAGATCATCTCACATTATCTTCATCAGCAGGAGTTGTCCAGTTATCTTAGATTTTAGATATTCTAATAACTTTATTGAATATTAAGATATATAAATAAGATCCACATTTTTTTGCACAAAATTTGCCAGCTGAGCTAGGCTTATCTGAGCAGATACATATTCTCCCTGTGTCTGTGAGGCTTTCCTCTGGCGTCCATAGTCCAAAGACATGTAGCTTCATTGGGGACTTCCATCACCTGTACAGTAGGTAAAGATGTGAACCTGAGTAGTTGTTTGTGTGTCAGATAGACTGAAAGCCTGTCATCCTGTTAATTGATGTCTGTATATCTACTGTATGTTGTGGTATTAATTAAATATTACTTGTAAAACACATACATGAAATAATTTAACATATCATAAATCACACATTGTACTGTTAATATGTGAAAAAATATTTTGTTGTTTTGTCATAATTAATGTCATATATATGGTTTAACAACTTGCAATACATTCTTGCCTTTGTTTTTTGTCTTTATGTTAGGGTGACGGGTCATTTCCTTCCTTCTGAGCCTGATGTGTTGTCTTTTTCCACGGAAGCCATTTATCCACCCAGTGCGAATATAGACACAGCCATCTCTAGACCTGCATTTGTAGCCTCCCGTGTGTCCACACATAATTGACACTGTTGACTCTCTGGTATACACAGAGAAAAGAAAAAGAGTTTGGTTGGTCCTGGTTATTTACGGTTGTCTCTACACACATTGAAAACCTGAGAGACTTTCTATACACACAAAAAAAAAAAGTTGACCGTGGTCTCAGCTCAGTCATTAATTTTAGAGACCATTTTCTTTTTTCAACTGGCTGGTCTGTGGCCTCGTTCTGAATGGTTTTAAGCAGAATGCTTACTTTCCAGGTCTCCCTCGTGAATTTGTCAAATGGGGAAGAAGCTGGACGAAAATGTTTAAAATCATACATTAAATGAAATGGTTTATAGCTTTCATGCTTCAAGGCAACAGTAAGATACTAGCACTTTCTTTTGTCCCTTACTTTGAAACCCAATTTCGGTCTTTTATCTCCTGTCAACCCCAAGACTTCCACTGGCAGCATTAGTGTTTCCATACCTTTTCCCCGTAAACATTTCTTTCTTCACCTCTAGAACTCTTTTCCTTTTCCTTCTCTTTATCGTCTTTCATTGTCATGGCTCCCCTGTCTGCTGCAGAGGAAGTTCAACTGTATGGTTAAATTTAGCAGGATGTAGACCTGTACATCAGAAAGAAAGGATTCCCCTCGGTATGGTGCCGGACAATGCAGCTCACAGGGAAATATTGATCAAAAGAATCAGCTCTTCAATTGGATATATCATAGTTTCCTTCTGGCTGTGTCCATTCCATATTCTGGATATTGCTTATTTTTATGTCCGTGTAGACTTACACTCCCATTTGTGATGTATCTGTGCAGCATACATTCAGAGAGGAAATCCTGTCTTTTGTGTGTATAGCTTAACAAAAACTGCTGCAGCTGTCTTTGTGCATCCATCATTTTGTGTGGGCTCTACATGAGATGGATGGACGACAAACATGCTCAGACCAACGGCCAGGTTTCATTACTTTTCCATTATCCCTCGTCTTTTGCCTCGGGGGCATCACAGGCATCTCATGCTACAGGATTTAAACTGCATTGCACTGGAAACCATTCTGACCTAGCTCCAAGTGAGACCACATGAATCTCTTCTGGATTCTTCTATCGCTTCCATCATTATCTTGTGTGATCCTCAGGGAGTAGTCAAGAGATGGAGAAGTCTTTGTGACTCATCGTTGTGTCACATGCCCCAGCTCCTGTTGAGCAACCTGTGTATGCCAGTAACTCACTTCAACTTCACATGAATTTCTGCTTTGCCCCTACTTTTTCGTTTCACCCATGCTCGCTTTTTAGTCTCATCCTTAAAATGCATCTGCTCCTCTCCAGATGCATTTTAATCTGTGGGCATATGGGTGTGACACCAGTGCAAAAATTAAGCTGTCAGGTATTCCAGGAAGACGCATATCAGTGCATAAAAAAATCATATCACTGACACCTGATCTGATGTTGGACTCGTGTTTTCATATTTACATATTTCCCTATTTAAATCTTCACTAACATCCATGAATGATGGATACATTTAAACTCCTTGTTTACCAAAAATGTAATGGCTTCATCAACAGTTGTAGTCATTAAAAAAATAATCCATGAGACAACCTATAGTAAGACTGCAAAGGAAATCAATTGAGATCCAATTGTGTCCCTTTCAAAGCCATTAGGATGGTCATTTAATGGCTTCGCTGTTAATGAGACCTGACCTTTGACCTCTCCCACCAGAGAAATGGATGACTTTAGGCTTCCTCAGAAAATAAAGGAATGGCTGTGTTCATCAGAGAAGGTGAAACAACAGAAAACTCTAGGTCTGATCTATCCAGCGGTTTATGTCACCTGCTGTTCTAGTATTTTATCTGCTTCTGAGGACAGCAAAGCCATGCTAGTGTCTCTGTGAGGCCATATATAAGCATAGTGCTATTGTGAGCTGAAGGATAACATCCGTATGTTAGCATACTAACATACCGTGAGGTATACAATCAGGATTAGGATTCCCTGAGTACACCTACATGTAGTACACTGTGTTCGCTTCGAACACTGGTGCAGTGCATTCATTTCGACATGGTTATCATGTCTCAAATCAAACACGGCCATTAGTTGTTACTGGAAATAATCATTTTAACATTTTACCATTTGTCACCGCCAAAATATCTGCTTCTCGCTCATTTGACTTCAAAATGCTGTCATCAGAGCTGACTCTGTGCTGACTGGCAAAATAGCAATTGTGAGTATGGTGTCCAAGTTGAGACACAGTGGTTGACCTGATGATGAAGTACTCTCAGATGTCAGAGTTTGGTGGCCAAAGGCAGCTTTCACAAGACCACACTCTGGCAGAGACAGGGTTATTCTGGCAGGTTTTTCAGCGAGTGAGCTAATTGCAAGGAGCCTGAAACATCATTCAGAGAGAGGATCCATGAAGCAGACTTTTTGCTGCTGCAGAACGGAGAGAATCTTGTGATCAGGTTCATACTTCACGACTAGCAACAAGGGGTCAGCAGGAGAAACCCCCAAATCATGTCTGGACAAAAAATAAACCCATAAGATTCTGCAGCTCTATGTCGTTGAACTCTACTTGTACTTGACTCCCCTTGCAGCTGATTTGCAAATTCCTGTTTGTGTTTGCAAATCTCAGTACGCATTTGCAGATTATTTTATTAATTATTTAATAAGCAGCTCCTTTATAATTAAAGGAGCTGCTTAAGGCCCCTACAGTCTCGTGGAGGGGTTGAGAGTGATTGTACATGATGGATGTCAGCTTGGCCAACATCCTTCTCTAGCCCACCTCCTCAATTGTGTCCAGAGGGCAGTCCAGGACTGAGCAGGCTCTATTAACCAGCCTATTTAGTGTCTTTCTGTCCCTCTCAGTGCTTCCACAGCCCCAACAGACCACTGCATAGACACCACAGTGTCGTAGAAAGTCCTTAACAGTGTCCTGCACACACCAAAGGACCTCAGTCTCCTCAGGAGATGGAGACGACTCTGGCCCTTCTAGTACAGAACATCTGTGTTGTGAGACCAGTCCAGTTTGTTTTTAAGGTGAACACCCAGGTATTTGTAGCTCCCTACGACCACCATGTCCAAACCCTGGATGTTCACCGGCGAGGACTGTCACCCTTCTTTCGGAAGTCTATCACCATTTCCTTTGTCTTACTGGCGTTGATGTGCAGTTTTTTCAGTTCCGACCAGGCGTCAAAGTTGGTGATGACCTCCCTGAATTCCAGGTCGTTCCCCTGTGACACACGACCAACGATGGCTTAGTCATCGGAGAACCGATGCAGAGGATGTTCAACTGTATGGTTAAATTTAGCAGGATGTAAACCTGTACATCAGAAAGAAAGGATCCCCTCGGTATGGTGCCCTAACCCTAACCCTCTTCTGGAGGTGACAGCTGTCTGTGTTGTGTCCGGTGTGTACTGGGTGAAAAGGAAGGCTGAGAGCACTGTTCCCTGTGGGGCCCCGGTGCTGCAGACTACCACATCAGACACACAATCTCGAAGCCTCTCATACTGCGGTCTGTTGGTGAGGTAGTCGGTGGTCCTTGCAGCCAGGTGACAGTCTACTCCAGCTCCTTCCATCTTCATCCTGAGCAGAGATGGTTGGATGGTGTTTAAAGCACTAGAGAAGTCAAGAAACATGACCTTCACTGTGCTCCCAGTGTTCTCCAGGTGAGAGAAGGACCTGTGAAGCAGGTAGATGATTTCGTCGTCCACACCGATGCCTGGTCGATACGCGAACTGAAGGAGGTCCAGTTCACTGCTCACCAGGTGTCGGAGGTGGTTCAGTACAATCCTCTCCATGGTCTTCATCAGATGGGAGGTTAAAGCAACTGGCCTGAAGTGGTTGGACTCACTGGGTGCTTTGGACTTTGGAAAGGGCACCACACAGGAGGTTTTCCACAGGGCTGGAACCATCTCCAGACTGAGGCTTGTTGTGGAATTTTGTCTATCCTCCCCTGAGAAACGGTTAAGAGGAGTCTTCTCAGGCACCAAGCAAGGTCAATCTGTCTGTTGCAAGCCACAACAATCATTGAGCAGCTGAAGTCTCTCTTGAGGTGTCATACTCGCAGGGAAATGACAACATTACCCTAAAACTGTTCTGTTGTTATGAAAAGGCTGGTGGGGGGGCTGGGGGGTGACTCCTTTTGAGTGAGGTGGGGGGAGGGGTGATTAGTTTCCTCAGGTGTGGAGTGGAGGGGGGTTGAGCAATGTGAGGAGGGGGATGCTAGTGTCAGAGATGCACTGGAGGAGGGGGTGGGGGGAAGCAACACCTTCAGGTCTGTGCTCTGATGGTCGGGGAGGGGGGGAGAATCAAATCTGTTGAAGAACAGATTAAATTTGTTTGCCAATACCCTGTCTCCAGATTCAGGGCCCCCCTCACACTGTCCTTGCCGTGGCCAGATATTGTTTTCAGGCCATGCCAGACCTCTCTGGCATTGTATCCCTGAAGACGTTCCTCAAGCTTCCCCCTTCTCAGCTCTTCTTCTCATTCAGTAAGGTCTTCAGATCTGGGGTCACCCAGGGTTTGTTGTTAGGAAAACACAGCACTTTCTTGGTTGGCACAGTTTTCTCCAAATTAATAGTCTGTGATGCAGGTGGTTAGACTGTCAATATCCTCCCCATGTTGACTGCACAGCACTTCCCAGTCGGTGGTGTCAAAACAGTCCCTTAAACCTCTTTCACACCGAAATTACCGTGTAGACTCGGGTTTTTTAAACGCGGGTCGACCTGCGTTTACCAGGTTCTGATGATCGTGTAGTGACAGGTGGCGGCCATAGATGGCGGTAGAGAGTGGTGCGCACCGTAAAACAAAGAAGAAGAACAGTGTAGTAAACAACAGAAAGCATGGTAGCCAGTGAGCCGGTGGTCAACGTTACCTTATGTCTTGTACCTGTCACTCTTTCAAAGTTTACAAACTCTGGCAGTGTTACGAGCCAAGCCTGGCCCTTTAAGCAGGTGGCCATATTGGTTTTGAAGTGTGTGTGTATGAGAGAAGAAGAAGGTTGGCGCTGCACGCTGTGTTTGTGTACGTAGCTGCAGCCACAAGAAGAATGGGTTCCGCACATCATCCATGTTACCGACAGTTTATGGCCACTGTGTAATGAGAGACCGCTTGATGAGGCCGTGTATGTCCCCTGAAGGGTTGAAATAAAGTGCCCCATTCTAAACCTCATCAATGATTTGGATTCTGTTAGTTGTTACCACCAACGAGCCGAAGCTAGGTTAAGCGAGCTAGCTACATGCGAGAGGTCTCTTTACTACAGCTGGTGAGGTAACAGCAGTGACCGACGGAGGAGTCAAGCCTTCATTGCCTCCGCCATCGCGCAATTTAGCGCGTTCACAGCAATGCCGATCGGAGGTGAAGCCGATTATTACCTGAGTCTATTGCAGTTATTTGACCCGGGGCTGAATGCCAATTAAATCTTTTCACACTGCAGAAAAAGCTGGGTTCAACAGTGACCTGTGAGTCAGTAAGAGGCTGACTGACTGTAGTACAGTCCTCCTCCTCCTCCTCCTCCATCACTGTCTCCTCGCCTTCCACCTCCTCCTCCACCCTTTCCTCCTCTACCTCCTCCTCCACCACCTCCTCCCCCACTGCCACTCTTTTGGCCTGAGAACCACTTTCCTGTTTTCTTGTTTCCTTTTCCTTGCAGTCAGTTTAAGAACATTTTCATTTTCGCCCCAGCAGACAGCATCATTTCTCACTGTGTCCACTGCTGTGACTGCAGGGACGACAGTTGGCTCATCTTCAGCTGATTTGTCACATTCATTTAGGTTCTGACCTACAGTGTGACTGGGACGCCTGTCTACTGATACGTCCTCAACCTCCTCACCTTCAGCTGACTTTCTACTTTCGTTGCGGGTCTGTCGTTCAGTGTGACTGTGAGGTCTGTCTACTGACTTGCCCCCAGCCTCCTGTTCAGTCTGAGGTTGAGTCTCCCCATCCTCAGACTGAACTATTTTCTGACTTTCATCCGTTCCTGACGGCATCTGATTTCCAGACTGACCTGGTGGATCGTTTTTCTTCGCAGGACCAGCTGGGTTCGGATTTTCCCCTTTTTTTGACGGCGACTGTTGTTCAGTCTGACCTGATGGATCCTTCCCCTTGTCAGGTTCAGCTGGTCTCGGACGTCTCCCAGGGCAGGCTTTCACTACGTGCCCCACCTCCCCACAGCCGTAACACTTTTCTGGCCCTGACTTAACATAGATCGCGTACCCATAATCCCCCACTTTGACTCTGAACACCAGATTCAACTCCTCGTCCCCCTTATTGAGGACCATCAATACTTGTCTGGTGTGATTGATATGATGGGTCATCCGAGCAGACGAGAGAGAGGGAGAGAGCAGTGGGGGGAGATAGATGAGACTCTGCTGTAATCATCAGCACAGTGGAGCAGGCTGCGTGGCTGTCTCTGGGTCATTGTGGCCGTCATCTCCCTCATGTCTGTCTCCCTCTCCACCTTACTATGTTTTCTTCTGTCCCACAGCTCTGCTGATACAGCATTATCAAGAAAGCAAGAGCTTTCTTGCTATGAGGGGAGAGTTCTCAGCAGTTGGTTACTGATTGAAAACAGTGTTTTATAAATAACACTGTGGCAGCTGTTGCTCAGGAGATAGAGAGAGGGTCGTCCACAAACCAGGGGGGTCGCTGGTTTGATTCCCGCTTGCTCCAGTCCGCAGTGTTCCTGGACGAGACACTTAAATCTAAATTGCATGTGATGGCCGTGTATGAATGTGAAATAGTGTGGTATATTGCAGCGCTGTGTGAATGTGTTTGTGAATGTGACTTGAACCGTGAAAGTCCTTTAAGTGGTGGGCAAATATATTATCCATCCATCAATCATTTACCGCTTTATCCATTTAAGGGTTGGTGGGGGGAGGACATGTCACCAGCCTACTGCAGGGCCACATACAGAGACGAACAACCATTGAACCCAGACCCTTCTTGCTGTGAGGCGACAGCACTGACCACTAAACCACCGTGCAGCCTAAATATATTTTATATAATATAATATAATAAACAGAAATACAGTGCATTAACATGACATAAAACTGATGGAACTGCAGATAAAGTATATGAAAGGAAAAGCTTCTATGCTTTGCAATTAAAGCTCCCATGTGAAATTGGTTTTAAAAGCAACATTTGGAGGCATTCACACACACACACACACACACACACACATTATATAATAAATGTGAGGAAAACACTTAAAAACAACCATGGGTATCATGATTACAAAATCAGATCATGAACTGAACAATAAAGTGTAACTCACACAGGACCTGTAATTGCACCTCTGTGTTCTTTATTGTTTTGTTGATTGTGTCCAGCTCCAGTACCCTGAACTTGCTGAGGATTCAGGGGACATGACTTTCTTCTCTGAGAACCTGATTCCTGCCGAGCAAATGCTAATAGCAAAATCATGACGCAGAAAATTGTGCTCACATTGTGATTTCTCTCCAGCGGAAGATGCTCCTGCTGGAATGATGTGACATTTCAGGCTAACACCTTGATGACTCTGCCCCATCGCCACCTTTGTCACACCTGCTTCGCTGACTCCTGCTCCCTCAATTGATTTGGCAATGCATGATTCATTTAAGTGCATAGGGCAACTGTAACAAGGCGATTGCTATTCATCCTACTTTCTGCATAATATTCATGATTGATTTCATTACTGCATATTTCATGCAGTCTGTTTTTCAAACATAATGTGATGTTTTATACGTATGATGGTGCATGCCAGCAGAATTCTATTAGACCATCCATTTGAGCAGCGTACTTTTATTAAGTACTAGGCTGGGTGAGGTCATAGGGGCCAGGATTCATTCCCATCATGCATTGGACCAGAGGAAGCATTTAACATTTCACCAATAACTTGTGCCGAATGTGTACTGTGTTGCAGTTCATATAACATGCTTTTATGAGGTTTTTTATGTCGGTCTTATGCACCCATAGCTATTGGAGGAAACAGATTTGATTGTATCACTATACTTGGGTGCTGATTCGATTTGTATTGTGATTCAACAAAATGGATTATTGCGATTTTATTATCCCAGTTATAGAAAAACAAAAAAATTACTTTTGCTTCATTAAGAGGAGTGTTGATCTTGTTTCCCTGTTTTCGCTCAGAAGCCCATTGTGTGACGTTAATAATCATCCCTAGGGAAACACAGTGAGCAGAGCAACGTTAGTTACATTGATTAAACAAAGCTCCGGTGCTATGCTCCAGTGGTTTAGGAGTATCCGCCACTTTCCGCTTTTGGCTTATTTCGGCAGTTTTTTCCGGAAACAGATATGATGTTGCGTTGTCGCCGTCTCAACCATAAAAAATTGAAATATCGATGGTTCCATAAAAAACTGTGCTACATACACAAATCGATTTTTCACCCACCTCTTCAGAAAAGTACATTTTAGGATACAGAGTTGACACCTTTGTTTGTTCACCCCAAATGTACATAAAATGAACAATTTGTATTAGATGATATGTTATTTTGTCTTACTGAAAAAAAATGTATCTTAATATTTCAGGCATTTCTACTTAACCTTTACTGTTTACCTCCTTATAAAATCATCTGCCAAATGAATAAATGTAATTCATGCAAGTATGAGAAACGTGTCAATGTACTGGATGCTAAGTTAGCAACAATAAAGCCAAAATCAAATGTGACTTTTATTAAATAAAGACCGTATGATCTTAGACTCTTAATCTATGTCCACACTGAACAAGATTTTCTTTTTTTTTCTTTTTGTTTTGACTGTGAATCCGGATACGATTGTGCTTTCTTTACCCTCAGAATGTGTGTATCTGAAAAAGCCAGGTTGCTGCTGTGTACAGGGAAAAGCTTTGTAAAAAACAGGGTTATATCGATGAACAAAGAGATGGTGGCAACAGTGTGGTATGTCATTGTAATCATGCTATAAACGATGTATGAAGCAGAAACAGAAATTGTGAGCCGTTTCTTCAACCTTTTCCGTTCCAAGCTTGCTCATCTATCCTCCGCCGATGCCCAGCTGGAGGAGAATAACCTGTTTTGGTATTTTAATGTGAGGTAGTGGATGAGTTAATCTGAAACGTCTGGTGAGGACGCTGGTCGTTTTTGCCTAAAAACTGTGTTTCAGAATTTAGCCACATTAACTTAGCAAAAGATTGAGGGATGCCTCCTCCTTCCCTGTATTACACACCTTTAGTTGAAAATTGTGTGTCTTGATTATGTTAAGCAGTAACCTTGGACATCAGTGATTTTCTACACATCTATCCTAAAGGAAGTATTGTCCCCTTTTGACAGGAAACAACATTTGCTGTAATTTTATAATTTGGAAGCTAATTGCATCCTTTATGGCCATCATGCCAATGATTCATGTTGAGAAAACATAAATTGCAGTTACAAATTTGATCTGAATGCATGCATGTGTTTAATCGACGATGTACAGCCGACTAACAGGGGGCAGAAAAGATTACAGTACAAAAGTACTCTCAACTTGCTATCTTCTTCGCCAAGATAAAAGTGTCCATATAAAATATGGCGTACTTTTAGGGAGCATTCTGCATCCACCACCTCTTATTTTTGATTCATCTGTAGAAAAGACCCCGGCTCAAAACCTGCAGCATTGCTAAGGACAACCCCTTCCCACTCTGTCTTAGAAATTCCAAGTTTCCTTTTTTTTTTCACATTTTTTTTTTTTTTTTACAGATGGAGAGGAATGGTTTTGGAGGGAGCAGAATAGAAAAACAGGAGTCGAGAATGAACTCCTGACCCTGAGGGTGTACCGATGTTTGATGGAGGCAGCTAAACCACACACCACAGAATAGGAAAGACATTTCTAAATGCAATACTGAAAATTAGGTCTGCAATCAGCCAATGATTAAACTCTTGTCGCTGGACAAAATTAAATACAGTATTTCACTTATACAAAGAGCTTTTACCCAAAGAGACATTTGTGTGACCACATGGATTTTTAATTACCATGTATTTTAGCCTTTCTAGCAGCATGGCACTTTGGTCTTTGGCCCACACTGAAGTACCTCAGTGATTGCCAAGGATTGTCCCTCTCATGCCACCAGCAGGTCAAACGTTCATTTACCCAGAGAAAAATATGTCAAAAAAAAACTTTGCTCAGAAATTCATAGTTTTCACATGAGGAAACCTAATGACGTATGTGATCGACTGACTTTACCTAGCTTAGCGTCACATTGAGGGTAACATTTGATAATAATAATAATAATAATAATAATAATAATAATAATAATAATAATTATAATAACTCACATTTATATAGGGCCTTTCAAGGGACCAAAGGATGCTTTAGATTTCACACACACACACACACACACACACACACACACACACACACACAATGTCATTGGGGATTGTAGGCATTGGTGAACAGATGGGTTTCCAAAAGAGGGGGGTGAAATTACGTCTTTAACTATTACATTGATTGTTATGAAATTAGTAATGCCTTTCTCTTAACTTTTGTGCCATTTCAAGTTCAAATAACATTTGTACAATACTTAGTCTCCCTCTCTCTCTCTGTGTACTTTGTGTTTTGCGCTACTTAGAAAATGCTACCATGCCAAATTCAGATGGTGAAGATAATAAACCTGATACCTGCAAAACATTGACATGTTACCTTGCTGATCTTAGCAATTACCTAAAAGCAATGCTGTGCCTATACATAGCATCCTTGAGCTAAAAGCCCAACTGCAGATTTTTAGACCCTGATACATAAATGCAAGCTGAAACAGGAACAGAGCATTTGGAGCTGTAAATTAATAATTGCTTCTTATTCACTCTCTCCATCAGCTCCTCCACTCTTTCATAATGTGCCTCCGTTAGTTTGAGTAGCCATGCCTTTTCTCTGCACTTTCATTTTTCAGAAGTTAGCTTCAGCCAAATCCTTTTACTTCAGGGCATAAAGGTGCAAAAATATCCTGACATGTTTTGTCAATGGAATAGAATTTTGAGTTTTGGTGTAAAAATGTGTTGGCTTTAATGCAGGTTGTGACTGAGGATTAACTTGTGAATGCTAAAACAGGAGGAAAAAGTTGGAGCTGACCATCTGGCAGCACTTTTAGAAAGTAGAAAGTGCTTTACCCCTGTGAAAAACTCAACATGCATTTATTGCGCTTAAGAAAAATGTATTTGGAGCAGCTTTATTAGAGGATATGCCTTAATCAACCATCCATGCACCAAAGCTGGGAACAGGAGGTATACCTGCACCAACTTGTGTGTGTAAATTTGTGCATTGCACTCCCGTATCATGCAAGTGGAGCAGAGGCTGTTTCACAGAATGGATGGCTGCTGTCAAACTGAGGAGAAGAGATAGATTGATAGGGGAGGAGAGTGAAGGAGGCTGAAAGACAGAGTTTGAGACAGTGCGGGACTGATGGCAGATGGTGTGCAAGCGATGGATTCCTCTGCTCCTCCATCCTGTTGAGGTATGGAGAGCCCTGAAGAACTAAAGGGACACAGTAATTGAATAAATAATCGATTTTCTCCTGCAACTGGGTCTCCTGTGTGCCACGTCTACCCTCTGACTTGTCTCCTCCCCAGTGAAATATAATCCTCTCTGGACTTTCTTTTTATTAATCAAATACTCTTGAATTCACATCCAGTTTCTCATTTGTATTTGCCTGCCAGCAGCCACCTCTAGAGTTGTAGCACAACAGCAACACAGAGAAAACATAACAAATTACATGGTGTTAGTCATGCACACTGCTCAAAGGTATGAACATGACATTTGGTGAAATACATTACAGAACTTTTTATCCTTCATTTTCAAAAGGAAGGTTCTTGTCCTCAAAGATGATCAAGAAAACATGGAGATCTGTCATGGTCTAGCTAGCTTAGCATCACCTTGGGAATCTGGAACACACTTGTTGCTCAATCATAAATCTTGCTTTATGATCACATGCAGTCGTCTTCAGTGACTTCAAAAGCTACAAAGCATTGAACAACAAGCACATGTCAGATGTGTCCATCACTTTAATGGGTCCCCTGGTAACATTCTATATAGAAATTTCTCTACTTGGTTGCGTTGTCAAGCTCATGTGTTGTCAAATTGATGAAGATATTTTCTTGTTTTGTCTCTTTAAATGTGTTTTCTTAAGCTGCAGGTCTCTGATCTCTCTCAGCCACCATGTCAGAGCCCATGAAGCCAGGGTGCCATTTTGGTGCCCCCCGCTCAAAAAATAAATAAAAAGAAAAACCCCACACGATTGCAAAGAACTTCATGTAACTTCCAATAAGTCACCTTTTGTAGACTCCTCCGTAGGGTTCAGTGTTTCCCATTGGATTTTGAGAGACTATGGTGGTGGACGTCAAAACCCTGTAGGGGGGTCTGGGGGCATGCTCCTGGGGAAGAAAATACTGTACATTTCATAGCTAAATTGATCAATCGGGTGAAGTTTGACAGCAATTTAGGAGGCTACATCTATGAAGAACTTTATGCTGTTTAAACAATTGTGTGCTGCTGGAAGAGATTATTTCCTGAGGATACTGTAATGTATTAGATGATTTTTCCTCAAATTTCAAAGACCATAATTCTGTCTGTATGTTTTTCATTATCATACATATGTTTTGTGATCCTCAAAGATATGAAGATAATTTTCAGACATACAATTTATATATAAGCAGCAGAATGTAATGTAATGTAAATGTACTCTCCACTGCTGGAGACATCCTACTGATCTTGCAACATTGTTAAGTGTTTCTGTCACACACTTGTTGTTTACCGGCCAAGAAGTGTTGAGTTTGTATATGGTTATGACCATGATACATTTTAATAAACAGCTGATCATAGCTCTGGAGCAGCTGCAGCTGGGACTCATCAACGAGAAGCGTTGTCAATCACGACAAAAGGCGCGTTGTTCTCCGGTTCAGGGTTCTGCCTGAGTCGAGCTTCACCGAACTCTGAATAAACAGGTGAACAACTGAACTCCGAGGACTGAGTCCTGCCCGGGGTGCTCTTCACCCCCAGGAATCCCACAACGCCTCCTCTCCCATCCCTCGGTCCGTCGCCCCCCATGCTGATCTGTGCAGCCTCACTGAGGATTGCCCAGTCGTTCACGTCCTTGTGCCGCTCCCCCATTGTACTCCGGTCAACAGGGGAGCACGGCACACACTGGTCTCGCTCTCACATGCTGCTGAGCATTTATGAAAAAAGTCATCCTTGCGGGCCCCCTTGACACCATGCGCCCTAGGCGACGGCCTATGTCGCCTATGCCAAGAACCAGCCCTGCATGAAGCTCTATAGATCTTCGAGACTGCAGAGACAAAGTTTCTATATTTGTCCCACAAATAACTACAAGCAGTCCTATGATATGGTGTGATCTATTCTGGTAGCATTGCATAATCAATGGAAATTGGTTACATATAATAATGGAGGTACTTACTGTATGTAATGCATATGTTCTGTGTCTAAGTGTGCCTTCTCTTGTTGCTGTATTTCTCAAAATTTGATCTATAAATACTGAGCCAGACATGGAATTTCCACAAAAATGAAATGGAAATAAAGACAAAGGTTACAGGTAGATTAAATCAAGATAATGAGTGGGATGAGACATGGTGGTGGGGGAGGTTGGCTTTAGAAGAATTTACCACTACGTACTATACCAACATGAAACACTGTCGGTCCTGCCTTGTATTGCTACAGTACCTCCTGCCTGCCGAGGAGGTACTGTAGCTTGTATTTCCTGTTTTATTTTGAATTAGTTTTTGGACTTCCTGTTTCCCTGTCTCGTGTCTGTTCACTTTGTTTTTCCTGCGTCTCCTGCCCCTGTGATTGTCTGCACCTGTTCCTAATGTGTCTCACCTGTGTTCTATTTGCCCTGCCCATGGTGTGTATTTAGTCTCTGTGCTTCCCTTTGTCTGTGTCAGATCATCTGTTGTTTTTCCCCCAGTCTGTCCTGAGGCATCTGCTCCTGTGGTTTTTCCTGGTCGGTTCCTGTTGTTTTCCCCCCGGTCTGTCTTGAGTCGTCTGTTCACTGTGATTTTTCCCCTGGCGGCTCCAGTTTTCAGTTTTCCTTTTTACTACGTAGTGTGGACACCCTTGTTTGGATTTTTGGAGTTGTTAGTTTTATTATTAAATATCCTTTTTTGCCACATCCTGCATTTGGGTCCTGCTTCCTGCTCTCCTACCTGACATCGTGCTGATTTGCTGCGATTAGTTTTGACACGTGAGGGAGGCAGAGAAGAGGGGGGATTTAGGAGGTCGGGTTGAGTTGAAGGCATTATTGTTGCCAACCACAAAGGAAGACAACATATTTACAGACTAAACCATTAAAATGTTCAAACTCAAGTAGGTGAGGTTAAGTAAGAGGATGCACTTGGCTTGCAGATGACACAATACTCTTTAAATTAATGAATAAGGTGTAATAAAATAATGTGCGTGATAATGATGGCATGGAAAACATCTATGTAGTTATCCTTCTTTGTCTCATAACCTCAGCAACATCTTCAAAGACTTGGGTTGAAATGGAGACATGATGTTATAGTGTTGAGTCCATTTCCATCAGTGCATTTTTCAGGATCGTTTGATGGGTTTTGCTTCAGATCTGCTACAGGAGCAGGCTGCCAGCAGCAAGATGATGTGATACACTGACAAAACAAGCCACAAACGTACTTTGACGAGGCAAAATCCATTCTGCCTGGTCATGGAGGCTACGCTGGTCAGCTTTCAGGCTCTAAATAAATAAGCATGAGGCAGGCAAAGAGGGAAGGGGTTATATATTTGGTCTGGGTCAACAGACATTTTCCAGCTTTCCTGGTGTATTCTCACCCAAATGTGACCTTTGAGTGGATGGCAGGGTCTCTGGTGAGTTGTGTTTTCAAGTGCACAAGTGGAGTAAATGTGTGACCATACAGTACACTGCATGAGTTAAAGCTGACACTGCTGACCTCTCCTAATGGATCGAACCAGAGCTCTCGTTCATACCTGGTGCCATAAAGCATTAGTGACTGAACACAGACCATTTTCATTTCACAAGGATTTCCTGCATCATATAAAATCTGCAACAACTTGTTAAAAGGACAAAGGTGAAGAAGTTGCCTGATTAAAAAAAATGGAACTGGGGCATCTGATTTCATTTGATGCAGCTAGAGTCTGTTCCAAACTCCCCATCAGGCTATGTGAGAGCACTACGCCAGGGCATGCAGATATAGGGTGGTCAGAGCACAAGACAGTTTCCTCTATCAAGGATATACTAAACTAGAGGATGCACTGGGAGTATTTACACCTACAATGAGCTCAAGGGGCTCAGACAGTAGAAGATCCAGCACCGTTTTTGAACAGGAGAAAATTGTTTCATTCAGATAACAGCATTGGTAAAGCAAATCAAAGTCTGGGTGGACAATAGGAGATTTCTGATACGTTTCTGGAGCCAGGTTCCAAGTGATGTGGTAAAAAGGCATGCAGGGAGAGCACGATCACACCAGCAAACCTTCAGATGCCTCTGAGGTCTTGTTTTGATCCTGACTCTGACTTTGATCACATAAGTGTGTACACTGTGAAGTCTCATTTCTTCTGTTCAGCCTGTCTGGGAAGCTGCTTAGAAATGTTATCTGAGTATCTTCTCGAAATTTAAACAGATTCCCACAGGTTTATTTGTATAAACAAATCCAAGCTCGTGCAAGTGTGATTCATTAGTCCTGCACACTGTCGGCATTATGTGGAATGAAACTAAAATGTTTTGCTCACCATCAAACGTTGAAAAAAGAAACATGTTAAACTTAAAATTCAACAACTAATTCATAAGAACTCCTTTCACAGACACCATGAATGATTACAAAAAAATCCCTGGATTAAGAAAAACAGTATATCACAAAAATGTTATAATATGATCAAAATTACAAAAGCAAATGCTGGATGGCGAAGTGATTTTCTTTCTTTAGATAAAAAGGTTTTAATAGTGGAGAGCATGGAGAAAGTAGGGGGAAGATAAAAAAACAATTCAACTCAAATTTGTCTACTGTAGTCTGTGGATCCTGAGATGAATGAATTGTCTCATAACTGATGGTGTTATGCAGGGGTTCACAACCTTTTCTTTTTTTACCCCATATCCCTTTAAGATGAAGGATGGTCTCTCCGTTCTTCAACACACACTGTCATTTTCCTAAAAGGACTAAAAACAGCATCTTATTTTACACATGACATGACAGCTGATATTGTTAAATATTTTGAACCTGTGGAACCTTGGAACTGTTGATGTATAGGCTTGGTCAATTTTTCAGCGTGTAAAGTAAAGTTCACATCCATACACACCTGCCACATACCCCCGCCAACTGCAAAAGTACCCCAAAGAGTGTAAGAGGCTGTTCTTGGAATCACAAGTGTAAATGTCTCGTGTTTTGCTTGGTTATTGCAGGCTTTGACGCTAAAATATTAAAGCTGCTGTCGGTAGGATTTGCAAAAATAACTTTTTTTCATATTTGCTCAAACTGTCACTATATGCTGGTAGTAATATGTGAGACAGATCGTCTGTGACAGACTCTGGGTCACTCAGCACCCTCTACTGCTTTTAATGCCATTTGCCAAAATCCACCGCGCCTGAGCAAAAATGTCCAATCACAGCCAGGGGGGCGTCTCTCTGCTCTGTCGGTCATCCAGGGACAAGCGGCGCAGCGCTGCAGTCCTGGTGCACAGCCTCCAGTGCTCACGTCTTTGCAACGAGGAGCTCGCAGCAGAATCTGAGTTAGTTTGAAAACACCGTGGTAGAGAAGCACCAAGCAATCTCAAAAACTTCCCGGCTCCTTTGCCAGAAACTGCATATGCCACAAAGACCACGAGCAAAAACAAGCTAAAAAGAAGAAAACAGATCGAGCAGATGTAAACATCAGAGCGGCTCCATAGAAGCAACGACACCGTCAGGGTTCACAAACGATGTGTTCTGCTTGACCGGTAGTTATCTCTGTTTCATTTATCTTTTATTTTCCATGTTATTGTCGCACTCTGTGACCGTGTGTTACTGTACCTTTGTTACTGTACATTGTGATCAGGCTGCTAGTTATAATCAGGCTGCTAGTTGCTAGGCCCACAGTGCTACGGCTAGCGGTTAGCAGTGTTTGTAGCATAATGGCTGAAAATATGTTTGTGTCCAAGCGGTCTAATCTGTTTTTAAAAGTTTTCGAAACGTGTGTGTCGTTGTCTATGCTCTCGCGGCCAAATGCTCCCCCATCTGTGTCAGACTGTTTAGTTAGCTTCACTATTTTATCACCAATGTAGCATCCCGTGCTATGCTAAATGCCAAATGGTAAGATGCGTGATGAATTTGTGAGGAGGAATATTTTTTGCTGTATCAGTTTCACATACTCATGTTGCTACTCTCCACAGATGCTGACTTTGCTGGGGGACCAGCTGAGGAAGGAATATTCAACACAACTACTTTTTTTGTATTCATGCAAAACAAAGCTTGACAATACCACATCATTGTACTTTGATGAATTTTGTTATGCTTTTCTTTGAGCTTCTGCATTGTTAGTACTGAACCAGTGAATCTGATTACCCCAAATTAATATATTTGTAATGCCTTGAATTGATTCAAAAAGTATTTTGATAGTAGTAAGTAATCTTCACATTGTTGTATATTTATGCAATGAGAAACCAATCACTCTCAAAATACACTTTATTGCCAAGCAAACACTGAGGTTGCATAAATATTAAAATATAACTTTGAAATAAATAAATGAAATGAAAAAAATACATTGCACAGCACAGTATTTACATATTGCACAGTCTGAAGCTAAACCATCTTGGGATGAAACCAGTGCAAGTGGCAGGGACCAACTGGCTCATCACATGAAGATCAGCTGTGTCTTCGGCTCCCAGGTCCTGGGGTGTGGGGCCAACACGCTGACCTCTGCCCCGTCTCCCACGACCGCTGCCCCGTCTCCCACTGCCACTCCTAGTTCGACTGCTCGTCAAAGCAGCAGTGTTCACTTCCTCATCAGAGTCCAGTGTACCAGTCTCAAAGCTCTATTAATGTTATAAAATATAGATAAAAGCGTCAGTCATCTTGCAAAGCAACAAATGATGTATGTGAAGATAAAGCTGTTAATTTACAGGCCTACCATGTAACACTGCAGTAGCTAACATGCTAGCTAACGCTAGGTACGTAAACAAGCTCATATAAACTAATTTACGGTGAACTACGTTCAAAAACACTGACGATATTGTTTTCACAAAAAGTCACAGGTAATAACGTGAGGCAACGATAATTAAAAAAATGTCTTATTATCTATCAATGTGGACAGTACTCCGTGTTAGCTTCAGGTTAGCTTCTTACCGGTGGGAACGTCATTTTACGTACCTTGCCTGGCTTCGGTTGCCATGGTAGCGTACACGGGCACGGAGGGCTGGGAGGAGCTGTGGAGGAGGAACCGAAGTGCAGCGGAGAGGGAGGGAGCAGGAGTCGTTGGGTTTTGAATTCTGTCCACACTTCTCTCAATCCTACCGACTACAGCTTTAAGTGTAAAGATGATGTTTCCTGACCAAAATATTCCCCATGCAGCTGTCTCCCTTTTAAGCATTAGGGAACATTTAAGATCTAAATTATTACAAATCACACAAAAAATGCGTGAATGCTGGTAAAATGATACCCATTTCAAAGTTCTCAAGCTTGGAAAAACACCTGCCTACCAAAAAGGTTACCTTTAAATGACTGCATTTACTAAAAAAAGATCCTTGGTCATATGTTCTGAGTCACAGCAGAAAATAAATAAACGACAGTGGCACAGCAGTAATATCTTTATTTGATCTTTTCCCATGTGCTTAAAGCAGAGAAGTAAACACTTGTTCTTTAAAAAAGGACGGAGGTTTGTGTAACATGAAATCCCTTCAGAGCGTTGTTCATCATACAAACACTACATTTTTATCATATTGATACATGTGTGGTAACAAGGTGCCACACAATAATACTGTAATGTTTTCACTTATTTACACACGAATAAGCATTAGCCCTTCCGGCTATGGATGCTTGAAATGTAAAGATGAAAATATTGACTGTATAAGTAATTTTTATGTCTTTATGGATATAATAACAATGTGCATGTGTGGTACTGTGTGTGTGCAGCAGACAATAAAACAGAGCGATACAGTGTTTGGTTTTTTACTGTGGCTAAGTGCCTAAGGGAGAGAGAGGACGCGTGACAGAGAATAAGATGGAGGAGAATAGAAAGACAGTTGACCAGAGAGAATAAGGCCATTTGAGAAAGCAGGCTTTTATACATACTCACCGCGCGTGCACACACCCACGCACGCACGCACACACACACACACACACACACACAAACAGTCTCAGAGGGTGACCATGTGTCCCAGCAGTACTTCTGTATTCCATATATTTTCTCAGAGGAGAGAGGAAGGTGCAATCACATGCCTTAGAGAGGAAAGTTTCAGAGACAGCACTCTATTGTACATGCCATGGTATCCAGAAAAATTTCAAGTCTACAAAAGAATTACAAAATTACACTTGTAATGGAAAGTTCCCCTTACAGTTCCCAGTTGAGACACTTTTGAGCCTCATACAGAACACTGAATCAGAAATATAACTTTGTGGCTTTTGAAAATTTATATTTTTTTTCCTTTCCTTTTTTTTGTGAAACAGATTTGCTACTGAAACAGTAAGCAAGGAGCCCCTTCATCCCATTGGTCCACATTGAGAGTGTGACATAATAGAAAAGTAGAGAAAAAGTGAGTAGGAGACAGAGAGAAAAGAGTGATCCCACTATCCCATGTCACAAATGATGGTTGTGTGGAGATTGTCAAGGCCTTCGCATTTTATTGAGTAAATGAGATTGCATTACAAATCAATTTGCTCTGTAAACCTTTCGCCTCCTGTGCAAACTCCAGTGCAGCCACTGGTGTGCATGCATCGCAGTTAACTGTTATTGTATTTAAATTAAGGGATGAGTCAGTGAGGAGGGGGAATGAGGCGAAGCCCACATCAGAGTCCAAAAGCAGCCTGAATGGCATTAGATGAAAGCTTCCTCTATGAAAATGATCAGAACGCTTAGCCTTGTTCTTTAAACACCATTACTGTACCTTCAGTGCCTTGATCCATTAGGCATCCCTTTTATTTCAAGAGTAATCCCTGAAAGTAAAGGTGTGGAAGCCCCCCAGGCCAACACGTTATTATACAGCTCAGTGCAGTTTGTCAAATGTTTGTCTGCAGGGAGAAGGTGTCTGTTAGAAATCCAGCTGTGCAGGACCCCCTTCAGAAAGAGCGTTTCCATGACTTACAGAGGATCTTCTGGAATGCTCTGCGGAAGTCCTGGTTGAAGATGGTGTAGATGACCGGGTTAAGGGAGCTGTTACAGTAGCCAATCCAGAAAAAGAATTTGAACAGGGTCTCTGGGATCTGGCATGGCTCCCGGCAGATGCCATACAGGCTGTAGGAAAAAAAGAAGGGGAACCAGCACACGACAAATACACCCATGACGACAGCAAGGACAAAGGTGAATCGCTTTTCCCTAGCGGCAGAGACTTTCTTCCGATTTACGGTGCTCCGACGTTTGCGACGAGACGAGAATAGCTCCATGGACTTGGAACTGGCACGCGACTTTCTGCTGGAGTATTTAGAGGCGGAGCTGCTCTTCCGACTGGACTTCCTGTCCTTCTTGTCATCGTGGTGATGTCTAGACGAATTAGAACTTTTCTTAGGTTTCTCGTCTGATGAGCTGCTATCGTCGAAGTCCTCGTCGCGGTCTGTCAACGCATGTTTGGGCTCGTTTGGTAGAGGGGATTGAGCTGACTGCTCCTGACAGTGCCCATTTTCACGTTCCTTGTCTTTCATGCTTCCGCCCCTGCTGGACTTTAATGACCCGCCTGGTTCCGCTTGGTCCATCCCATTCTCCAGCGGGGAGTCCACATCCCTCTTCTTCTCTGACATTGTTCTGGTCCTGGTCTTTGCCACCTGATAGATCCGGATATATACCAGGATCATGATAACACATGGGGCAAAGAATGATCCAATGCTGGAGTAGAGGATGTACCAAGTCTCATCATTCAGGATACACTGGGGACTGGCCTCATTGCTACTCCTGTCCATTGATATGAGTGGTGGGAAGGAGATGACGGCTGAGATCAACCACACCACCACAATCATCCCTTTAACTCTTTTAGGTGTTCTCTTTAAGTTGTACTCTACAGCCTGTGTAACCGACCAGTATCTGTCCAAACTAATAGCGCACAGGTGAACAATAGAAGAGGTGCAGAATAAAACGTCCAGAGCCAGGTAGATGTCACACCAGATTTTGCCAAAAAACCAGTAGCCCATGAGTTCATTTGCCAGAGAAAAGGGCATGACTAGGGTGGCCACCAGTATGTCCGCACTGGCCAGGGAGACGAGAAAAAGATTCTGGGGTGGTTTCAGTGCTCTGCTCGTTAAAACGGCGATGACAACCAAGACGTTCCCGACTATTGTAAACAAAATCAGAAAGCTGACAAGTCCGGCCAGACCCCATATAGCGAGCTGGGTGTACTGGCTCTGAGAAGTGGAATTAGAGGACATGTTTTCAGCCTGTATCCCTTCCTCCAGGTTAGAGCTATTAAAGAAATTCATTTTGAGTTTATTATCGTTCCTTCTCAGCATACAAGCTATGACTTGACTATGAGGAAATAATATATAAAAATATCCCATCAGGACATTTTACAAATTATATCAACATCAAGTGGTGTTTTTCTTCTCTCCTCACCTGCGATATTCCACATCCTGCGTGCAAGTCTCCTCGGGAAAAGGAGAGAGAGAGAGACGTGGCAATATGTATTTTAAGTCCTTATTCCAAAAACGCGAGGGCTGCACAGCAGCACAATTTCCATGGTTCGAGAGCGGGCTCGCTACTCATCTCGTCCTCTTCCATCCCGACTGCGCCCTCATCTCTCCACCTCCGTCTCCCCGCTGTGTCCCGAGAGGGGTTTGTAACAACCACGTGTCTCTCTCTCTCTCTCTCTCTCTCTCTCTCTCTCTTTCTCTCTGTCTCTTATTATCAGAAATAAAAATACCCGCTCCGCGCTGGAAAAGAGATGGAGGCTATTAGTGGATGCACGCAGATGGGGCCGGTAAAAAAAAAGCAAATAGCAATAAATGTCTATGTGTTCAGTGGAACTTTCTTTGATGATTTTCAATTAGATAAGCGTAAGCTGCTGCTGGGGCGCTGGATTCATGTTTGCAGGGTTCTCTGCATTAGAGCAAACACTCAACATCGTATTTTAAATTACTTGACTTTTTGGAAATGTCCGTTTCAGTAGACAGAGTCATGTTTAAAGACAGAGAGTGAGCCGAAGCCGTTCGATGGAGGTGACATTGCCGTCAAAACGCACAGACTGACAGCGGAGAGCGCGCTCTGCCATGTCCTTCTGCGCGCACACTGGAGGTCAGTGTTGTAACAGCCTGTTCTGTCCGGGAGGGATCAGCACACCACGCAAGGCAGCATGAGCTATACGAAACATTATATCATACACAACCATCACGTGAATAGATTTTCCAATATGTTGTGCTGGACACTTGTATCATTTTCCCTCTCTCCTGCCATTATTAGCGTGTGTGTTTGTGTTGTGGTAATTGTGTTGATAAGAAGATTACAGGATTACATGGTGCAGTTGTCATGGCTGTGGTGGTGCAGAGAAGCACAATGGCTTTTGGAAATATCAGAGGCACTAAATCGTCTGCATGGAAACAATGTGGATATGTGGCTTATGTGATTCATGTACAATCATTGTACATCTTAAAAGTAAGATGTTCATCCCTGGGTGTCATCAAACGGGCTGAATCTAGCATGACACTCACTACATTTACATACACACTTAGTATAAGTATTCAAATTATTGTATGTTAATATTCATATTAACATATCTTTAATATATATATAGCATTCATTTCTTTATTAATTCTGAATTTGACATTATTCAGAATTTAGCATTTTCTTGTTGAAATGGGGTTCCATTTCAACAATTTGGGTTCCAGTAGCATTATTTGATCATTTACTCAGCACATTCGGGATATACGTCTCAATTGTTTTCTTTTGTGGCAGCATAGGTCTTTACTGTTTACAGCTCTATGCATTGAAGCAGCTGACAAAGGTTTGTACGTCGAGGGTAGAGCTGCATGCCCAGAGAAAAGCCCACATTTCTGCATGGAAGGAGATGTACCTGTTTTTAAACATTATTGGAAAAACAACAGGGTTTCCTCTACGGGGAAATTAAGTTAGAAAGGGCATGTGTCACAGGGGTGTTTCATGTCAAGTAGAGCATGCGGGGCTGCATGTGAAAGAGAATGTTAGTGGAATATTCATAAGTCATGTAAACTGCCTAATAGGAATATTTTCTTTTTTCAACTAAGTTCAAAAGCATGAACAAAAAAACATTGTGAATGACTTTTATTTTATCTAGATATTTTGGAGCACCCTCCTTTTACCTGGCTCTTTCTCCTTTTGTTTCCTTCAACCCTCACACATACAGTATGTGCCTTATTCTCCCCCTGTCTTTCACACATATTCGTTCAGGCTTTTCTGAAAGGATAGTGCAGCAGCACACTGCCAAGGTTGTTCAAATTAAATCCAAGATCACATCACTGAAGTCAAATTAAAGAAAGAGGGAAAAAAGGTTTTATTATGCCTTTTGCTCCCTGCTCCTGTTAACCCTGTGTGATCTGGGTGGTGCTGCCACCTGGAGAATGTGTCTCTCCTTTGGATGGTATTAAGCTCCTGGACCACCCTGTTTATTGACTTTGTCTCCCAGCTAAATACCTGCCATTAATCACAGAGCGCTCAGCCATACTGCATTAAGAGCAGCCACAGCCGCGAGAAATGCTTAAGTCCAAATTGTTCTTCATGAAGGCTATGAGGTGGCATGACAGGGCTCTGGGGCATGCGGTCCATCTGCCTGCATGGGAAACACAGTAAGAAGGTGGACTCTAAACTGCTCCCACACCAAAACCCAAAACACCCTGCTCATGCTGCATGTTTAAATTGAACTAAGGCTAGAGCGATGCTGTAGGTCAGCGTGGATGCACTCACTCTAACTTGATTTTGAACAGACAGACAAGATTATTATCATTAAGTCGTGTCCTGGGGCCACAGCTCTGTCCGTATAATTGGGGCACCAGTGAGCGATCTCTGGTATTACACAGCTCGTTTCTAATGTTCAACATTATTCTCTGCTCTGAGGGAATAAGTTGACTCTCTCTAGCACTATCCAAAAGCCAACTTTAAGGTACCAAGGAAACTGTGTTGATAAGTTGTATCCATTTTAACTGATGCTTTGTGCTTTTTCCACCCTTTTCAAATGTGTGACATGCTAAATGATCTTTCTTTTTGTTCTGTTCCATTCTTTAGTTCTGCTCAATCAGTATAGTTGTACAAAGTGCTTGGTTTGCCCCCCTTTTCACTTTAGGGTCACACGGCAGCATTTGTGGACCTGAGAATGGAGGTGACCAGAGCTTGGTATTAAAGAGGAAGGAGGGAGGCAAAATGAGCTTCATAAAATCTTGTTAAGAAAGACTCCAAAAAATGTGATAACACCTGATGTGTTCTGACAGAGTAACATGACCAGCCTTTTTGTGGCCCAGTTAAATCCAATTCAGTGAACACTCCTGTCATTGCTCTTCATCAGCTCCACATAAAAACTAGAAGATACAGTATAAAGCCACCAATGTTGACCTCCTACTTAGGAACTTGTATCATCTACCTTTAACTATTGAACATGTAGCTATAACATGAGCACTAAATACATTAAGTCAGCCTCATGCTAACAAAGGAAACTCCCTAAAGAAATTAAAGCTGCTCTGAGTAACAACAGCTACTACTAATTTCCCTCCCTCCCTAATGTGCGGTGGATTCTTTATAGGGTCTCTGCATAAGGGGAGGTATGGTATAGCTACTGACAGTGACAAATGACAGTGCTACCTGGGCAGGCTACTACAGAGCCGAGAACAAATAGTTTGACGATGCAACATCCAGCCAAAGGGAGTTTCTTATTTGGTAGCATCACCTCACAGAACAGGGCCTGCTTCTAATCTAGTGCCTTGCCCTTCTGTGACAAATTACCTTGGCACCGAAAGCCATAACTGAATTTTAATAACTGAATTTCATAACAGAATTTTCAATCTGCCAGTATATTTTTGAGTTTTGGATTAGAGTTTTGGGGAGTTGGATTTTGTTTATTATTCTGTCTGTCTGTCTGTTTCTTGTTTCCTTAGTTATTAAATACTGCTTTTTCCCTTTACCTTCATTTGGCTCCTTCAAACCCTTACACTGACACTTAAACCTAACTATAAAATTTAATAGAAAATATCCTTTATTAATTTAAATGAGTAGTACCCAATGTAAAATATCAGACAGAAGCGTTTTACCAGCATGTATCATACTATGCATATGCTACTGCAACTTGCCAGGGGGGGCCACTGTCCCTGACACCTTAAGAGAAGTGCTAGCAATAGACAGATATATGCTTTATTGGAAAGGTGGCTGATATTCAGCACCAAAATAATGAAGTGTTCATGGAGGATAAAACACAAGAGAAACAGATGAAGGCAGAGGCTGTATAAACTATAAAAGTACTATTATTCTGAGGACTTTGGCATTTCAGACTTTGGGCAGTTGTTCATCTGAAGGAGCTACAGGCGTATCTGCACAGATTGTACGTGAAAAGAGAGCAGATGTGTTGCTGGCATGGAAGCATTCGCTGGTCATCAATGTTTTATATATCTCTGCCCAGGTAGAGGTAAAAGAAGCAGCAAGCACTGTATGTATGGTAAAAAAATACTGTCAAAAGCATCGTTTAGCTCCTCACGTGGTCTGTGTTAGAGAGGCTTGTACTGAAGTTAGTGCTTCAACTTGAAAATGACCTGTGCATTCCTGTGGATCAGCAAGTACATAGTATACTGTCCAAGGAATGTCTTCCCACGTAACAGCAAGGACTTGGTAGTAAATGTATTAATATCCTTCATAAACAGATTTATTAGAGTACAGTTTGTAATGACATGTAAACTACTTAACCAATTATATAAATACAGTAGTTAAGGCTAAATAATGAAAGAATTATGACTAGATCCCTGGTTAACAAGCTACCAAAAACTTGGCTGTTGTAATTATCAGCATTTTAGGAATGTATATTGACTGCATTTATCTGGAGTTTTTCTAGTCTTATCGACCACTCAAAGAAACAGCTATCAGAGGCAAGTCAAGTGTCTTGTCTAAAGCTGATTTGGGGAAGTGGGGATCTAAACACGACTTTCTGGTTTGAGGACAACCTCTCTACCTCCTGAACCACAGCTGCTTATGTTGTGTTACACTCAGATAAAAACATTAGACTAAAGTTAGAGATAAGTCTCCTGCAATGACATACAACTTGGTGGCAGTGTTTTTCTTTTACATGTGACCTTTCATCATCAAACTGAACTAAAATTCCAGCACATTCCTATTCAAACATCTGGGCAGTAAAAAAAGACCACACCAATTCAAACTTATACATGGCCCTAGACATGGTCTACTCCAGTGTATATGTCATCCATGTTATTCAGTCTTTTCCAAAGAAGCAATGGTCTCTCTTTAATTAACAAATGTGGCTGTAAACACAATATGGCTTTGCCAAAAATGATGCTCCAAAATGGGCAAAAGAAAGCCTCATACAACTTTTACATATCTGCTGTTTGTAACATTTTACTCATATTGTTTAAAATGAGTTGCTGTGCAGTGTCTAGCCTGGCAAAGTCATTACTGTCCATGTGATTGACAGCTGGGCCAATGTAGCAGATCGTCTGGCAACTCAAACATTAGGCACAGCAGGAATGTGTTGAAAACATCACTCCCCAGACATAGACCAACACCAGTCGACTAGGTGTTGCATCATGATCTGCACACCAGATCAACTTACTGTTCGTGAAAAATGACCATCTGTGAAATATCACTCAGAGAGAGGTCACAGATTTGCCGAGAGAAGATGGACAAATTGATTTGGGAATTAAATGAGAGAGAGGAGAGAGTGATGGATTATTGTATAAGAAGTCATCGTCAATTTTGTGTTGTCGATGGAATCAACACTTAGGAGTTAAATACATCATGTGAGCCTAATAAATCTGTCAATGTGGGACTCATGGTGCATTATCCTATGAGTCAGTCCTCCTCAACTGTACGCTGTCTCTAAGAAAAACTGCCTAATGTGGATATAAAATGAATCAAGTCAAGACACCTCCCCAAACCAAAACAGTGCCCAGCAGTGTCAGACTTGTCAGCTGGTAAAGTCCCCCGCCCCCCCCCCCCCGATTGGGACGTTAATGGATCCAATCAAACATCGAACCTGCACAATCAAAAATGCACAATCCACAGATGCCCCCAACTAAGCGTTTTGCATTACAGTCCCACTTCCATTCATACCATGAGTTATAGACTTTTCACAGCCTTAAATAACCACATGGTATTTTCAAGTGTGATGGATTTCATCTAGATGCCCAGCTTCCAGTGTAATCCCACTTCTGAACCCTCCACGGCCTAAGAGCTCAGCGTATAAAGCTGGATCCTGTATCAGTGCAATATCAAAAGGGGGAAGGAAAAGGAACACTGGCAAAAGTAATCAGGAGTCCAGAGAGAGAATAAAAGATTGGAGAAAGAATAAAGCGATCTGAAGACCAGTATGAGATAGAGAAGCAGGAGTGGACATAAATCTTAGGACAAAGATAGCGTAGATTGACCAGATCCCACCAACAGATCACATGGGTTGGTAGGGACCTTTAGTCATCAGTTAATTAGCAGAAGTGGGGGCAAGTTGTAATCTGCTTCTTATCTTACTACCAACCATCTTCTCACAGAATACCATTGTACAACGGGGGTTGGACTTGGGGGAGTTATTGTTACTATTCTTTATCTTTTCTTTGTTCTTTGGATTTGGTCAGACACACTTACCTGTATTCCTGTTTGTTAAAAGAGGCTTTTCATTTGTGATTAGCTTAGACCAAATGTTCAGAAGTTACCCAATAGGGCCACCGTGTAAAGCAGTAACACAGAAGGGACCTATTATGTTGATTAGTTGATTGGGAATGCATAAGGATGTTAATGAATGAGTGTACTCATTACTTGTATGGAGAAGTTTTCTAGACTTGTGCCACATTAATCAGTGAATTAATCACTGGTATATTTGCCCATTCTTCCTTTCACTTTCTCCGACAAACCTTCTCTGAACTAACTAATACACAGACAAAGACAGACACACGTAAAAATGAAATGTTGGATTAAAAAAGGCAGACAAGGAATGTGGATGGCAAAGCTACACAAATTGGTTGTGCTAACTGGGGCTAAAGCTAGCGTCCAACTTCCTTGTTCACTTTCTGCAAAGCCCTTGCCTTCTTCACCCGGTCATGATGTATATATCAGCCCGGTCGGTTTGCCCACACACAGCGACAATAATGATCCTCCATTCCTGTTACAATGACAGGACGTTTGACGACAGTGACGGCGGGAGGATCTCAACACTAATTGTCTATATTTCAAGTCGAGTGACTGAAGTGAATGCGCTACTTGCACCATTCCCGTGGCTGGACTCAGTGACGCGAAATTCGCGTCTAGTCATGTCTTTGCATTGACTTTGTATGTAATCTACTCACGTGAAAAATTCGTGCCGCGTCATAATAGATAACATGTTTTTACTGAATGCATGAAACCATTCATGTGGGCTTTACTGGTCAGCGCACTACAATTTACTGTATCCTCATTCTCTCTCCCCTAATAATATCCTGATATATTTTTTTATTTGCACTGACACTGGACTCTGGATGATTGAACAAACTAATAGGTTTATGTTGTGGCCATTAGTTCTATTGCAGGTTCTAAATACTACAATATCCATAAGGCTTGGCCATCGTTGCCACAGAGAAGATGCCAGTCAGAGTTTTGAATCTGAGCAGTCACAAATTGAAAACTCTCTGATTTTGAATTTGTGAAGAAAACACAAAGAAGTTGAGTTATAATTGCCAAATCCATCCAAATTTCATAGTTGAAAATTGACTTTATTTATCTGCAGATTCTAAAAACTTAGCTTGTGTTTAACACCATAGTTTTAAGTTTCAACCTGCCATAACGCCGAAACTTTTTAAAGTTTAAATATATACAAGCTTGTACCTTTTGATGTTTTATCAAAGAACCAGGAGTTTTCTCTTTTGTAATGATTAAACAAGGCGACTTCAGCCGAGTCAACATGCTCTCAATTTGTGTAAGTGAAAAAAACAGTTGGCACTTTAATGTCCAGGGCAGTAGTACTTAAAACACAGCACCTCCTCCCACTATCAAACTATTACCACTCTGCAACACAAATATCACTCCCCTCACTCTGCTTCTGCAGGGAGTTATGATGTTGCTGCTGGTGGGGAAGGTGATTGGTAAATGTGAATCGAGTTATATTTTTGCCTCTTACCTGAAGACCAACTTCAGAAACAGGACAGGAAAACACATATTGCAAGCACAAATTGAAGAGAAATGAAACGCAAGCAAAAAATAAATTTGTTTTGAGCGAATAAACATCTATTTTGTGCTCAATAGATGTATTTGCATGTTTAGCATTACCCATATTAACGAGCAATAATAACCCCTCTCTCATGCAGTTTTCTTCACATTTTCTCTTTTTCCCTCTCAGATTCTATACTCTGCATCAGTGCGTGCTCAAGGTTGCCTGCACGCTCACTCAACATGGCAAAGGGTTATATCGACAAGTCTTAAAAAAGGACCAACGTCAACTGTTTCCTAAATATTGCTTCTACTGTTGACAGCAACAAATCTTTTTTCGCCTAAGATCATCGTGGACTTTAAACGTATGGTTAATGAGCTTGTAAAGGTAGGGTGTTGGTTATGGTTACGGTGACATGGCAGGGAATCAGCAGGATAACTTTACAGTATATAAGGAAATCAATTGAAATACACAAACTTGACAGACATACCAGGTCCACCACTGACCTTAAGCAGCCGTGTACATAACTACCACTGGAGGTCTGCGGTCTTTAAAACGACCACAATACATTGTAATATGCTGTTTCAAAACTGACAAGCATTTGTCGTATGAGTTGGAGGACAGGCGCCGTTATATTTGTGCAACAAATGCAACCAATCGGAGAAGGTCAATCCTGATTGGCTGTTTGGTGCCCAATCACAATGTTTCCACAAGAAGATGAATGGATGGGTTTGGGGGACTTGGATGGGTTTACTTGCTCAGAAAACAGACAAATATAATGAGCAGGAGCTTGAAGCAAATTTACCTCTCGATGATGGGACTCGATGCAGTAATGGACCGTTGGTTGGCACAGTAGGCAAAGTTTGAATGAATGAACTTTATGAAAATCAAAGCGACTGACTGTCAATTGCAACTTATTTCTATAAAGCTGAAATAAAAGTAGCCCTGGGCGATATGGAAAAAAATATTATCTTGATTTTTTTTCATATTGATCGATATCGATATATATCACGATATAAGTCAAATCACTATTTCTGTCAAGCTTAAAGGGGCCATATTATGCTCCAGGCACCTTTTCAGCCTGCCTCCACGTATATTTGGTTATCTGGGTTGTCTGCCAGCCCACTGAGAATGAAAAGAAAACAATGAGTCGTTGATTCGTGGTTTGGGTTGATCGTGCAGACGGTCTGTAAACGAACCATTCACAGCCCGGGTGTCAAGTGACGTAAGTTGACTCCTGCTACTGGGGCGACCACGCCCCCAACCTGAGCAGCACCTCACCCCTTGAAGTGCGGAAAAACAGATCGCGTCTACGCCATAATTTTCTCGCGGCTGGCGGCATTCGGTCGCGGCTGCCGGTGGTTGGTCGCTGCTCCCGGCTTGCAGCGTTCGGTCGCGGCTGCCGGCGGTCGGTCGCAGCTGCCGGCGGTCGCGGCTGCCGGCTTACCTAGACTCGCGGCCGGGATGTCGTTAACGTTCTATCGCCCAGCCCCTTGTGCTGTGTGTGTAATTATGGAATCCACCGTAGTCTCACAGGGCAGTTTATACAGAAAGAGGAGGGTGCTGTGTGGCTTGATCCTTGAGGTGTTTTGACATGGAATGGCAAAGAAATGTAGTTCACACACCTGAAAACCAATGTAACTTGTGTAAAAGGGGGCATAATATGGGCCCTTTAAAGGTTGTGATATATAATATTTAAAGTTAATTTTGGTTTAAATATTTATTTTCTGTGAGAAGTTGAAAATGACAAATTTACTGAAGAAAATTATACCATTGCTGCTGTATAATGCACTTGTGTAAATACAACTGCTGCAACTGCTATAAATGCTTTCAACACAGTTTGCAGCGCACGCTACTACTCCACTGCTTGTCGGACTTTAAATATTCTTTTTAACAATGTCCTCGTCTTTTGAGCCTTGTGTCCGTGGTGATGTCTTCTTCGGTCACATTTCCTGTCGTCATTATCTCTTTTATCGTCTGGACCCTGGTCATAAGACGAAGCGGGTTAAGGTGGTCACAAGAACAAAGGCAAGTAAAAAATATTCACAATAGACTTAATCTTAGTGCCAAGAGTCAGACTGAGTTAGCGCAATAATCAAGCAAGGAATAACGGTAGAGCTGGAGACGTTAGACCGAGGAGGAGTAGATTGGTCAAAGCGGGACCATGCCTAAACCCCCAGCCACCCACACACATAGGCAAATGAAAAAGGGAGGAGGCTTGGGGAGAAACAGGAGACACTGGAGTCACAGCCGGGCTGTGACACTTTTCTTGTTTGAATTGTAATAATTACAGTATCACAGCTCATGCTGTAAACTCTATTCACCTGTTTTATTTCCCCTCTGGCTGATTTGGCTCCTCCCTGCTGAGTGTGTGTGGCAGTAGGTTGGGCTTCAACACCTGTTCCTGATTATTTGCTCCTGCTTAAATGTTGTGGCTGCCCATTCTCACGTCCCAGATTGTTTTCACCCACTCAGTGGTAATGCACAATGCTGCACGCTTTTCTGATACTCAGAACTAATATTTGATACGCTTGGATTTTTGCCGGACACTTGCGCACTCTGTTTTTGCCTTAGACTCGACTTGTCTGTTCAGCGCTCGCCTGGAAGCCTCAGCCTATTGCCTCAGCCGTTTGCCTGCACGCCTGCTCCGCCCACGCTCACCAGCCAACCTGCTCAGTATTATTATTTCTGTTCAACATTCTTTGACAAGTTTTTAAAATTTTTTTTATCAAACATGTTAAAAGTTCCCCTTGTGTTTGGGGTCTGCATATTGAGTCCAAAACCTTACTGAAACATAACATATAGCTCATGGAAAAGGAAATCATGCTCTACAATCTTCTGGCTGCATTGACTTTGGACTTGATAAAACACAGTGGACCAACACCAGCAGATGACATGGCAACCCAAATCATCACTGACTGCGGAAACTTCAACCCACTTGGATTTTGTGCCCCTTTCCTTTTTCTCCCGACTCACCGACCTTGATTTCCAAATGAAATTCAAAATCCTCTTTCATCTGAAAAGGGCACTTTGGATCACTGAGGAATGGTCCAGTTCTTTTTCTCCTTAGCCAAGGTGAGACGCTTCTGAAGTTGTCTCTTGTTCAGGAGTGGATCAATACATGGAATGCAACACTTGTAGCCCATTTCCTGAAGACGTCCGTGCTCGTCGACTCTTGACGCAGTGACTCCAGCCTCAGTCCACTGCTTGTGAAGCTCTCATCGGTTTTGCTTGACAAACTTGTCAAGGTTACTGTCATCCCACTTGCTTGTGTAGTTTTCCTACCACACTTTTCCTTCCCAGTCAACTTTCCATGAATATGCTTCGATACAGCACTCTGAACAGCCAGCCCTTTCAGCCATGATCTCCTGTGGCTTACCCTCCTTGTGGAGGGTGTCAATGATAGTCTTCTGGACAGCTGTCAAGTCAGCAGTCTTCCCCATTATTGCAGGTACTGAACTAGGTCGAGAGATACGCAGTATTTATACTGTCTGAAAAGTAATTTACTCAAAATGGAATTTACTGTATGTTTTTTGTTTGTTTGTTTACCTGTAGACTGTAATCACAGAAATTAGGGGGGAAAATGTAATAATGTCTGATTAGTCTAGGATATATTATATTTTCACTTACTTAAATATTGAACTTTTTCATGATATTCAATTTTTTGAGCTGCACCTGTATATATATTCTCTCTATATAGCGATTCTGTCACAGTCAGCCACCGTCATGCCCAGTAGGTTCCCACGTCACCTCCCCTCTGTCCCACACGAGCAATCAGCTACACCCACCTCATCACCTCACCTGGCCCCGCAGCTGCAGCTCATCACCAATCAGGTCTGTATTTAACCTCCTCTCACTCAGTTACTCACCGCCAGATTGTTCTTTGTACTCCATGTCAGACTTTCCAGCATTTACCCACGGACGGATCTCCCGGTTTTCGACTCTGGTTCTGCCCCCGACTTCCCCGTATCGTCTCAGCCCTGGTTACGACCCTGCCTTTGTCCCTGGTTTCCCCGTTTCGCCTGAATCCCGGTAAAGACCTCTGCCTGCTGTCCCCGACCTTCCCATCTCGCCACGATCCCGGAAAAGACGTCTACCTTCTGCCCCTGACTCTGAGCCTTGCTTGTGTTCTCCACAATAAAGTTGATCACAGACTGAGCTACGTGTGTCTCGCGTTTGTGTCTAAACTGGTTCGTTACAGATTCCCTGATAGCATTACAGCCATCGGGGCAATTTGGTAGTAGACTGTAGTAGTAGTTGTATTGAACCACCAACCTTCAGATTGGTGGAGAAAACATGTTTATGTTTGATTTAGACTGGGGAAATGATTGTGACACATTGTTACACTGTGCTTTGTTGCTTCTTCTCTTTTATCTTACAAGCTGAGCAGTGCATGACGAAAACCGTTTTTGTCCTTGCTGTCTGTCTTCTTTCATGTCCTGTATTTAAGGGATATTTGCAGCTTACACTTTATCTTTCAAGCTGGAGGGTTGTGGATCCATTGGGTTTTTGGTATGTTTTATTGAGTGTAGTATGTGGATGTTTGTTTTTTGCTGGATGTGCACAATGTTCCCTTTCTCTCATTCTCACATGCAACATGCTTTATTGAATAGAAGTATTTAAATCTTCTTTACTCCCTATCTGCAAACTGTCTGCTTCTAAGCCCCTTAAAGTCTGTGCTGGGGACAGGCACTGACAGTGCCTGCTGATTTGAATACATACATTTCCTTTGTGGTGCAGTGTGGCATTGCAGCTGAAGCGGTGACATTTCAGTTTCTCTGCCTGTACATTCCTAGTGTGTGTCCAAATTTAAATTGTACAGTTAAATGACCACAGAGTGACAGGCTTGTCAGAGAAAATTCCTCTTGGTTTCTTCTGTTTTGCTCTAATTTGTAATTTTGTTCATGTTCAGTCTTTTTGAACCAGGTACCAACTAATGTGTGTATGTGAGTGGTGACTAACTAGAGATAATATTTTAGAATACTAAATAGCAGTGACGTTTGTGTAAACACAAGGGCATCATGTGTGATTTACGATTTTATTATTATGAAAAGTAGAACATATTCTGCTGATTTGGTCCTTGGTTTCTGTTTTGATTCAATAACCAGCTAAATCATGGAGGTCTGCTGTCCCCTTTAACAAAGGGGATATCTTAATGGTCTTCTCCTACAGTTATAATTCATAAACAATGCAGGTACTGTAGTTTGAACATATTTTGCTTACTTCTATAGAATTGTCCAAAACAAAAGGTCCACCCCAGGTTATCACTTGGGCATTCACCCTGTAGTCTTGGTCTCACAATAATCACTTACATTTAGGACATACATTGATATGTGTTAATTTTTAATGGAATTAAAAAAGGGAGCCCCCACGTGTTGTTATGGTTAAAGAAAGATACACATTTTAACCAATGATTACATTTAAGCAAATAGATCATAACAAAACATGTTAAATCTGTTTAACCAGTGGTGTAGTGAGTGCATGAGTGTGGATATGTGTAATGTGAGTGTGCAAATAAAAAGAAGAGAGAGATATTTAGAGATTTTAACAGTACTTTATTATAAAAACAGGTAGTTATACAACAACAATAAAACACAGATTCACAGAATCTGAATTATGTCAGGATTGTTCCAAAGAGCAGCTCTCTGTCCTCCACAGAGCACAGGACGTGTTTGTAGCACCAGACACTGGAAAACCTTTCCACATCTTTCATTGTATCATAATGGTTCAAATCTAGCTTCAGACGAGCTTTCACCATTCTACAAAACAACAGAACAGCATCATCATCCATAGCTTTCTCTACTCTGTTCCTTCGGCTCAGATAGACGGTCATCTTGGCTGTGCCCACAACTGGAGCATAAATATGTAGCCCGGTCCCACAGCACCTGATCCGGACTCGACCGGACCAGTAGTGCTCGGTCCAGCAGCACCCGGTTCAGGTGCTGCTGGTTCAGGTGCGGCTGATCCTGGTCCGGTGCAGGAGCTGCAGCTGGACCATTATTAGTCCTCCGAGGACATGAACAGATGAGGTGATCCCCATTCCACAAGCAAAACATTTCATTCTTTCAGAGGAAGCATACACATTGTAATCAAAGTTATCAATTCTGAACCTTAACTTTAAATTGAGCTCCTCAGCGTTGTTCTTCAGGACCATAAACACCTGCCTTCTGGATGAAACCACGTGCCTCGGGTGAGGAGACTTACAGCCCAGAGGAATCATTTTTATGCGGGACATTAACTGTCCATGTCTCACCAGCTCGCTGTGTAACATTTCGTTACTGATGAACGGAGGGACTTTGGACAGAATCCCTTTTTCTGCCAGGTTAATCAGTGGTAGTACCAGAACAAAGGTATTTTGGATCAACACGTTCCACAAGCACACCGAATTTATCTATTGAGAAAAATCACAACTCCGTTAGCCCACGTCTAAACTGCACTCTTCCACAGAGCAGTTCACCGTGGGACACAACTTCACTCCATGTCGGTGTGTGAGCTTTTCCAGCCCCATGCCTCCCACTCCACGAGTTGACATGACTACCTCACACAGCCGGGCCAACACCGCTCCGGAACCGGCCCGACAAACAACACAACAATAAAACTACTGACAAAGTAGTAAAAACAGATAGAAAACACACTCATGCTAAATAACTCTGAGATGCCACTCTCCTACACACACACACACACACACACACACACATATAAACACACGCACACACACACACACACACACCATCCACTCAGAGAGAGAGAAAGAGAGATCTTTCCCTAGTTGGTGGAGTTTTCGACATTGGTTTGGTAGTATGTTAGCCAATCCAATTTTTAGGTGATAATGTTACATAGACCTCGATTTGTCAGCTTGTGTTTTTTTTTTTTTGTCTGTCTCCTATGGGACAGGAATTGTTTTAAACTTCCAAAGTATCTTAAAAGTTTTGCAGCACTTAGATGTTTGTGTTGCTCTAATGTTTGACTGAGGGTGTGCCTGACGCAACAAGGGCACCCGTCATTCCGACAAACATAACAGTTTCTTGTTTCTGATACACATCATAGCCAGCATTTGATAGTTTTCCATGCAATGCTAAAAGGAAGTACATGGGAAATAAACACATACCAGGTTCGTCAGCCTTCTCCATTTCCACCCACCAGACTCATTCTAACATTTCATGTCAGACAGGACCTGTATTTGCATTAACATGATTTGATTGGCTATTGACTGTGCTTGGGAATTTGTCTAAATGTCTCTGGACATACAAACACAGCTTGCCTGCAGCCGACTTCCTCACAGCAGTCACAGCCTGCCACTGCCCATTCTGAGGATGAGGTTGCCTTTGCTAATTCAGTTACAGTTGCAAATAATGAAATGAAAATAAAGAAAACATCCATCATCACATGCAAACACTCAAGCCCTCGTACACAAATACAGAGGGCGCAATTATTTTTGCTCTTCGCACATACACAGTCTCCTGATAATTCTGCTACACAAATTTGCACAACCACTTGGTTGCAACTCATGCAAACAGGAAGTTTCTTGTGTCCAATAACTTTTTCTGAGCAGGTGGAAGTGAACGTCTGGACCCCCGCAGACTGTCCACAAAATGTTATGGACGCTTGTGTGTGTGTGAATATTAACTTCATCAACTGCTCAAATTAAGAGAACATTTAATCATCATAGTTTAACACCAAGCCATTAAACTTCAGGCATATCAATCTGTCCATTTAGGAATCACAAGTGATTGTGAATCAGTTTTAGCTGCTTTGGTGCAAATGAAAGTGACAACAGGTTCAATGAAGAAGCAAAAGCAAGACAACCACCAAAAACAAAATCAACTCCCTTTTTCTAAATAGCTTACTCACTTTGTTTTTGACCAATGTTTTTACAAGTAGTTCACTTTTATTTGTATGGTGCATGCACCAAGGACACGCATCAGCAAAAAAAAGCACATAGGTGATGCAGCTTGTGCTGCCATGATAAGTGCCTCTGCGCTGTCTTCTGTCAGATTTTCTCTTCTTTTATCAGTCGGTGGCACATGCCACCCAAGGGGTTGTCTTTCCATGATGGTTCCTCCTCCTCCTCATCGGGTTTCTGTTGTCTGAGGTATGCACTTAGTCATCATATTTGAGTAGGTTTCGGACAGTTTGGTCACCAGTAGCCTGCTGGGGGTAATGTTGCAGGGCTCTGGCAGTGCTCATCCTGTTCCTCCTTGCACAAAGGAGCAGATGCCAGTCCTCCTACTGGATCGATGCCTTTCTACGGCCCTGTCCAGCTCTCCTCGTGTAACGGGTGATCTACTTGTAACTCCTCCTTGCTCTTGAGACTTTGCTGTGAGACACAGCAAACGCACTTATGGACGTGCCATCCTTTAGGACCTGGACTACCTTTGCAACCTGATTGGGCTGCAGGTACTGCCTCATGCTATCAGTAGTAACAAGGACAGTAGCAGAACTCAAAACTAGAAAAGAATCAGTCAGGAAGGAGGAGAAAGCAATTGTCTGTGGCCACCACATGCAAAACCATTTGTTCTGTGGTTTATAGTAAAATAGATTATGTTTAACTTGAGCTTTGAGGGCCACATTACAAGTCCTAAATGTGAGGAGAACTAAAATTGTTTGCTGGGCTATTGCTTTCTTTGATCCTTAATGGTGTAGAAAGGGTCCGTCTGCAGCCATAAAAACCCAGTGAGTTCCCTGAACTCCCTCCACTATTTCCATGTTTTCATTGTTCCTTCTATTACACCATTTTTCTTTCACCTTCATCACATCCTTCCGTCTTCTCTCATTTGTTCACACTCACACACTTATGCCCACCCTCTCCCTCTGTCTCTCTGCCTCACACACACACACACCTGGCTGGATAGAGAAGTCATTATAATGCTGCTCATGTTCGGGTGTATTTGTGCCTTTGGTCTGCTTGTCCCCAATAATCTGAATGTGAAGTCCCAGACTGATCGCTCTCTGCTCACCTAGGCCCTATATTACCAAAATCAGTTATTGCTACTCTGTGTGTGTGTGTGTGTGTGTGTGTGTGTGTGTGTGTGTGTGTGTGTGTGTGTGTGCGTGTGTGTGTGTGTATGATTGCTTACATCAGGGTTTGTCTGTCATGAGTCTGTTTTCTTAAGGCCGATAGTTATAAAACAGCTCAGGTGTCAAATAAAAATGATGGTAACCAGTTTGATAGTTGAACTATGAAAAAAGACAGTTCGTATTACTGCTTCAAATTTGAACTATCATTACGTTTTGCATCAATGAAAACATGGTTGAATGCATTGGCAGCACCCTGGAGACTGTTCAAGTCCAAAGTCTAGTCATATTTTGGTTTAAATTTAAGTGTTGAGCGACACTATTGAAAATAGTCCCTTCTTCTCCAGAACACACAGGAAAAAAATCACTGTGAAAGAGGGCAACACTTTTAATACAAGGCAAGTTAACTTTTTTAACTAAATGCATGATGAGCACTTAAAAACGTCAAAAATCGTTTGTCTCTCGACTTGCCAAGAGCTCGTCAGTAATGTAAACCCAAGCTTTTGGTGTCACCCACTCTTGTAAAAACACTACACAGGGTTTTGCTGCTGCGTCCTGTCTGCAGACCAAAAAGCCTGTCTACTCCGCTCTGCTACTACCAAACGGCTTGCTACTCCATCACTGCGAGTGGTGGGCAGCCACCGGAAGATGACTGCCCACAAACAGGGTTTACTTTTTGGTCATTATCGAAATCAGCAGTCCACTGTAACCTGCTGGCTGCAACAAATGTTGTCGTGTGTCTCTTCTGATCCTGTCTTCCTGTCTGACCATGTTTGTGTGACTTTACATTTACCAATTGCCCTTATATCTCTTTTACTGATTAGAGTCTGTGCTGATGTGGCATTGTGAGTGGTGATTTTGTGCCTTTGTGTGTTTGTGTGTGTGTGTGTCTGTCAGTTAATCTTCTCTTCATCCTGTCTGTGAGGACAGTGGCCATGGGAGAATTATTTTCACAGCAGGGTGGATTGGATAAACATTGTTTCTAGTTCTGAATGCATTTTGGCATTTTCTATTGGTCTCTTGCTCAGTTGCTAATGGCAACAGATAAACAGACAGAACCGGGGGGATAAAAGGCTTGACTTGTGCAGTTTAATGTGTATTACATTATAAACATTAGTGAATCATATAAATACTGTATATAAAATGAATACATATATGCAGTCCATGTTCAGATTAACAGAAGACAATGTGAACATCTGAACTCATGCCAACTCCATCCACCTACCAAGGCCCCACCCACAATGCCAGAACATGCGCAAATACACTCAAACACAGATACATAGATAGATAGATAGATGGATGGATGGATGGATGTACTTAATTGACCCCAAACTAGGAAATTCCCATAGTTTCATATATTAACAAACGTGCTTGTTTCGGTACTTTTTTTTGGTTGTTTGGAAGAATTTGGAAGATTTCCAACATGTCAGCACTGGTAGCACTTTCATTATTCTCCTTTTGTTTCTATCTTTTTTCAACTTCTGCTTGTTTAATTATGTTTTATTTTATGTTAGTATGTTCAATTTATTTTAATTTATGCAAATTGTATTTATGGTATATTTATAGGGTAAACATATTTATTTTACAGTGTATCATATGTTAAGCACATGGGAATAGAAAGGCGATTTTTAATATCTTTACAATAACAACCTTTTGGGGAGATGGACCGATGGGCTGTAAATGTCACTAAGGACCCGCAACTTCCGTTATGGGAGTCCAACGCACTAAACACTAGGCCAAAACCGCGGAGTGGTAGAGCCACCCGTTAGCTCATCTCTTAAGGTGTCGAAGAGTGATGTTTACAAACTGCACTCGCAGTGTTTCGTGGTCTGCACCTTTTATTTTTTTTCGATTAACAGAGCCAGGGGTGAGCCGAAAACCCAGTTGTTGTTTTTCAGCAAAGAGACTGTGAGGAAATATTCACAGATTTTTACAAAATGTGTATTGCTTTCTAATCACTTACTGCCCCTTTAAGTCTTATGAATCTATTGTCAGTGAAATTTGGTTTCTCATTGTCCCTGAGTGACTGAGCTAAATGTCATTGCAAAATGTTGCAGCAACAAAGAACTACTTGCTCTTTGGGCCTAACTACAAATCCTAACATTTGCTCCTCTTGTTTTATGTTTTTGAACTTTCTTATCCTATTTAATGTTTTTGTTTATAGTTACATTTCTAATGTGGTGGCAACCCCTTTTTTATGTTATGGCAACACAAAGTACAAACACTGTTCATTATTCTGCCAATTACCATCTGGAAATGTTGTGGTGACACTGACTTTACATAATTTATATGCACTGCATTTTGGCCATGGTGAGAAAAGTGTACCAAGCTAAAATTAAAAAAAAAAGACTCATAATTGTGTTTGTGTCATTAAAAGCTGTCATGTTACAGTAAACTTGTGTAAATTACTTTCCTTTGACCGAAGTGAATAATGCCCACAGACTCTAATAAGAGGCTATCTGAAATCTAATCTGTTTCAGCTGGCTGCACTGATAACTCTGTTGTTGTACATGAAGTCCTATCACTGGGTGCCTCTCATTCTTGGCTGTCATGGAGAGGCTCTGCGAGTGACATGGAACATTAACACCTCCGCTGCTGTTATTCCCACACATCCTTCAGCAGTGTGAGACCAGATGGATTGCTTCTCATTGGGAGAGAACTGCATCGTTGCTGCTTTTCGCTCCTGCACCCCATGAGCAGTAGATGGTAATCCAACCTTGCCTCGTGGGTGAAATAACAATACATGTGCTACTCCTCTCTGAAACATTTGCATTTTTTGTGTGTGTGTGTGTGTGTAAGCAGGCTCTCTTGGGAGTATTACTCCTTCATGTTTGTGAGACATTCAATGTAAATCATTGTGTGGAGTCGAAGAGATTATGAAGTGACACTTGGGAAATATTGATTAGCTGAAAGGGCTTCTCTCTCCTCCTCTCCTGGGTTGATTCAGCCCTCTGCTACCATTGCTGTTTTACTAATTCCTCCATTAGGTCCAGATGGAGGAACTGCAGTTATCCTCTGCAGTGCATCTTCCTGGAACCTGCCAATAATCCTCCCATCTGAAATATCTTTAATGGGGCACAAGGGAATCCTGATATTTATCAAACTGCCTTTGCAATCAGTGAATTACAACTCTGTCAGTTTTCTGGCACTGCTCAAGCTGGGCATACACTGTGCCATTTTACATTTTTTGTTGTTGAATTACAACTCACACTGTAAGAATAAATTATATGCGATGGAAAACAAAAGCCCATGATTTATGTGGTCACACTGTACGCTGTGTGTGCCCGTCGGCCCCTCCGGACTGGTCTGGCTATTGGCAAAGAAGAAGAAGTCAAAGTTTGTTTGCTTTTGTAATGCTAACAAGGGGGAAACGTGCTGCTTTTACCATATTTGCTACCCTGTGAAACATCTTTTAAAAAAGTTTTTCTTTGGCATGTGGGTGATAGGAGGAGCAAAACAAATAGTAAAGGCAGGTATGCTATTGCCACATCTAATACTCGCCATTTTCTTACGTGACGCGTAGTTTTTCAGTGTCTGATGACTTTGTTGGTCTCAAGGGAAATTGCATTATATTTGGCCCCTGTGACCACTTTAAACTCAAGGGCTTTCTCATTGACTGTCACGGTGTAATACCCCTCCTATGTGTTATAGTCACCATCAGTTTGCACAGAGTTTATCCATCTTCATCATCATTCAATGACAAGCCTTCAATGATGAATGTTTCTTCAAGCTGTAGGATTCATTGCTGAATTTTTAGGCTTTTCTTTTGGAAACTTGCAAGGGCTGAATCTGCAGGGCATCCAGAGTTGCCGTTGCCACATGTCTTAGTGCAGAGAGAGAGCCTTTATGTGTGAGTTTGTTTATTTAGCATATGCATATGGATTTAGTTAGTGTGAGGTCAGTCTCTTAAAGCAGGGCACGTCTGACACTGTCACTTGTATATCCACAAACCAGTCCGTCTCTAATGAGCTCATTTTGCAGTGCTCCAAAGTTGCAGGCCTGGTTTAGTAATGTACTCACGTACCCTTCAATTGTTTCACCAAGTTTTAGGTATCTTGTGTTGAAGTTATGCCTCTCCATTGTCACGTTGGTTTTTGGGATGCATATTTCCCTGAATAATATTTGAAGGCATTGAAGATCCTCCCATGACTCCGCTGGCGTTACGACCTCGCCAACATCTCTTTTGATAGTCTCAGGTCCCGCAAGATTGAGAAGTATGTAGGCTCTTGTTTTGGTGGCAATAGATATGTCATACTCGCGTTCAAACTTGCGCCAGTGATCTGCCACATCTCCATCAAAGACGCAAGAGTCTGGGGTTGGAAACCACCTGCCATTCTTTTGAAGACAGCGGCAACTTTATAGTGTTCCTAAGGGGCTCCGTGGCTTGTTAGAGAAGTGTTGTTGTCCCGACATTTATCCATCCACTTCTGACACCATGTTGATTCAGGAACTCTGAGTCATAATGAACATTTAACTTGTTCTTTATTTACATGAATGGGAGGAAGAGGACATGATGCATGAGTGAATACACTGAGATCCAAGATGCATTTACCAGATCTCGTCCTGTACTCTCACAAGAATAACACCATTTTAGACACAATCTATAGTCAAAACAGTATATAGCAACATAGCTGTCTACACGTGCCATACCTAAGCTGGCTCAAAAATGGATGAGGAAACATGGCTCATGATTGTCACAGTTAAAGGTCTGTGGTATCTGGTCTCACTGAACACTGACAAATGAAAGGGTTTTGCCTTTATCAACTTTATTAACTCTCACATATACTGTAAACAACTCAAACGTTACAGAAGTTGTCGTTATGGTTACATAAGAGGGGTTATTTTATTCATTATGATACAATTTTAAATGAGCACCTTACAGCACAGTATCAATTAAGATTGTATTGATTACCTGTGACCTTATCAGGGAATAGTTTTTTGAAAATAACGAACACAAAATATATTTTAATTATTTACAAATATAAAATCCCCCCCCCCCACGTATTCATCAATGTTCTTCAGTGTGTAGACTGATATTATATAATGATGTTTCATGTTCATAGTAAATATTATATAGACGTCTTATATTTGTCCCTCACACTGTCCATCCAGGTCTCCCAGGAACTGAGTACACATCTTATTCTTTGTCAAAACTATAGGATGCTTCCACATTGCAATATTTTGTAATTTACTTTTGATTTAGAGCAGAATCAATTAGTTTATTGCTTGTTTTATTGCCCTTTACTTAAAAAAAAGCTTTTTTAAATTTGTTTTTAAGATGAGAAAGTAAGCATTACGATTTTGAATATGTGATCAGTTTTGCTCCGGCGTTTTTGGAGATATGAAGGCGCACTTCATGTCAGCAGCATGCTGCAAGGAGACTGCACAGCCCAGACGGCCCTTTGAGAACAACAAGCCCTTTGACAATTTACCATTGGTTCTGTGTCTGTAGCGATCTAGGATAGATAAATATATGATAATTCTGGAAGATTAGTGATGGAATATAAGCTCTGTTGCTGCTAGTCTATCCAAGACGATGAAGCTGAATTGAATAAATATATAGAGCGTAAACAAAAATTAATGCAGTAAGGTTTATAATAGTGTGATCACAAGGGCTAAGCTGAGCTGATCATATTTGTCATGGTCCTTCCCCGTATGAACTTGGTTGACAGTTTTTCTTCATGGACTGCCATTCATGTTTTAATTACTTCTTGTGGACTTTGATTTATTAATTTAACATTCCTCGTGTACCTCTGTTAAGTCACTTTTGTTATCCCTTGTGTTTCTTGTATTTAGTCTGCTTTAAAAAACGTTTTACTTTGTAGCACCTTTTCCTCATGTTGCTTAACTTCCTTTTCCTGTGTTTTGTTTCTGTCTTCCTAGAAGGCACTTTGATGAAATGTACTACTGCTGTGTTTCAATTTACATGCAATCATCTGTATATCTGAGTGTGTTACATGCACTCGTCCCAAATAAATCATTATATGACATGATCGTTAGAAGTTATATGAATCTATTGTGGGGAACCTGGGGTGAATTGTTTTGTGTTAGCCTTAACACAGTGAAGGTTATATGCAGTTACTTTCCTCATTAATTCCTGGAGAGAAAGTGAAGAGAAATGAGTAAGAAAGTAGGTACAGAGGTCCACCCCTCTCACATATTTTCACCTCTGCTCTCAAACATACACTGTGATGGATGAAAATAGTCTTCTCCAGTGGTCAAAAACAGCTCATGCAAACAGATTGGTGTGATCTGTTAAGGCCATGTTAATTGTATTGACAGCTTTCTACAGCACACCCACACATTCATACAAAGTATATATATATATATATATATATATATATATATATATATATATATATATATATATATACTGTATATGTGTGTACTTTCTCTCACTCCCTTTGCAGTCTTCCATATTGTCAGCTCATGAGACTGATGTTCCACAGTGTTTGACATCTATCGTATGAGTTAAACCAAAAAAATGGTTGAGATACACATATCCTAATTACATTGGTGATCCCCTAACTTTTTATCTTCCTCATTCAGCTGGTTGACATTTTTTGTTCTGAAGCTGTAGAAGAAGAAAATGTCCTAGCAAGGGGTCTCTATCTTTCTATCTATCTATCTATCTGGGATGAGCTGCCATGAAACTGCCATTGTCATTTTACCCGAAGGATGAATTATAATAACTTGGGTGATACCTTTACTTTGGATCTAATGCTGACATCTCATGCTTCTTACACTTGCTTTCACCAATGGAAAGAGTTGGGAAGACACACAGGAATGGCCTGCAAGGTGTAATTGAACGTGTAGCCACTACAGGAGGACAGTCCTCGTGAGGTGCCCCCTTCAGTCCTCATCTGTGTTTTGTTTTTAACAAAGTAAAGATTTTTGGGGGTTTTCTCTTAAAATTTCTCGGGAAATTTGCTGACCTATTAATGAGATAACGTAAGTAGCTCTTTTTAATATCTAAGTTACCATGTGGACACTTATTCTGCCAGTAAATTTATAAAGAATAGTCTTGACAGTGTAAATTGGATATCCCTACATCAGTTGGGGTAACATGAATACTTCCATTCATGCCTGTTTAAATAGACTCAAAATATAAGACACATAATTATTGGATCAGGAATTAAGTGCTGAAGAAGGTTTCCACAACTTGACCATTACACAAAATGTGAAGAAACACTATCATTTTTCAGGCAATTCATTAGAATAAACCCTGAGAGGTACCAAGGCTGATCAGGGCAAATTCTTATCAAAGAACACTGGCAAAGTCATCAACAAGAAGACAAAAAGAGTCAATCCACATGTCCACACTGCTGATGAGTGTATTTTGATTGGGACTTAATCTAAGATGGTGAGTTAATTCAGTTCCATAACTCACACCAACCAATTAGTCAATGCTTATACTGTTCCACTAATTTCTTTGAGTGCAGACTGTGAATCTTTTTTAATAAGTTTGAGGACATTTATAATCAAGTCCACTAGACATACCATATCAAATTCCTCTAAGAGGTTGTAGATGCCTTGCGCCTGCTTTCAATAACAAACAGTTATCTATCCTAATGTATGTTTATGATTACTTTAAGACTGTTAGCCTCACAGTGCTGTTAGCATGGCTTTAGACTTTCTTTATACGTACATCAAGTGGTATATTGGAACATTTGCAAATCTAGTATCTGTAAAGCATGTTTGTCTGTATGTGTATATGCAGGCATGTGGTTGCATACTTGCGGGCATGTGCATGACTGCGTGTTTAACAGTAAATGGTATCCTTTGTGGGGTTGTTTCCATGCTGTTGTTTGCTTGTTTTTCTCATCGGGAAATGCAATTTTGCTATGGCCTCGGGCTGTGGGGCTGATGTAGTTACGATTGTCTTTTCTCCAACATCCACCCACATCTCTCCATCTCTCTATTTCATTCTGTCCTGTTCTTTTTTGTCTCCCAGGCTTCTTTCTCCTCTTTATACGATTAAAGTAGAAACACTCCTCAGCTGTAGACATCTCTCTAGTATACTTTGCGATCCTCCTTTTCCCCTGGCTTTCACCCTCCAGTTTTAGTTTGCTTTCCATATTAGTTCAGACAGCTTCCAGAGATATGTTTGTTGTCCCTCTCATATACACCAATGTTATACATATTTGAGAGCACGGACTTGATTTTACCTTTGCATGGTTGAGATCTGTATTTCATTCACCCAATATTCTGGTTGTGCAGGAGAGAAAGAGACCAGATATTAGGGCAGAGAAAGTGAGATGAAATTAAACTCTTGGTTCATCATTCATTTTCTGAGTGATGAAGTAGATGAGAAGTGGAGAGAGTTGAGAGATAGCTGGCTTTGACGCCAAGCTCACACCTTCCCTTCACTGTCCCTGTCAATCACGATCCATCAACCACCGCTGCAATTAATACAGGCCAACACACAGGCTCTCACAGCATACACACATGCATAGCCAACCCTGTCCACTGCCCCAGCAAATACACACACACACACACAACCACATCACACGGTTAACCATGCTTTAACAGAAACATTGGATCAGGATGAGCTGCTTTCTTTGCTCCGTCTGCACCCAGATTGGTTAATTAATGGCCTGAGCTCAACTGAGTATCACTCACACACACACACACACACACACACACACACACAAATATATACACTTCAGTGGCGTGCAGCATTAGCACACCGGTCCCTCTGGTCCTGCAGTTTGGACCAATGGAGCAAGTGATAAGCCAGGATGAGCGAAGACTTGATGCAAATGGGAGCATTAATGTATTCCTTCTTATCCATCAGGTATTATCAATAGGCATAGACCACCAGAGCACATGATAGGAGAAGGCCAAGCAGGGGAATTGTGGAAGAGATGGAGGCACTGGCTGTAAGGGATAGAGGTAGATGAAAGTGAAAGGTGATCAGTGCATAAAGAAAGAGAGACACCTGCAAGTGAATTAGCTCAGAGGCTGGGATGGAAAGGAGGGCGGTGGAATGCACAGAGAGAAAGACGGATCATCCTTCTCCCAATATTAACCAATAGAGTGGTGGGAGATGGACTGCAGAATAGAGAGACCACAAAGAGGGTCGACTTGAATTCTGTGGCTCGAAATTTACTGGCAAATCAACTTATCTTGAGACATACACTTCATTTATGCAGGGAGGACTATATAGGATGGAAGAGAGGAATGTATTGAAACATTTATCCCACGAGATGGAAATTAAGTAATGGAATGTAGGGAGAAGATAAATGGAAAGTGACAATGTAAAGTATCTCCAGGTGTGTGTGTGTGTGTGGGTGTGTGTGTGTGTGTGTGTGTGAACTGCATAATAGTCTGGATCAAGGCACTGTCCTTGGTGCTGAATTTGAGGCAGAATGGTGCACTGAACACAATATTTGTATAATACTTTTTGCCATATAAGAAGGAAAAGATAGATTTTGATTTTCTTCTAAGTGTTTTTGTTAAGATTAAAAGCTGTTTAGCTACTGTAGATAGATAGATAGATGCTTCAAGGAATCTCCAAGTTATTTAAGCAACACCTGAGTTGAAAGATAGTGGACAAAAAATGTATCTTTCTCCAACAGAACCCCGTCCACTCCAAACCAGAGAGAAGGGCTCAAGGAAAAAAACTAAAATACAGAAAATAACGATAATAACCAAAACTGATCTAACTGTGGCAGCAAATGTGTTCATCTGGCAATTATAATTCATAGGTTCTCAGGTTCCAAATTGCAGGCTGCCTCCCACAAACACAGTAGAACTTCACTGCATATTTGTCTGCCCACATTAATGAAAACAGGTTGTTCTTTGTGAAGCCGACAGCTCATCCTGCCATTATTATTAGTGCTCCATGTGGGAGGGAGAGCCAAAAGTTATTGAGATAAAAGAATCAGTTGCACTGTATTTGTTCTTGGCATGTTTGGGCATAGTTATAAAAAGGACGTTTTCATTTCCAACATTTCAGCTCTTCATTACTGGCTGTAAGCCTGCACTGCAGGCTGTGCTGTAATGAGTTGTCATGGACTGAGGGAATGAATAAGACATATTGCCTTAGAAATTGGAAAAAGTTTTAATATCACAATAATGTCTTCATTTGTATTATATATATATATATATATATATATATATATATTTTATTTTTTTAAATTTTTATGTGAATTAAAAAATGCTGCTTAGAGTACCTTTACAGTCCTGTGAGCCAGCACCTTGATTCTGTTTAAAAGCAACAAGTGAGATATTAATGATAAGAATCTGGTTTCAATGAATATGTAAATAAAGATTGACGTGCTACAGCAATTCACCAGGTTTCCAAAGCAGTATATCGAAGTGAGACAAGAACACAGGGCAGAAAAGGATACAGAGGCTTGGTATCAGCATGAGCATGTAATGAAACCCAGATGGACCCACGCAGATGCCGCCTGAATTTGCATTTTCAAAAGTTTGATTATGGTAATAAAGACATGGCCTTAACAGTTTAAATGTTAATTTCACAACAACCACTATTTTCTACAAGAGTTTTTATTTCCAAGAAGAGGTCTGTAAGTAATGGTGGGTTTATTTATATTCATAGATGTATAAAAACAATGATTGGTATTGTGATAACATAACCGCATGAATTTCAGTAACATTTGTATCTCCGGTTTTGTAAATACATAATGACAAGCCACACATGTACACTTTCCACCTTGATTGTATCTTGATTAATGAGAACAAGCAGCAGCTAAAATACACTATAGATACAAAGATAAGTGTTACCAGAATGAATGGCAGTTCGGGTCCTAACGTGGCTGGGGCAAAGCTCACTCCTTAACATGTGTGTTAGAAGGAAAAGGCTGCCTGGCAGTGGGCCGTGTGTGAGGCTTACCTCTGGTCAGCAGACAATGGCTAACTCTGACCGAGAGCTACTCGGCCCACCCTAAGAGTGGCCAGCCCAGACGGCGTCAGTCGGCATTTCTTGTTCAATGTTTCTTGTCAGTGGTAGTTGGAACAAAACAAAACAATGCTGGAGATTGCAAGCATTCAATCTTCACTGGTACAAGACAATAGTTGCTCCAGTGTCGGGGGTCTTTTTCAAACAGTTGTTCAGCGACAGAGTCACTCACACCTAGGATGCTACTACCCAGAAAACCTTATCACACCTGGGCCACTGTTAATTGATAAGCCCTGCCCACTAAAGGCCAGCCAAGAGAAAAAAAAGGAATGACTATTTTGACTGAAGAGCATAATGCTCAAGGTAACAATAAATGGCTACAGGGGGGAAAAAAGTGAATAAAAACTCTCAAAGGGTCTGTGTTGAAAGCTGGAGACATATTTTTCACACCACTTACAGCACTCGTGTAAGTGGTTATGACAGACATATCCTTCTTCTTCTTACTCATCATTAGGGGTTCAAATGATTTCCGACCGTGCAGTTTACTCTGAAACGATAGATAGATTTTGATAATGGACGAGTTTGTGTAGCCAGATAAACTGCACTCTAACATGATCATATGATGCACTTTCTCCACTTTCCTGCATTGGAGCCACGATATGAACCTAGGGGAGGTAAACTGTCCACACTTATAAGAACGGCCTTGATCCCCACCGCAGATGTGTAACATTGTTATTATTTCTTTAGACTCACGTGTCTGTAAAATGAAGTAAAAATAAGCAATCCTCGTTTTCTGACTGATGCCAGTGCAGGTTTGAAAATCAAAAAACAAGCTGTCAATGAGTTTCATGAGCACTTTCTTTTATACATGGAATTTTAATAGCTTTCAAGAACAAAAATGTTACATTTTTAATCAAACAATATACTTCTGGTTCAAAGTGTTTCCTCTGACAGTCTTGTCAGGCCAGCCAAGCCAATTGCCAGGGGCAATTTGGAGTGCAGTGTCTTGGAGGGGCCGAGAACTGAACCACCGACTATTTGATTCTGATTAGTGACCACAGTCACCCGGTGTGATTTTTGGAAAACTGATTCTGCATTACAAGAGGGTAACTATGTGAGCAGACAGAAATTTACACATCCATCAGACACCAAGCAATTTGAGCAAAAGTTCAAGTCATTGTTGCTCTCCAGAAGAGCTGAGGGTAACGTGTAAAATGTGTCACGGTGTGTGACAAAATATATATTTTGTCACTAAAATCTCCACTCAACGATAAAATTTAAATAGAGGGAATATTGCATATGAAATGAGTGAATTCTCAGCTCTGAAGTATTGTAATGCATCCGTCACTCTGTTCAGCTTCAATTAAATTGCCCCTTCTTTTAAAACGACCCTATTCCATGACCGCTTTGTGACATGGGACCAAATGTTATGCAAGCTATAGGAATACACTGTTGGAAGCTTTATTGTTGAAAGTTCACCCACATAGACTTCATCCTTTCACGGTCGAGTATTTTAAAACTAAATCATTCTTTCTATGGATTATCATCCTTCCATATAGAACTGAGTGAAGCGTAAAGACAGACTGCTAACTGGTCATAATCCCCATAAAAAGCTGTTTTGGCAGTGCAGTGTCATACAGTCCGAAAAAAAGGGACTGTGTGTGATGAATGCGGATATGCCTGTCAAGGGGACTGTGTTCACTGCAATGGGGGGATCAGCTGGAGTTTGCACATAAATACCGGCATCTACTGTATGATGCAAGCTCTTCAGGGACATAAAGGCTGCACATGTTTGATGAAGTTGAAAAATAATTATAAGTGTTTCTTCTGGCAAAAAAGCCAAACTTGATTGATGCACATGCTCGAATGAGCAAGCCCCGAGTTTAATGCCTGCAGGCATCAGATTCATGACACGGTGGCCATTTCATCCTTTTGTTTAGCATTCTGTTGTCATTTCAATTAATTTCATTTTCTACAGATACAAAATGTCACATTTCACAAAGGAATTAGACCCTGCATCGACAGTCAGAAGCTGTATGATTTCTAATTGTAGCCCCAGCCTATGCATATATTTCTCCGCTGTGTGTGATCTTAATAGAATCATATGTACAGTTATGTAAACACATTTGTACAACTCTCTTGGGGCGATTGGGGCAGTTTTGCTAATACACGTCTTTGAAAAGCAGAGTATTTTACTGCAGAAGTTGCGACTGCAGTCTCCATCCCTGGTCTCCCTCTTGAGGACTGACATCTTTGTTCATTGCAGCACCCAGCTAAACCAGAGGCAGCAGCTGTGAATCTATGAATGTGTGAGAAAGTTTTCCACTCTATTTCACCCAAAGCCTGTATTTTCATCCCACACACATTGCGCGAAGATACCTATACTCTGCCTCTGATTGGCTAATTCTCGTTGCCTTCGTTGGTGTGATTGGTTAGGTCTAGACACAGAGCCAATCAGAGTAGGGCGGGTCTTCTTCACAGAATGCAGGCGGGGAATTGTCAGCTCCAAACAGTGCTCCATCAGAGAGGCAAAAGTGTTTACATAAATTAAAACGTGAGTGGGAAGAATTAAACACTTGGCTGGAGAGTGTCGGCGACAATGAGTACAAAGACAACTGCGAGGTCCGTCGTCTAGTGTTTTGGGTGTCGCACGGTTGGCCTGGCAGAAACTAAACAACATGCCTCCGGAGAACAACACACATGACATGTTTTGCCAAAAAATAATTAATTATCATTTAAAATCCAGAATCTTTGAAATAAAATAGTTTCTCTTTGAAACGTTCAATTATTAGACATAGGCGGGCTTGGACATTTTTTTACTGTGAGCTCTGACAAGTCCTTTCAATCAGAATCAGGTGCACAGAAGAGCTGTGTACTTTCTCCAACGACAGCTTGACCTGTGGGTGTTTTTGCTACTCAACTGGTCCCCTACCTCACATCTTCTGGAGGGAAGAGAGCACAGAGGACGGTAGAGAAAGGAGGGAGAGTGTGGCAAGGGCACACATCTATGTAAGCACAGACTGGAAACTGCCAGTCAGTTGGCAAGCAGCCACATCAGTCCAATAGGCATGTCTATACCTCTCATCTTTCAGGTTAAATATCCCCTTGGTTCAAGATCCTCTTGGATTTCTGTACTTATACTATAGCATATGCTATAGTTTACAAGTTAAAGGGTAATGTGATTAAAAATATGTTTTTAAAAAGTTTAATACCATTTTATTAATTTATTTCATTCATCGAATGTATGAATGAAGCAAATGACAGATCAGAATTCTGATAACAATCCATGCTGGACTACATTTGCTACAAATCAGGGTTGTCCAAAGTCACATCACAGGGGTGGTGGTACTTGCAATCCTGTTCATGAACTAACAAAAACATGGATAAATCAAAAATCGTTATGGACTACAACTGATACATAAGTTATATCATCTACACAAGATCTGATTCATGCTGCTCTCATGCCCATACTACACACCAAATACCCAGTGCACCTTCAAGGATCATGGATTGAGGCTGTGTTTTACATGTCAGGGCGATTTGTTGTAAAGTCAGCTTTAACAACACAACAACTAAACTAACAGTGACAAATTAACAATGAATCTGACATAAAAAAAAATCACATTGAGTTAATTAAAAGTCCAATAGATAATAAATAGAATAATAGAGTTATTCAAAAGGGAAATGGCAGTCAGGACAAATGAGTCATTCAGTGTCTTTGACATGCATGCTGGCAGGACTTCTCTATGGAGGTATATGAAATATCTGGAGACATTTTTTCCCCTTTTTTTTTTATAATGAAACAGGGAGAGCGACAGTGAATTTCTGTATCATTCCAGCTCCATTATAACAGGTAGCAGACCGTGTAGGATATTTCCACAGAGTGCATACTGACATAGTTACACTTCGAAGCAGCTAATGTTACGTGTGAATCTTGGAGAGACAGGTGCATTTACACCTTGTTTGCATTTGGCTAAAACGTTTTTCAAACCTCCTCATCAGTACATGGTTTAAACAATTAGTCTTCAAAACAATTTTTCAAGATGGCTATCCCATCAAACACCAACATTGTCCCTCCAGGTAGTTCAGAGTAAGGGGACATTCCTGTGATATTTCCCAGAAGACCCTTTTTCTTCTGGTATAATCGTTGAAAACTATTAACGACAAATCTAAAATACTTGATAACATTATTTTTGAAAAAGGGTGACAAATGTGGTTTCAGTTTGATTGTAAGATCCTGACAATGCTCATACCCCGCTGGGAACCTTTGTTGACCATCTGTGTCCATCATTTACTGTTATCTCTATTGAATATTACTATATAATGAAGACTTAAAACGCACCCAAAGAAGGATGGGAGGATATACCCATCAACCATGGAGATGGAACGAGTAGGAAACAAAACATTGCACAATCTCTTAAAGGGGTGTTCAGTTTTTTTCAAGCGTGCTTCAGCCAGGTATATCAGTAGCTTTGAGTCGATCAGCTGATTTGCGGAGTGATACTCTGCCGGCGAAAGTTGCTGCAGTAAATACATGACCGAAGTACAGTCATGTATTTTTCTGGCGGAAAACTAAAGCAGTGAAAAAAAATACATCCTTTTGCCTACAATTGAAAAGATTTTTTTTTTTAGGTAACATTTTAAAATGTGGCAAAAAAGACGTTTTTCGTTGGTCCCCCCTGCAACAGTGGGACTTAGACTTACGCTACTTCCATTTCCCCTCCAAACTCCGTTATATGACATTGCTGATCATCATATCCATGAGGTAATATTAACTATGCATAAGTAACTCATACAACCCCACTTCAAAATCACTGAACTATCCCTGTAACGCAGGCCACACCATTTTTGTTGACAGTATCAACCCCTCTGATCTGAATTGCAGTTTGTCATCCAATCACATTCCAGATTATCACATTTTGAAAGGTAATGAAATGCATATTAATACTATTGATAGTGATGAAGCCTGAGATCAGATTTCATTATCATAGACTGTAAAGATGGGCGCCCCCAAACAAATTGATGCCAAATCCTCTTGATCTCCCCCTAGTGGCTGGTTGTAGTATAGGTAATAAACCGCCTACATGTTAGTGGGTGGGACCTGGATCAAACTAAAAAGCCAAAGTACAAGTTAAATACATTCTTCTCAAAGATGGTTTCAATCATTTTAGGTAGACCTTATCACACTGAAATTTGTTCATTTGTACTGATAAGTTCGGTCTTAATTAGTAATTTGATGCAATACAAACAGGGTCAGATTGACAGCTGAGAATGTCTCGCGAGTGGTTGACCTCGATACTGCTGCTCCACACCACAATCGCTAATATCCAGAGGAAGTGGTATCTTTACAGTCTTTGGGTCATTATTCAAATAACTAACCATTACATAATATATTACAGCTACAGCAAATTATAGAAACACACTACTATACCTACTCATGTGTTTCCTGAGAGACAAATATGTTCTCGACATGTAGCCTTGAAGCACATCGTGAGTAGCTGCTACTTTGCACTGGAGAGAAACATTACAGATGGAGACATGACTTATACATGACATGGCTTGAAGGTCGTTAAAAGCTATCTGCTCATGTTATGATGGAAACATGCCCTTGAAACATACTATGACAACTGTAAGAGCCAGGGAACATATGACCCAATGATAGATCTGAAGAAACAACTGAAACTCCCTCAGCATGTTGCGAACAGGAATCATTTTCTTGTCTTGTCCCCCAAATGAAGCGGTCCAGCAAGCCCCGACAGTCCCTCTGGGGGTTCCCCTGGATGAATTCTTCGACAGGAAACTGGCCGAGTACAAGGGCTGGTTATCGAACGTGGGAATGTTGGCTTGATAGGAAGGAGCTTTCCAGTAGAGGTGAGATTCAGGGGTTTTGCTGCCTGATGTTTGCCTGACAAGCCTTCATCTTGGCTGGGATTAATGGAGAGCAGAGGATAAGAGCCAGTAAAGTGATAGAATGATTTGAAATAAATAAATAAATAAAACATGTCTTGGGAGAGAAACATCATGGAGGATTTAGTTGGCAAGACTTATGATCCTAGAAACATAACTGATGATGTTTCCCCAAGGATAGAGATATATGTGCCGCCCTTATATATTCCAATATCTTTCCATTGTTTCCTGCATTTCTATCCCTTTATTTTCTTTCCTGCTGCATTTATATTTCACCTTTCCACTTGTCCTCTTCACCCGTCTCCTGTAATCTTCATTTTCGCCCACTGAGGCCAAATTTTGAGCTGGAAATATGATTTCCTTGCTCATTCACTATGCAGCGATTATAACTACTCAACTCAGCTTTTAATTCACATCACTGAGGGAGAGAGAGAGAGAGAGAGAGAGAGAAAGAGAGAGAGAGAGAGAGAGAGAGAGAGAGAAAGAGAGAGAGAGACAGCAAAAGACAAAAGGAATATAGTAGGAAATAAGAGACAGCAAGATGAGAATCAGAGAGACAAACATCTCCCAGGAGGCACATACAGCCGTTGCAGTCATGTCTACCTTGTTTCTAAATCATTTATAGAATTCCCATCAGTGGTTTTCTTGTACACAATCCCTCTAAAAAATTTACAAGAGGGATTTTAATGTGCTTTACTGTATTTTCCTGTCACAGAGAGGTAGTGAGAGACCTTGAAAGCTATCATTCATGTGTATATACGCTTGAATATACAGTTGTACAGTATATGGATGTGTGTTTATGTCCTCTAATATGCACATGGATTCACTGTGCCTCATGCCAAATGTTCAAAATGAAAGATGTAAAAAGTCCCAGAGAAACAAAAATAAACCAAAAGAATGGTTAAGATTGTTGGTTGTTAAATGCACCAAGAGAGAGAAGCATACTGTATTGGGGCACTGCAGAGGAGAGAAGAGGTGGGGGACATGAATGTGCCACCAAGTGAAGGAAGTGACGAGAGAAACTGGAGGATGATATGGAGACAGAAAGAGAGAAACAGACAAAAATAACACCTGCAAGGGAGTGTTTGTGATTACAAGGAAAGAAAGAATTATTGGCTTGGTAACATTAGTTTAATCAACCTAAACGGAGGGAGATCATTTGATAGGGTTGTCGTCGTTCAGCTAAATTGACACCGGTCCTTCCTCATTTTCACCCCCCTCTCCCTCTCAGATAAACTGATGTGCACAGAGGGTGACGGCAGCATGATCTGACTGGAGTCAGTGACTGTGCTGGTGTGCATGAATGTACGCAGCCAGTTGCAATCCCTTTGTGTGGACGTGCTTGTGCATGCATCTGTTATAGTAAATGTGTGTGTGTGTGTGTGTGTGTGTGTGTGTGTGTGTGTGTGTGTGTACATGTGTCCTTCCCAGAAGTGGACTGGCTGCAGCCTATTGGCCACCTGGTCATCTGTGATAGCTCTAACCCAATAAAGAGCAGAGAGACACTGACTGGCAGTGGCTGCCAAGGCAAACGCTACCAGACCACACAATCTTAAAGGGAACCCCCCTTCCCAGCCCACAACTTGTCCACTTGTTCACCTGCTGGTCTTTCTCTCTCACTGTTCCTTATTCCTTCACAGTGTGCAGACTACAAATAATACTTATGGCATGGACTCTGCTCTCCTCTGATTTGTTTCTCAAACAATTTCATACACTGGATGAAAACTTCCACGTGAATACACAGTAAATCCTGACTTTGGCCATCGAAAGCGCAGCCCCTGCTTTTCATAATGAATATTGACATTAGAAGAGAACGAGGGAGTGAACAGGAACACTTGTCATACTCGTCTTTTATCTTAACTACTGCTGACAGCACAAGACAGAAAGACAACTCATGTATTTTGACAGAAACATGACATGTGCATGTACATTTGTCCAAAGTTATACAAGAGAATAGACATAATTGCTTTAACACTGACATTTGTGATGTAAGAGTGTGGTTTTAAGGGATAACAGTCTAGAGTTTATTGAATACTGTCAGAGACATAACCGATTAGTTTCATGAATAGATGCTGAAAGTCAAGTGAAGGTAGAACATTCAATTTAGGGAGCTCAAACGACAATCATTCACTGTAAAAGACTGAGACACCAAAGGAAACAGATCAAACAAACTGATACTACTTCTTGTTGACTTGCATGTTTGATTGAAAGTTGGCAGGTTGAACAGAGGGTAAATGTAGTGCATTATATAAATAGGCTGTGATTTCAAACACAGCCATGAAAGACAGTGACTTTACAGGACATAATTATATGTGCATGGACTCTTGATTATCATCACTATATCATAACACTGATCATACTAAGGTGCTGTCTAAAAATAAAAAGCCATACGGTTGCACACACATGCCCACACATATGCTCATAACATAATAACATGCTGACGCACACAAACAAACACACACACACACACACACACACACACACACAAGGGGCAGTGTGTGCGTAGAGGAGAAATAAGGCAACCAGAAATTAAATTCCCTTTTTCACTTTGTGTGTGTGTGTGTGTGTGTGTGTGTGTGTGTGTGTGTGCGTGTGTATGTGTCACAGAGAGAGAGAGAGAGAGAGAGAGAGAGAGAGAGAGAGAGAGAGAGAGAGAGAGAGAGAGAGAAGATGTAATATGATAGATTTGTTTTCCATGAACAAAGCCAATGAGAGATAAGAACAGAGAGCCTCTGGTTAATGTTCCTCTGCTCATTCTCTCTAAGCCTCTTTATGGCCTTTCTCCACACACATGCACAAACCATGATTTGTCTACATGTTGTTCACATATATTTCTGTTTCAAATAGTGTCCTTAATACCTGTTCAATCTTAATTATTTTGTGCATGCGAAACAAATCATGAGCTAATCAAAGCATTCAGTTGATGACCTTTTGACTATACATGCAGTTCACCATTTTAATCAAATACTGAAGCTTTTGAGTGGAAAACACTGTGTGCTCATGTACTCCAGTACAATATAATCCACACATGAGTGCACAAAGTGCACAAAGCTATACCTCCTGCTGGGCGAACATCTGTGCACCCACTTATTTTAGAACCTATAGCAACATTAATATCATTATTATATTATTGTTAAAACTTGATAAGCCACAGTCTATCTTGGATAATGTCCAATGGCCATGGTTAACCAAAGTACAGCTCTTTAGGAATGCAGTGCATCAGTTTTTTTGTTCACTACCTCCAGTAAAATATGGTGGAGGTTCCAGAATTCTGTGGGGCTGCTTTGCTGCCTCGGCTACAGGGCACACTGAAAACATCAGAGGAATGATGAGATTCAGAGATTGACAAAGCATTTTACAGCAAAATATGTTACCTATTCTCAGAAAACTAGCTGCACGGTGGTGTAGTGGTTAGCACCTTCGCCTCACAGCAAGACGGTTCCGTGTTCGAATCCCGGTTCAACCAGGGCCTTTCTGTGTGGAGTTTGCTCCGTGTTCTCCCCGTGTATGCGTGGGTTCTCTCCGGGTTCTCCGGCTTCCTCCCACAGTCCAGAATGGGGTTAGGTTCATTGGGGACTGGGATTGGATTGACCTTAGGTGTGAATGTGAGAGTGAATGGTTGTCCGTCTCTGTATGTGGTGCCCTGTGATAGGCTGGCGACCTGTCCAGGGTGTACTCCGCCTCTCGCCCAATGGTAGCTGGGATTGGCTCCAGCGACCCCCTGCATCCCTTAAATGGATAAAGCGGTAGACGATGAATGAATGATTCTCAGAAAACTAGGTTTGAGACAAAGTATTTCAACAGGACCAAAACCCAAAGCACACATCCAGCATCACAGAAAACTGAAAAGATGGATTGTTTTAGGTTGGCCAGCAATGAGTCCTGATCTAAATCTCATTGGAAAAACCTCCTGCTTTTTGTTCAGTAAACTTGTTAAGATAATAAGGTTATACAAAATTGTTTCCTTTGCATTTGTTCATGAAGATATTTTGAATTATGTACTTGAAATTTACAAGTGGCAGTAATTTTGACCAAGACTGTCTTCTTTGATGTTATGTCACATCTTCTACAGAAAACACTGTAACTGCAGCCGAGGATCATTTCATTTGCACAGAATTTGTTATGTTGTACTTGTGGAGGAAATTGGTCTGTGTATTTTCTGAGCGAACATTTTTATTAGTGCTAGACCCCCATTTCTGCTAGTTTAATAGGCACATTCAATCATGCCCAATCACCATAATAACTGCTATATCAGCTCTTTAGGTTACCATGAAAATATGAATTGCTGAAACCTAATATGGTGGAGACAGCAGTCCCTCAAGGATCAATCTCCAGCATTTCTTACTGATGGTATTTATTTGTACAGCAAAACACCCCTGCTGCCACAATGACATTATAAGATGCCCCTGTGTGTTATTGCTGTAAGACATCCTTACTGAAACACCAGTAAGGTGTTTCAGACTGTGTCAGCAGACTGTGCTTACACTTGCTAATATGTAATCTAACCACCAAATGCAAATGGGAAAAAAACAATTTGAATTCCAGTTATTTTTTGATATTTTATATCTAAATATTATATTATATTATATTTTACATTTTATTTTTTAACCCTTATATATAATAATACAGTTGGGAACAATAGAATATATTGTACATAATGTATTGTTGATATACAGCTATAAATACAATGCCAATGTAAATGAGACTCAAGTGGTAAAATCATTGATATTCTCCGCCTAATTAGTGCTTTCCAGTTTCCTCTTTACCAAATTGCATCAATCAAGCCTACACTCCTCCAGTAACAGACTATTGATCAGCTGACGTGGTTGCAACAAACAGGTACCATCTACGTCTGTGTGTAAGTGTATATGTGCGATAATAAAGATCTCTACCTCCCTGTTTATCAACCTATCAATTTCATTTTTATCTTATAGTAAGTGCCATAATTTATTCACATGCAGTCTTGGTAGATGTTGCTATGCATGTTCATTGAATAATGTTGTCCCCTAAACAGAATATATTATTTTCTCGTTTCTAAGTACAATACAGTAGACTGTTCTGAATATGGTGAGATTTTTTTTTTTTTTACTTGTTTCATACTCAGAATCAATCTTTGGGTGCAGACAAGCTGTCAGACTTGTCATCCACTGACACACTTGAAGTTCATAAAAAATTAAGCATTCAGCTCTTGCGGGTTAGAAATATCAGAAAAGCAGAGGCAGTCGTTAATGTTATTGAGAAGGAATATATGAAGAGAATGTAGGGGTCAGGGACTATTTGGCTTTGGGCAGAGCCTGTTTGAAGAAAAACTGGAAAATCCCTCCTCAAAGGATGTACAGCTAGAATGTGTGCATTGATAAAAGTCAAAATTCTCATTTCCACAAACCATACAAGCAAAATGACCCCTCAACATAACAGATCCATTGCATCCTCGTTATAGTAGGTTTCCGTTATTCAGGCCTGTACCGTTCTCTTTGTTTATGCACACATCTCTGGAGTCCAGTATTTCTATAAATGGTCTATATATTTTTATATTATATATTGTATGAAGTGCTTTCAGTCTTATTGACCACTCAAAGCACTTTACAGGACAAGTCACATTCACCAATTCACACACATTCATACAGCGCTGCTGTTTAGAGGGGTTTTTCATACACTGTCAGAAGAGCCGTCAGAGGCAATTCAGGGTTAAGTGTCTTGCCCAAGGACACTGGGTTAGAGGACGACCGACTCTACCGCCTGAGCCACAGCCGCTAGCACAACTGAACTCTCACATGTGCATTTGGTGAGAGGCTTTTGCACTGCAACCCCAATATAATATCCCTCTCCCTGTTTCTGTTGATGGACTGCATTGACCCTTTAAATCACCTTCTGTTTTTCCTTACATGTAGCACTAATGCACAAGCACCAGAGTCATCAGATTTCCAACCCCCTTCAATGACGCCTTTCCCATGTGTAGTCTTGCATGCTTCCCTAGAGGTGTGCAGTAGTGTTGGTGAACGCAGCCCCAGTTTTAGTGAATGCAGCCTAAGGCTTGACTCCTTCTTCGCCACTCTCCTAATCAGGCCCCACTATGAAAGGCATCTGTTGGCAATTGCTCCCTCTTTGGCATGCCACCTATGCAGATGTTTGCTCAGGAAGTTATATTTTATTTGATGGCTAATTTGCACTATTCCTTAGCTCTTACCTGCTTCCTGTTTTGCAACTATTCCCTAAAAACTGGTAAAGTGGGGCCCAGACAACTAAATTAAATTGTGTATGCAGGTGGAGGACTATATTCATATATAGTCTCTTTTGTAGGTCCCCACCTGCTGCTGCTTGTGCCTGGCTTTATATTGTATCATACTGTATGCCTCACTGTTCATAACCAACTGGTATCCTTATTTTGTCTAACTTTGTTTGTAGTTTGTTTCTTTTTATTTAAGGAGGAGCCGATTGCCAGTCATCTGGGGAGGCTAGTCACTTTGGGTTAAGTCCCCTTTATTGTTTGCTGTGATGACGGGCACTGGGACACGTGTGATTCACCTTGGTTGCTGTGTGTGTTGGTTGCTGCGGCTGCACTGAGTATGTGGTAGCACCCTCCAAGTGAATGAGCATGTGTGCCTCTGTACATTTTAGGGTTACTGATAATATTATATTCACTACTACATATTTCCTGGGGTGCAATTCCCCAGAAGGCGTTGTCCGACTTCCATCTATTCATATATATTAGTCTTAACAAACGCTCCGTCACATTGATTTAAATGAAGATGTCACTTTTGTCACTGTTCCTATAGAAACACTGCCCACTATAAGCAGTCTGTGATGGAAGCTCCTGCTCTCCGTGTCCCATCAATTAACCCTTTTACAAAGTCACTTGGATTCCGATGTGTTCCTCTAGCCATCTTCAAAGTCAGACTCAACTGGGGCTGCTCAGCACTTCAATACATGCCACGGCGCATGACTGTTAATTCTAACTGCAGTGCACCTGTATGGAAGCATCTGCATTTATGTATCTACACTAATTTATTCAGATTTTTCATTTAATTTATCATTCATCTGTAGGTTGGACCTTTTCTGTCCTGATCATATTCTAGATCAAACATGGTTTATTCAACAAAGACAACCCCAGGGCAATACAAGGAAAACCCCACATATACAGTAATGAGTCTCATTGGTGTAAATGGAAGTAAAGTTAGTGGGATTAAAAGGCATTAGATTAAGTTGGATAAAATATTCTAAAAAAGCTGCTAAGAAAATCATGACACATTAAGTTAAAAAAACAATCCTTTTAGAATGAGGATTTGTTGCAGTCATTTACCTCAGAACAACAAGGCAGGGCTGCCCAATCATGCCACCTCCTCTCGCACTGCTTTTTGACATTTTAAGTCAATAGCACAACACAATTGTCATGGAATATTGAGCAGGACCGAAACGCAGATTTGGGAAAAGGGTGAGTTTAACGAAAACAAATAACAATTAAAAAAAAATACTATTTTAGTCTTGAGCTGGAAGTAGACAGGCATACAAAAATAATAAATACATTATTTGAATCTATTTGTTTATTTACTTTTTTTCCTGTTTAAAACATTTCAATTCAAATTTGTAAATCAACCTGAACTTTATTATTTTCTAAATGAATGACGACATATTTGTTTTGTACATATTTCAATAAAACGTTAAAAAAAACTAAAAATGTTAAGGTAATTCATTTTTTTTTTTTAAATTCCAGCATGGTTGTTGTTTACCTTTTTTCATGCATTCGGGCGTCCCCCTGGTTACCCCGTGTCTCACGTCACAACGCTATGAACTAACTCTATGGAGTTATTTACTATCTTTCAAGAACGTGGTCTTTCGGTCTGTGCGTGAATTCACGTTCAGATTTGTCAGTCTTTCCTTCAAAATCTGCCCTCACACTCAAAAAGCTCCTTCTTCTGTTCAAACTGTACACTTGTGCGCAAAGATATTGTTGCTGGCACAGATTTCCTTCTCTCAGCTTCAACTCTTCTCCTCACACTTCAACCCGATTGCGATGTGCAAATTGCCACTAATATGTTTGTGAAGGAGTGACTAATCTGCCGACTGAGGCAGATAACATCTGCAGCTGTTAGGTACGGGAACCAGTTAAATCGAAAACCAGTTGGGCCATAACACCGGCCATTAGCTCACGGACTCCCGTAAAAGTCAAGAAGGCGATGTCACTTTCTTAACCGGGGAGGCGGAGTGGCTGAACCGGGTTACAGAGTAACCGCCCGTATGGGACGCTCTAAGAAGTAAGCGAACGCACCCGCAAATTGACAGCGATCTTTTCATTGGTGAACACTACACCTGGAATCCTACAGGTTGAAGATTTTTGATAGGGTTGACACAAAAAATCCAAGCGCACAGCAGAAATCCGAAAGCAAACAAGTCGAGAGCACACAGAAGAAGTGAGAGTACGAGAAGAGTTGAAGCTGAGAGCAGGAAATCTGTGCGAGTAGCAACATAATCTAAGTGCGAGCAACAATATATTTGCGCACAAGCGTACAGTTTGAGCAGAAGCAGAATAAAAGTGAATGCAAGAAGAAATAATTTGAGCACAAGAAGGAGCTATTTGAGTGCAAGGGCAGATTTCAAGGACAGAATGACAAATATGAACCTGAAATCCCTAAGTAATGCGCACAAACCGAAAGACCATGCTGTTGATAAAGACAGTAAAATAATTTCATAGCCCTCGTGCACTTGACGTTTTGACAGTGGGAGAGCCGTAAGCCCTCACAGACTTAATGGGAATGCGCCTCAAAGCGTTCGAGTCCGTGAGTGTGGACAGGGGTGATTGAACTAAGGTGACACACATTAGGAACAGGTGCAGATAAATACAAGGAACAGACAAGACAAGAAAGCGTAAAGTGACAAGACACAGCAACAGGAGAAGAACAGGAAGTGAAAGCAAAATAAAGCAGGTAATCCGAAACTTAAGATGCCAAATTCACAATGGATAACAAAAGGTAACTTAACTAAGACAGGGACACACAAGGAAGGGTCAATCAAACAATTCCTAAAAAAGAAAAGTCCACAAAGAAACAAAAGAAAGTATTTTCAAAGTCCACAAGAGTTCATGATTCTCACACAGCATGACAACAATGCTATGCAAAATATTGAATACAACTAAAATACCATACTTAGGATGAACATTTTACTTAAGACCTTACAAAATGATTTAAAAAAAAATATGATCACTTGATTTCAAAACTAACAGAGTTAATTGGTTCATATTACAACATTCATAATACAACTTGGTAGCATGTCAATTTTAGATGTTGCTTTAACTGAAATTACCTCCAAGTATCAGCATTTCTTGTCATATAATATTGACAACTTCATATATGGTTCTGACAACGTTGCTTGTAATTAACGACTGCCTTCCAGAAGAACCCGCTGGTAACTGGATAGGAAAACCCAGGGTAATTGGCTGACTTTAGCTTCAGTTAACCCAGATAACAAAAGCATATCATGGATATTTTGAACTTGCTTTGTAAAACAGGTCGCAGAAAATATTTTTTGCAGACTTTAAATGTATCAATCAGCTAGTAATTGTACATTCACAGAGTGTTTTGAGAACATCTTCACTGATGCAAACAAACAAAACCAGTAAAATCAAAGATCCTATCTTTCTGCTAGGATGGCTATCCCTTCCTTACGTCATGGGGTTTGGGCTGATATTGTGCAGTCTTTGGAGTCATTGGGGCATTCTTGGAGCATACAATTACTTACTGAGTCAGACCCACATGTGAACGTTCTGAGTGTCCTCTTCGTAACGTTGCTATGTGACCTTAAAATAACTTGTCTATCTTTCTTATAATTTTTACTGTTACTTTAAATTTCCATTGGCAGAAAAAAGGATGTCAATTGTTTGAAATGTTTCCAAATTCGGAAACAACTCATATGCAAATGATTGATGCTGAAAAACTAACCGCGACCCAAGTGTTCTCCCAGAACAAAATCCAATAATTTTCACATTGATGTGAAGATTTTTAAGTTTTTCTAAATCAAACTTCTAACTTCTATACAGTTATTTATACATGGGTAGTTTGAAGACCAACTGCATTAAGATGAGCTGCAGAGGTCAGATGTCACTTGTCTGCAGACCAGCTAGGAGGAAGTTGCAGAAGTCCAGGCGTGAGATGACAAGTCGCCTTTTCAGTGAGGAACGGATGAATCCTCCTGATATTGTGAAGGATGCATCTGCAGGAGCTGGTTGTCCAGTGTCACACCAGGTTCCTTGCAGTTTGAGCAGGGGTCACCACATAGTTTACAATGGTTATCGAGAAGAAGTTGGTGGGAGATGCCTTCCCTGGGAGGAAAAGAATCTCTGTCTTGTCCAGATTGAGCTTAAGGTCGGTGGTATTGATCAATGATGGTATTCTTCAATCAAAACACAGAGATACAGATTTAAAGGGAGATGCCCTATGTGCTTTCTCCTTCTCACTAGCTATGTTTCCATCTAAATGTCAAGTGAATTTTAAGCAAACTTTTGAAAGTTTGCAAAAAACAATATGCAAATTATGTGCATTTCCATCAACTGGTTTGGAGTGAATAAACTAGAGCAGTTTCATCAGAAGATGGTGGTACAGGATACATAGGCCTACCGTAACACGGCTGTAATAAAACAGCAGAAGAAGAAGAGGTTACAAATGATAAACAAAACAACAATTGTCTTGGCAACATACCGATACAAAATGCTGTATGCTTGGCAATGGAGAGAGGAAACATAGATGTAGGTCTGCAAGTTATCATAGTACTTTAAATTCTGTTGGTATTGACAATGTGTATTACTGTCCTGAGACGAAGACAGAGAAATGTTATTCTGATGCATGCAGAGGCAGCCATGGCGATAAAGCGACAGGTCTCATGCAACCATAGCACGGAGGAAGACTCCGACAGCAGAAACAGCTGACCAGTTGTGTCAGTTAAAATTTCGTTTCATAGGAACTTATTTGACCGTTTTTTCGAAGTTTTTGCGAATTTTTCCGTTTCCATCAACTTTTGTAGTGTGATACTTCACAAATGCGCATAAAAATAAGGTGATGGAGACATAGCTACTGATCTATAACATGCATGTGTCTAAGCAGGGAACTTGAAATTTATATTTATTTTTTTTATTTTCTTTGACTTCCTAACTTGCAAAATCAAGGCAGAAGCTTTTGATTCAAAGAGGGAGCCTGGCAAGATCAATCTTCTCCTCTTCTCCTCCACACTGACCTCTGACATCTGAACTGTCTCCTCGGTGACACAAAGAATGTCTGTGATAGGTTTGTGTGTGTGTGTGTGTGTGTGTGTGTGTGTGTGTTTGTGTGAGTGTTAGAGAAAGGGAGACAGAGGTACAGAAATGTGTATTTGCTGGGCCAGGAAGGTGTCACCAGTGTCCTCATCAAAGAAAAGATCAATTCTACACTTACTTCACTTCAACAAAATAATATCACTGAAGACACAATTTGAATTTAATTTAATGTTGTGTGCAGGAGAACCTCAAATCACAATGCACTCCATTCATTTAGTTGACACTTTTGTCTAAAGCAACTTTCAGCCGGTCAGGGATGAGCACTAGTGCCATACCATCCTTGGTTGATATTAACGCACACCGGGCGTTTGGAGGCAGGGCAGCGCCAGAAAGACGGGGTGTCGCTTAGCAGGCAATTACTTTGCGGTCATTTATGGCGATATACAAGAAATTTCTCCATGTTCGAGCTCTTGCCTCTGTGTTTCACTGGTCACGAGCTGAACTTAAAGCTGATTGTGTCAAATGACAGCTTGTTTACATCCAAGGCCATTTCGTTATGGCAGGACCCCTGACACGCTGTCATGAGATACACCTCTGTTTTATCTTATAGATAAATCTGCCAAAAGTAAATGCAAATAATTATTTTCCGAAACCATCATGAAATTATCAAAATTATTTAAAGGGTTAGTTAGCTATGTTTCCTTTAAAATAAAAATATTTTTCATAACAAAATCTTGGTGTTGCTTAGGTGTTACTATAGCAACACCTAGCTACCCCCTGGTGCCACCCCTGGGGATAAGGGCTTTGCCTGAGGGTCTACACTGGTTTTGACCCCTTTAACTTTGATCTGGAAGTGAACTCCCAACCTACTGTAACAAAGTCAGCAGTGTGAACCACTGAGATACATCAGTTTTACTGAACTTGTAACATTGAAAACAAATGGAATACAGCTCAGCTGCACTTCTCTTCATGTGTCGAGACAGAGGTGGTCGTTTTTCAGATATTATGTAACATCATTGTTATTTTTCTATTCAGCAGCTTTTTAGACCATTGGAGGTTCAAACGTCTCCAGCTTGACAATGTGAGGCCATTCAAGTGCTGGCTGAGATTAAAGTTTAGCTGTAGGAACAACGATATTAGAAGAGAGCATGGAAGCTCTGTTTTGTATTGTTTCATACTAACACAGGATTGTTATTATTAGTACCATAGTGCTAGATCTATCCAAACCTCAGAAAAACACGTTACACTTTTTCAGAGACAAATGAAGGACACCACCAGTGAGAGAATTATGGGTGAGTAACGGAAGCCAATCCTAGAGGTGAACTGTAGTGGACGTAACTGTTTGATTTACAGGTTTAGGGCAAGTCATGATGATAATGGAAATTCAATCCAACATACAAGACAGAGGAAGGTTTTCAGCCATGGGGTAGGCCAAAGGCTCACAAGCTCTGGTCTGACTGATCAAAAAAGAAAGCCAGGGCACGAGCCCACACCAAAATATTTGTAACCAACACAGATTAGATCTGACTACCTCCACATTTAGCAACAGTCACATAACTGTTGACTTTCAGTCAGGTTTTAGAAAACATCATAGTACAGAAACAGCACTACTGAAGGTTACCAACGACCTTCTCATGGCCTCAGACAGTGGATATGTTTCTATTCTCGTCCTTTTAGATCTTAGTGCTGCATTTGATTCCATCGATCACAAAATTCTGTTACAGAGACTAGAACACATTGGGATAAAAGGAACAGCACTAGAATGGTTTAAGTCCTACTTATCTGATAGATTTCAGTTTGTTAACGTTAATAACAAATCTTCCATTCATACAAAAGTGAGACATGGAGTACCACAAGGTTCTGTACTGGGACCGATACTTTTCACTTTATATATGCTTCCTTTAGCCAATATTATAAGAAAATGCCACATCAATTTCCATTGCTTCGCTGAGGATACCCAGCTGTATTTATCTATAAAACTTCAGGATTGTCTTAAAGACATAAAGGCCTGGATGACTTATAATTTTTTACTTCTAAATTCAGAAAAAAACTGAGGTCATTATACTCGGCCCTAAACACCTCAGAGAAACATTATCTGATCATATAGTTACCTTGGATGGCATTACCTTGGCCTCCAACTCTACTGTGAGAAACCTTTGACCAGGACATGTCCTTTGACTCACACATAAAACAAGTCTCTAGGACAGCCTTCTTTCACCTGCGCAATATCAAGAACATTAGAAACATCCTCTCTCAAAAGGATGCTGAAAAACTAGTCCATGCATTTGTTACTTCTAGACTGGACTACTGTAATTCATTACTGCTAGGATGCCCCAATAAGTCTGTGAAAAGCCTCCAGCTAATCCAAAATGCCGCAGCACGAGTTCTGACAGGAACTAGAAAAAGAGATCCTATTTCTCCAGTGTTAGAATCTCTGCATTGGCTTCCTATAAAATTCAGAATAGAATTCAAAATACTGCTCCTAACCTACAAAGCCCTTAATAATCAAGCTCCATCATATTTTACAGAGCTCATAGTTTCATACTATCCCAATAGATCACTTCGCTCTGTAAATGCAGGACTACTTGTGGTTCCCAGAGTCTGTAAAAGTAGAATGGGAGGCAGAGCCTTCAGCCACCAGGCTCCTCTCCTCTGGAACCAGCTCCCAGTTTGTGTCAGGGATGCAGATACCCTGTCTACATTTAAAGTTAAACTTAAAACCCTTCCTTTTTGATAAAGCTTATAGTTAGAACTGCTCAGGTGTTTAATAAACCATTTCTTTATTATGCTGTTATAGGCCTAGACTGCTGGGGGAACTTATATCATGAGCATCTTTCTCCCTCTCCCATTCTCTCCTTCTCCCTCTCTCTCTCTCTTTATATCTCTCTCCTTCTCCCACTTTTTTCGATCTCTCTCTCTCTCTCTCTGCCCCCATGTATCTACATTACATGTCACTAACTCTGTTTTTTCTCTCCCCTAGTAGATCTGACCCCAAAGCTTCAGGATCCAAACCCGTCATTATTATTATTACTATTATTATTATTAATAACATCATTGTATTTATAAGTATCAGTTTTCACTAATTATAAGTATCAGTCTGGTAGAAATTAAAGCAACTGTTATACTACCCCCCTATCCCCCGATATGTTTACAGTACATGTCACTAACCCTGTTTGTGTTTTCTATCTCTCCAAGTGTATCTCTGACCCCAGAGCTGCAGGACCCAAACCCGTCATTATTATTGTTATTATTAATATTAATATTAATATCATCACTAATAATAACAACAACATAATTGTATTTTTTAATTATAAGTATCAGTCTGGTAGAGATTACAGCGGCGGTTGTACAACTGTCCTCTCTCTCTCTTCTCTCCTACTGTCTCTCCTCCCACCCTCTTTCTGCCCACCTCTCCTCTCTTCCTCCTCTCTCTCCTCACCCCAACCGGTCGAGACAGGTGACCGCCCACAACTGAGTCTGGTTCTGTCAGAGATTTCTTCCTGTTAAAAAGGAGGAAAAACAACATATATACTTGCTTTTTGTCACACATTCACATAGGAAATCACATTGGTAATGAGCGTAATTGTTCACATACTTGCTTATGTACTGTGCGTGTACTACACGTTATTGCAGTATTCCACTACAGGGCACACCACAGAACTCAGACCAGAACTTCCAGATTTCCATTCTGCAGATAAAAAACATGACCACAGCGGAGGAGGTTAGTCTATTGTTACTGCTGATATCACGACAGAAAAAAACAATTACGGCATCATCATAGATGATATGTGAGGCCCTCAACTCAACAGATTTGTGACAATAGTGAGTATCTGCCTCCATACTGCCCCTACCGCTAATGCGTATTGCGTCTTGCAGACGTGTACCGTTAATTTCTGAGGACGTGCATAACCGATGCACCAAACGGATGCAGGATGTATATACTCATGTTAAAAGCAAGTACATCTGTGGCCTTATTAGTCTTTTCTGCCTCTTACCACACTGGATGGACCGCTGGGTGTGGTCCAATGACCTGACTTAACCCAGCTGTGACTAGGCATCATCATTAAAAAAATATATATATATTCACTCTGCAAGTGCAATGAATTTGCATTAGATTTGTCTCAGTAGAAGTGGTGTGGACCCCCTGCCTCCCCCCGGTTCAAACTTCCACCCATTCAGTTCCTTGAGGAGTCAACGGAGGTTCATTAATCAAACCCATCCTTAGTACAGCACCCTTTTAACAGAGGAGACTGTCGAGGGTAAATGAGAGGGTGGATGTTGTGATTTAATGTGTGTGTGTGTGTGTGTGTGTGTGAGAGAGAGAGGAAATATAACACCTAGAAGTTGTTAAGATATAAAAGACATTTCCCACCAAACTTTTAAACAATGACAAGTACAAGAAGATGAATACTTCTTCTTGTTATATGTTCTTTTTATATTATGATTCAAACATATTATACTAATTCTTCTTATCTAATGTCATACAGTATATCACATCTCAGAAATTCACACTCCCCTTTCTCTCTCGCTGTGCTATTGATTTCTTCCAAAAGTTGTCACAGGAATGAACATAGCTTTCTTTTGTGTATAAGTTCTGGAGGAGATGTATGTTACAGCTTAATGATGAGCCGCTGAAGTGTGTAGTAGAGCATCCATCACTTTTTCCCCCAAAAGATTAGTTATATACACTTAATTATATTTGACAAAGCTAGGCATAGTTTGCTCTGAAAGATCGATCCCTTAATCTGGTCTCTTAGACTTTATGGCTCGCTAGCTAGATGTGAGTTGTAATAGCTTAGCATCCTATTTAATGTTGGTAAAGGTTAGTTGTTTAAATGTTAAGGTAGTGAACTGATACAGATTTTGTCACCACTATCACAGGTTATTGTTAGCTAAACACTGAATTTCATTTGCTACCTCCAGGTCAAGATGCAGGGGAAACTCTCGTCTGAGCGGCCCAGGCCTGTCCTCAGTCAGGAGGTTGATAGCATCAGAGGAAGGTTTTCTTAGATTTGATTTATATTGATTAGATAGTTTCCTTCATGCGAATATATTCAGATTGCTATATCAGTGTGTGTTGTAGTTACAGGATAGTCTAAGTTTTTATTGGATATGGAGCAGACATGGCTGTGTGTTGTCAGCAAAGGCTCATCTGTTCTCATGTCACTTCCTGTGCATTGTGTTTGAACATACTGCTGTTGTGATGTTGACAAGTTCCTTTTATCTGACGCTATATTATCTACATTCTCTAAATTAATTTGCATTGTGTTTTCATGAATTCATGGCCCTTAAAACGTTTTAGGTGAAACACATGAGATTCAACTGTTTGAGTGACAGGCTTTGGGCAAGTCATGATGATAATGGGAATTCAAACCAACATACAAGACAGTGGAAGGTTTTCAGCCACGGGGTAGGCCAGAGGCTCAAAAGCTCTGGTCTGACTGATCAAAAAAGAAAGCCAGGGCACGTGCCCACACGGAAATCTTTGTAACTACCACAGATTAGAGCTGACTACCTCCACAGTTCCTTGGGAGGGACCAAACTGCGATGTATGCACAGCCACATTTCATCAGCATTGCAATTCCAAATGAAATCATTATTAGAAACTGCCAACATGACCACTAGATTTTTGTATTTGTTCAGAAATGTGGTTTCCAGACCACACTATATTGTGAAAGGAGGAAAAAACAACATATACTTGCTTTTTAGTCACACATTCGCGAAACCACATTGGTCGTGAGCGTAATTGTTCACATACCTCTATATGGGCTGCTCAGAATGGCTCATTGTATTGATAAAAATAATACTAATAAAAACAATTTTGTATTTACTTATTTTCAAAAAGTTATTTTATGCATGCAGCAACAAACACAAGCCAGGTGTGCATTGTAAAAGAACACGTCTCCATGGAGTCACTTCTAAAGAATGAGACTGTTTTGACTGCGCAAGTGTTCCTGCGCATGTCTTCGCACTTGTCAAAGTACCTCCAGACCAGCGGGACGGATCTCCTGGAAGCCCATTGGATGGCTAAAGAAACGCAATAGTAACTGAAAAATGTTTTGGCATCATGAAAGCATCCGCAGACAATTTTGTGAACTAGGCAAACAAAATTTTTTTGAGGTATAGGAGTGAGAAAATAGAAGTGCCCGGGGTGCAGCAGACACAGCTACAGACTAATTTTTGGTCTATAGAATCAATATCCACAACGTAACTCTCGATACAACATCAGAATGGTATCATGGCCTTGTAATTTCCCACTGAAAAAAGTCCAAATGCACAGACCATAAGTAAATACAGACTGTCACAACCTGTTGCCTGTAGCGGTAGACTACTGTGCTTTAAAGGAGCAGTAAGCGATTTTAATCCAATACACTTTTTCTAAAGATCTGTGATTATGTCCTCATGGTCCGCTCGCTGTCGGTTCTGTGTGCAAAAACAAATCCTGTTTTTCGGCGCAGTCACCCCGCACTGGCTGTAGCGGTAGTGCGTGTCGTTTGAGTCTGTTGCGAATTTCTGCATTCTGGTCAGTCTGTATGATTTTATGCTTTTTATGTCAACATTTATGTGGGGTTGGTCTTGTTGGGTTCGAAAAAAGGGCCAGTGTGTGTTGCAAATGCCAGGGCCGTTTTATTTTCCCAGTCCGTCGCTGGACACTTTCCATATCAGTGTTTCTCAGTTGCAGTATCGATCAAGCTAAATTCAAACAAGCACTCGTCTTTTAACGGTTCGTCATGAGAGAATAAGTTTAGCTCCTAAATGTAGTGTATCCGTGAAGGTAATGTCTTTATAACAAGTAGGGTGTGAAGTGGCCTTTGTACAAATACTGTAGCTGCTGTTTGGAAAAGACAAGAACAAAATCAAAACTAGCTCACACATTCACATTAACTGTAAAACTCTTTGATTTCCAATAACTTCACTCTGCTGCAGTGTTTGGAGATATACACGGGACAATCACTGTGACAATCACACAGAAAATACTTTTAGGTGATTTTAGATTGTGCTGATGCTGTGGAACTCTAACAACCTCATTCACGTGGATCCCTTGATTATCACAACGCCAACAGTGTGCATCTATTTTTCAGCCTTCACTCCTTCTTACAGTTACTTCACTTTCTAGTCAGTCACGGATCTGTGGTTTCATGGGGGGGGGGGGGGGGGGGGGGGATCACCTGCTATCAATGTTTCTTATTGTGTGTTTTTTTGTGCCTTCGTGCGTGCCTATACTGCTGTTGTGTTCTTGGTGTAAATGAGATCAGAGGGGATTCAGAAGGAGCATTTGTGTTGGCCAATGCAGCAGAGTTGTCCCACAGTAAGCACAGCTCACAGAGTTCACGCTGGTCAGAGTGGATGGATGAAGGCAGAGGGGCGGGGAGAAACAAGACAGAGAGAGAAGAAGAAGGCAGAAATATCAAGAGCAGTGGGAGTACCATACCAGAGTACAGACATTTCTAAAATCATTAGTTGAATAACAGATAGTTGGACAGAAATAATAGATTTTTATTATTGTAAAGTGAAGGCTTTAGCGTTTTGAAATATTGTCAAACTGGAGAATATCTGGAGAACTTAGCAGGCAGGCTATTTTTCTCAACTATTAAGGAACAGCATCAACAGACGTGAAGTAAAATACAGAGCAGCCATGGAGCTTAATGTCATCTGAACATTATTTCCTTTAGACAAACCAACAGCACAGGTAATAAAACTTTTGTTTAAATCATGATGATAATTAAAGGGTTGGTGAATATCAAACATCATGCGTCACTGACATAAGCGCTGAAGGTGTTATAATGAATTCATGGAGGGTTTCAGCCTGCAAAACCACATGATTTAAAAACAAAAAAAAACTTCTCTAACCCCAAATCATTCAAGGAAAACAACACTCACACACAGTACATCCTGTCCATTTGTAGTTGCAGAGACACTATTCACTCATTACTGTCACTGCCACTGCTAACATGCCAATTTGTTTAAAACTGTACTACAGTGATAGGAAGACAGACCCAATGTCCAAATAACACGTGGTATGTTCAGAATCCATATAATCAAGCTGCAGAGAAACCCCATAAAAGCCTTAAATGGATTGCAAACACATTTTTCCCAGTGTGTACATTTTATTATTGAGATTGAAAACCAAGCTGTTTCTCATGCACAGTGTGTGACCAGTTTCGTCTGTTTGTTCATAATCACTCATAAAATCTGCTTGCGACATCTAAATGTACAATTGTAAAAATGTTCTCGATCTCGAAGTGCTCCAAATTGCTCTTTGCAATTATTGACAACCGCCTCATCAAAAAAAATTACACCACTGGTTGTTCAAATGCTGAAAATGACCTGTTATGTTCACTGCTGTCTGTCAGGAACAAAGGGGAAAGATGTTATTTGAGCTGTGAACTCTTGTCAGAGGTTGAATTGGATGGATTGATGAAAGAGGATACCTGGGATATGGGTGTTGTTTGTTTGTCCCACCACCTCACCCCTTGTACTATGTTCACATTATCGGCCCTTTTGGTACTGTTTGAGCAAATAGACCCAGGACATTATTGTGATTTCAAAAAGCATTACAGAAATTGTCTTTAGTTATCTGTAATGAAGTTATAATTTATATAAAAATTTAAAAAACATGATGATAAAGACTTGGGTGTCATAAATTATGCTTATTTTGAAAAAAAATATTAATGAAATAATGCCCCCAAAGTCAACAACTGCTGCTCATTGTGGAACCGTTGGGTTTCTCTGTAATATTGTGAGTGCCTTGAGAAAATGTATGTCATGATTAGGCACTATACAAATAAAATGTAATTGATTTCACCTTATTATAATCAAGCCAAAACATAAAGCCAAAACATAAGTATGTGATGATGAGAGTATACATTACTTCAACTTCCAAACTCCACCAATAATATAAGCAAGACGTTCTCTGCTCATGGGACCTTGGAACTAATATTGGATGAGAGTAAGACACAAGTGGAAAGGGAGGATGTTTCAGGATATGAGCAAAATGTAGATATAAATCCTGAGAATGAAAGTGAATTTGAAGATGAGCTGGACGCTTCCTACAGCTGGCCTTGGGGCTCCTCCAGTGGCTGGCTCGAGGGCTCCTTCTGGCGCATGCTCTGACTCAAGCTCACCTTAAATTCACTTTCATTCTCAGGATTTATATCTACATTCTGCTCATATCCTGAAACAAGTACTTTTACGGCATTTTATCTCAGTGCATAGAAAAGTAAAGCAGTACTTCAACTCAGCTGACAAAGCCCAAATTTGTAACTTTAAGAATAACCATTGAGAAAATGAATCACACAGATAGGGTTGGGACGATACCACTTTTTCGTGGGCGATCCGATCCCACAAGCTTGAGTATCTGCTGATACCGATCCAATACTAATCTGATACAATCTTTTCCCCATTCGTAAAATAAAATATTAATAATGCATTGTTCAGGATGCACTTTGCTTAACCAAGTCATCTCAAACCTCATACGCAACTGTAAGACAAAAAATCAACTCCCCTGAAGGAAGACATATATAGCCAGCAACGTAAGACAAAAAAATCAACTCCCCTGAAGGAAGACATATATAGCCAGCAACATGACTGATTTATGGAATACTGCTATCTTATTTCTCACAGAACTTTTGGCAGAATTTTCTATGGTCAGCACAATTCAAACAAACAAAAAACAAATTGAACTGTAAACTGTTAATTAAATAATAATAAATTAACATAAAAATATGATGCCGGAATATCGTTCAAGGCTAAGTAGATATGTAAATAGGCATTTATTCGGTATGTTGACTGTAATGTATCGGAGCAGATTTTTCTTCTTATTTATTCTGATATCAAATCCAGTCATTTTGGCCAATATTCTCCCGATACCGATATGGATCGGATTGGGACATCCCTAGTATCAGATGAAGGCAAAGAGTTCCCAGAATGTCATTCAACAGGAGAAAAGAAAACTGCTCATATAGTTACAATCAATATTCTGGTTTTACATTAATCCCAGGGTTTACATTTGATATGAATTTTTAAATCGAAAATGTATTGTATAATGTGTGTGTGTGTGTGTGTGTGTGTGTGGTCACATGATATGCTACATCTGCTGTTCTTATACTGTTTAGCTCAGAGTAGAGAATATAAAATATTTTAAATTCTTAGTGCATCAAGAGAACGACTTTGGTACAGATCATATACTGCATATAAACATGGATGTAGCGTCCGTGACGTCACCCATTGGTTTCTGCAGGCCGGTTTTGAAGCCCAAAGTGGGCGGTTCCGCAGCGGCTCAGTTGTCACCATCTTGGCAGGGTCCGACTCCTCCTTTACCCGGCTAATCCAAATATGGACATAGAGGTTGGCCGAATGCAGATCGGTCGCTGAATCACGGCCACCTATGTCGAAGCTTCCCAGCTAAGCTAATAAGCTAGGCGAAGTGCGAGCCGGCTGCACCGGGTCAGTACTGACTGCGGTAACGTGAGCTCCGGTACCAGTCGTCCCAGCCAACGTTACATGTGGTAAGTAACACTGTAACTATAGAACAACATTTGAAATAATTATTTGTTACTGAAATTATAAGTTACAAGTACAAGTTTTCACACCGACAGAAGTCTGTGGTAGTCTACCTTACCTGTACTGCTATAGACATTACTGTGCAAGATTATCACTTTGAATATGACTGTAAGAAAGGCACTTTTATATTTATTACAAGATGTTTATTACTTCCAGTACATTGGTTGTTGTTTAATTCACCTGTGATGCTTCCACTAGCTGCACAAAACAAACCAGTACCAGTCCTGGCTGCTTGACTTTACAGTTATATAATCTGTCTAAAAATTAAGTTTTAAAGACTGTCATCTATATTCTGAGATGCAGCTCTTTAGTTCCATTTTATCCTACAGATGTGACATAACAGTGCTGTCAACATAAAAAAGTGAGCTACACTCTATAGTGGACTTCACATTTTTCATTATCTGAAACATTTATCACTCATGTATTCATTTTAATTCGACAGTCACAATGTGGACATGGTGATGAGTTTGTCCGTTGATGTGTCCAGAGAGCTGCAGACCTTGGCGTGCTGTGCTGGGGTGGAAAAGCCTCTTCCACTCTGTTCCCACTCCGTGAGGAGGAGCAGCAGCTGACGTCCTTATCATCCACTGTGGTGACGACAGCCTGAGGGAGATCAGTAGCATCAGGCTGGTCAACATGAAGATGACCTGCAGCAGACTCACTTCCAGCACCTTGTGACTTCTCTCACCTGAAGGTGACCTGTAACTGCTACAGTTGGCAGTGTCACTGCTAAGTCCCTGACTTTCATGGACAATGTTGAGTTTATTTTCATGTTGGTCATGATTGATAAAAAATACCAACTATAGCTTACAAAACTTATTACCTCTGCTCTTCCCCTCCCCTACATTCCTACACTGTATCCCCTTCTCCTCCCACCACATGAACTCTGCAGCTCTGGGCTCATTCTGCCCAGTCTGTATATTAAATGTGTTCTATAATTTTAATATTGTCCACCTTTTTGTGTTTTGTACATTCACTAAAATAAATCTGAGAGTTAATCTATAACTTCTGGTTCTGGCTCATGAATTAGGTTTATATTTTAAATATTTTTGTCTTTAATACTGAGTAAATATGTAGATTTCACATTCAAATCTGACTATTAATTGACTAATAACTCATACACTACAGATAAAACCTTAAGCAATAACAGGTTTGTGTGATTTAAGTATATTTTAAAAGCTGTGTAACAGTACATGTTATCATAAGAACCGAGTGGTAATTTTTTTTTGCTATTGGAGACAGAACACGGTCAGCACAGTGGAGTCCTTCAGGCAGGTCCTTCCCTAATAACAATGACAAGACACAAATAAAAATTAGTAAGACAAGTTTATAAATAAAGAGGTTTGTGTGTTTGTGTTCTGTAGATATTCAACTGTATTTGAATGCAGTTTTAGATTTAACAGTGTTCTACCAACACAGTGAATGTACAGTACAGTATGTTTAGAATATTTAATCTTTATCAAAGTTTACAGGCACTGTAGAATCATGTTTTGTTCTCATGTTTCACAAATGTGACCATTAAGTTATTCACAAACCGTATGTGGAGTACCTGGGGTCGGTGCTGAAGTGATGAGTCCGAGTTCAGTTCTGCCTCATGTTGAGCTTCCACTGGTCCAGTCTGTCTGGATCATCTGGAGGAAAACTACACAGACAAACCACGTCACATGCGAGCACAACAAGTCTGTTTCTGCATCGTAATTATCTATCGTGTCGGTTTTAGTAAAAAATATGAATCAAACTTCTTGTGTTCTTCTGTTTCATTTTAAGTTACCGTACAGGCACAATGAAAACACTCCATCACAACCAAAAACACTCCGCATCCTCTACGTTAACGGTATCTTCTGAAATAATGCTGATATGTGACCTTAACACTTGCGTTACAAACACCTTAATGTACCAAGACAGTTAGCATTAATGTTACGTTAACATTGCATTGCTCGTATGGCACATTTTACGTGATGGACCATATTTTCCAAGCACCGGCTCATGTCGGTGTTGTTTTGTGTTGATCCCACTAGCCTCGTCAGCAGAGCTGCGAGTCCTGCTCGAAACTTTAATATAATATAAATGGGCGAATTATCAACCCCTCAGAGTTGGCCCCTTGGTACAGCTTCCAGGTCATAAGATCGTAAAAGCTTCAGCTATTAGAAAATAGAGAATAATTTTTTTTCAATGAAATACAGTGCACTCAGACTGTGGTTCAGTTGTTTCAGTCATCACCCTGCAAATTAGACTGGGATCATATCCTTGTGGATGAATTCCACCCATTGTCACAGAGAAAGAAAAATGATACGCCTGTAGAACATTTTTTGTTTAGCTTCTAATAAGAAGTTGAAATATCTAAACATCTAAATCCTCTATTATAATACAATAGTAGAGTAATGTTTATTTTTGAATGTATGCTATTTGTAAAATAAAACATCCGTACAGTGTGTTTGCGTATGTGACATTAGCTGTGCCATCAGATTCCATATAAGGATAGCAATTTCTATATTTCTGTTTGTCAGTAACCAACACTGGACAATACAGGTGTAGTCTCCCTATATGTATATTTGCCATTTTCTTAATATTGGCCAACACTGTAAACATCCCCTTTTTAAGAAAGTGTTTGCTAAGCTTTTGGCTTAAAATCAAGTTGGCATATAAACTTTCCAAATCCATTACACATGGCAATATTAATGTATCACATCATTTTTTTTTGCCCATTGCTGATTATAGTCATCATCATTCAGATCCGACGTAAATGGAAAGAGGTGTGCACCTCTTGGAAATCGCAAAACTGTGGGTGGGAGGGGATGAAATATGTTTCGCCCTGCACTTTCACATGCAAAGTGGCAGCGCAAGAAACACATGGAGGAAGGCAGCAGGAAAAAGTGAGTGACAGTATGAAATAGATAGGGTATATTCACTCACCTGCACTGATGTGAGACAGTGTGTGAGGTATAAAGTTATTTCATATTTACATAAATTGAATTTTCAGGTGCCTTTAAATCTGTAATTTGCTGTTCTGCTCATGAATATCAGACAAACTGCTAAAGAAGTGAATACTCAAAGGTCAGAGTATAAAACTCCTTGACTATATTGTCAAGTCTAGATATTTTCTTTATCTTCCTTTCTCTTGCAACCCTTCTGAATACATGCAGACAGATAAATATAATTTGGTATCTACAATGTTTTGCATTGGTTCTGCTGTTCACCTTGGTGAGTAAGTGTTTACTGTGAATAAATGTGCATAACACAGATTCTTGTCTAACTACTCATGACAGTAGCTGGTGCTGAAATTTACTCTGATTATTTTTCAGTGATCAAATGTAAGCAGATTTAAGCTGCCTGAGCGTGATATCAGGGAAATGAGACCTCATTAACATCTTATCAAGCCTAAATAATACAACAGAATCAAGTGAATCAAGTGGCAGCTTACATTGCAAAGCAATCATGTCAAATTAGTACACACAATGAGACCCATGAGAATCCATTCAGTGCTGTGCCATGCTTTGATTCAATGGTTTAAACCCGTCACAGGAGGGAATCATTTTGAAATAATTAATAATTATGGTAATAAGGCTAGGGAGACTTCAAAAATACATGGTTCAGCATTCATAGCTTTGTTAGTTTTAGCCCCAGACAACCTAGAAGACCAAAGGAGCAGATTTGGTTTTGTTGGTGACTGCCCGGATATGAAAAATCAATCAATAAACAACATGAGAACAATTTTTCATATACATCTTATTATCTCTCCAGCAAATAATACAATTTGTTATGGAAATCATGTTAGATAATATATAATACTGTGGTATTTCCATTTTCATTCAATTAAAATGACCTTATACTTGTATGTAGTATGTTTGTTTTCATCTCTGTTTGGAACCAATGTCCTGACAAGGTGGGAATAAACCAATCTGCATGCTTATGTGACGGTCCGCACAATGTAAGAATTGGGAGGCTCTTCTTCAAGCCTTTGCAGAGACATGTACAGTATCTTCAAAAGGAGCGTAATTCCACCATCAGCATTCATGTGGCTGTAACAAGCACAGCCAATCAGAGGGTTAGGACAGATTGTGTTCATCTTCAGAAGCTGACAATATGCTTGCTCTCATAGAAAAAGGCAGCTGTTTAATAAAAGTAATTGTCAACTTGAACCTGTAAAAGTGGGATCAGTGGGGGTCTTAAAAAGAGTACACCAGTATATGATTTAGTTTAGCATAAACAACATTGGCACACTCATTGTGGACATTTTAGGTGGGAAACTTATTACAATTAAGAAGCAGAAACAGGGATATTGTCTTTTTTTCATGCTTCTTTGTCAAAATCTGAAAATGCAACTTGACCACTGTCAGATTCAAATCCACTGCAGAGAAGAGGTTGGTAAACAAGCTTCTGTTCCAGTTGTTCAGAATTTTTTCATTTGTTAGACTTGTAGTCTCAGTAGTATTAGTAGATTAAACAAATGCTGACTCAAGCGACATTAGTTGAGGCAGTCTGAGGCAGTCAGACTTGCTGCACCACCTCTGGAGCAACCGGAGGCTTTATAGGACTTAGTTAACATATTCTTTAGAACTTCCAAAGACCTGTTGATGGCATCCATGATGTTAAGAAGGCTCACAAGATGATGGTGTCCCTGCTCAGACTTAATAGAGTATGGTAAATCTTCTCTTCTTTCCTCTTCATTAATGTTCACGGTCCTTTGATGATTCCTTGACAATTCACTGGACTTAGAAAGATGAAGAAGATGACTGTGGGTGGATGGAGCACATGTGTAAAATTCTGAGATCTGAGATCATGTTAATTCTCTTTTAACATGCATGCGATGTTAACAGCACAGTTTTTAAGTTTTGTGACTCAGCAGTTCAGATCATAATGGATGTCTTAGCCGTTTATTAGCATATGCACATTTTTTGTTTTCCATCAGTAAGTGATGGTGCTCTGACATATTGTCAGATTCAGGGCCTGTAAAGAAACAAGCACACTTATTGGCTTCTGTCACAATCCGTGCTTTGTATTAAAAAGGTGTGTATCTCATGAATTACATATTTATTTAATCTTGCTCAATAAATGATTGTATATAATAAAACTATAGAGCTGGGATTTTAGGATTAATAGGGAAAAATTACGTGGTGTGAGGTGTGACTCTGGTGGTAAATGCTCTGGTTTGTGTATGGTTATCAGCAGCACGATATGTACTCCCACTGGCCATCTGTACCTGCTGTTCCCTTTGTCAGGTCCATACAGATAGAGCACAGAAACCAGATCTATGGTTGCCAACTCAACAGATTACCTGGCTGAGTTGTGCACAGAAACACACATTGCTCATAAATGTCCTCAACAACAAATTATTTTTTTCTGGATGAACTTTAATTACCTGATTATAAATCTCAGTCTCTTCATAAAGCTGCTCTTTTTCTCTGAGACCTGATTATGATGAACTGCACCACTCACTGGGTAAGATTTGTGAACATGGTGGTGAATTAGGAATTGTGCATTTCTATCAACCAAAGCCACCTCTTTGTTTTTTTCAGAGATGCAGTTGTAAAATCTATTGTCATTATGTACCTACATTAGTTTAAACCAAGATTGAATGATATTTATGTTGCACCTACATATCACTATTTAGTAATGGGTTTCTAACAGTTGTAACGAGTAAGATGACACCACAGCATCACATGACTGAAAATTAGAAAGTAGCTCTACAACATATTTTCTCATTTTGATATTATTCAGTGTGTCTCCGTGTGGCCATCTTCCAATTCTCAGATCTGACTTCTCTTCTTCCACTCTCCATGGACTCCACTGAACTTAACTTGTGCTGAGTAAGCAAATGTATTTGCTGACCCATCACAGATGTGGTTTTGTGAATGTGTGTGTGTGTGTGTGTGTGTGTGTGTGTGTGTGTGTGTGTGTGTGTGTGTGTGTGTGTGTGTCTGTGTGTGTGTGAGAGGTGGAAGAATGGTTCTGTGACGCTGGGATCGAGGATCATAAAAACAGAAATAACTGCAAAATTGGATGAATTTTTGAAATGGATGCAACGATGGAGGGAAAGAGATTATGAAGCAAAATAAACAAATGAGCATGGGTGGCAGTAGGAGACGTTTGTGATTGCTGCAGTGTTCCTCTTCTAAACAAAATTCTCTGCTGTTACCGATCTTGTCATTTAATTCCCTTGCCTGCAGATGATGCAAAATTAATTTAACGCTTTTCATTTTCAGCTCAATTACAGCAATTGTTTTGTCAGCTCAACAGTAGTTCATTAAAGGAGCTGTCGGTAGGATTTACAAAAATAACTTTTTTTCATAGTTGCGGAAAATTTTGCTATATGCTGGTAGTAATATGTGAGACAGATCGTCTGTGACAGACACTGGGTCATTCAGCTCCCCCTACTGTCTTTATTGCCATTTGCCAGAATCCACCGCGCCTGAACAAAAATCTCCAATCACAGCCAGGAGGCGTCTCTCCGCTCTGTCAATCATCCGGGTACGAGCTGCGCAGCGCTGCTCAGAACCTGTGCACACACTCACTCACTCACTCGGTCACGACCAAGCTCACGTCTGAGCAACGAGGAGCTCGCAGCAGAAGCGGAGTTAGTTTGAAAACGCTGTGGGATAGAAACGCCAAGCATCCAAAAACTGCCTGACTCCTTTGCCAGAAACTGCATATATGACAAAGACCACGAGCAAAAACGAGCTAAACAGAAGGAAACAGATCGAGCAGATATAAACATCGGAGCAACTCCACAAAACCAACGAGAGCTAACGGTCTCACAAACGATGCGCTCTGCTTAACCGGTAATTATTCCTGTTTCATTTATCTTTTATTTTCCATGTTATTGTCGCACTCTATGACCGTATGCTACGGTGGTGTTGTAATCAGGCTGCTAGTTCTAGGTCCACAGTGCTACGGCTATTGGTTTGCGGTGTTTGTAGCATAATAGCTGAAAATATGTTTGTGTCCAAGCGGTCTAATCAGTTTTGAGAGTTTTCCAGACATGTGTGTGCGGTTGCCTGTACTCTCGTGGCCAAATGCTACCCCATCTGTGTCATATTGTTTAGTTCGCATCACTATTTATCACCAAACGTAGCATCCTGTGCTATGCTAAACGCTAAGTATATGTCGATATTCCTAGCTGTGGCTACAGTCACGTTCACGTACTGAATTTGCAAATGGGTGATGAATTTGTAAGGAGGAATATTTTTTCCTGGATCAGTTTCACATACTCATGTTGCTTTTCTCCACAGATGCTGACTTTGCTGAGGGGACAGCTGAGGAAAGAATATTCAACACACCTACTGCATTTTATTCATGTGCAAAATAAAGCTTGACAATATTACATCATTGTCTACTTTGATAAATTTGTTATGCTTTTCTTTGAGATACTGCATCGGTAGTACTGAACCAGTGAATCTGATTACCCCAAATTAATATATTTGTAATGCCTTGAATTGATTCAAAAAGTACTGTATATTGATAAAAAAATTAAGTAAAATACACTTAATTGCAAAGCAAATAGTGAGGTTGCATAAATATTAAAATATAACGTTGAAATAAATAAATGAAACAAAAAAAAAATATATTGCACATCACACTATTTACAGTCTGAAGCTAAACCCTCTTGGGATGAAACCAGTGAGAGAAGCAGGTACCAACTGGCTCATCACATGAAGACCAGATATGTCTTCGGCTCCCAGGTCTTCGGATGTCGGGCCGACACGCCGACCTCTCCCACGGCCGCTGCCCGGTGCGCCTCGTAGGCAACTCCCTCTTCTCCCCGCTCGACTGCTCGTCGAAGCAGCCATGTTCACTTCCTCATCGGAGTCCAGTGTACCAGTCTCAAAGCTCTAATAATGTTATAAAATATAGATAAAAGCGTCAGTCATCTTGCAAAGCAACAAATGATGTATGTGAAGATAAAGCAGGCCTACCATGTAACACTGCAGTAGCTAACGTGCTAGCTAACGCTTGGTACATAAACAAGCTAATATAAACTGATTTACGGTCGCCCATGTTCAAAAACACTGACAATGTCATTTTCACAAAAAGTCACAGGTAATATCGTGAGGCAACATAACTAAAAAACGTCTTATAGTCTATCAATGTGGACAGTAGTCCATGTTAGCTTCAGGTTAGCTTCTTACCGGTGGGAACGTCATGTGACATACCTTGCCTGGCTTCGGGTAGCGTGCGATGGTAGCGTGCGCGGGCACAGCGGGCTGGGAGTTGCTGTGGAGGCGGAACCGAAGTGCAGCGGAGAGGGAGGGGGAGGGAGCAGGAGTCGTTGGATTTTGAATTCTGAGACTATGTCCACATTTCTCTCAATCCTGCTGACAGCAGCTTTAAGTATGCACGTGTGTGTGCGTTCCTCAAGGGACACCTTGCATTAATGTCCCACTGCTTTACTGCCTTTTGACCTTTGCCATTTCCTGTAACGCCTGTAATATCCTTTGTGGTTATCTGCTTATGTGAATCAGGAAATTAATTTGCAAGTGCAGCGTATCAAATGATCCCACTGTGTATTCTACATCGCAAGCTCCCATCCTCTCTATTCCCAGACCAAATAATGTAATCATATGCATCAAAGACTTGCAATGAAAGCATCTTAACAGGGTAAACTCACAATGCTGAATACTGGACTTCAAATAAAGACATCACTGGGAAAAGAATATATCAAACCCAATTTTAGAACTGATTACATTCCTGTTCAAACAGCCTTTTTTTAGACAGTTTCACAGCCAAAAGTATCAGAATGATGATGATTTATCTTGTTTCAGTTACACTTGGCCAGAGAAAACAGCATAGCCCCTTATTGGTTCTCCCATGGCACAATTTTATCAGCAGCCGTGTACTGCAAAAGCTTAATTAAGTGAGAAAAAAACTGAAAAAATGATTTGCCTGTACTTTTCAAAACTCCATGCGGTAAAAGAGTCATCCTTAGACACAGGATTATTCTGGCTGTTTCTGGACTGCCACTCTTGCTTTGTATGTGCCAGCAAAAGGAGGACAAAGAGGGGAGGACGCAGAGGGAAAAGGAAGTGGGTGAGCTTTGGTTGAGTGAAAAGGTCAATGTGTATGACTGAGTGGGAATCTTGAGACTTACTAAATACTCTGATGCACATACAGCAAAAAAAGAGTTGTGGCCATTTTCATTAGATTACAGACAGCAGGGATCTACAGTAGCTCTCTAATATCTAATGCTTAAATCTTTGTAGTTTGCAAAATGTTTTTTTGGGGGGTATTTTGCTGAGGAGCCCATTGATGTACACCTAAATGTTGGACAGTGTTGCACATGTTGCCAGGTCTACCATACAGTGTGGCTGAAATGTTCATGACAACAAGCAGATGATGATTATTTGTGCTGGCTGACACATTCCAAAAATGTCACAGGAAACATGTTCATAGACACAACACATCATTTATTTGTATAAATTCAAACCCAAATAACAGATCCTAAAATGCACTAACACTGTTCCATTCATTTGCTTTACTGTATCTGCACTGAAGCAGTTGTATTTCCCAACTTCAGAGAATATGTAATGTTGACTGATAAAAGCACAGACAAAAGAGAGGAAGAGGAGATTTAGAACAGAATAAACATTACAAAGTAAAGTTAAACAGTTATTTACTCCAAGATGCAGTTTATTTAACAAGTGCCTTTTATGTGGTTAAAGTAATACTTAGTCTGTGTATTATGTGTCAGGAAGGAGAATGCACTTAGAAAATCTAACAACACAAAAAAATAGGGTTAGGGTTAGGGGACATTCAATAAGATCACTTCTTGAATTAAAGAAGGATTCTTACCATATTTAAAAGGAGCTTTTGAAGGGGTTAGGGAGAGCAGATTTTGCAGTCCACATACAATCTACATAATGTAACAGAGATCTGAGGCACAGAAATGTACCAAAGCAGTGAATAATATTTTTGCTGCAGGGCAGAGTTTAGTTTGGCAGTGTAATAGGTGTGATTAAAGCTTACCATAAAAACAACATTTGCAGGTGATTGCATCATCTATCAGCAGCGCTTACATTAGAAAAAGCGCATCCTGGAGGTTTTACTAAAAGTGAATATTATTAATACTGAAATAAAATATCAGAAAGAAATGGTCTGCAGATTTGGCAGAATATTAGTCTCCCATGCACTGACTGCCCAAATTAGAAATGTGATATGATACTTTTAGGCAATGATAAAAATCTAATTCAGTTAAAGGGGCAGTAAGCAATTCTGGAGAAAGCTTTTTCTCTCTTGTTGTTGTCGTGATTTTCCTGCTCTGGCCGGTCGCCAACCCAGGTGTGGGAGTCCGACGCACTAACCACTAGGCCAAAACTTCAGAGTTGCAACTCCACCCGCCAGCACGTCTCTTAAAGTGTCAATGAGTGATGTTAACAAACTTCGCTCACGGTGTTGTGTGGTGCAGTTTGCAACATGTTTTTGTTTACGGTTTACAGGACCAGGGCTATGCCGAAAGCCTGGATTTTTTAGTCAGCAGATTGTATAATCCAAAGTAGTTATTTCAGTATGCCAAACTGGAGAGCAAATTTCTTTGCAAAGTTAACTTCCTCCTAAAATTGTTTTTTAGTTGCCCTGGTTGAACTCCATTTACTGTAAATGCATGACATGTGACTGTCAGAGGAAGAAGGTTGTTAAGAAGAGATTGGTGGAGATCAGCTGGCAACATTATGTTATGATGTATGTTATATTACAAAATGATAACATGTTGAATGCAATTTGAATCATTCCAGAGGTCCACACTTAGAGAAGCACAGCATCTGCTTTGCATCTAATCCCTCATTTACCAACAATTAGAATAGACATCTTTAATCTAATATTTCATGATGTTGAAGTAATACCTCACAATGGATGGTCAGTGTTATTCTTGTGATTGCTTTATCCCCCCTATAATGTTGAATGCATTACAGAGGCATGACACACACGCACGCTCACACTGTATGCATACACATACAGCTGTTGGCTGCATCCTCAGGACACATCGTTTGTCTTCCTCACCACACCTACAAGTATAATCATGAATAGAGCAATATTGTGTGTTTCTGTATATGGCTATCACAAAGACTGTGTGTGTGTGTGTGTGCGGGTATGTGTGTATGTGTGTGTGTCTGTGTGTGTGTGTGTGTTCGCCTTGGTAATGCATTGGTCCTGTCTCAAGACATACAGTGCAGTGCGGTGTATACGCTATCAATAATCTGATGGAAGTTGGACAGCGAGATACAGTGCCTATCAAGGTTGGATTCGCCAGGAATTAAGATTTACAGTGCAGCTCCTCCAACACAGGTCCAAATAACACTCACGCAGGTATGAACAGCTGACGTCTTCATCATGTTTGGAGTGTTTTTAAAGATATCAAGTGATACGGTTTATTTCAAAATAATCTGTTCAATTCTCTAAATGCACTAATAATACTGCATGGAGAGAGAACTGCCCAGAAAGCAGAGACCATTAAGCAGCTCATCTAAAACTTGTTTTGACATAAACCTCTGAAAGCCATAGTTTTCTTGTTTTTCAGAAAAACCTGTGTAGACTCTAGTCTTTCTTTTAATTATCGTAAATCTTAATGATTTCCTCCTGTGACCATTAAATGGTTTGATCAAAGCGTGGCTCTCTAAATTAATTTCATGAATCACTTGGGTTTGTGATCTGGTGATATAGTTGTTTCCCAATGGAAGCGACCATTTGATTTGAGTGTGGAACTGACGAAACAAATGAAGACACAAAAGCAGGAAGTGTGAAGACAGGGCAGGAGATGAACTGTGTAGGAGGAGATTCAGAGAAGAGCAGACAAAGGGATAAGTCATGACAGTTTCATGAGACTGAGAGGAGCTCGAGGTCTTTGCCATTGAGGTGATCTTTACCTTCTTTCCCAAGGTAAGAAGGTAAAGGTGAGTCAGTGTGCTGTAGGTTTGAATGCTGGATCACACCAGCTGTGATGGAAAAGGACATTGGTTCAATTCCCTTGAGTCAAACCTTGATGCTTTATTACTAACTGCTTGACGGTGGCTGAGAGCACTGTGTATTTGAGTTAGTATATACAGTTCCTGCTATGACATGTTACACTTACCTTCCTATAGTATGCAATTACTCTTTAATGTGGAGAAGTTTCAGTACAGAATTGTAAAGTTATATCCATCCAAAACCCTGAAGAAGAGGCAACATGTTGAGTGGAGCCTGTTTCAATTCGCCTCTTAAGTTCACTATTGTCAAACCAATTACACTTATTGTTTATATGAGATGTTGCCGTTCAGTGTAATGCTGAAAACATCCTGTGTGCATCCACATGAAAACAAAAAATAATAAATAATATTAATGATGGCTGCAGGGCAAGTATTGCACTTGGAATGGATTACTTACATTTAAATTTAAATGGAACAGATCCACTGTTATTGTCAATCATAACAACAATGTGTGCTTGGGAAAAGGCCTGTTGAAATGTTAGTTCTGAAAATTGGAGATGTGTAAGTTTGTTACATTTTAGAGTAAAAGCAATTGCTCATTTTAATACTCATCTGTAAGACTCATCTCTGTGAGTCAACTTGAGAGACATATGCAGTATATGTGAGAAGGCCCAGTGTGAGGGGGTTGGATCATGTGAGAATATGACATTGATGCTGTATATGTCAGGCAGATACTGTCAGCATTTTGCTGCACAGCCACATATAGACATATGTGCAGTGAATTAAGCTATGGTATTTATTTGTCATCCAGTGACACCAGACATTCATCAAATAACATGTTTACTGAAAACAATGCTGTGTGGTAACATCATTATGTTGCTTGATTTTCTATATAAGGGTCTCTGCTCTGTTTGTCAGCAAAGTGCCGAAAAATCGGAGTGAAGACGAATAAATGTAGCGAGTAAAAATGGATGTAATCAATGCAGGTTTTAATAAATAAATAATTTATGCTTTGCAAATGTTTTATGAGAAATACATTTTGGCGTGTTTCTTATACCTCAAGACATATGTATTTTTGTGAGTAATAATAAGTGTAAAGAGAAAAATGGTTCACAGTTTTTTAATGACACCTCTTTCAATCCTCTTTACTCCACAGTCTGGCTCTGTATGCCAAGGACAAGGAAAATATTAGATACATCACAAAGTGAGTCTATAAGTCTTATAAAAGAACTCCTTGTTACAGGGATATTGTATTGCATTGCACTGCAATAGGTGATTTCAAGGTTTTTCATGTTACAGATATTTATAGAGAATAGGACAACTGCTATATAAATATATTCAGCATAAAACTTTGACTCAGCTTCTTTTTTCTTTTTTTTGGGATTTCATTCCCTTGGCAAATGTTGGAGAATTTACAGGATTAGGATTTTCTATTTTTGTTTTGTTTTGCAATTTTTTTTATAACTCAGGACTTTAGAATGGAAGTTTCCGATATCCCATAAGATGTACACTTGTCAACAGAGCAGCCTTTCATCAGTCTGGTATAGTGACTTCCCAATCCCAAATATACTTATCCTGACTTGGTGAGTGAATGAGTGGATGAGACAGAAAGAGACAGAGAGAGGGTGGGTGGAAGAAGAAAAAAGACAGATTGTACTGGCTGAGGGAGGACACAACAGATAATAAGAGAAGTTGACAAACAAACAGATTAAAGGTTTCCAAAGACTAATATCATACAACTTATTGAATACAGTGTTCCAGCGCCCCGCCCTCCCAACAGAAGCCCCCGCCCCCCTGAAATGTCAAATTGATTTTAATACATATATTTTTTTTTTTGTATTTTACATATAATGCCAAGCAGAAGTCATTAAAGGTCACCTTCCTGATACACCATATTCCTCATTCCTGTATAAAAGATTGTGGATGAAACTTAACGTGAATGTGAAACCTAACCCTAACCCTAACCCTACAACCCTATCATGCAGAAAATTCCTCCAACCTGAGCCTTTGTCCCGATCTGCCCCAAAATTTGGAAGTGAACACCCCAAACCAGCTCCAAACGTCAACTTGGTTGCTCTTCATACAACATCACCTGAACTCCTCCGTTGCTCCTGTCATAATCACAATGGCCACTAGAGGTTGTAATTAGCTGCTGCACAGACGACCCCAGTGTTTTTTTGTCTTTTTTTATCTCTTGCCATCCTAATTGTTTATTTGTCATTATATGTCCCCGTTGGGTGACTTTCAGTCGTCTGTGGAGCTGTTTTGTTTACACTGATGCTTGTTATTGCTGTTTTTGTCAAACTGAACGCTGCCACATGTGCTTCCCTGTTGTTGACTCTGTAGTTCGCAGTGCTGTGCTCTCATGCTGTTACGCTGAGGTTGTGTTGGAGTGGAGAGAGCTCTCATAGTAATGACCCACTGAACCGAGACCCATACAAAACTTATGGTTGTTTTCTCTGGTTTGGACTGTTGAGCACTGACATGTTCTCGCGCATCAGTAATGATAATAACACAGTTCCTCAAATATGTTTGCTGTGTTAATACAGCTGGCCATTAAAGCACCATTAAGTCTGCAGCAGAGAGCAGATTGGGATGTGACTTTGTTGGCAGGATGGGAGGATGCAGTGGTGCAAGACTCTGGAGAACTCAGCTAAATCGGCTCCTGCCTTAAATCTCCAGTTTAACCCCTGCTGGCAGCAATAAGTGAAACAGTTCACTCCTTCTAAACAATGTATCTGTTAGAAGGGAAAAGATAAGGTGTGTTCTTTCAAATTTCAATCAAATTTAAGAATCTTCAAAAAATATTTCATAAAAATACTGTCACTGTTCTGAATTCGATTTTGGTGTCAAAGTAGTTCATAAATAATGTCACTTAAATGTCAAATAGTTTTTGAAATTATCAATTGTACTCATTAAGATTTTTTACCCATGAGTCTTAATCCTTGGGGTATCAATAAATATAGTCCATTTATTAATCCATTTGAAGATTTGAACTTGGCTGGTTAGATGCAAATGTAACACTGGTTCCCTATTGTATAGATAGAGTATCCTATGTGTTCTACTTCCTAAAATAAATGCAAGTTTCCTTTAGTGTGGTCCAAGACCAGGGGCGGAGTGGGTCATCGGGAGATTCGGGCGGATTCCCAGTGGGCCTCTTCACTTTCAATTCACTTTTGGGCCGGTCGATAAAACAACTGACAATGGTCCCATTAGTTCACTTCTCTTAAAGTTCACAGCGCAGCATCTGCCTGACAGCGCAACAGCCTCTGCGTGACAACTCCCTCAGATGGGTTGTACCATCTGGGGGAGTTCCCACTCCTCCTAGATAGAGTTGGTTGGGTCCATATAGCTTCTCAGGTACCGACAGCTCCCAAGTGGCAGCTGGTAAAGAGAGATATAGGCCTAATGATTAGCAGTGTAAATATTACATTTATTAACATTTTAGGCTTAAATATTAGGCTATTTGTATCGCCCATAGTAAATCACAGAGTTTGCTAATATTATGCAAATATCATTAAAAAAACAACCAACAACCTCAAGCTTGATCTGTGTATACAGTAAAATGACCTTCATGATTGTTCTTGTAGCCTCTGAGCAACAGATAAGCCAGTCCCCTGCTGAAATGAGGAAGAGGAGCCAGAGGCCATGACTGCAGTAGGGGCAGGTAGAGAGCATAACATAGCAAACAATATCAATGAAAGTTATTTCATGTAAGATCAGAAAACACACACATAGAGCAGGAGTGGTGATAGATTCTATATGATATCCAGATATTCAGAATGGTGTTGACATTAGGCTATAGATTTAGAGATATGCTAGACAGAATTCCTTGTGCTGCATAAATGCATTACAGTAAAATGATTGAATAAATAATAGGTTAAAGTTGTTTAATCAGGAGTTCCTATCTGCGGTCATGACATCACAGTGTCTATGCCCTTCTGCATTTTTAATGCCATGCAATACAGGGGAGTCCGATGCTGAGAGAGGAGATAAAGAAGGAGAAGATCCCAGAGGTACAGACAGACGCTAGCGTAGACGAGGAGACCGATCATTTTGATTATTTTGCTCATCCTCAACCACAGGATTTAGACACAATTTCCATTACCATCCTCAGCAACCCCTCAAAACATCCCCTGCTAGCTAAAGTTTTTAACAGCAAGCATGGCACCAACCGCAAGTGGCTGACAGAACAATACACTGATTCTGTTTTTTCACTGTATGTGTGTTTGGCATTTGCACCTGCAGCAAGTGATAGTCCTTTCATAAATGGAGGTATGAAAACATGGAAACATGCTCATCAGCAGATAGAGGAGCATGAGAAAAGTAAGATCCACAGAGATAGTGCTGATGCTTACTTTCTGTTGGCTAAAAGGGCAGATGTAAAAAGCCTGCTGGCTGGCAAACAAATGTGAACGCATTTTAGATGTGATAAAAGTCATAGGCATATGTGGACTTAGTTACAGAGGGGGTCAGGGAGGCTGCTTATACTCTAGAAAAAACTGCAGTCAATCATGGCAACTTTCTAGAGTTGGTCATACTTTTGAGCCAGTATGATCTGTGCTTTCAACAGCACATTAGCAGTTGTATTGAGCAAAGCAAGACGCTTCATGACACTGGTGCAAAACGTAGAGGTTCTCTTGTGACTCTACTTTCAAAGGACATTGTTTGTAAAGTTGTGGATGTTCTCAGCCAGGTGATAAAGGACACGATTGCAGATGAGGTTAGAGAGGCAGGAATGTTTTCAGTTCATTTGATACAACCCAAGAGGTCACACCAAAGGACCAGTGAGCTATCATTGTCAGATATGTCACAAATGCCATTCATGAGCGGTTGGTCGCTGTTGAGGACTGTGAAAAATCCACAGGCAAGAATTCCACAGAGCTGCTGAAACAGACAAACTATTAGACAAACTCAGCATTGACATTGGCACATGTGGGCAACTCCACTGATGGTGCAGCAAATATGCAGGGACAGTACAAAGGGTTCTCAGCATTTCTCTCTGCCTTGAGATGAGTATGTTATGATTTGGCGCTATACAAATAAAATTGAATTGAATTGAATTCAATACATTTGTTAGAATATATTATAAATAAAAACTACACGGTAGTAAGAGCTGAACTGTTGCTTCGTGTATTCAATTTCCACTACACCATAGAAAAAGTCGGCCGGTCTTTGGCCTGAAACTCCCGGGATGAAAAGTGGCCCCACTCCAGCCCTGTCCAAGACCATGAGTCATACACACACAGATGCCTTGAATATCTAAATCTGCAAAACTGTCAGTTGGTTTGGCCAAATGTGAACTGACAGGCCTTGTAGAAGTATGTATGAGATGTTGAGTGCTGTGGCATGAAATGTTGAGGTTGCTGCATTTTAGCTCTCTGTGAGATTAATTATTTGTGGAACAAACTGTAGGCATAGATCATGCGCATGTTGATTATTTATTTACTGTAAGCCTTAAATAAGGTAAAACTAGAGTTGAAAATTCATGGAAGAAATAAAAACAAGAAAATTACATTGTATTTTATGGTTTAATTAGGTTTATCCAATATGCAAGTTTGCTTGGTAGATACAACTTTTAAGTTACAAAGATCATTTTAATGAGTTGTGTTGACATTATAATGTTGGTAATTACATCAACCTAATATTGGTCCTCTGCTGACTTACTGCTCTAGCTGTTGACGGTGATCGTCTGGTCTCGTTGCTCTGGTCCGTGGCAGACAACCTCCAGGTCCTGGACTCGACAACTTGCTGTACCTGGTATAAGAGAAAGGAGGTCAACTTAGTGAAATGTTCATATTACCTTACATTGAACAGTACTTTTCATTTAATTTCCTGCCCGTTGCCTGGACCGTAGTCTGGGAGCAGGGAGACAGTTTCTCTAGGACCGAAGCTCTGCATTGCTCCGGGACCTGGCCCCTCATTCCCAGCGTTGCGGAATTTATTGTTGCACACAGACTGCAACATGTACATCAATTGCTACTAAAAGCCTCTAGCCACCCACACATAATGCTACGTCCCGTTGAGAGCGGATATAGATAAACAATCAAGCGACATTTGCAAGCTCACTTAGCTCCTCCAGCGAAGCTAACTTGGTGCTGGCTGATACACACACAAGCTTTCCAACAGTTCTGTTGGTTACCCAGTTCGAGAACATAAACCGCTTTCACCCAAATGAACCAGAAAATTAGCTTTCACCCTCTTCTTCTCCCAGAGTTGACGCCAGCGGTGAATAGCCACAACGTTGTTTACTCTGTTCACTCCTCGTAGTGTCCAACTTGTTTTTGTCCGTAGCCGTCTCTACTGCTCTGTCCAATTCTTTAATGTTTAATTTGTAGGGCCATTTCAATTTGTGTTGTTGTTGTTGTTTTTTCAAGATTTAAATATCATATGTTAAAATACACAAATATAACTGCAGTTCAAATTTAAAAAAGTTAATTGCCTAATAATTTGGTCTTGAATAATTTTTTTTCATAAGCTGCTACATGAACAATAACATGTAAAACCTAAAAAGTACTAAAGACAATCTAACTGGAGCAACTTTGTTTAATCATCTTCAACTTAAACAGGTGTTCATAATTATGGTCATGAAGTACATAACACTTAAAAGATAATTTTAAATAATGTGAAAAACTATTGGGAATAACTTAATTTTAATGAGAAATCAACCTAAAAACGTATGTTTATGCTACCAATTATTAAGTAGGTGGTAATTAAAAATACATTTGATTGCAGAGGAAAATCTAATTCCCCTAACTCGATGTAGTTTGCTGGTTGAACATAATTTCATTAGAAGTTGTCGTAACTCAAAAAAGATTGATGCAAAGTGTTGCATTGATTTTTGTTGTTAAGCAAAAGCTCTGATTGCGGGTGCATGATTTTGCCATGTTATTTGAGAGATTTGAAACCATTAAAAACTTCTTTCATCATCTCTTCATCTTTTTCTCAGAATCAGTCTTTTTGGTTTTCACCCCTGTCCATTTCTTTGTTTGTTTTTCAACAAGACTAAGCAGAAACTACTGAGCATATTCCCACGAAACATGGTGAAAGGATGGGACATGGGCCCAGAAAGAATCCAGATATTGGATTTTTTTTTATTTTTTACAATTTCAAAGCAATAATTCATGGATCTTGATGAAAAAAATATGGCATTTTTATGGAACTGATATCTATGAGTGTGTGCAAACTGGTGCAACTTGATTGAATTTAAGGGGACTGTTGTGATTTGGCGTAGGTTTGCACTTTACTGAGTGCCATTCAAAGCGGTACAGTTTTGAGAGTCAACATTTTGCAGAATATGCTTACATTTGCTGGAAACTGAGTCAACTTTGTCGGAAGAAAAAAAAAAGTTATCAGGTTGCCCTCTATAGAGCCAAATACTATACTGGCCATTCCAGCTCCAGCAGCTCCCCAGAGCTTTCACCTTTAAATGCATTGCCTCCACCTCCAACCCCTGGTTTCTCACCTCCACCTCCTTTATGCAGTTGGCTTCAGCTCCTCTGCAATCATGCCAGCTTGGACTCTGAGTTGATGAACAGGCAGGAGTGGTCAGCTGAGGTTTAACAGGACAGGGGCAGCAAGCCCTTTGAATCACAGTGCCCCAACTGTTTCATCATCACTCGCACAAATATGACCAAGGCTCACAGCCCTTTGGCCTGTACTACAAAGTGAGTTCAACATACCCGGGACATGTTTTCGTTGACTTAACCTGACATTGACTCTCCTGGATAACCTGTTCTACGAAACTGGATATCAACTGTCTCAGTCAACCCTGGGTTTTCCTATCCAGATATGAGCGCATTCATGTGGAAGAGACATTAATTACAAATAAAGATTTTAATGCTACAAGAAGAAACGCTGATTTTAAGAGACATGTAAAAGTGACATTCTACAAAATTAAATATAAATTATATGATCAAACAACTAAAATAGAAAAGAAGTCAATTGCTGTGATGTGCAGTGTGTGTTTAAACATCATGTCACACCGCGCCTGCCGCGACTTCCGCACGGTGACAGTCTGGTGTGTGTGTGTGAATGTGTTTTGGTATGTTGTCTGTCTGTCTGTGTCTTCAGGTTCCACAGTGTGTGGACACGCCCTCCTGCTGACTCTCCTCACACCTGGCACCAATCCCAATCAGCGCACCTGCAACTCCTGCTCATCATCTGCCTTCAAATACCAGTATGACTTTCCTCTCCCTGCTGAATTGTTGCTTACTACTGAGTATGCTATTTCACCAGCCTTCAAGATTTGTATCAAGTCTAGTTTCTTGTTTTTTGTACTTACCTGTCTGGTCCGTTCTTTGACATACTAACTTTAGGATCTCTGTTTTCAGAAATAACCCACCTTTGGAATCCTCTGCTGCCAATAGCCACGCCATGCACTGGACCAGCAACCCACTGCCTGCCCACACTCGCAGCTTCAATAAAATATGATTCTTTTCCACCTACTCCAGTCTGCGCTTGGGTTCTGTTCCCCAAGCCCTGACGCTTCACTCGTCGACACCTTGAAGGGACAGTAAGCGATTCTAAAGCAATACACATTTTGCAAAAATCACTATTTCCTCACCATCCATTAGCTGAAAAAAAATCTGTGTTTTAGGTGCAGCCAAGGCTCTGTAAATTGAAAACAAAAATAACGGTGTGGACCGGACCACATAACACTGCGAGCGCAGTTTTGTAAACAGCACTCCAGCCAGTCTTCGTCAGATTATTCAGCTAACCAAGTATTAGTGTAATCTACAGTACAACTCAGGTCATGCTCATTTTCTATTGAAGTGTTTTCCTGTGACCATGACTAACCACATTTTTTATTGTGATCAGGATCTGGATGCCTGTCTGGTGCTTCTTGTGCCTCACCTCCACGCCATCCTGCCCTCTTCACAGGCAGGCAAGTTATTCACATTAACATTACATGTTACCAACTTTTAAAGTCTGTTAAAATGACCCTTTGGCGGCTGAATGAAACAGTAAAAACAAACGCCAACACGATGGCAGTGGTCCCACCAGGCCATGCTTTATTCACCAACACTCATGACAGAAATCCATTGAGGTCTGACCAGCTACACAGACATATGGTAAAATGGCCGCTTTTATCCTGTGCCCGTTACCCATATTGGATGCTAACATTAATGGGTGTTCTCAGGCGCGGCATTAAGGAGGGGCATGCCGGTGCTTCAGCTCCCCTTAGTGGTGGCATAGCACCCCCTTAGCACCCCTATGAAATAGGGTGTTAAGGATGTTTATCCTTTTTCTTTTTATCTAACTTTTGGCCGAAAATTACCGTTATTTATTTAATGCCATCACGAAATGTAGGAAATAAATTCACTTCAGTTTTACGTCAGTCACGTCACCTGTATTTTCCTAGTCAGATGAGTGTTCAGCTGCTGCAGCAAGTACTCGCCCTGCGGGGGAGCTAGCTATTGCCGGTGACTGTGTTGCTGGAGCTGTCGCTTCTGCTGTTAGCCTTGGCAGCAGCTCAGCCTCAAGAAAGGTTTGTGGACTGGAGGATCTTAGCCAAAATCCAGTGGAAGGACCGCGACGCCCTGTGCGCAAGAAACCCAGCAACGATCTTTGGTACTTTTCAATCGCGTATGGTATGAGCAATATACCTGGCTTGAATATTTAGTGATTAAGGAAGCAGCCTTCTGTTTCTCATGCAGACATTTTGCGTCTGCTGCGGGCAGTTGGGGATTTCATTCAGAGGAGGCTTTTACTGTGTCTGGGTTCCAGAATTGGCGCAAAGAACAACCATCTTTCAAAGCCCAGAAAGCGTGCTGCACATTAGTTTTCCATGGAGGCACGGTGTGAGTTTAAGCAGAGAAAGCAGGAGGGTTCGAAAATTGAGAAAATGCTCGACAAGGGACATTTAAAGCTGATACAAGAAAACCTGGAGTATATTGCGGTAGTGGAGAGCCTGCGATATACGGAGTGCCAGTCAGTAGCTCAGCGAGGCCACAGAGAGGACGGTCAGGTGGGTAACAGAAGAAACTTTCTCGAGCTCCTAGATGTTATAGCCATGTTTAACAAAACAGTTGCTAAAAAGATCTCAGACAGCCCATCTAATGCAAAATACACCTACCATGAGATGCAACCATCAGAACAGCATGTTAAGTTACATGCTGGACTTGTCAATACACTGCATTGTGCACATTAAAAAAATCGCTCCCAGCCATCAACGCTACTCTGCAGGATATCATAGGCCAGACAAACGCGAAAAGAAAGATAGAGGCTAGAGCTGTGCAAGGCCTTATCGATGAACACTTTGTTTTAAACCTTACTTTACTTGAGGATGTATTCAGGGTGAGCAAGTTTTCCTCAGATCAGTGACAGTCCCCCAACCTGGATATCTCTTATTTCAAAATGATCTGGTTCAGTCAGTCATCGTTACGTCTGTGGAAAAACGGTCAGAAGAGTTATGGAACAACATGCAAGAGAGTGCTAAAGAGCTGTGTGCTAAGGCTGTCATAGCACAGCAGAGACCACCACCACCAAGGAGAGAGGAACGGCAGAAAGCCAGCCGTTTACGAACTATGTGGTCAAGGCCCGGAATCCAATACACCGCACACTTTCACTTTCATCAGATGACCTGCACACACAGCTTTTTTATTCAGTGATTGACAGGCTCGTCAATGAATTGAGGAGATGCTTCTCCACCGATGCGGGTCATGTGCTGACAGGGTTCTCAGCCCTCAACCCCAAACACAAATCGTTTTTAGATAAGCAGTGCATATTGCAAATGGCACAGAATTATGGCATCACGAAGACAATTTAAATGCTGAGTTGCGCCAAGTCCGACGTCTACTAGACAGGAAATCACAGCAAGGACACACCTTTAATACCACTTTGGAGTTTTGTCACTGATGGCACCATACAAGGAGGCATTTATGGACCTGTACAAACTCACATGTAACTTCCCGTTGCATCTGCGTCCTTTGAGCGAACCTTCTCCTGTCTCCGACGCTTGAAGACATACCTGAGGAGCACCAGCGGGGATGCTCGTACCAGTAACCTTGGACTTTTGGCCGTCATTATTAGGAGAACAAAAGCCTTGGATGTCCACCTGATCATCGACACACTTACCCTCAGCAACAACCTACGCATTGTCCTTCTATGAACGTCAACAGGTAATTGACTGGTGTTTTTTTCCCCATGGCGATGCGTTGAATATTGTATATTTTGAATTATTGTGAGTTTACTATTATCATATGGATAGACATTTTGTTGTTTTGCTATTATATGGCATTGATGCTTGCTGTTGCTTAGTAATTGCTGTATGACAGCATGGTGTTGCTGCCGCCTCGCGCATTTCTGATCCTCACAGTTTTGTTCCTTCACCTCCACTGATTTATTAGGAGAAATGTTTACATTTTCAACTGTAGTAGGCCTAAATATGTCATAGTCACACTCGTAAGGGTTTTATGTTGTTTTTGCTATAATTACATTTTTCGAAACCATCATTAAATTATCATAATGAATGATTGAAATATCTTTTTTTTTAATTTTCACAAAATTCTTGGTGTTGCTTAGCTGTTGCTATGTCAAAGCCTACATCTCATTGCCCCCCCAGTCAATGATCAAGCACCCTCATAACACTGGCAATCAAAGTTCTCTGGCGCCGACACTGGGTGTTCTTAATCTCTTCTCACTTGGCTAAACTATCATTCATAATTCAAGAAAGCAACTTAATGATATTTACAAAACATTAATTCCCTTCCACTAATGTTTCCTTCACAATTATATTCCCAACCATAATTACAATGAATAGAAAAATACACCCAACTACCCAATTCCCCTTTCCAATCCTCCCACTTAGTCCTTACTGGAACCTTAATATGGTTGTTGGTACCCTGGGGGACTCTTTTGGCCGACAACCTGGAGCAGACAACGGACAGAGTAGGTGAGTCTGTATACAGTATTTTTTAAAAGTCAGCTAACTGATGCAATAGCACAATTATCTTTCATACATAAATATATATGAATATACATATTATTTATATATTTTCTGTATTATGTTTATACTTGTATATAATAACTAAATGTTATTGTTTATGTTCAAAACAAACAAAAACAAAACAAAGACGACGAGCTAGACAATAAGTCTAGCTCGTCGTCTTTGTTTTGTTTGTGTAAGTCTTTTTCTGTGTAAGTATACTGAGAGCTCAGGAAACCGGAGTCTAATTCCTTGTATGTTTACACATGCTTGGCCAATAAAGCTGATTAGGATTCTGATTATTTAATGATATTTTACACAGATATACATTTAAACTACAAACACTCAATTATGATCATTAACATGTTTGCAAAAACACTGTTTTTAAGTTTAACCTAGCTTCTCTCTTTCCAGGTGAGGCTGAGTACAAACCACAGCACCTGCCAGAAGATAATACTCAGGATGTACACATTCAATAAATATGGAATGTAATGTCAATTATCCATACATAATTGATATAAAATGTGCAAATGCAATGTGCAAAAAGTGAAGTGTTGTCCTTAATGTGCAAAGTTAAGCCATTTGTTAAAGGTGATATTAATACAAACCCAAATGTGCAAAATTTACAAGGCTAAAGCCATCAGTCACTAGTAATGAAGTGCTCTGCATTCTGGGGTCCATTCAAACACAAAATGTAACTCATAACACCTGTTGCTTTGATCTGAAAATTAAATGATTTTCATATTATTCAAGGTGGCTAAAAATTATCCCAGAAGAATTACTGACTGAAACATAAAGGTGCAAATTATATGTACCCTCTGCCAAATGGTGCAATGGTGCCTGGCTGAGTTGTGGTGGAAATGTTAACTTGAGTGCTGGGGGGGCTACAATTCCGCTGGCCGCTGGACCAACAAAAGTGTTTATGCTGTCTGTGTACCTGTCACTCCGGGTGTGCAGGAGAGCATGCTGCATAGAAAATACGGCATAGAAATTTAATTTATCTCTATTAAGAGGCTACGTACCAAAGGCCTCTAAGGTGGCAATAGTTAAACTTCTGCTTAAAAAGCCAACCCGAGACCCAGATATCTTAGCTAAATATAGACCCATATCAAACCTCCCCTTTATCTCTAAAATCCTTGAAAAAATCTGTTGCTCACCAGTTGTGACTTTTGATACACAGGAATAGTCGGCTTGAAGACTTTTAGTCAGGGTTTAGAAAACATCATAGTACAGAAACAGCACTGCTGAAGGTCACCAACAACCTTCTCATGGCCTCAGACAGTGGACATCTATTTTCATTTCTATTAGATCTTAATGCTGCATTTGATACTATTAGACGGACAAAAAAAACACCAGACACACGTGACCGTCACCGTGCAGAAGTTACGGCAGGGCGTGACATTCTGATCTTCATCTAAGTCACAACAATAGACAAACAGTCTGCTTAAACTAATACCGCACACAAATGATATGTTTTCATGTTTTTATTTAACACAACATGTAAACATTCACAGTGCAGTGTGGGAAAAGTATGTGAACCTATGGATTTAATAACTGGTTGACCCTCCTTTTGTCAGCAATAACCTCAACTAAATGTTTCCAGTAGTTGCAGATCAGACCTGCACAACGGTCAGGAGGAATTTTGGACTCTGACTGGGCCACTCCAGAAGGCGTATTTTCTTCTGTTGAAGCCATTCTGTTGTTGATTTACTTCTATGCTTTGGGTCTTTGTCCTGTTGCATCACCCATCCTCTGTTGAGCTTCAGTTGGCGGATAGATGGTCTTAAGTTTTCCTGCAAAATGTCTTGATAAACTTATTAATTAATTTTTCCGTTGATGACAGCAATCCTTCCAGGCCCTGAGGCAGCAAAGCAGCCCCAAACCATGATGCCCCTTCCACCATATTTGACAGTTGGAATGAAGTTTTGATGTTGTTGTGCTGCCCCTTTATTCTCCACACATAGCGTTGTGTGTTCCTTCCAAAACAACTACATTTTGGTTTCATCTGTCCACAGAATATTTTGCCAGTAGTGTTGTGGAACATCCAGATGCTCTTTTGCAAACTTCAAACGTGCAGCAATGTTTTTTTGGACAGCAGTGGCTTCCTCCGTGGTGTCCTCCCATGGACTCCATTCTTGTTTAAAGTTTTACTTATTGTAGATTTGTCAACAAAAATGTTAGCATGTGCAAGAGATTTCTGTAAGTCTTTAGCTGACATTCTAGGATTCTTCTTCACATCATTGAGCATTCTGCGCTGTGCTCTTGCAGTCATCTTTACAGGACGACCACGCCTAGGGAGAGTAGCAACAGTGCTGAACTTTCTCCATTTGTAGACAGTCTGTCTTACCGTGGACACATGAACATCAAGGCTTTTAGAGATACTTATTTTTACCCTTTCCAGCTTCACGCAAGTCAACAATTGTTGATCGTAGGTCTTCTGAGAGCTCTTTTGTGCGAGGCATTGTTCACATCAAGCAATGCTTCTTGAGAACAGCAAACTTAAAACTGGTGTTTTTTATAGGGAAGGGCAGCTTTAACCAACACATCCAATCTCGTCACATTGATTGGACTCCAGGTTGGCTGACTCCTGGCTTCAGTTAGCTCTTGGAGAAGTTATTAGCCTAGAGGTTCACATTCTTTTTCCACCCTGCACTGTGAATGTTTACATGTTGTGTTCAATAAAAACATGGGTGCGGTATGCCAGACTGTTTGTTGCTGTGTTTATTGCTGATTCTGTAGAAATTTCCCCATCACATGAATATAATTATTACATCACATTGTTACATTTAAATTATTATTTGAATTTATATTGAATATAAAAAAATAAAGCATTCCAGGAAATTGCTTCTTATTTAGATGGTTAAATTAATATGTGCAGTCTTTCTTTTAGAAATCAAATCCTTGGAAATTTATGTTAACCAACAATTGTGAGAAAAGTAAAACTTTGTCCATATCAATAATACTGGATATATACCAGATTTTTCATCTCCCAAATTACGTTCAGGCATGCACCTCTGAAGTCATTTAAGTCAAGTTGGAGGGAATTATTATTTATTTCACACCATAATAATAATAATAATAAATTTCATTTATAGAGCACTTTTCATTGCTAAAAGCAAAGTGAACCAATTAGACTGAAGTAGGTTATATCTTCTTTGGTATGTAAAAAATATGTACTAGAATTCAATTCAATTCAATTTTATTTGTATAGCGCCAAATCGCAACAAACATTGTCTCAAGGCACTTAACATAGTGAGGTCAATATTACAATATTACAGGGAATACCCCACAAATCCGACAATGAGCAAGCTCTCGGTGACTGTGGAGGAGAAAAAACTCCCTTTTTAACAGATAGAAATCTCTGGCAGAACTTGACTCAGTTGTGGGCGGTCATCTGTCTCGACCGGTTTTTGGGTGAGGAGAGAAGAGGTGGTTACTTATAATACTTATAATAACAAAAAGAGATACACTAGGAGAGAGAGAAAACAAAGACTGGGTTAGTGACATGTAAAATGAACATATCGGGGGAGAGAGGAGTTGTATAACAGTTGATTTAATCTCTACCAGACTGCTACTTCTAATTACGGAAAAACTGACACTTGCAATGATGTTGTTAATAATAATAATAATAATAATAATAACGGGTTTGGAGAAATATGATCTCTTTTTCTAGTTCCTGTCAGAACTCATGCTGCAGCAATTTGGATTAACTGGAGGCTTTTCACAGACTTACTGGGGCATCCCAACAGTAATGAATTACAGTAGTCCAGTCTAGAAGTGACAAATGCATGGACTAGTTTTTCAGCATCCTTTGAGATAGGATGTCCTGGTCAAAGATAACTCCAAGGTTCCTCACAGTAGAGCTGGAGGCCAAGGTTATACCATCCAAGGTAACTATATGATCAGATAATGTTTCTCTGAGATGTTGAGAACAACAACATTTTCATGAATTTCATGGAAGTACTGTCTGGCTGACTGATCATCACACATTTTTACATTATCACCAGGTTCTCCCACACTCGCTGATCTGGAGATTTTGGGGATAGCCCCATACATAAAAGTACATAAAAGAGGAAACTTATTCACAATATTATGCACTCATATATGAATGACTATCATTGATTGAAATATTTCTATTTAGTTATTAGCCTCCTATTCCTGCAAAAATAGGCCTAACTTACATTAAATTAAATTGGCTCCTTTTAAGGACGCTGCCTAATGCAAGGACACAAAATTAGCATACATTTAAAAACACGCATTACATTGAAACCACTTTGAACATTAAAAGTTATCATAATGAATTATAAGACAACTCGTATCTGCTGCTTGTTGGTTCAAAATTCATTACAACCCTACAACTCCCCCTTTTGCACACCTTTGGATGATACCCTAGAGGAAAACACTTAATCACCACATGGCAGGTCTACTTGTCTTCTCCTTGAGAGAGGTCACCCCTACTGAGCTGTTTTCTATTTTCTCCTGTCCTTTATTTCCCTTTACTCTTGTTGTTTCTTTCTTTCTTTCATGCATTTCCGTCTCCATCTCTTTGAAACATTATGTTGATGCTCCTTATGAATTAACGATAAACAGTTTCTACTCACTCCAGCTACGATTCTCTCGCTTTTAAACATCCCCCATAAACTGTTACACACTCACACATATTCAATAAAAATGTAGTTCTCTCTACACCTTAGTAACTAAATTATAATTTCTTTCACCACCACCAGTTGATGGGTAACTGAGATGCTGTTGATGTTCATTGAATGACATTTACGAGAAATAATTGAATAACTTGTTGATATGAATACCAGCAGAGTTGAATCAGATACATGATTACTTTGATCTCTAAAGGTAAAATTCAGTATTGTTATATGTTTTTCAAAACAATATTTTTTCAGAATGAAGTGAGTCTGCTGCCATTACAATGACTTGGAATTATTCCAAATAGCTATCAATCTTTCTCACCCTTTCTCTCTTTAAATTCCTGGCTTCTGTCTTTGCTCCCTCCCTCCACATGTTATCCAATGACGTCTAGTAATCCATGCTGAGGTTACAACTCAACACCAATTTTTTTTATTTATCAAAACTGTTGTCTATTTTTCCAGTGTGCCAGCGTCCTCCAGCTCAGCTCCTATGATTTCCTCAGTCTCCTTCCCCTCTTCACCTGCCTCAAGTCAGTTCTCCAGAGACTTTTTTCTTTTTTTTTTGTGATTTTTCGTAATAAACACCCTGGTAATCATCTCTGTCTCTGCCTCTGCATTCCAGGGCCCAAACACAAAAACTTTAGACCATAACAGAATAATCTGGCCAACACGGAGACAGAAAGGTTACGGCAGGCTTTGGCCACTCAAAGCTCTCGTGTTGGCCAACATGAGGGAGCTGTCTCCTCCAGCAATACTGAAGCTGTGACTCTATGACTCTTTTTTTTTCTGAAATGCGGAAGCTATTCCATCACCCATTGAAGGGCAAAGAAGCAAGTAATCGGCTCCTTTCCCTACGCCAGGGTTCCGCTCCGGGCTCCAATTATGCCATTGATCTTTTTTTTTTTTTTTTCTTAAGGGGTTAGCAGATAATATTAAGCCTGCCCGGGATGAGACAAAGTCCCTAGACGAGCTGATTTCCTTAGCCATCCGGTTAGATAACTGGCTATGAGAGAGACGTACGGAAAAGGCAGGAAGACAGGATTTCCCTCTCCCCTTTGTTTGACCAACTCACCCGTATTTGCTACTCCTTTCTGTCCCTCACCGCCGGAGAGATCTGCCTCCCACGAAGCCATCCCGGTTTCCCCCTCGTCACACTGCTTTGAGGAGCCCATGCAGTTGGCAGGGATGACACTGTCACACTGAGCTGATGATAACTTAATTGACTCTGAACTGTGTTCACAAGCAAATTTGCCTACAGAGACTCCCTAAACCTAAAGATGTTGTAGCCCTGGATTGAAAGTTGCTTGCCCGTGTCACTCACCATTCCGCCCCCTTGTCCCTCAAGCTTTCAGGTAATCATCACAAAGTCATTTGTCTATTTGTTTACACTCAGCTACTCCCTCTAGTGTCCCTTCACCTCCAGTACCACCCGAACCCATAGATTTGTCAAAAGTTCCCTCTGTTTATCATGACCTCCAGGAGGTTTTCAGCAAGGACAGAGCCCTCTCACTGCCTCCACAATGACCCTATGACTGCTCTATTGAGTTACTCCCTGGTTCACCCCTTCCTTCCAGAAGGCTTTACAACCTATCCAAACCAGAAAAGGAGGCCATGGTCCAGTTCATCACAGACTCGTTAGCTGCAGGTCTCATCCGGACTTCTTCCTCCCCTGTTGGACCAGGGTTCCTTTTTGTTGACAAGAGACAAATCTTTGCGCCCTTGCATAGATTTCAGAGGCCTCAACAATATCACTGTCAAGAATAAGTACCCCCTTCCACTGATCGATTCAGCTTTTGGTCCCCGGCATCAGTCCACCATTTTCTATAAATTTGATCTCCACAAAGCCTACCACCTCATTAGAATCAGAAAACGGCCATTCAACACCCCACTCGGCCATTTCGAATACTCATGTCATTTGGCTTAACCCATTGCCCAGCCGTTTTCCAGGCTCTCATAAATGATGTGCTATGAGACATGCTGAACATTTTTTCCAGAGACATTGATGAACATGTGCAACACGTGAGACTTGTGTTGAAAAGACTGCTAGAGAACGGACTCTTTGTAAAAGCTTTGCCCTTTAAGTTTTTTAGGCTTCATGGTGGAGAAGGTAAAGTTGCAGGCGGACCCTGCCAAGGTCCAGGCTGTGGCTGAGTGCCCTATCCCTTCCACTCGTAAGCAACTACAGAGATTTTTGGGGTTTTGCAAACTTTTATAGAAGGTTCATTCGTAATTATAGTAGAGTGGCGGTGCCACTTACTCAGTTAACCTCCTCTGAGGTCCCTTTTTTGTGGTCCCAGGCAGCTGACACTGCATTCAATCGGTTGAAATGTTTGTTTACCTCTGTACCTGTGCTTACTCATCCAGATCCTGCTCTCCAGTTTGTGGTGGAGGTTGATGCCTCTAACACAGGCATAGGTGCGGTTCAACGCTCACCTCCAGACAATAGACTACACCCCTCTGCCTTTTTCTCTCGACGGCTTACACTAGCAGAGAGGAATTATGATGTCGGCAACAGGGAACTACTGGCTGTGGTCCTGGCTCTCCAGGAGTGGAGACACTGGCTGGAGGGCTCCACACACCCTTTTGTAGTATGGGCAGACCACAAAAATCTCTCATGTCTGCTGTCAGCTCGTCGGATGAACTCACGCCAGGATCATTGGGCCTTGTTTCTGGGCCGATTCCAGTTCACCCTCACCTATTGCCCTGGGTCCAGGAACATCAAGCCCGATGACTTATCCCATCATTTTGCCTCTCTTGTGGAAGACTCGCCTGAAGATACCAGCCTCCCTTCCTCCTGTGTAGTTGGAGCTGCCAGGTGGGAGATCGAGCAGGTGGTCCAAGAGGCTCAAGGTGACCTACTAACCCCTGTCAACTGTCCTCCTGACCGGATGTTCGTCCCACCTTCTGCCAGGTCTCCAGTACTCCAGTGGGGACATGCATCCAAGGTTGCCTGCCATCCCGGTGTTCACCGGACCCTCTCCTTGCTCCAGCAGTGTTTTTGGTGGCCGACCATCTCATCAGACACCCGAGAGTTTGTCTCAGCCTGCTCCAACTGTGCTCAAAGCAAGCCCTCTCATCAAAGACCTGTTGGCCTCCTACACCCCTTGCCCATACCCCATCGTCCCTGCTGTGGACTTTGTGACTGGACTCCCACCTTCCGAACGTCTGCTCTAGAGACTGCTAACCTCCTCATCCAGCACGTGTTCAGACTCCATGCCATCCCCCAGGACATAGTCTCAGACCGGGGCCCTCGGTTCTCCTCCCAAGTCTGGAAGGCTTTTTGTCAGGCATTGGGGGCGTCAGCCAGCCTATCATCTGGGTACCATCCACAGACTAACGGCCTGATGGAGCGGGCCAATCAGGACCTTGAGTCGGCTCTCCGATGCATCACTTCAAGACATACTGCCGCTTGGTCCATCCATCTACCCTGAGCAGAATATTCCCACAACTCCCTGTTCAGCTCCTCTACAGGTATGTTTCCGTTTATGGAGACATAAACCTCCCCTCTTCCCAGTCCAGGAAAATGAGGTCGCTGTCCCCTCAGTCCAGGGACATTGCCGACTGCTGCCCGGAATCAGTGAGTGGCAGATTGTCATCACACTCCGGCCCCCAATTACCACCCGGTTCAGAAGGTTTGGCTGTCTTCTCGTGACCTTCCCCTCCAGACGGAGAGTAGAAAGCTGGCTCCCCGGCACATTGGTCCATATGAGATTGAGAGAGTGATTAATCCCACTCTGATGAAACTCAAGTTGCCTCCAGCATTAAATGTTCACCCTGCTTTTCACGTGTCTCTGTTGAAACCTGTCTCCACCAGTGCTCTGAGCCCTCCGGCCGAGCCCCCTCCACCCCCTGGCTCACGAGGCAGGGGGTATCAATATCTCGTGGACTGGGAGGGGTACGGTCTGGAGGAGCGGTCCTGGGTCTCTCGCCCCATGATTCTGTACCCAGAGCTCTTAAGTGACTTTTATCGTGACTCTCCAGACAAGCCTGGTAGGCCACCAGGAGGCGTTCATTGAGGGGGGGTAATGTAATGGTGGTGTTTGTTTTTGTGTTTGGTGGCTTTTCTTTTTGTTCCTTCTTCCCCCCTTGCCTTTCTGTTTATCTCCATGGCAGCTGAGGGTGTGGCTCGCTGACCTGGGTATCTCTAACAAGGCGCACCTGGAACTCTTCTCGTTATCACTCCACATATAAAAGCCTGGTCAAGACGCCACTCTGGTGCCAGATTATCCCGTTGCAGTCGTTCTGCGCTCTGCTCTGCTGTGGCTCTTTGCCTGTTTGTACCTAGCCAGTTGACTTTTTAAAGTATTTTTCCAGTGTGCCAGCGTCCTCCAGATCAGCTCCTGCGGCTACCTTTAAACATGTGACTCTGACAAAGGAGAGATTCGAGAGAGAGAAGCTAACTTCCAACCACAATCTCTCAAGCACCCAACAAGCCTGTGTAAATGTGCAACATTAGAAAACATTAGTAAAGAGCAAAGGGAAGGAAATCAAAACAGCAGTAAGGCTCATGCGATGATGGCGCAGATCCAGCACCTGGCCTGTGTCACACAGGGATGCATGGTTCAGCTGATGAGCCAGCACGTCTCTGGTCTTTAATCCGACAACAGCGTGCTGGGCTCAGACACGATAGCAGAGCAACACACAATAGTCCGACGTGGTCGGACACAAATCAGAGTCAAGCAAACTAATAATAAGGCAGTTATTATGGTAGCAATAAGCGGGACATGGCGGTCCGGTACAACTTCACAACAATACACAGTAAGTTAGACTTACTAAAGCACACATGAATAGCCTAAGTTCTGCCCAGAGCTAAAGCCTCTTTCTGTACGGGGGAACAGGCGTGTGTTGTCCGTCCTCGGATGCGGCAATGCGCCAAGGCGGAGGCCGTGCGCTGGTAGCAACTGAGGGCTGTGCGGTCCTCCTGGTTCGGATTGGACGGCGGTCAACTCGGCTGAAAGCCTGGTCTCAAGTCTTTCCTTCTGCAGGGATCAGTATGACAGATATACTCTGTTGTCACTACGTGGCGCTATGACCCTGGCTCAATATTGACATGCGAATGTGTTGGAGGTGGGACTAACATCGTCCGATTGACATGGTGCACTCAGCACGTGAGCAGCGGCCCACTTGACACTGTTTGATAAACTGCATGGGACGACATGCTCTAGTTTTGTTTATTTTGTGGGCATATGTGTGGTGTAGCTTAGCCTGGCGTAGCTAAACTAATACTCAAATGCATATTAGTCTGGGACCTCTCAGTTTATTTTCAATGTCAAAGAGGCATTACCAACGAACAGAGACCAAAATGCCTCCGCACCCAAGTGGATAGACCTACAACCAGTCAGAGAAATGAATCATGTGATGTCTATTGAGATGCCTGTGAGGATGATTCCACAATGTCTGTGAACAAGTGTTGCCATTTTTGTGGGAGAAATTTGAAAATATTGGGTAAATACTCGATCAGCATCACTTTCCTATGGAGGGGATCCAGACCGTATTCTGACAGAGCAAATTAAATGATCTCCCAGAATTTGTCTGGGTCCCAGGTTAGGTTTAGCTATGAATATGAATGTTTTTACCTGTTTTTAAATACAGGTATGTTACATCGGTAAAACATGTCTAAATATGTATTATATTAAAGGCAAACAAATAATAATCAATCACAGAGAGCCAAATTGTAATTGAAAATCCTGTTGCAAAAATGTATATTACCTGGTGCTGGATTTCTTATTATCAATTCAGTTTTTTTTTTTTTTACTGAAGTTAACATTTATAGCAGATAAATCTTTGATTAAAGGAACTTAGGGAATGTCATGCAGGCAGCAGAGCACAGAAAACTTGATAAAACTAAATAATGAAACACTCAGACTGAAAGTCTAGAGGGAGGACACAATTCAGTAACACCTTACTAATCTAATGCAATCCTTCAAAGTTCATACTGAGAGGTGTTTGGTATTTTGTCAGGCTGTTAGGTGGAGTGGAAGAGAGGCTGCGGGATTACGTAACTGAGGCTGTAAGACTTCTCTCTTGTCTTATCAAGATCACTTCTAAAACAACAATACAGAAATAATACATAATATGAAAAGGTTTGGTTAAACACATCCCTTATAGTATAACTAAATACATTTAATGCCTTTTTGTTATGCACAAGTGAGCTCTATGAGCAGTTGGAGTTAACCCAGTTGTCATTGAATAATAAACCATAGCACTTCAAAGTTATACTGTTTTTACATAAAAAAAACAATTTTTGATGGTAATTATAGTCAACACTTGAAATGACTTATGTGTAGAGTAAAAGTCGGTTAGCACAGCTCCCCTCCAGTTTAAATCAAGAACACAAGACATTCTTGTAGTCACGGGTATTTATTTGTATATCCATGTCATCATACATGCGTTAGAAATAGATAAGGTAAAGGAAAAACATACAAATTATAAAAACGAGTCAGAGCTTTCACATAGAGTATAATAAATAATATAGTATGATATATATTTATGTGGGTCCTGCTTCAACGAATCCTGACATTCAGGTGTGTTTTTTCAAATGCATCAAGGTCACAGCCTGTGACTGCTGACTACCTCAGACAAATTCACAGCTGTTTCTGCTTCCTTTGTTTTGTCAGCTCTGAACACTGGCCCTTACCCACTGTATTTGAGATATTTCACTCTGGTCAGTGCATATCTCAGTCTTTCAATGTGAGCACAGTACGGCACAAGAGCTCATTTGCTGCAAATTGCTTGATGCAAGAGTGAACGGAAATCTCAATAATACAAGGACGAGTGTTTGAAAAATCTAATTAGCTCTAAATCTGTCAACAAAGTTACGAATCAGTCTGCCAGTTAACTCCGGGCTGACAGCTCGTGGTACTGTTTTATTTTACGATCTCGGGCAAAGGGTGTTGCCAGGAACTTTGGAGCCCATGAAAGATGTCACATTTGGTCTCATCTGCCCACTACAACACGTGTCACCAAACCTGAAAAATACGACACTGTGCAGATATGCATGTGCAACAGTTTTTGCACAGTGGAATTCCCTAATTAATGCAAGGCTGACAATGACTAAAGGAAATGTGACAAAGGCCGTTTTATGCAGTTTGAATGTCATTTTAATGGATGTGGGTAATTTAATGGATAATAAATGTAAAATTCAATGTCATATTAATGAATGACTTAATATATATATAACTTAAATAAACATAAACCTCTTCAATTAAACTAAATGAACATTGTGATTATTTTAACAGTCTGTCACTTTAATAGTCGGATTCACTAAATGCTTCAAGCTGTCCAGAATCCAATACAGACTATATATTGTTTCATGTAATGATCATTTTAAATAAATTATAAGGATGGAATTCTTAATGCTGTTTTCATTGTTTGCCACTCCTCACTGGCATTTCACGGCGACCAAGAACTGTTTGTGCCTGGTGTGGGTGCAGAGGCTCTTTGGATGTTTATTTTTTGACAAAAGAAAAAGAAACCATACGTCCATGTAAGTCACAGGCCTCTATAATCATTCTAACCCCCCACCTCCATTATGGCGCCCTATTCTCAGGTAAACCAGGTGATTTTTGACGCCTGCCTGGTATTCAATTTATATGATATCCCTCAACTATATACTGTATACTACTATATATATACCACTAAATCATAACTCTCCTTCATATTGTAGTTATTTGATCTTCCTTTACATATTTTGGTATTTCTCATCCTCCCACACTCCAAATGACGGGTTTAAGAGTAATGCTGCCAAGAACAGATTATTTAACCACCTCTTTTGTCTTTCTTTCCCGTATTCCACTGTCATCCGTCTCCACCCAGCTGATCTATATCATCCCTCTTTGTTCCTCCCCTCTCTGTTTACACAAAGCAAAACCTCCAGGGAATAAATCTGTAAGTGAAGGTTTGCTTTGGAAATTAAAGTCTCTTATTGAATCAAATGAGGCATGGGCTCAGGGAGGGAGGAAGGAAAAGGTCAGCAGACTGAGAACATTTAATGAATATTGAATCCACCACCACCTCTCTTTCACACTCCTTACGTATTTCTGTAAAAAGATATGTATTATACATAAAAGCAATGATTTCTAAAAGGTTATAGTTGCAAGATTTTTCCAATTGGACTTAAAGTATAAGAGTGGTTTAAAAAATGCCTTGTTTAAATTGAGCCAAAAAAAGATGCTTCAGATCTTTTTTGGGTGAAAAAAACATTTCAGCTTTTGTATCTCTGCCTTTTCTATAATAAAAAGAAAGTATTTTTCTTTTCTATACAGCATGATCTGTTTTAGTTGATACAAATTGGAAAGCATTTTGGTATGTCCAATCTCAGACTGATTCAGAACAGGAGAAGAACATATGAACAATACTTAGTATTGGTAGGAGCTTTTACTTTAACAATGCAAAAGTAATTGGTACTCTAATGATACTGCATGTAGTCTTGAACTTGTCTGAAAATGCCTTCAGATAATGTATGTTGTTATTTGGCGCTATACAAATAAAATTGAAATGAGAGAGAGCGTCTACAAACCAGAAGGTCGGTGGTTCGATCCCGTATACATATAATAAATTGAGATTTGCACCAAAGAACACCACATATATATGCAATTGACATCAGTTGAGTTGATCAGCAGCTGATTTCAACTTAGCTTAATTTTTGTTAAACTATATACTTAAATAATAAAAAAATTGAATCTATTTTTTTTACTCTGAGAGACAGAAAGAAAGAAAAAACTGTTGTCACTGGCCCTTGGTTTCCATTGCAGGTTCCTCTCACAATCCAGGAGCCTTCTTCCGTTGTCCAGCACCAGCCACTGTTTCTATTTCATCATAAAATCAAAACTTCATACATATAAAAACACATGCCTAACAAACAGATCCCCACTGATAACGCCAAAGATGTGGTACCAGGCACAGAGAATACCTGCTCGTACTTGACAACGACACCTCCTGTTTAACGGCTGCCCTTAAACCCTCAGTAGTGTGTCGTGACCAACTCTTACTTCCCCAAACAGGAACAATTGGAAAGACGTGGGTGTTATATGAAAAAGAGTTTAAGTTTATCAAAAATAGTCAATAAAAAACAAAATACCAGAGGCATTAGGGTAACCTGCAAAAACAGTGACATGTTTAAATGGTGGAAAACCAAATCCTCAAATTAGGAAGGTCGGGCCTACCCGCACAACACCAGGAAGGCCTGTGGGAGACAGAGGAGGGAGACAGCAGGCCCAACAGCACAGACGCATGCACTACACACTCAATATTAAAATAATATTGTTCAGAGTGGATGTTGCTGCATAGAACAGAGGATAAAAAAAAATTCCATCCAAAACACACAATATGGTATTCAAACCTTTCTCACCGCAGGTGAACCACAAATGCCAAAATCAACCATGCCCCTGGTGATATTGGAGACTCTGACGTGAAAGCACGTATTGTTCTTACTCTTCTCAACGAGCAGTGGGTGCTGGCGTGGGCCCCTCCCCCGTCCCAAAGCACTCACAGGTGGCCCAGTCCTTGCGTGGTGCAGCAGTCACTCCCAGCTGCAGTCAGAGCAGGAGATGATGTTCTACCCTCCGCATCCAGACTGCAAATGAATTGCGCATGCGCGAAGCCGCAGCTTGCTGATCCAACCCTGGTTTACAGGGCGGGATGTAAATGTAACATTTTCTTTGTCTAAAATAAATCATTGCATGAAAAAAAAATCACTGCATTTATTGTCACATAAAAAAAACAAGAATCGACAGAAAGTTCATTTGTAGTTTTAAAAATATTTGGGGTGTTTTTTTACTCCTTATTGTCTCTCCCACGACGTTATTCCTCTCTCCTACAGCGTCCATTACAATTACATGCACATGTCCAATTATGCAAATTAGGTGAAGCCGTCATTTAGCAACTTCTAGCAACTTTTAGGGCAGCCAATAGCTACTTTCCTCACTGAAGAGTTGGCAACACTGATCCTCAATCCAATTGTGTCTGGAGGCATTTTGGTCTGCGTCCGTTGGTAACGCCTCTTGGAAATCGGAAATGAACCGAGACGTCCCAGACTAATACGCATTTGAGTATTAAGCCACGTTTCTACTGCAGGAACTATATCCAGGAACTAGGAACTAAAGGGGAGAACTAGGGTCTAAATTTAGTTCCTGGGTAATTTATTTATCCTCGAAAAAGACCCTGCTCGGGAGGTAGTACTAACCTAAGGTTCAGGAACTATGAGGGCAGGGCTGCAGTGCTGAAGAATTGTGTTGGTTGAGTACTCGCCGCATTTTATTTCACCCGCCGTGTTTGATAGCCGGTGTGTAGCTGCAAGCTCACTGCTGTTTTGTTTTTTCACCGTGTTTCATAATGGACATGCAGAAAAAAAGCTACGATAGATGGACCGACGACGAGGTGAGGGCTCTGCTGAGCATTTTCGCTAGGGGTGCAACAGATCACAAAACTCACGGTTCGGATCAATCCACGGCTTTTGAGTGACGGATGGGATCATTCTTTGGATCAACAACAAACAAAAAAAGACAGAAATATAACGTTGCTTTCCAGAACACATAAAGCAGAGCACTTTTGCCCCGTGGTCTTAAATGAAAGCAACTTTCAAGTCCGGTGTTTAAATGAAATCTTGAAATAAAATATGCTGCCCTCTCCCTCTCTCGCACACACAAACCACTCCATTTACAGTCATTGCTTTTCCACCATGCGGATCAGCACCATCATCTGTATTTGACAGAAAAGCCACAATGCTCCTATACACAAGACTTAAATGATGAGAGTCGCTTCTCAAATTCTTCCACTCTTCCACTCTTCCTCCTTAAACATGTTTAAAGCCTGGTACAAAAAACGGTTTAGGTCCCAATGGCTAATCCCCATGAATTGTTTTATAACTCACCCATTTAAATGTTATTAAGGTTTGAAATTCTGCATTATTAGAGGCATGGATACTTGAGTGACAGATGACGCCACTGTTTGCTAGTCCCATGGTGGTGGTTAGCCGCTGGCTGTGCTAGGTTCCACCTGAGCTAACGACCGTGGTGTTGGAGCCTTGCGGAGAACATCTTAAGCAAATACCGAATGAATAATATGGTCTGTTCTGCGGTCAGTTGTCCTAACAGAGAAGTCCAAGAAGCTTGCGCTCTGGTTTTTTTGGTAAGTAAAATGATAGTGTTGTTCTGTGTTTGCAGTAATTAGCAGGTGTCAATTTCTGCCCTCGGTAACTGGCTTGTTAGCTTAGCTCGCTAAAGTGCTTATTAGCCTTCGAGCAAGACTCCCAGCTCTGCTGATGAGGCTAGCGAGAATAACACAACACTGACATGAGCCGGTAAAAACGCGTCTGCGTGTGGGTGGAAAATATGTCCACCACGTTAAATTTGGCATACGAGCAATGCACTGTTAACATAACATTAATGCTAACTGTCAAGGTACATTAAGGTGTTTGTAACTCAGGTGTTAATGTCACATATCAGCATTGATTCAGAAGATAACCTTAACGTAGAGGATGCGGTGTGTTCTTGGTTGTGATGGAGTTTTTTATTGTGCCTGTCCAGAACCTAAAATGCAACAGAAGAACACAAGTTTGATTCATATTTTTTATTAAAACCGACACGATAAATAATTACGATCCAGAAACAGACTTGTTGTGATTGCCTGTGACATGGACGTACATCGTTACGTCTATAGTTGTGCAAAGTGTCGTAACTAAGCATGACTGTCACATTAAAAATACGTGTATGAAATAGAACTGTAACTAAAAAAGAGACCATTTCACAGATAGACAATAGGAGCTAACGTCCACCACCTGTATTTCTTTTGCTAAAATGTTCTCATGACATGTCAAACTTTGAAGTAATTTTATTTTCATTGTTTGCACATAAATTGTGGTCTGTTAAGGAGGTAAATCTATTTGTCTGTGTAAAGTTTTCCTCCAGATGATCCAGACAGACTGGACCAGTGGAAGCTCAGCATGAGGCAGAACTGAACTATGACTCATCACTTCAGCACTGACCCCAGGTACTCAGAATATGGTTTGTGAATAACTTAATGGTCACATTTTTCCTAAGTGAAACATGAAACATGATTCTACGGTGCCCGTAAGCTTTGATAACAATTAAATATTATATACATACTGTACAGTACATTCACTGTGTTGGTAGAACACTGTTAAATCTAAAACTACATTCAAATACAGTTGAATGTCTGCAAACATAATCATACAAACTTCTTTATTTACAAACTTGTCTTACTATTTTTAATTAGTGGCTTGTCCTTGTTATTAGGGAAGGACATGCCTGAAGGACTCCACATAATTTATTAGCCAGAACCAGAAGTTATAGATTAACTCTCAGATTTATTTTTAGTGAAGGTACAAAACACAAAAAGGTGGACAATATTTAAATTATAGAACACATTTAATATACAGACTTGGCCTGTGCAAGCGGTAACAGCTGATCTCAGAATGAGACCAGAGCTGCTGAGTCCATGTGGTGGGAGGAAGTGTTGTAGCTATAGTTTGTTTGTTTTTTTATCAACCATGACGAACATAAAAATAAACTCAACAATATCCATGAAAGTCAGGGACAAAAAAGCCTGACTTTCAGGGGGAAAGTCAGGCTTAACAAAGTGTGTCCTGTAGGCCAAATTCAATAGCAGTGACACTGCTAACTCTAGCATTTACAGGTCACCTTCAGGTGAGAGAAGACACAAGGTGCTGTAGGTGAGTCTGCTGCAGGTCGACTTCATGTTGACCAGCCTGATGCTACTGATCTCCCTCAGGCTGTCATCACCACAGTGGATGATGAGGACATCAGCTGCTGCTCTTCCTCACAGGGAGTGGGAAGAAGGCTTTTCCACCCCAGTCCACCAGCCAAACACAGCATGCCAAAGTCTTCAGCTCTCTGGACACCTCGACGGACAAACTCATCACCAAGTCCACATTTTGACTGTAGGATCAAAATTAATAAATGAGTGTGATAAATGCTTCAGATAATGAAAAATGTTAAGTCCACTTTAGAGTGTAGGTCACTTTTTTATGTTGACAACACTGTTATGTCATCTGTAGGATAAAATGGAACTAAAGAGCTGCATCTCAGAATATAGATGACAGTCTTTAAAACTTAATTTTTAGACAGATTATATAACTGTAAAGTCAAGCAGCCAGGACTGGTACTGGTTTGTTTTGTGCAGCTAGTGGAAGCATCACAGGTGAATTAAACAACAACCAATGTACTGGAAGTAATAAACATCTTGTAATAAATATAAAAGTGCCTTTCTTACAGTCATATTCAAAGTGATAATCTTGCACAGTAATGTCTATAGCAGTACAGGTAAGGTAGACTGCCACAGACTTCTGTCAGTGTGAAAACTTGATCTTTGCACTGTTTATGACTGTGGTGTGGGGAATTATAGATTTTCTATTTTCTTGTGTGGTGTATGTGTATGTCCCTTAAGGCCAAAAAAAAGAAATAAACAACAATAATAACTAAGACTACAATACAGTGTCAATAAAACATTTACTGCATGCCAAGAACACTAACCAGCACATGTAACTTCTGTTAAGTAAAGTTTATTTGATTTAATTTATTAACATCAAAATATAGTGGTGCAAATTACCACTAAAACAAATACAAAAACTCAATTTTAATGACTTATAATTTCAGTAATATAAATAATTATTTCAAATGTTACCTACCACATGTAACGTTGGTTGCGACGACTAGTACCGGAGCTCACATTACCGCAGTCATTACCGACCTGGTGGAGCCTCAGGGCCACGGCGCTAGCCGACATGCACTTAGCCTAGCTTATTAGCTTAGCTCCTTAGCTTCAGCTAACTGGGAAGATTCGACGTAGGTGGGAGTGTTTCAGCGACCATCTGCATTCGGTCCACCTCTTTGTCCATATTTGGATTAGCCGGGTAAAGGAGGAGTCGGGCACTGCCAAGATGGCGACGGCTGAGCCGCTTTTGAACCGCCCACTTTGGGCTTCAAAACCGGCCTGCAGAAACCAATGATTGACGTCACGAATGCTACTTCCATGTTTATATACAGTCTATGGGGGATACACAACTTTAGTCTAGCTACGCCAGGCTAGCACTGTACCACTGAGCAGGAAGAACAATCTGTCGACAAAGGAACGGAGAGACTCAGCTTTTAGGCAGGAGTTGATTGACTAACGAGTAACAGGTGTGAACCCCAGCGAGGTGCCCAGAGAGGAAAACACACCCACTGCCACACACAAACACACATAGGCTGTGTCCGAAATCACCCACTCATTCACTACCCCCTACTTACTATAAAGGGAATTCGTTGTAGTGGGCTATATAGTGCACTCACCAGCTACGATTTCGGACACTACTTGAGTCGCGATGGTAATTACGTTTTTGTCACAGGATTATGACGTAAGTACAACGACGCCGGCCGGTGGACGATCCTATTATAATTAAAATATTTGATATTTGTATCCGTGTATATTTTCACCATTAATCAATGGTTTTTGACAAAAATTAGGCGAAATAGAGCAAGAAGAGAGAGAAGGCTGAGACGTGTTGCTGCTGCGAGACGCGCTCGCGCTGCACCGGCGACGTCTCGTCTCTTCCCTCCGCCGTTTATCGGCGCAGCGAGCGCAATGCATCATGGTATATATTGCTCGGTTAGAGACCATCGGATGTCCACTACTTTTCACGATGCATTCTGGGATACAATCAGTGCACTATATAGGGTTAATGAAATTTCACTAAGAATTCGGACACCACTACAAAATGGCGAAGGCACTATATAGTGCACTATATAGTAGTTAGGGGGGGATATCGGACACAGCCATAGTCTCAGACAAACTAAACAGAAAAAAAAGGAAAGTGAAGAGACGAGGTGAAACGAGTCACAGATTGTGTATTAAAATTAACCAAAACTATTCAGCACCTGCTTACTCATTTTACAAATTATGATTCCCAGTTATGTAACTTGTAAGCACTTATTACTTGACCAATCACTGAAATGGTCCTGGATGTGTAAACAATGAGCCAGACACACAGCTCCATAGGAATGTGCAGCTAAACATGGTGTTTTTTTAACAATTTAATTTTACAATTGTAGCTACAGTAAATTTCTCTGTTGGTGTGAATGAACTGAAGGATTCTCTTCAATTTCGTTGAAGCTGACTGTAAGGTAGAGTGACCAACCCAGCGACACATTACTGGCAGCCCTGCACATGACATTACACAAGCTATTAGGGGCACATCAACCATATCCGTTTCATATAAAAAAATGTATTGCCTTTTTTAGTGCCACTAAGATTTAAAATAGAAATCTTACAGTTGAAAGGAAGCCAGGGTCACCAACTTTAAAGAGCAGAATTACTTATAAGGGTTTTTTTTAGGTCTCTGATAGAAATAATAGAAACACCCCAGGAGTTATCTGTCATGTAACTGACATAATGAATTCTATTTCAATCCTAATCCTAGAAGTTATGTGCAACTACACAATAGTATGGTATCGTATAATTTGCTGTGGTCATGTGTAGAGTCAGAAATTGCTTATTGCATGAAGCACCTCTTGTGCATACTGTTTTTTTTGTTTGTTTGTTTGTCTGTTTTTTTATCAGCCATGCACCTTATAATGTAATAACAGACTATGTTAATTTTTACCCCTTTAAAAATTTCACATTCATGGCTGTGCATCAGAGATGTCAATGATTGAAGTCCCCACTTATGACAGACTGAGAAACATATTTTTTTCTATATAATTATTATCATTATCATTTTCTGTTCATAATGAGGACGAATGAAGCTGCAAACTGTGGACATCATGAAAATCTACAGGTATGCAAAAACATATGCTCTTCACTAGAAGCACTGCATGAATGTAGACAGACAGACAGACAGATTGATAGATAGATTGATTGAAAGATGTCAGTAAGAGAAGCAAAAGGTGATGTATGGAATTATGTGCAAATATTGTGGCCCAGGAGTAGAACGTGTGATAAGGTGCACAAGATACTTAGCAACGGAATATATTATGGTCTCCATCAGCAGCAGTTGCCTCCCATGAGGACTTTGGCTCTTGCTGAGACATGCTGATAGAGAAGGGGCAGCCAGTCTAAAACCTGGTGGATGAGCCCAGTTCGTGGGTATCTTGCATAATTGGTCAGGATGTGGCAGTCAAGAGACTGGGCAGTTCTATCTCTCTCTCTCTCTCTCTCTATCTCTCTCTCTCTCGATTTCTGAGTTATCCTCCTCATCTTTTTCAAAGGCACGGGTTAGGTTTTTACAGGAAGAATCAGATGAAAGAGGCTGGGCAGCAGAAGCCAACTTTGAAAATTATAAATCCAATCCGCATCTACAGTTTCATGTAATATAGCCTCATAGACCTGCAAAATCACTTTCTGTGTCTTAAAATAGCAACTGAGATGAAGTACAAAAACACTGTACACAGAACACTGCCAGATGTTTATCACAAGCAAGAAGAAAAAAAAACAATTTAGTCATAAAGAGTAGGTTTCAAATTTGCATAGATCACTGTCTGAAGTTCTGTTTCTTTTGTATTTAAAGTCCATCTCTACCACATTTTCAGTCTGCAGTCTGGACGTGAAAATATTCTTGTGTTAGATTCAGAAGTCATCTATGTACAAGGTGACAATTAAATCTTTTTTTCCTATAACAAGGAAAAGCGATTTTAAAGTTTTTGATAAAGATTTTAAATATGTTTTCTGCTCTACCACTGAGCCACTGAAAATAGAAACAAACTGTTTGTTTTGTAAGCTGCTGAAACTCTTCCCAGCTCTGTTGAAAGTGGCCTGAAATCTCTGTTGGAGGATTTTGAAGCAATGAAAGTTCCATTAGTGAAGAGTTAATTCAAACTGACTCTAATTAATGTGAGGTCTGCTCCTGTTGTTCCATGCACTTAAATTAGCACAAGTAATACAATGATCAATGCCTGTTCATTGCAATCACTTGGTCATAATGACTCTGTGTTTGTTCTTGGTCAGTGATTGAATAAATGCTTTATTTCATTGTGACTCTCTGTAACACCCACAGGATAATGATACCCACTGATAAAACACATTGTATCTGTGTTTCTTTTTTGCTTGTTATTACCATTTATTCTCTCCTCCTTGTTTTCGCTCTTTCTTATGTTGTTGCTTTGTTTCACTCAGTCTTTCTCTTTTCTCGCTGCTCTCATACACAGCCAATTTCTCTCTGTCTACCTAATAGAAGCCAAAGGGAGGCAAAAAGATGCTGTCATCAAACATGGTTTGTGTAACACAGTGGTACTGTGGGCTTTTTGCCGTGCAGTAGCCTCCCTCTGGCCCTTATCTCTCTCTCTCTCTGAGTGCATGCTGGGAGTGAGTTGTGTGAGCGAGTGACGGAACAATGATTTAATGTTCTATTTTTCGATTTCTTTAATTATTATTTTCATATATTTTATTAGTTATAGTTCACTTTGGTTTAGATTTGGTGCTTTAGGGTTTTTTTCTCTGTTTGTGTGTTTTCTCACTGGCGTCTTGCCAGTGGCGAGGCAGATGCCATGAACAGCAGGGATTTCAAAACCCTCACCCGCAAACATGGTGTTAAAATCACTGCCACATTCCCCTGCAGCGTGGAAGACATCAGTCTGGCTGTGGGGGAGAGGGTCGGGCATAGCAGCGTTAAATCGGCTGCTTGGATGAAAACTAAAAACACAAATGATGCGAAAGCTAATAAATTGGAAGAAGAGAAGCAAAAAAAATTCAACACAGATGAGAGTGTGTCAGACAACAGCGACATTTGTAGTTTGAGCTGCAACCAAGAGAAGAAACTGTACAAATCAGAAAAAAATGAGGCGCTTTTTACAGCAAACAAAAAACCAACACGGGGTGAAAATAGGAGATCATTTCCCAGACTTAGGTCTTTTTTATTCTTCGGCCAGGCTCCACACTCATTATGGATGTTTTTAAAGTGGGTGTTCTTAATGTTAAGGGTGCTAGAGACATAAGAAAAAGAGCAATGATTTATGAAACTTTAAAGAAAATAGATGTCTTTTTTTTACAAGAAACGCACAGTGATTTTATGAATGAAGCAGACTGGAGGAGGGAGTGGGAAGGGGAAGCCATTTTAAGTCACAACACTTCTCTGACTGGAGGAGTGGGCTTCCTCTTCTCCAGGGCTTTTAAACCCAACTCACTGGAGGTCCAACATTTCATCCAGGGGAGGTTGCTTTTAATCAAAGCTCAGTTTGAGACTTTTAAACCTGTTTTTATTAATGTGTGCGCTCCAACAACTGGTGCAGAGTGAAGCCTTTTTACAAAAAGTTAATGATGTTTTAAATGGTTGTGCATTGGAGGATTTTTTATTCTTGGGTGGGGATTTTAACTGCACTGAAGATGCATCTTTAGATCGCAATCACGCAGAGTGTCATCCAGCCTCTCAGCACGCCTTAAGGCAGCTGGTCCACTCCCATGGCCTGGTGGATGTGTGGAGGAGGATGCACCAAAAGGCAGACAGTACACCTGGTCCCGCCTCAGAGAGAGTAGGGTCTCCTCAGCCAGGCTGGATCGTATTTATTGTTTTAAACATTTTAATGTTTTGAAAAGTTGTAATATTTTACCTGCCGGTTTTAGTGATCTTTCCCTGCTATTATGTAATGTTATTATCAGAAATATTTTACCAAAAAATGCATATTGGCATTTAAATTCTGTTTTAACATTTGACAACAAGTTCAGGGAAGTCCTTTTTTATTTCTGGAATGTTTTTAGACAGAGGAAGGGTGATTTTAGCAGTCTTAGGCAGTGGTGGGACCATGGTAAGACTCAGATAAAGATGTTCTGTCAGCAGCACACCCTCAATGTCACATGAGACATCACCAGATCTATGAAGGATCAAGAGACCGATATAGTAGAACTAGAACATTTAAGTGAGTCCACAGAAAATCAAGGCTGTTTGGAAAGTCTCAAAGTAAAATAAATGGCTTTAGCCGACCCGTTGGATGCTAAAGTACAGGGTGCACTGGTCAGGTCCTGGTTCCAGAACATCAGGGAGATGGATGCTCCCTCTAGCTTTTTCTTCAGCCAGGAAAGTAATCCACACACTACTCTCCGACACAGGGAAGGAGCTCGTGGAACCAAGCCAGATACGAAGGTGAGCTGTGAGTTTCTATGCATCCCTTTACAAAAGTGAGTATGAAGAGGAGCTGACACTCCTAGAGGAGTTCTGTGACAGACTGCCTCAAGTCTCAGAAGAGACAAACTCACAGCTCGAGTCCCCCCTCCAGATGCAGGAGCTGTAGACTGCCCTGCAGGGCATGCAGGGATGACGGGCTCCTGGCATTGATGGCCTAACGGTAGAATTTTATAAAGCCTTCTCGGACATCTTCGCTAAAGATGTCCTGGAAATTTTTAATGAGTGTCTGGCCTCTGGTTCCATGCTGGTGCCCTGCAGGAGGGCAGTCCTCACACTACTGCCAAAGAAGAGGAACCTGCAGGACGTCAAAAACTGGCGCCCTGTGTGATTGCTCTGTGTGGGTTATAAACTTCTGTCAAAGATCTTGGCCTCCAGGCTGGGGAAGGTTATGGAGCAGGTCATCCACCGGGACCAGACCTATTGTGTACCCGGCAGGTCCATGGTGGACAATGTCCACCTCATTCGGGTTGTTTTGGATGTCTCTAGTTCGTTGGGTATAGATACTGGTTAGATTTCACTAGACCAGGAAAAAGCTATTGACCGCGTTGAGCATAACTTCCTTTGGAAAGTCATGGAGAAGTTTGGGTTCAGCGCTGGGTTCATAGCTAAGATCAAGGTGTTGTACAATGAAGTTGAGAGTGTGCGGAAGATTAACGGCAGTCTGTGTGCTCCTTTTAGAGTGTGTAGAGGTGTCAGGCCGGGCTGTGCTCTGTCAGGGATGCTCTATACGCTCTCCTGGAACCCCTCCTCAAAAAAAATAGGCTCTAACCTACAAGGTCTGGTTTTACCTGGTTTTAGTGGAAACATGATTTTATCAGCATATGCGGATGACATTATTGTTTTAGTTAAAGATCGGAGAGATGCAGACCTTTCAACCAGTATCATTAGTGATTTTAGTATATCATCGGCAGCGAGGATGAACTGGAAAAAAAGTGAAGCCCTCGCTGTCGGTGAATGGCTTGGCAGTCTCCCAGTCCTCCCACAAAATCTGGAAAAAAGACGGCATTAAGTACTTTGGAGTGTTTTTGGGAAAAGAGAATATAGTTTAGAAGAACTGGGAGACCATTACAGAGAAAATAGATTCAAAAATGTCTAAATGGAAATGGTTGCTCCCTCAGATGTCTATTGTATTGGTATTAAGTATTGGTTTTAAATAACCTTGTAGCATCCCAGTTGTGGCACTGCTTGGATGTCAGCAGCAACGCAACACCCAGCCTGACAGAGGCGCTGATCCGGTCTGGGACCCTCACACTAAAACAGCTGGTGGATGCAGTGGGGCCAGCGCTGAGCGATGCCCAGGCTCTGGGTTGGGGCTGCAGTCAGTGCGGGTGGCCCAGAGGATCCTGGAACTCTGGGCCCAGAGGCTCTCTGGGAAGGAGAGGAGCCTCCTTAACACGTGCTACCAGGAAAAAACTGAACCCGATCCTGCTGATCCCTTCCCGGAGATATTCCTGAGCCCAGACCTGGGAGAACTGACCGGCCCCTTACTCAAGACTACAAATGAACAGAAACTGACTCTCCACAGAGCTGACAAAAAGGCACTCTACTTTAACTGTGTGAAGAGCATCCACAAGTCCGGACTGAGCAACAGACCCTCCACTGTGTGATCACAGAGATTCGGAGAAAATGGACTTTGCCCACAGTGGAGGATTTTCTACAAACCTCCCCTAAAAAAGCGAACTGGCGACCTCCAGTGGAGAATTTTGCATGGTGCTATTGCCTCAAATTCTTTTATTTCTGTTATTAACCCTGCTGTTTTAAACCACTGTCCATTTTGTAATCTGTGTGAGACTTTTTTCCATGTTTTTACTGAATGTAAAAGACTCACTGAGTTCTCTTTTAACAATGGGTTTTTATCATGGGAGCTGGCTACAACAAGAGCAACAAAGAGAAGTGGCGGCTCCTTAATTTTCTTCAAGTTGAAGCTAAGATGGCCATTTATGTGTCCAGGAAGACCCAGGTGGAGAACAGGGAAGGGCAGGAGGCCAGAACAGTGTGGTTGGTGAACCTCAGGGCCAGACTCTGGTTAGAATTCAGATTTTATAAAAAAACATCTGGGCTATAGGAACTTTAAAAAAAAATTGGTGTTACGAAAAAATTCTTTGTTCTGCTGATGATTTGCAATTTGCACAATTTTTGACTGAGTGATTTGTTTTTGTTTTTAAAAAAGGGAAGTAGTCACTTGCACTGTACTTGAACTTGTTTTATTATGAAAACATGTAAATAAAGTTTTTCTGTAAAAATCAAAAAAAATCTCTCTCTCTCTCTTTCCTGGCTTCCCACACCAGAGACTCACCGGCAGACAGATTTGTGCACTGACTTTTCTTTTCTAGAAATGAGTCAAGTAATCCAGTCCAAGGCACAAATCATTAAGATCTGTTGCTAAAGGTTCTTTTTCTCAGTGACATCTCAAAAACTACAACATGTTTTTGTATTAGCCAAATTAATACAATTTTACTTAAAATTTATATTTCATCTGATAACAGGAGTAATGACATAAATGTCACTGACATTGTCAGCTATTAAAACAAGTATTTTATTTATATGATGAAACCTGTACACAATGGAACTGCACAAAAAAGTAAGAATAATTTTTACAGAGCCCAGTAAAGCATTTGTTTATTAATCATGGATTCATTCATTCATATAGTGTGGCTGCATTAGCAGCAGATCTCTAGTGGACATTTTTGCCTGTTGAAGGCAAAACCTAACATGTGGTGCTGCAAATACAGAAGTAACATAACTGAGAGGAATAGGGGAGTTTTTAGGCCAGGGAAAGATCAGGAGTTTCATACCGTGAGTAGATATAATAACTTAACAGTGACGGAGGAAGTACTCTTTCAGTTAAGCAAAAGCAGTAACACAACAGTGTAGAAATACTCTGTAAAAGTATTAGCATCAAAATATACTTTATGTTACAAAAGTGAAAGTAGCGTACTCATTATGCTGTATGTTCCATTTCTAAATAATACATGTTATCACATTACTATTGGCAGGTGAGTAACAATGGATTTTTGTAACAAATGGTAGATTGCAGATTTATATCATTATTTATGTATTATTGTGTAACTGTAATTTGTTTGTATTTTGTTGAGCGGTTCTGAACTGCTGCATGGCACCAACCACTAGTCCATCATTCATTAACTTTCTGTCTCTCACTTCAATTCAATACAAACCACTTTCAGTCAAATAAAATTTATAGACATTAATGTTCTGAAACAATATTATCAAGGCGAGGAAGTATAATATAATGTCCTTCTGTCTGACTGTCCATCTCTCTACCTTTCCCCTCTCTTTCTCCCAGTCTAATATACAGTAGTTTAAATTGATTTAGATCAGTTACTGTGGACTATTGGCATGGAAGCTGTATGAACATTCTTTTTTTCAATGCGTCCAATTCAGAAGATCAATAATAAAAAGCTCTCTCTCATTCCATCTCCTTCTAAATCCAATAAGCTTGGCTGGCATGAATATGGAATGAACAATATCAATCGTTGCGTTGTGCATGCGTGCGTGCGTGTGTGTGTGTGTGCCTGTGTGTGTGTGTGTGTGTGTAACCTAACCCCATGATCCAACCTATAAATATCCAGTAACATGAAAACATTAAATACCAAATTGATATGGCTGGAAAGAGGAATATGTAAAAAAAAAAGTTTGACGCATCCTGTAGCTAAACACACTCAAATCGAATGTTGTCAAGAAAGTTCATGCTAACACTGTTGTAGTACCAACTAATCTGTTGCACTTAGCTGTGTTTTTTACATTGTTTCTAGTTCACTGAAACCAGCTGCATGAGGTTTAAGTCTGGAGACTGTGATGCTCGTCATCATGTGAAGCCGCCGTCTGTTTCTTGTGTTCTAATGTTTTGGCTCATAATGTTGCTGTAGGATGAACGTTTAACCAACCAGTCTGTCTTCATCTGTTTCTTGTCATACCATTCTGATGATAAAATACAGTACTACTTCCTGCAGTACAGTATTGGCTTAATAATGCATCAGAGGATTTAGTAACACGTTTTGTTCCAACACTGATAGTAAGTCATCAAAAAACGCTGGGGCATCATATTGCGATTGTTTGCTTGAACTGGTAGGGCTTCATTTTCTTCTGTTGCTGCAGGAAATGTTAAAAAAAATAACCAATTTTCATTTGGTATTGGAATTGTCATAGTATTTTTCTCAGTCCCTTACATTCTCCTCTGGGCTGCTTTCATCTTCTTCTAAGTACCAGGGGCCCTCACAAACCTTGTCAAGGCCTACTTCCAGGACGTTCAGCTATGCTTGACAACATCGGAATACACCACGTCATGGCAGCAGCTGGAGGTGGGAATCATGGCTGGCTGAACCATCTCCCCACTAGCCTTCACCATGACCACTGAGGTGATTATTAGAGTATCATGATGGGTGGTTGGAGGGCAGTGCATAAGACCTGGCTTGAGGCTGCCACCAGTCAGAGCCTATATGGATGACCTCACAACATGACCAAGGCTTGTACTCTCAGACTGCTGGGAAAGCTCCAGGAAAACATCAAGATGGACCGGATGAAGATTAAGCCAAGGAAGTCTAAAAGCATTTCTATCATTAAGGGGAAGCTGGCTGACCAACTGAACTCTTTGGTTATTATGGACTCTGGTCTGTCAAATGTTGTTGTTCTCTTGATGTGCTTTTCCTTGTGTATCTGTTGTATTGGTTTCTTGTTGTTGGTTCCTGTTTTATTTTGAAGTAATGTTCCTTGTGTCTCCGCACTTCCTGTTTCCCTGTCTCTTGTCTGTTCACTTTACTTTTACTGTGTCTCCTGCCCCTGTGATTGTCTGCACTTGTTCCTGATGTGTCCATGTGTTCAATTTGCCCTGCCCGCCTTGTGTCTATTTAGTCTCTGTGTTTCCCTTTGTCATTGTTAGTTTGTCTGTGATCTTTCTCCCAACCTGTTTGTTACCTGACTGCAACCTGTTCCGTTTCTACACCCGTGGACACCTTTAGTTGGATTTTTTTTTATTTGGACATAGTAAGTCGGTTTTCTTTTCAATTTATTTAAAATTATTTATGGACTGCTCTCTGCATTTGGGTCCAGTTCCTTGACACATAACACCAACGCTTTTAAATCAGCAATGAGGAAATTCCAAAAGTCTCTGAGAAGCTGGTGAAAAGCCTAGGTTGATGGTATAGTGCATCCCTCAAGGACACCGAGCAAATAGATCAGCTCAGGAAAGATGTCGTTAGTGGTCTGGAGACTATCGACAAGTCCACACTCCCTTGCAAGCTGAAGCTCTGGTGCAAGACTAACCTTACTCAAGGCAGATACACCTGGAGGCACAACCAGGTGCTGCAGTGTCTCGCAGCAGTTCTGGAGAGTCTAGAATTCTTATCCTATTCCCGTGGGCCAATTACAGCATTTATCCGTGAAGAGGAGGGTCAAGCCAGACCCTATCCACCAAGACCAGAGACCGGCCAGCTGGGCCGGGCGTGCGACTGGAAGATGCTGGCAGACTTAATTCAGAGGCTCTGCTTCCCAGCCAAAATCACATTGAACAGCCTCAGACCAGATCTGGTGCTTTGGTCGGCCTCCCTCCAGTTCGTGTACATCATCAAGCTTAAAGTGCCCTGGGAGGCTGAAGGGGAGGAGACCTACAAGCGCAAGAAGCTGAGATATGCTGAGCTGGCAGTGGATGCACAACAACGTGGCTGGAAAGCAAAAGTGCGGCCGGTCACGTCAATATCAAGGCTCCTCTGGGAAATGGGAGTGCAAGGCAAGGCCCACAGGCAAGTAGTGAAAGACCTGAGGGTGAGGGTGTAGTGTGATAATGGCCGAAACACCCTGGGACCCATCTCAATATAAAGCTTACCTCTCCGCCTTCTACTCCTTGCCTCTGAAAACCTCTATGTGCATCCTTATCATCCTCATGCAAGTCTCATGGATGCAGTAAGGGATTTTTATTTTCCAGTTTAACTTTAAAAAATGATTTCAGTCCTTGGTGACCTAAACTAATTGCGGAGTAGTTAATTTTTTTGTAGGATTCAAACACAAACATAATTTTTAAAAATGTATTATATGTTTGAGCTATGTAAATAAAGATTTATGTGATTTTTGCTTGCTATTGATGCGAAGAAACTGCCAACAACTCAAAATGGTTTAGAAATTCCAAAAATCTTTTCTAGTTTCTCTTTTTAATACACTAAATATTTACGTTAATATATAATATGAGGAAATTGAAATTGCACTTCCTTAAACTTGTTATGAATACACTCTGATCACTGAAGTATTCTTTTGTTTGTTCTGTATACAAGTTATCAAAGAATATATGTGTATGTAAATCAAAGCTATATTGTGGACGGACCAATGGTTGTAAATACATACGCTTGAGTATACTGCACGGACCTTTAATGTGAATTTACTCAAACACAAAAGGTGCATTTCACATCAATGTCAATGAATTTGGCAATTATTGTGTTACAAAGGTAAATATTATGCAAGATTTGTGGGCACAACCATGCTTTATTCCAGTTTGTTATCCAATTGTGAATCTTTTTTTTCAACTTTTGAAAAACATTTCTTAATTAAAAAAGTTGTCAACATTACAAAGTTTCCAATACATTAAGGCCTGCTGATAGAACTTTGAAAATGTTGTCGGTAATTTAGAAACAGTGTAATTACAATCTAATCAAAACTTTAAGTCACCTAAACATTTGAAATTATTGTGTAAAATAAAGTTACATAAAGATTCTGGGAGCTCCAGACATTTTTTTTAAGCCCTTTGATCCTAAAGGTGCAATTTAAATGGATCAAATCTAGAATTTCTATTCCTCCTTCTGCTCCCTCTAAAGTAAGAATTCCATTTTTTAAGGTGGTGGTGCCTGTTTTTCCACACAAATCTGATATAAATAAATTATGATTCCCTTACAACAAACAGTTGTTGACAATAAGTGACAGAGCAGGAAAAAACAAATCTAGAAACACATTCCGCCTTTGTCAATAATACTCTTCCAAAAATGGAGAGGTCTCTCTGTTTTCTTAATTTTTGGAAGAAAATATAGCTGATGTCTGACTGTCATATCCTTTGAAATGTGAATGGCAAGATATTTAACAATTTATTTTAAGGGGATATTAAGCATACGTTTTTCTTCAGTCTCATACAACCATAAAATATCACCTTGGTTGATATTAAGCTTAAGACCTGAAGCTTTTGAAAATTCGTCAATGACAAGCAATGCACTTAGTATTAGACATTTATCCTAAGAAATAATACTGTGTTATCAGCAAGCTGTGTAATCGTTACCGCTCTGTTAAAGATTTTTAAGCCATATAAAAGAGGTAGCTCAAATGAAGCGATCTGATTGGTTCATAGCCGTGGCATATTGATCGTATACCACGGCTATGACGTCGAATCAGTTTGCACAGGTCCGTATCACTCCGCGATTGCGGTAGTAACGACATAAGTAGAAGTGAGTAGCACTATGGAGTAGTGAAGTTGACGAAACTTACGAGATCTCAAAGCACACGGTCAGCTTGAATGCGAACTTAAATTGCCGGCAACCCAGCTACCGTCTCGTAGCCTTCTTCCTGAGGAACGCTACAGTGTGTTGCATAGCAACCGCTGTGCACTCTGCGGGCAGCCGGGAGGGACTCATTTTTTGTATTCGTTTAAAAAAAGTATTTTTTGACGAAATAAAAAAAATGTAACTGTAGTGTCACTATAACTTTAATTTCGACATACTTGTAACCGTTTTATAAAAGCAATAGCTCACTCCAGTCCGTGATATACGCTCATTATACCACAGTCCGCTTCGCGTGAGGCCGAACAACGCCCTTTAACTATGGTATATTGAGAGTATACCACTGTCTGTCGTGGGCTATTGCTTGATTGAATATCTGGACTGTGTAAAATATTTAACAACAAAAGCTCAGCAGCAATCAATCTCATAATGAGGATGTGAACAGCATCCAGGCACGTAAACGCGTGGAGGATTTCTATTTGCTCAGGGTCTCGCTTTTGTTGCCAGGTAACGACGCAGAGCTGCGTTTCAAGAACTGTAGTTCACAGAAGATCGTTTTCGGTCGACTAACACCAGAAGTGCTGGGACAGAGAACTACGTATCCCACAATGCAAGCGCCCTCCCCTTTAGACCACATGACTTGTGATGCTCGAGTGAGCTACAACAACACACTGGGTTTTTTTTTTTAGCCTAGCTTGTGTCTCTCGGCGCCTTTCCTGACGTCCGTTGTGTCGAGTTGTGTTTTTTTAAAATGAAGCTGCGGTGTTTAGTCGCGGCTCTGTGCCTCGGTGTGGGAGTTATGGCTGGGAAATACTCCCGGGAAGTGAACGAGCACAAGACGAGCGGCGGTGATGGACAGACGGTGGAGTTCAGGATAGCCAAGCTGAACCAGGTGTGGGAGAAGGCTAAGAGGGTACGTGTCTCACTCAGTACGGTAAAAGTGAAGCTAGAAAGAGACCATCGTGACATACGCAGTAACTCTGGCGTTGATCTGGGTGAGCATTAGTTTCAAACAGTTAATTTATTAAATGTACGGGTAGTCTTTGTTCACTAAATTTAGGTTTGTTCACAGCCAAGTAGCTGGTTCAACTTGGAACTAAAAGGTTTTTGGGAATGAATATGGACACAACTGGAACATCTTCCAGTTCCTTGGAGCAACTCGGCGAGCTACCCATTTGCCCCAGTGGACCTTCCTGGTCCCCAGCAGATCACAGTGATTGTGGGCGTCTCTCGGGTGGAAATTGGGTCACACTGTGATGCTGAAAGACACTAATATTAGAACACTTTCCAGGTTTTATCGAATGGTAAAGCAGCTCCTCTGTTTGGCTGTTTTTATTCAGTCAGAGTTCCTGAAGTTGTTGACTACTCTCTACTCGGAGCAGACTGTCCATAGTGTACCCTATCCTCAGACCTGTGCAGACTGTGATCTTGAAGTCTGTCATCAAGGTCAGAAAGGGATTTGGATTGTGTTTAATAGTATGTCTCTAGCTCTGCTTGAATAAAAACTTCTCGAGTAGAAATGATATATTTTCATTGATTGATGTCTCTGCTTTTTTCAGTTTCAGCTTCCCCTTCCATGCCGATTTTCCCCCTCACTCTTTGCCCTCAAACTTCCTCCCTCGTCCTGTCTTACGGGTGTTCTGTTGTCTCTTGTTCTGTGTTTGACAGATGCAGTTGTCCCCAGTGTGGCAGGCTGAGCTGCACAGCGATCTGAAGATCCAGGAGAAAGATGAGATGCAGTGGAAGAAGATGAAGGTGGAGGAGCTGGATGAGAACGGGGAGAGGGAAGCCCAGCTCAGACGTAACTTCAATGGTGAGACGGTCTCTGCTCACTGGTGCAGTCGGGAATAATAATAATAATAATAATAATAAATGGAACTGCAGAGACATTTTGCACTGGATATACAATCACCGCACTTGGCGGTGGTGCTGACATTTTTATGAATTTGTCAAGTAATTAACACTAAGGAATACATTATTGTTGACAGGTTTGCTTACATAATAAACTCTGCCATTTGGCTGGTAGATTAGCAAATCTTTTGTCAGCCAACTAAGTCCCAGAAGAAATGCAATTTCTCATCCCGGTCAAGGTTAGACTGTTGCTGTAGACCTGTTCACAGAATCTACATTTAAAATGAAGACGGTAACTGTATCTAAATTCTTTCACATTTCATCATGTGCAGTATTATTTATTGTATCAATTTAGCATGTGAAAGGTATAAGTGTACATGAAATGTTGGTACATAGATATTCATTTCATTATGGACCTTATGGTCTGGCAGAAAGCAGTCAGGGCACATTTTTTTAAGCTCTGAGATGGTAAATGAATTTGGACCTGACCTTTCAGCTCCAGTCATAGTAGTGTCGCCACGTTCTGCTCCCTTTTAGGCTAAATATAAATCTTTAAGGAGGACCTGAACTCACCTTCCCCCCCTCTGAATAAAACCCTTCTCCTTGAGTTTTTTCTAATAGCCCTCAAACACCATCTCTGTCGCTCTCCCTATTTCCTTTTTCCTTTTTGCAGCACTTCCCTCGATACTCTCAGACTGAGATGTCAAGAGACACCTTGCTTGTTGTTAATTGGTTGTTCTGGGAACCTAAACGTATTTTACTCTGATCACTCGTTGTAGATCAATTGGTCGTGAGCCACATCTGGCATAAAGTAAAATATAAACTCTACAAGCTCAGCAGGACTGCAGAGATCAAGATCTCGCACCCTGTTTATGAGGATTTAATACCTTGTGGACACTGTCCCAATGAAGGATCAGTAGTTAATAAGTGACACTGACGGGTTACCACAGTGTTGAGATGATGCTGAATCAGCTGCTACAATGAGGGTTTACTGGAGCAGGATAATGAGGGCAGAGCTTCTTCAGAGCAAAGTCCAACTCTGTGTGGTGTTGTATCTGTCCAAAATGTTATGACAGTACTAGACTGATAATGTATTGTGCACATAACTTGAAACTGAATATCTAACAAATTTGTTCCAAAAATGCAAAATATGCAGCAACATCCTCAGTTTTCTGTCATTGGAGCTGCATTGATGGCATTGTTAGTAAAAAGCCTGTGTGTTTTGCAGTGATCTTGGCCAAGTACGGGATGGATGGGAAAAGGGACACACGGCCGCTGGAGAGCAACTCCCTGAAGGACCATGACACCAAAGAGGGTGACATATTTGATGATCCCAGGCTGAACAAGCTCTGGAACAAGGTGCGTTTTTGAATTTGTGTGCCAAGGAGGGAGGAAGAAAAATAATCGAATGAATTTATCGTGAGGTGTTTTTTCCTTTGCTATTGCTTCTGGTGGAGCTAACTGCAATTAACCTTGGATCAGCCAAATGAGAACTGACACTTAATTTCAGATATAACCTATCAAGTATACCCTGATTCGCAGGGTGAATAGCTCTTGGGGTGACTGTTCTGACTATTGAATATAACTCTTTTATGGAACAAGGTAACATCATATTCCAAAGCTTTTGGGTTGGCAGCGAAGCAGCTAGTTAGGGAAAGAAAATCAAGAAAAGTTAAACGTTTTTAAAGATCTATCATAATCGTCCAAATCACACAATTTAAGTTGTGAGTTGTTTGAGGACCAGAGTAAGAATGGTTTGGGGACAGCTGAGCATCCATCCATCTTGTGAATGTGACATCTCAGTAGTGCCTTGAGGGAATTTCTTCACATTTGGCATGAATGTTCACTTTGACTCAAGGATTCACTGATTTAGAATTTTGGTGGTCAAAGGTCACAGTGACATACGTCACTATTAAGGATGGGCACGTACTAAATTCCAAGATCGAGGGATTGCATCAATTCCCCGGACAATCGAGTACTTGATTTTCTAAATCTATTTTTAGAACACTCAGTTACCCTTTATGATTTATTTTTCACAACCAACTTCAAAACATTTTTTCCCTTACAAAAACTTAATTAAATTCGCAGGTCACACTTTACTTGTCTTAACGTAGAACAAATGCTGTTGGCCTGTAAAGGTAAAAAAAAAACTGAGGCTCAACTTTACACAAAAATTAAATTTGGAAACACTGTTTTTCTGAAAACCTAAAATGAATTAAATTCCTGCTCAGAAAAAAACGCACATGTCAACGTGTTCTGGAGAAAGGCGAGAACGCATTCTGTTTAAGATCAATTCTGCTGCGGAGAAGACGCACTCCGCTGGTCTAGTACATCTGCCATCTCAGTTGGGTTAAATTCCTTTTTAGCAAAATTCATTTTTTAATAGTTTTAATGCTATCTATCTATATAAACAATAAAAACCTCAAACATGGATGATATATTTTTAGATGATTAAAAAAAGACATTTGTGCCATGTTTTCTATCTATATGTCGTGTAAAATGGAGCTATGGACTTCTTGTGTTATGACAGTCCCTTGATTTCATAGATTTTCAAATGCTTGTATTAAAGACATTACTGTATTTCATGCCACCATCCCTTTTCGCTCAGATAATGCATTTTGTGCTGTTATTTTTTTTACTCCCTCTGTCTCCGTGACTCAATCCGCACCAGGCCAAGAGCTCAGGGAAATTCTCCAGCGAGGAGTTGCTAAGCCTTAAGCGGGAGTTCCAGCACCACAAAGACAAGATCCACGAGTACAACATCCTCATGGACATGGTCAGCAGGACTGAGGGTGAGCTGCGTGGATCTCTCCCCTTGCTCTCATCATGCTGAGCAGTAATGTTGCACCACCTCTGCTTAATTTTATTGGTGTTTGTTCTTCTCTCTGCTGCTTGTCCTTGTTGTTTGAAATCTGTTCTGACAATTTGAAGAACATAATTTTGTCTTATCTGCTCTTTTAATGCTATTCACGCATATATTATTTTATATACAGGCATAATTGTGATATTAGGCCCCAGTAAGAAATGCTTTCTCTTTGTTCTCTAAGGGATAGTTCAGTGATTTTGAAGTGGGGTTGTATGAGTTCCTTATGCATAGTTAATATGTTACCTTATGGAGAAGGTGACTCACTGCGGTAGCTTTGAGTCTAAAACTAAGCAGTCCTTATTAAACTCAGCTTTCATTTTTTTCTTTTGTTGCTTGAATTTTATCTCCATTCCTCTCTCCTCTCCCTCTTCCCATGTAAACCCCCCCTACCCAACCCGACTCCTCACCTCTCTTTTCACTTCCGGTCCTCCCCCCCTTTCCCTTGCTGTCTGTTTGTCTCAACAGAAATCCACAAGAATGAGATTTCTCCCCTGGAGGGTGATGCCAAAGAGCATGTGCTGCACCGGAAGCACACAGAGCTGAAGCAGAAAATGAGAGATCTCACCCAGGGCTTTGAGCGCCTCCGTAAGCTCAGCCACGAGGGTTTCACTGAAGACAGTGGTGAGGGAGACAAAACACACACACACACACACACACACACATATCTCCGTCTCATTCTGCATTTATCTCATCAGCTTAATGACTGGGATTTGTAACATTCTCTACAGTTGTTTTCCCCCCACGGCTTTGTTTTCTGCTTTTAGTTTCAAACTGAATGTCTCTAAAATGAAAGGATGTGAAAAGATACTATTAGGCCGAGGGTTATTTTAAGCAGCCTAGAGTGCTGCATCCATCCAGTGTCCTTGATGTTTAACTTCCCTCTCTCCTGATTGGATTGTCTCATAGTTGATACATTTTTCTGTTATTGAGCTGCTGTCTGTTGAGTGTACTGCAGGTTTTTGAGGCAGGTCTCAGCTGTGCACTCTTGATCTCCTTCTCCTGGTTTTCCTCGTCTGGTTTCGTTAATAGTGCTGATTTGTTGTACTTAATGAATAACTCAAGCTGGGATGGGAATGCAAGCACGGCTCCTTCTGTTACATATTGAGTGTATAAACCAAGTTATTGAGCAACCAGGGCTGCTCGTTGTTGTGATTGCATCTTATAACACATCTGCTGTGACTGCTCCTCTTCAAAGCTGCCTCCCTCTTGACCGTGCAAATGTCGCTGAGGCTCCAAGCTGTCTCCTCTGACTGTTTATCTCTTCATATTCCGTCTGCTCTTACTCTGCAGAGTTTCGGGAGCCTCGTGTGATTGAACTGTGGGAGGCTGCCAAGAGAGCCAACCTCAGCGGAGACGAGCTGGACTCTCTCAAGGTGGCACTTTAATCTCTTATGGTGTTTTTTTGTTTTTTTGGACATTGCTGTTTTCAGATAATACCTTTTGTTTAACTAAGTCTAACTCATTGAATACAACTCTTAGGAACTTTTAAATCAAGTGCTGTTTTTTATAATAGCAGTTTTAACTTTTGCAGTGTACGTGGTAAGCAAGTACTACTAGTGTGTGGTGAGCCATAAAGCTGAGAGTGCATCTTATTATGACCACATTTTATGCATTGAACATTTGAAATAGACTGAAAATATTCCACTCTCCTATCGCTCAGTGTGCTCCTTTCACCCTTTGAATGGACTGAAAAAGTCAATTTAAATTTAAATTTTTGTGTAAAGACATCCAGCTCCCAACATCAGATGTATCACAGGGAAGCATTCAGATTGTATTTTCTGTGACATTTTCTATTTAGACACTACTTCAGATGCATATCGGATCTCCTGTGCTCTAGAGCATGTCATTGAAGGTGAACTGATCTTGCACCCGTCCGTGTTTGCTGTCCTTTCTTTGGTCACTTAGGAGGAGCTGCATCACTTCGAGACCAAGGTGGAGAAGCACAGCCATTACCAGGAGCAGCTGGAGCTGTCCCACCAGAAGCTGCGACACGTCGAATCTTTAGGAAACAAAGAGCACATAAAGAGGAACCAGGAAAAGTACAACACACTCTCTGAGAAGACCAGGGAGATGGGCTACAAGGTAAGGTTGTACTCCACATCCTGCCACCAAACACCACACAGCCACTGTCGAACGGCAGACTGCTCACCAGCTGTCGAAACAAATATGTTGCAAAACGTGAGTGTACCAAAACAGTGCTTTAGTGCTGAGAAAAATGCAGTTAAAACGAAATGGGGGACAAAGGTTTACAGCACCTCTTATTGTTCCTCTTTTAGAAGGGTAGGACTCATATTGTGGAGTTACAACACAACAATATTGGGTAATAAACCAAAGGCTGTTGGATAATGTTGAAGAGCACCAAACAGAAAAGCTTTGATCAAATGTCACACAAAGAATACTATTTACCCCATTATAAATACTGTATACTAATGTTAACACATGGTCTATAGTACGTTGGTAGTGGTGCAACTGGTAATTTTTCATTTGGTTATACCAGCTAACATTATTCTAGTAGAATAACATTTTGTTGGTAAATTGTGATTGATTAATGTGCCAGATTTAGTGACCAGTTAATGCTAAATAAATATTAGTACCCTCAGTCATTTTTTTGTTAAGACCTTCCAACAGGTGTTCATGTTGTCTAACTATAGTTACAGTAGTACAGTCAGTCAAACTTAACAATAATACAAAACATTAGCTAACAAGCTGCACCACCGATTAGTATTAGCATCAAATCAGAAAACAATTTACCGCATTAGGCAAATTAATTGAAAAATGTATCTGATTTTGATGATGTTGCGAATCACTGTTGATCCTTTGTCTTGCTTTCAGATGAAGAAACATTTACAGGATTTGTCCAACAAGATCTCCAGTCAGGGACTCGAGCACAATGAGCTCTGAGAGGGTTAGATCATGGTCGTGACGTCGACGAAGGTCGAATGAACAGAAAGAATCCCTCTGTAACCACATGATGTGTGCTACCCCCCCCCCCCCATCCCCTCTCATCTACTGTACAAAAATCAGTTTTTTGCATTGAAGGTTTCCTTCTTTTCTAGTGTTATTGTTGATTTTACAAATCACTGAATTAACAAATTTGTTTGTACATACCATGCATATGAGAGATTTCTTACAAATCAGCTGGATGGTCACATTTTCAGTCAGATAAAATAAAGATCAGTTTACGTACTAGTCTGGTACTCTGCAGCATATGACTGGCAGGTGTGTAAGAAATGTGTGATTGTAGTACAAAAAACAGAAAATGTGGCTTTGCTTCGACAGAGTGTAGGCGGTTTTTATGAGATGGATGGCAGCAGTTGAGTCAACGTAACCAGATGTAGTGAAGATGGTGCAGGTCCTGGGGGACAGCAAACACTTGCATCAGTAGACTTATCGGCACATCAGTGCCCAGACAATTTATTTTCACCTCTCTGTAGTTAGCTCTGCAAGTAATAGATATCACATCACACAAGCTTTTACTATGTTACTGACTCATACTTTGGTCCGCTGAAACATTGTGATGTTACTGTTATTCTCCGATCAATATAAAATGAAGAATTATTTGCAGATTCAGGTAAGAAGCACTGAAACCTTGAACTGTAACAGCAAATCTTTAATATTCAATAAGATACAGGTGCCAACAACATACAAAGAATGATATTTTGAAATTGTAAATGCCGTAAATGAAAGTGTTTACCATTTACAAAAGCACTCTGACAAACAGGCTGTTCTTGATTTTAAAAATACATATAATAAATATATTCATCATCCTCATGTTGTTTCTTCCTCCTCGCTGCCGCTGCTCAGAGACGCTGGTAGGGAACTGCCACCATAAATATACATAACTGTCAAATTTTGGACTATTTATCCTGATGATATCAAGAGGGAAGTGAGAAATTGGAACACATATTGCGCTTTTCCATTCATCAGTTCTTGCCCTCTCAGACTAGAAGCAGAGAGATTGATTACTGTGATGAATAATGTCACTGGCTGGCTGATTACTCAGTCGTGTCCTTCTTGGGCCACATGGGCCTGGATTAATGTAATTTGCACCCTAGATATAACTCTAAGCTGCCTTTCATCAATCAAATGTTTTTACGGTCTTATGTGGAATGATTGCCAAGGTAGCTGGGACTCTTAGCGGTTGATTGAAAGGTGTCAGTGCGGTGAGAAGAGAAGGGTTGATCTCACCATGTGATGCAAACCTGTGATCAATAGTGTGAATTCAAACAATGGCAGTTTTTAACCCAGAGTAAAGAGATGAAACAACAAATAGAGGCCACAGCCAAACTATCTGAAGAAGTTCAATCTAACCAGAACTTTCAATAGATTACAACGGCTGTTCACTTGTCTCACATCTGTAATATCACTGGTAAACATTAGTTTGAGATGCCATTGCCTCACACATTGTGAACCAATGTTCAGCAGTCATCCTGAGAGAATCTTCATAGTCCACAGTTGCCACAGCGTATATAAGTGCCAAACAGCCAACAAAAATACGAATTTGTAGGGTAAAAGGGCAACACAAGTTTACTAAATATATGAGAAATAACACATAAATAAAATAGACTTCTCAGACACTTCCTATATTCTTCTTTATATTGGAATGGATTGTTTGCTGGAATTTCTGTACACTGGCAAAACTGTGTGTCCATGCGTGTGAGATGATGAAATGCATTTGAGCATGATGGCTGTCTTGGAGAGATCGAGCGAATCAGTGATGGAAAGTATCATCAAGCCAGTCATTGCGTTCAGTTTGGTTGCCTTGCCACCTGTTCTCCAGCTGAGTCAGTCTGCCCTGGACATCCTCCACCCCCACTCTCTGAGCCATTTCCATAGCAGTGGTGTCGTGGTAGACGTACCTGATGGAGCTCTCTTGTGATCGGGAGAAAATAAAAAACTTTTTATGTTTCTGCAGTTTTACAAGTGTTCTTTAACTTAACAGGAAAACACATATATTACATCTTATGTAATATAATGTTCAGTTACCTTGGTCCTTTACTAATTAAACCATTGTAAAGGGCAATATATTTGTTGATATGTCTCTAAAGCATTCATCAGTCATTTAAAGAATCCATAAAATAGTTTTTAGCTTGGATGTTATTTTTTATGTGCTATTTAACACCTGCCTTTCTTTTTAATGTTTTAATTTTAATACATTTAAACAGCTGTATATTTTGTGTCACTTGATTATGTCAGATCAATCAGGCTCTTAAGAAGCAGTAATGTCTGTTTTTCAATGAATAAATTGATTCTCCCTGTTGCTAAAATGTATGGATCTGTCTGTAATGGTTGTATCTAGTTGCTGCAGAAAACCTTTTTTTTTTTCAGAGCACATAAAAGATGGATGTCAGCAGGGAAATAAGCAGCGCTCGCAGGATACTATCAAGAAAACCAACTGAACATTTGCATATGTTTTAGTATTTTGTGATGTGACGGGACAGAGTGTGAATGTTACCTGTATCAGCTCGGAGTGGACTGAAGACTGGAGCTGAGGCGGACTCCTGCAGGTCCACTTCTGAGTACAGGAGCTCTCTGTTAGTTTTAGGCAGCCGTGGACTAATTGGGATGTTGACATAATTAATAGCACTGTCAATATGGGGCCCAGCATTCAGGCACACAGACAGAGGAGCTTCGTGGGGAGACCGAAACACACCTGAAGAGAAAAAAAATCCAACAGGAGAGCTGTTAACGAGCCAGATCTGAAAGATTTAGTCATTAGTCATGACAGTTAATGAAACAGAAATCGCCTTCTTACCGGCTGATGTTGGCCTGTACATGCTTATTGCACTGGGCGGAGGTGGAGGGACAGAGGGTGGCAGAGAGGGAAAACACTTCTTCAGAGCAACCACAGTGTCGTCATGTTCCTCTCTAACATGGAGAGGAGGATCTGACAACAGGATGATTTTTAAGCACATGAGTATTTGACAATGAAACAGTTTCAATAAATCACATTGTCACACAGAGTCGTGACACAACAGTGTGTAAATACTCCATCACAAGAAGAAGAATAATATAGTTGGAGTAAAAGTACAATAAAATAAAGTTATTTCAAAGGTGTCAGAGAATAACACATATAAAAATAATTTAAACAAAAAGAACCAACACTGAACATTAATTTATTCAATTTACATATTTGAAAAGGAGTAGGAAAAAGTATAACTTATTTAATCCCACCCCTTCTCCATAATAAGTAATGTTTTATTATTTATCATTTTTATAATAATTATAAATTATAATATATTAATCACCACTAATCTTTATTTTATAACAAGATCTAAATTAATTTCAGCATATTTATCCTACATCTTATTCAGATAAATCGGAGATATATATATATATATATACACATATATCATACTGTAAAATGTTAGTGTTAAAGTAGCTAAACCTGTCAAATAAATCTAGTGGAGTGTCAAAGCACAGCCTTTCCCACTGGAATGTTGATGAGTGGAAGGTGGCATGAAATGGAAGTATTCAAGGACACAAGCACAATGTTACATTTACAAACACACCTTGTGCATCTGCGGGTCGGAGGACTGATGGCGGTGAGGTGACGATCTAGAAAATAAATGACAACAAAATGATTTCTCTAGTCCTCTCATGCAGCTTATTCCTTTCATTCAGTCAACTTATTTCTTTCTTTCTCATGAGCTCAACTTTTCATTTGTTAAAGGAAAACTGTGCTAAAACGGGCAGATAAAATCTCACCTGTGTTGAGCATCTGCTCCTTACGGACCGCCACTGCTCCGGTGTAATGTAGTTGTCCATATCATGGTCGCACTAGGTGGGGAGACAAGTGAGAGTGTCGTCAAAGCAAGGCTAATTGTTTTCCACCGCAGCAGTCAATATTGTTTCCGGCAACAAGGAAACAACAACTTCTCAAACTGGTGAGAAATGTGACAGGGAGAGGGGGAGAACGTCTGAGCAGCTGTGGGCAGAGCGGCTTTCTTACGAGAGGGATTGGTGAGGAAGAGGAAGGAAGGGCTGGTGTGAGGTGGAGAAAAGGGGTGATGTAGAGCCAAGAGGACGGAGCTGACATCTTAAGAGGTGGCTGGCTTAGACATGAAGAATCTCTGACAACGTTCCCAATTTACCACTTTAACACGACGGCTAACAACACAGCAGGCTGGTGAGTATCATCTGTCATAGGGTCTGTTTCAAGGGACATAATACAACAATGAGGAACCAGGCTTCTTCTCATTACCCAACATGAAGGATGTGTAGTTTTTTCCACACTGAACTGCTGACACTCTCAGAGTGATGAGTAAAGGAAACTCATTTGTGTTTTGTACTACAGAATTCTCCTCTCTGATGGTTTCCGTCAGTTTCATCACTAGTCATTAACTTTCACACTCCCTTTTTGCTCTCTCTCCCTCCTTTCGCCAGCTTACACGTGCGGTATAGTGAAAACACGCACGCACACACACTCCTACACAAGCTGTCAGAAATCACAAGGCATGCTGCCTCCTCTCCTGCTCTGGTGATGCTCGCTACAAGCGCAGAAAAGGCGCCGTTCACAACCCATCAGAAAATGAATTAGTCACAATGTGGCACAATTTCCCTTAGGACTTTTGAGGATTCAGACTAAAATATCAAACAGAAAACAACCTTTACCTTTTTATTTTTTCTCCACAACTTCTGTTTCCCTGTACCGTGGTTCTGGGATGAAGTGAGTGGCTCTGTCAGAGTTCACCTAACTGTGAGAAGGAATTTACACACTCTCAGATTAAGGAGGCAGCCACCACAATACACTTTGGTACAGAGTGAGCTGGTGTATGGTTTGTGATGCTGATGATCCTGAGTTTAAATCACAGAGCAGTATGTTATATATAGGAAATTGTTATGTTTGCTTGCTTTTCCACTCTTGTGGAAACGCCTGCTCAGCATTTTGCAGTGTCTTTAAGTTCTACTCGAGCCTTCAAGGCATCAACTCCGGTAACTCACTATTACAAAGGTGGCCACCGAAGTGAGTCTTAAGGCTGAATAGCAAGTTCCAGTGTGAAGAGGCCAGGCTAGTGTTGCTTGAATACAGCAGTGTTTACATCAGTAAACCCTGCAGAATTCTAATTCTAATCGGCATTTACCACCAGGAGCAACTCTTACATCTATTATTGCAAAAAACAGGCCAGAGAAAGACACAGGGGTCTTGCCCCAGGTTAATATAATTCGCAGCAGAGAATCACTGAGGCCCCTCGACTCAAATACAGCAAAATGTCTGTGACAACAGGAGCCAACATCATAACTTCAGCCATTTCCTCACCCCACAAGATCCAAAATACAAACCTACTGAGGAGTTCATCCTGGCTTCTTAGCAGAAGGGACAGTTACATAAGATTCCCCTTACTAGCACAATAATACAACAACAACAAAAATATAGCACTGTGGCTATAATAAATGCAAACAGATACATTAAAGAGAGATTAGCATCAGTGGGAGCAAACCCAAGAGCTGGAGTAAGTGATGAGTGTGATGATTTGCAAACACTTTGAGATTTCCATTAAGTGATAAATGAAACAAACATGGAAACTTGATGTCAGAGGACGTACGTAGCTTCAGTTATAAAATCTGATTCATAAATCATAATCAGAGAGGAGATGATGTTTACACTGTCTTTAATTGTACTATATCAATGTAATTTGCCAAGATCTCCTAGGGGAGAATCGACTGTGGAGTTATTTAAAAAAAAAATTTAAGAAGCTTATTTTCTCTGGTCATTTTAATAGTGGATGTGTAAAATATCTATAACTGATTCTGAACAGGCATATTCGGTTATCAGAAGACATTAAATATCTAGTGGTACTCAGTCTGATGAGATATTCACTGCTCAGTTGGTTGACTGGTTTATATATATATATATATACTGAAATATTTTGAGGCTGTGAGTACCTGTGTTTCCTCACAAACCAGCAAGGATCTGGATGTGGACCTCTCCTCGCTGTCTACAGAGGGCGCCCTCTCACTGCCCCAGGAGTGTGCGTGCTGCAGCAAGGCCTGACGCTGAGGCCTGGGTTCTGCAGTGCCGCTGCTCAACCCATGACTATCCCCACTGCTCCTGCTGTCCCTGCCTGACTCAGGCGGGGCTCCCTGGGCTGAGGTTTCCCTCGGGGACAGGGTCTGGAGGAGACTCCTCGGGGTATCGTACCGCAGTCGGAGCAGGTTGGGGATCTGGTACTCCTCACTGTGACTATGAGATGCACCAGAGCTGGATCTGGAGGCACAAGAGTAGGAGGAGCGGGAGGAGTTAGCAGCACTGTGATCTGGGGTAAGGGTGGACTGAAAAGGGGAAGGAGGAGGAGGGGGAGAGGGGGGAGTTGCAGACAAAGGTGAAGAAGGAAGAGGAGCAGGAGGAACAGAGTCAAACTCCTCCCCTCCTCCCTGGCTGGCCGTGTCCAGACTCCCCGTACACGAGGAGCAGCTCCCCGAGTAAGACGACTGACTCCCTGTTGCTATCCCGATCCCACTGTCTAATGAGCTCTGCCGCCCAGTGTCATGGAGACCACGAGGATGGAGCTGAGCGGAGGAGGGACGAGTCCCAGAGCTTCCCATCACAGCAGCATAAAGCCGATCATCTGAACTGGCCAAAGCCTTCATGGTGGAGGAGCTTGACACTGTTTCGCTGGAGAGGTGCAGTCTGGCTAATGGCTCCACCCAAAATGGAAGTCTGCTTCCATAGCTTGTGTCTGATTGGCTGGAGGAGGAGCTTGAGAGGCTGCTGTGGTCGTCCCCTGCAACAGATGTGCTGCAGCTGTAAGCTGAAAGGGTCGAGAAAGTTATTAGATCCCGAGGAAGTGATTTATGAATTTATAAGACACACACATATACATTGAAAAACATTAATCCTGCACCAACCGCAAAGTTAAACTGCATTATACATTCAATTAGCAATACATGTACTAATTTGGCTCTGGGGCAAAGTTTTATGACCCTGTGAAATCATTTTTCAATCAACTGCTTTCATCTGCTACAGTTCAGGTCGTCAATGCAGTGAGGATAGAATTTCTTTTTCCCCAAACTCTCTCTGTCTAATATACTCATATCATTATGAAAAAAACTTTGATCCCATGCTGCCCAAAAATGTGGCAGCATGGATTGTGTGAATGCTCATGCGTTACATGTTAGTTACTCATGTATACCCTGAGGTGAAGTTTAAATAATGAAGTACCTGTGCTACTGCTCGCTAGGCTGCAGTGAGACAACATGCTGAGTCTTTTCTCCAGCTCTGACGCCTCCTGGCTGATTCGTTCCTCTGCTGAAGCTGGGTCTGCTGTGTTAACATACAACACAGTACACGCACCAACACAAAAAGAGCAAAATGTTATCATAAGAGCGTCAGAGTTTTTTAAGGTAAATTACAACACAATGTCACCTGTCCATTGTTTTCCTGAATCACTTGTGTGATGGATCTCTATTTTCTACTTTCTACTGAATCACAGTAACAAATTATCTACCTTGTTGCATTTTATATAAAGTTAGTTTGATACTAAAGATCTCTACTTAAGGTCTTTCATATTGCATTTTCACATGACGCCCTCCCCTGGGTAGGAATTTCATACAGTTTTGTAATTTGTAATCGCAGAGGATGAATACAATGGTGGATGTTTCCTTATTGAACACAATTCAATATATTTTACCATTACAGTAGCAAATACTAAAAATCACATTAGAGATAATATATTGTTTATCTTACAGTTTATATAACACATCTGATGAGCCCCGTGGAATGTGCTAATACAATATAAATCTAATCTATGCTGATGTATGTAGTTAAAGAATGAGGAGAAGTTACAAAGTGAATTAAAGAAAATCAGGGCCTCCAATAGCCACACAGCAACCAAGCAAACTATAAACTAAATATCCATGATAAAACATGTAGCATAACAAAATATAGCACGATAACAATTATCTTTGTAAATAAAAAGTAATCCACTGAGTTATGATGATATAGTATAAAGATAAAGAGCTGGAGAGAATTATTAAGAATTATTATTTACCTTTGTAATTTTGTAAAATGAATAAATACAATAAAATTAAATTAAATAAAATTAAATAAAATGAATAATATTAATCATTATTGTTTCAAAATAATGAAAACATATTTCCGTGTGCAAGGATGTATTTTAGAAATACACAACTAACAAATCCAGGCCTGGAAACTGTTTCACATCTTAGTACAAATGTAAATATCAAAGCAGAAGTTATACGAGCTACTGTATGCACCAGCCTCTTCTTTAAAATGTCTGCCACGACTGTTACACCAGCTTGTAAATTTTACATCTCCCAACAGAGGTTATAAGCACTTAACTGTCTGTTGGAAAATCTATTTTGTTTAAAATCCTGCCAATTGCACATTTAATGCCTTGCTATATATACATACTAAAGAGGCGGGTGAGTGTGAGGGGGAGGCATGGCTTCAAAGGTGTGTACTTGCCACTGTGCGCACATCGCAGTGGGTCCGGGTGTTGGTGTGTATAGGTGTCAACAACCTAACCCTTGGATTTCTGTGCTGGATTGCAGCAGCTAACGCTAGCATACAGATGCCAAGTTTCTTCACTATGCTGTGTGAGGTGTCAGCTAACATTTGCTAACGTCTCTAGTCTCCAGTAACTATAGCTGCTTCACAACACTGAATGTCGTGGGGTTACAGTGGACCCCAGGGCACATTGATGCAGGTTGGCCAACAGTATAATAAATGTGGCAGAGAGGCTGAAGTTTAACTCTGCTCATTTTTCAACCTGTTGCTGTCTATTTTCTCCATCAACCACATTGATTCTGACCCAACTCTCGTCACCTATACACTAGTACCCACATTTCAACCATGTTTTGCTCTGTCCAGTTCAGCACTATAGACTGAGACCAACATGTATAAGATCAATACCATACAAAGTGTGTATATTTTTACCACGTTTTCTGGAACTGTGTTAACATATAAACATACTTTCAAAATAAGATTGTCGAGTAGGAGTTAATTTAAAATATCATCATAGTGTCATAGGTTCAATCACATTCCAATTGTTTCACTATATTCCTGGTGGCTGTAATGCACCAACAAAGGAACAGAGCAATGTGCCAACAAAGGCAGGGAGTGAAGAAGAAGACTAGAAGCTAGTAAACAGACATGAACAACACAAAAGTTGAAATAAACTGGTTTTATGCGGTTTCCCCCACCAAAGTCAAGGTGAAGTTAACATTCACGTCTGTCCTGACTAATATAACGTATAGGAAATACTTTTGAAGGAATTTGAAGAAAAGTAATAATTAAATTTTATCATAATTGGCATAGAAATTCTTGGGTTATGGCCAAAAATGTGTTTGTGAGGTCACAATGACCTTTGACCTTAGACCATCAAACTCTAAACAGTCCAGCTTTGAGTCCAAGTGAACCTTTGTGCTGAATTTCACACAAAAAAAATCCCTCTAGGCTTTCCCAAATTCAACACTATTCTTAGATCTCCATGATGCACACGTATTTTGCCGAGTGACAGTGAATGTAAACATGACGTTTCTTTGGGCACGGGGCACATTTAAGTTTAGGACTTGGGTAAATTTAGTCCTGTTCCACAATTGCACACACACTGCGAACCATCAGTGGGTTGAAGAATACAACTGTATTACAGGAGTGCAGAAGAGAACTCCCAAGCAACAAAATATAATGCTACACAGACTTGACAGGAAAGCCCAAATCTATATGATTGATTAGGTCCAGGTCAAAAATAGTCAGATACAATTATACCTTACCTGACTGTGAAAAAATGGGTAATTCAAGAATGGCAGCAGCTAATGGTTAAATTGTGAAGGTAATGTCTCTTCTTACAGTATATTCAGACTATAAATAAATGAAAAGCTGGAGGAAGTTGTAGATTGTTTTTTTTTCTCCATGCTGGCATCCATCTTTATCATTTACCAATTTGATGTATATGCGAGCCCAAAAAACAGATGAGTGTTTACAGTTTATGCACATTCCCAGTATCTATTTGAAGGTAACATAGAGTTGTCAGATCCTTGGTATGTGCCCTGAACACGTTTTCTCTTTCCAACTGTCACCAAACCATCTGTCTCCATATTGGTGGTCTCAGAAACGTCTGTGAAATTAGCAGGATGTAACAATAGCACACTAGTCACACAGGAAGGCGTGACCCTTTAATCCACATGATGACTCTTGGGGCTTTAAGCATGTGCTGTTTCCGTAAGCATTAAGGCTGACACAAATGCTTAACATGCACACTAAACAGGTAGTAAACATTTATCATGGAAGTCACAAACTCACGCCAACATGATGTAACTGATTCTGTTCGCAATCTGTGTGTGTATGTGTGTGTGTGTGTGTGTGTGTGTGTGGGTCCACCTGGAAGGGAAGGTCGCAGGCCATGTGGGGCCCTGCTGGGGGTAACGCCCCTGACGATGCAATCAAACAGGAAATTGATCTGCTCTCCTTCTGAACAGGACAAGAAGAAAACACCAGCCCCTGGGAAATGGATGGGGAGAGATACACACAGCATGCATATGATGGAGGGTTAAAAAAATGACAATCGGATGACGATTAAAGCTGAGGTAAATAAGAAATGGCAAGAAATAAACAGCATTAGTCAGTTATACAGTAATTAGTAGTGAAATGAAGTGAGTAGTGTGCCTGATGGTAAGAAAAAAAATCTGTAGTAACTTGTAAAAAATAGAGTAAAAGAACATTTTTGATCAAGGACAAACAATATTCAGCTGGGCCCAGGAGGCTGTGTGAAGGCAAGGATGCTCTTTGAGTCAGCAGCAGTCTTTTCTCATTAAGGTTACATAAGACGTCTGTCAATTCAACACACTCTTTCCCATTAAGCTGACACAGAGTCTTTGAAAACACAAGACAAGGAAAAAAAGAAAACCATGACACATCAAAATGTCACATAATGGCGATATTGAAAAGAAAGCCACAAAGTAAGGCCTTACTCTGGGCTTTTGTAAAATCATCTTTGTTCTTATAGCACTGAATTGCTAATAAAACAGCAAAAAACGCTGAGGAGCAAAAAATTGTTGAAAATATTTCTTAATAATAACATCCGAGTAGTCTTAGTGTCAGTCAGTAAAGTTTTTTGAATGTATGTAATCATAAAGCAACACATCTGTGTGTATGTGTGTGTGTGTTTGTGTTACAGGGTCCAAGCAAACATCATCGATTACAGTCCAGCGGCATCACTATCACTATAACTCTGCAGGCAGAAACTGCATCGTCCGACTCTGAGGCATGACTGACTCTCAAAGTGCAGCTACAGCAGAGAGCGCTGCACCAGTCAAGGATGAGATGTTTTCATATGGCAGCGTTAGAGGACCGAGCAGCCTGGCTCACTGGAACACGAACAAAATGGCCTCAAGGGAAGTTAAGGAGCTGAGAGGGTATTTTCTAAAGTTTAAAGTACCATGATTATAGTTATTCTGTACCAAGCATGTGCACATACTGCACCGGTCATGGCCTGACAGTCGGCTATACACATGCTCCACCATTTTGTACTTTTCAAGCACATTTGTGTTATTAGAGAACTCATTGCGCTCTGTCAAGCACACAGGTTTCCTTGCAGGTTGCAGCCTGAAAAATAATTTGGATTTTAAGCATCATATGGCAGAGTTAGTGTCCAATAGCTTTTTGTTGACCAGAAAAGGACAGGACAACCTTGAATCATAGCATTTCATCAGCGGAATCTCTTCTTGACATTAGTAGTGACTCTGTTGGGTTTGGTTGTCCCAGTGAGACAATACAGCCCTTTTGCGCAATACAGGACACTGCCAATGGGTAACAGCCATTTCTAAAGTTATTATCAACCCGGTGCTTTTCTTACTAGCACAGGGAAAAATTAAGTGTGTATGTGTATGATTAGACAAACAATTAAAATAAGTTGGTTCTTGTTTGTTAATGACCAAAAGACAGTCTGCTATGGGTGAAACTCTCCATCAAATTACTGCTTATTATAAAATTTATTTATACAGCTTAGAAGTGTCATGTGGCACATGTGCTCAGCAAATTCAAATAAACATGTAAAAATGTAAACTAACACTCTTTACTTTACCTTGCACTCACGCAAGGAATGTCACTTGCCGATTTGACCCTCACATCTCTCTTTCTGTCGCTCTCCGTTTCTGCAGCAATGCCAAGAGGGCCTCGCTCGAACCGCCCCTGTGGCTGCTGGGTGATAATGCAGATGAGGTGAGGGAGAAGACTGACTGGCTGTTTCGCCATCAGGCACATTGTGATTGGCTGAGTGGACAGTACAGTGGAGGCTGGTATTTATAGATGTAGCTCACTAGAACACTGAAACCAGAGCCTCTAGACCTCATGGTTATTCCTGTAGGAGCCATGAGTCTGCTTGCGCACACACACAAGTGCATACAGGAACTCATAAACTTTCTCCTAACTCTGCTACATCTCTAAAACAAATGTTCAGCGAAAATGTAGTTCTATATAGGAAGACTGAAATATTTGCATATTTCCCATGCACCTTAAAATCATGGCTAAAGCTGCTTTGGGTGGGTTAGTTATTCAATTCCCCTATTACATACAGTGTACTACTATTAAACACTTTTTATCCGCGTGCCTGACACATACACACATAGACACAGACATAAACAGACACACGCACGCACACACACACACACTCACACACACCTCCCCAACCCAAAACATAAACTGCCTCTCATACTTCACATTCATGTCCACATCAACTGGACATTCACAGGATACCTAAACCCTGGCAACCACACACACAAGCATGCACACACACACACACACACACACACACACACACACAGCAGTAGGCAGGCATACAGACGGTTCATACTTTTAAAAAAGATCTAATTTCTCACTGAATATGAAAGTGAAAATGTCAAAAAAACTGAAAAAAAATGTCTTCTCTCCTCTGCCTTTAATCATCCCACGACCCCTCCGATGTGTGTGGTGCCCTTGTATACTGTATAAAACTGCTACACAAGAGTAACAGGCTGTTTACACATAATATATAATGATAAAACAGTCAGAGGGACCTAACCAGTACTTTTACTTTAGTACTTTAAAGTTGCAAGCATGGCTTTTACTTGTAATGTAATATTTTTACATTGCTTTACTGGTACTTTTACTACAATTAAGGAAACTTCTTCCGCCAGTGTTTAAAAGTAAAACTCACTCTCATCACTACAACACTTCGTACATGTAGGCCCGTCGCCATAATTACGTTATCGATTTATCGTACGATACTAGAAAATGAACTCGATAATTTCTATTGACCTGGATAATCGCCATTGTGTTTGTTGACAGCTAGGTACACTGCTTCAATCCTCTCCTCATAAACTGTGTCAACACTTTTAGATAACATTTCTTTCTAACATTTCTTTCCTCTAAGTTCATTTTGCAAAAATATTGCAAAAAAATATTAAATGTCGCACGACTATGGGGGATTTTATTTCGACACGACAAGACACAACGAGTGCTGAAGAATCTTTGTGCTACATCCCCCGAGGAGAGCCAGTGAGAGAGTCAGAGAGGAGGGAGTAGTGTTACCGGGTGCCCCTGAGATAAAGTTGAATTTCCGTTCTGCTTATCGGTTATCTGTAAGGACGTGACTACCTGCCAGGAGGTTCTTATTCATCTGCCAGGATGCCACTTAGCATGCTAACGTCCGACCAACAGAGTGAAATACACCGTGGTTTGCTTGTGGCGACGACAAGCAAAGTGCAGTAAATACGGGTCGTTTATTAGCTGCAAGTCCGTTCGCACGTCGAATCTGGACAAACAGGACAACAGTGATGTGGAGCAATGCACAGTCTGATGTCCTGCGGGAGTGCAACTGTGTCAGTCTGCTCATCAGCACAAGCACCTCAAGTAAAGATAATTAACATGCAGTACTTTAGTTCATATTTTGCCCATATTGCACTGCCCCCGCTGCTGATAAAAAGAGAAAACTGTCTGCAACACAAATTGTGTAGAAGAGTGCAGTCATTCACACACACAACGACCAATAGGCCTTTAATATAAGCTCACATGATTCAGTTGCAAAAAAATTACAATAATATTGTTTATCGCAATAATTCTGGCCTAATATGTCATCTGTCAAACAGACCTACGTACATGTCTCAAAATCAGCTTGTTCAACCAGAACACTGACAAAAATCATCTGTTATCAGTCACATCACACTGACTTAAAAAAACACACATAACAGTGTTATTTGTGTCTTACAATAAGAAAAACTTTTTGGATTGCTAACATGCATTGGTCAAAAATGAAGTCACACTGTCAAAACTCCTCACATAGTCAGTGTATGATGAAATAATTATTATTATTTAATTTTATTGTAAACATTCTGCTTTGCATTCAGTTTTGTCCAATGCATGTTAGCAATCGAAAAAACAAACCTGTAATCTTATGGACAAAGGTACTCGACTTATGAGTTCTGAGTTGGTTAGACCAACAGAGCTAAATTATCCTTTTCTTTGGTCTGTAGCAATTCAACATCCCATCTTGAAAGACGTATGAAACAAACAACTTTACAGTATTTGAGCTTTCTGTAAGATAAGAACAAATTCAATCAGAGGTTCAACTTGGAAATTGCAGCTGACAAACGCATCCCACCAGTTCATTAAGTTGATGGAGTTGCCCAACAGTTATTTTTCAGCTGCTAGTGTTCATTTGTTGCACTCTATGGCCGCAGGCTGTTTGTGTCACTTCACACAGCAAGATAAATAAAGTCCATCAGTCACTTACAGTAACCACAGCGAGTCCCCCCCTCGAACACGAAGCCATTTGCCACAGCACCGTAGCGACGCAACGCCGACAGCTTCCAGTGGCCAATGACGACAGGAGGGAGCCCTCTGGTGAGGACCAATAGGTTGTTGCACAGGTGGAGGGAGGCGGGGCCACTTTCCAATTTGGTACCAGGTTCGACATTGACACTGAACCTATGAACTGATGGAGAGGCAGAAAGAGAGAGAGGGAGGAAAGAAAAAATAAACTAAAGTATCATTGATCATAAAGCACATCAATCACACAACAAATGAGGTGCATCGTGAAAACAAACCATCAGGGCATATCACACACACACACACACACACACACACACACACACACACACACAGGAGCACATGAACACACATGCACAGTGCTTAGTGCGAGCTGTGCTAAAGATGATTAAACTGTTCTTTTAGCTCTGCTGGCTGCAATCTGTGATTGCTCACTTTGCGCAGATGGTTGTAATTCAGTGTTGTCCGGGCTGTCTCCCCCTTTCATAGTCATATCTATGTACACATATGTACACATATGTGAAGTTCCATGTGTAGTATATGTAAATATATGTCCAGTATGTGCCCTTAGAAGTTCCCATTTCAAGTGGAGATCATCATCGTTATTTACAGGGGGGGAAATAAGCGACAACATGGTTGCAAGATAAACATGAATTAGTAATAAAGAGGTATGGAGAAATGGATTACAGAATTGACATAGTAATAATAATAATCCAATAAAAATGGGACTCATAAAGTTATAACACATTTCGATAGTTAAGCTGAAACTTGGATATTGGATCCATAATTGCTGCTCTCGCATATAAAATATCCAATGTGCTGTAAATTAAAAGAGTTATTGTTATTAAGCCTGGAAATGGTCTCTTGAGCTCTTAATATGAAACAGACTGCAGTTTGTGAATTCTGAGAGGAGATAAAATGATGATAATTACAGCAACAAAGAATAGATTGTTTGTGGATAACATGATATATGACAGAATAAGATGGAGCCTCGGAAATATCCTGCAGGTGATCCTTTTTGGGAGGAGGCGAGAAAATTTCCTGTTCAGCAAAATAGGTGAATTTTTTAAACAGGTCTTCCAAACTTGTGGATGTTTGAGCAGCTCCAACATGTTTTTTTTTTATCCCAATTAGTTATTTACAACTTGTGAACCTTTTCGTCTTTGTTAGTTTTTTTTCATCAAGATCCGTGGGTGAAGATGTCAATAAATGCCTGGCGATGTTAAAGAAAGTCCCATCCTTCAACTAGCCTGGGACCCAGATGAATTCTGGGAGCTCATTTCATTTGCTCGGCCAGAATACTGATTTCCCTCCGGCAGAAAACTTGCCGGCCCAATCACAACCGATTACCTGATAAAGGGCGGCAGGCCCGGACTGGCCATTGGGATCACCGGTGGCCTGTCCCGCTGGCCTGATTTTTTTTTAAAGGTAATCTTGTGAACGCAATGCTGCGGACTGAAGGTCCACCCCACACAGGGTGACAAGGCGGGTCCTGAGGCGGGCGGCAGGCAAAAAAAAAAGCCATCGGCGGGCGTAAACTGTGAACTGATTTTGAGTGTACACGGAGGGATTACAATTGGATCGGTCCTTCTCGGCCTGCCTCGGCAAGAGAAATATGGACCGAGGAGCTACCAAGAAGAGGAAGGGTGGAGCAGAGGGGGGGAGTAAAAGGGAAATAAAAGGAAAATCATAATAATAATACAGACAGAATAATACAAATAATGATGTTTTCAAAAGAAGCTACTTTTTCCTCTTTTATGTAATAAAATGTGGGTGGGGGTCAGTGTCCATACAACACATATATAAGTTGTAAGGATATTAATATTGGTGATCATCATTCATATCTATGTGTTTTAGATTTATTTCCTACTACAGCACACAATAGTTTACTGGTTCGGGGTTAAGTTCTTATATGTCTAGCCTCAGGTGAAATTCAGGTGAAAGTCCAACCGATTGACGGATTTAACTTTGAAATGTACAAAAAAATTCTCACATTCCACCGGAACCCCGCTACTGGGTCCTAAGTCCACCCACCATAGTCTCTCAAAATCCTATGGGAAAGACTTATGGACTGTTAGCTTGAACATTGTTGGAAAGATATGTCATCTAATTTATTACTTTTTACTCCATGTACATGTGTTTGGTATTGAGGTATGGAGGACTAACGCTTAAAAAGTGCCCTGGCTGGGGCTATATTTCCCAGACTGAATGACCCAAGACTTCTCTCAAGACTTATCCTTTATACTGCACTTTGTTTTGAAACCGATGAAGTGTATAACACTATAGCCTATTCACATTTACTACTGCTCAGTGTTACAAACAAACCAGATCAGCCTGGTTTGAAATTAAAAAACTCTAATCTCTCTCTCCTTCTCCCTCTGTTTCTCTCTCTCTCTCTCCCAATATATTTACATTTCATGTCACTAACTCTGTTTTCTCTCTCTCCTAGTAGATCTCTGACCCCAGAGCTGCAGGATCCAAACGCATCATTATTATTATTATTATTATTATTATTATTATTATTATTATTATTAATAATAATAATAATAATAATAATAACATCATTGCATTTATAAGTGTCAGTTTTCCCTAATTATAAGTATCAGTCTGGTGGAGGTTAAAGCAACTGTTATACAAATCCCCCCCCCCCCCGATATGTTTACAGTACATGTCACTAACCCTGTTTGTGTTTTCTATCTCTCCTAGTGTATCTCTGACCCCAGAGCTGCAGGACCCAAACCCGTCATTATTATTATTGTTTTTTTATTATTATTTTTATTACTATTATTATCATCATCACTAATAATAACAACACCTTCATTGTATTTTTTAATTATAAGTATCAGTCTGGTAGAGACTATAGCGGCGGTTGGACAACTGTCCTCTCTCTCTCTTCTCTCCTACTGTCTCTCCTCCCACCCTCTTTCTGCCCACTTCTCCTCTCTTCCCCATTTCTCTCCTCACCCCAACCAGTCGAGACAGATGACCGCCCACAACTGAGTCTGGTTCTGTCAGAGATTTCTTCCTGTTAAAAGGAAGTTTTTTCTCTCCACCATCGCCAAGTGCTTTGCTCATTGCGGGATTTGTTGGGTTTTCCCTGTAATATTGTAATATTGACCTCACTATGTAAAGTGCCTTGAGACAACGTATGTTGTGATATGGCGCTATACAAATAAAATTGAATTGAATTGAATTAATCACAGGCCTCTTATTACAAACCATAGACAAAGCCAAAGGAATCAAGGGTGAAAAAAGAAAATTTATGTACTTTTACAAATTGATTAGATTGATATTTTAAATATTCAATCTAATTCAATCATTCCTTGAATGAAATGGCTGTCACTGAACAGGTTGCTAGTACTGCTGATCCCAAAAAAGCACTCCGATCAGCAGCTTTATGCAATTCTCTGGTTACAGCTTCTAATGACACATAGTGAAAAGACACAGAACAACCTGATGAAATGAAATTTATAATTTTTTTGATGTGTGATGTACAACTGCAGCTTCGTGAACCAGCACATCACATTCATGAACAACCCCTCAGCGCTGCAGCATCCTCGCAAGGTCAAAGCACTGACCTTCTCCCAGACTGTAGCAGACGTGGGCATCCCAGGCCAGCAGGGCGTCTCGGCTGTTGAAGCCCAGGACCAGCGTGCGGGCCAGGCAGAGGATGGAGAGAGTGTAGGACACGCCGTCATAGCCGGGCCCTGGCTCTACACCACAGATCCCCTGAAGGAGCAGATTCTATTTTACAAAAAACGCCGAAATCTTGTCAGCGTGAATTAGGAATAGATATGTCTCTCATGATTAAGGTCAGGTGGGTTAGGGTTTTGACCCACATTAAATTTCTGCCACCTGCCACCAGTGCCTGAACCTGAGATCAGAGGCAGTGAGCATCTGGTCCGCTGCAGCTGAACGTACCTCCAGCGTTACATTGAGCCTCTCCTTGTGGCCACTGCCTTTCTCCTTCCCCTTCTTCTTCTCCTTGTACACTTGCAGAGACAGACAGTCTGAGATACACAGACACAGAGCAGCGAGCTGTAAAAATAGACAGGATTTGGCAGGATACTAATCCATTTTGTGATTAGTAGGATAATGTGAAATAACAAGGGTCACTTTCTTTAATAATCCTTCCTATGTCTAATCCTGCCTGTGTTCATGGCACAGCTGTCATAATAAACCCTAAAACAATGATCCACTGGCACAGCTAATGATTTAAGTCCAGACACAAATATGCACACGTGCGCACACACACAAACACAGAGTAGAGTATCTTGCATTATTCCCATCACTATTGTCAGGACGGAGCAGCAGCCAACAGCATAGGTCACATGTTAATGTACACTGAGAGTAAGTCCTCACAGCAGCTCAAGTGAAACTCTACTCAGATTATAAAACCAGCTGTTGTCTCACTCTGCCAAGTTTGCAAGGAGGAAACTCTTTTTTGACAATGTCAGTGTCACGGTTTATGTTCTTGGTTGGAAGGCTTTCAAATAATTAACCTTCTATTTGGGATAAGTTTCACTGCCAGAAAATTGCATGACCGTAGCGCTGAATGATGCAGGTGAATGAATCCGCTGTGAAAAATGTTTACAAAGTGACTAGAAACAATAAGAGCTGAGTCCAAGGAAAGGTTAGCCACGTATAATCTACCTGCGACCGGAGAGGGCTTCCGAAGCACGACCCACCGAGTCTTCCACTGTGGAGAAGTGAAGTAGAGAAACAACAAATCACAAAACGATGTTCCTCTGGTCAGTCTGGAAGTATGATGATGTCATGTGAATCTTCAAACGAGAAGGAAAATTGGGGAATTAACCTTCTTTCCATCTCTAAACTTGACTTGTCCGTCCGCGACAACTGTATCCGTCATCTTCTGTCATGGTTCCGAGCAGGTGTGTGTGTGTGTGGGGGGGGGCAGGGGGGTTACTTTTCAAAATAGCCCTTTACAGCCCATGCTCTCTCTCTCTCTCCCCCCCCTCCCTCCTGCGCACAGGGCCGCTTGCCAGCAGGCAAAGCAGACAACTGCTCGGGGCCCCACCTGACTCTACCGACTCCCGTTGCAAGTTTTTTTCTTTACTCCTGTTGCAAGTGATGTGCATGATTCAGTGTAATCAAACTTAACGACAACGACAACGAATGCCACTAAAAAAAAAATGAAGGGGGGTTACCCTTATGGAAGCGAAAAAAAAGAAAGAAGAAAAAAGAGGAAGAGGAGAGCAAAAAGCAAGACGGTGGTAAATTGAACAGATAATAATGATTAAATATGATACCACACAACTAAATGCTGCTAGTCTAGCCTTAACTGTGGAGGATAGACACTTGAATGACATAACTTCCACTAGCATCACATTATTTCTTTTGTTTACTTTGATGTTTGGTGAGTGTATTAAAATGTATTTTTCATGTCTGTGGACTAGCCTGTGGTTTTAGGAAACTGAAATCTTCATTATGCTGTAAATGTAAAGCCATAGTGCAAACTCCAGCACACAAGTCTAATCATCTGTATTGGAACTATGTTAAATTACATTGTCCCTGAAATGTAAATATTAAACAATGAATAGTTTTTAAATAGATAGATTATTTATAACATAATGGTGATGAACGCTGGTTCGAGGGGCCCCCTTTGATTTTTTTGCCTAGGGCCCCAACATACTTTAGAATCACCTCTGCTCCTGCGCGCCAGGTTAGTGCAGTTGTCATCCCGCATCAAGTGTTTAAAGTTTACAACCGAGCTAATCCGATTAAAAGCGCATAACTCGCGCACCTTTCACTTAGCCGGTGGAGCTGGGTGTTAGACAGGGATTCGTGCTGCCTTAACGCGGAGCCTCGGCTCTGTCTGCGAAAATTCAGTGCAAGAACACTGTCAATCAAAAAAATTTTTTAAAAAAATACAACAGCCATAATGATTATGCACAATTGCTTTTTCAAGAAAAGATTTTTATTGTATGAGCATGACTTTTCATGTCCATATGTCCACTGAATGAGATGATCCTGGGGGTGGGGGGGAGCTAGGGATGCAGCAGTGCTGCAGTTTACTGAGCACTAAGTCATTGGGGTCTCACAGAAACAAGGTCCAGTGTAATATACACTAAATCAGTCCGGTGAATTTCATTAACGCTTATTACAAAAACACTAATACAATTATTGATCTCACCAAGCTTTTTTGCATCACTTATCCTGACGTTTCATTGTAATCCAGATGGTAGACATGTGTAATAGCTTATGGAAAAAAAAGTTATCTTTACTGCTACAGTTTTTCTTTGTAATGTTTTATTTTAAACAAGTTTTTCTTGTCATAGTTAATACTGTTCAGTTTGTGGACACAGCCGGATGACGTAAATTGGAAGCATAAGAAGGGTCTTTGAAGGGTTTTTGGAGCTTGATCTTTATGGAAGTGCAATACTAAATTGCGGGATTATCCCTTAAAATGACTGAAGGTGTGTTACACATGGATTGAGTGTGACGCTGTGTCCCAGTTATACACCAGATATTTGCTGTTCACGATAAGTACTACAGTATCTACTAACTGTTGCAGATACTGTTAGCATAAAATAAATCACTATACTTTACTTAATGATGAAAATCATTGAGAAACAAATCCAACTGTAACTTTGGAAACCCACTGTCAATTTAACTTCACAAATAGAAAGCAAAGATTTTGCTTGTTTGTTTTGCAGTTGAACAGCTTCTCCTTACTTGTATTTATTGTATTTTGTACATAATTGAAATGATGTTCAAATAGTTTGCATTCTATGCTGTGTATCCCTTTTCCAATATGAACACACTGCGGGTGGTGGAAGCACTACTCAGATCCTACACCACGTATGGGCAGCACAACCACAATTTAAAAATGACTCTCTATACAAGTGAAAATCCCATCTGGCCACCATGCAATTTTTTTTCTTTTTATACTGTAAGCAGAGCATTACTATTAAAGAGGACAATGTATAACTGTTAGCTGTCAGATCCATATAGTGTATGGAATAAAAAGTATTTCCCTGTGAAATGTAGTGGAGTAGAAGTATTAAGTGAGTGCAGTGCAGTGAAGTTGGACGGTATTGGTGATAGCGCACTTCCACCACTGCAGAGAACATACTAGTGAGCCTGTACTATGGAATTGGGACATGGCCGTTATTAATCTCTCAGCCTGCCAACGTCAGCCGTCAGCAGGAGGCCTGAGAGCAGCTGCACAGTTGTTGACTGTTGACGGGGCCCTTCGCCCCAACTTTGAATCTAGACAGTGTTTCAGCTGCTGCAGGGACCATGAGCGTGGTCATCGTCACGGAGACCACACCAGAATTCCAGACATGACTTCTCCTCCTCCTCAAACAAACGTTGCTTTCAATTTACTCCGGTCTGTCTTGCCTTTGCCCTCACTATGCTCCAACTGTCCCTTGGCTTTGACCATGGAGGGCAGTTCTGATGTCTGGTACACTGCCGACCTCATCCTGCTGCCATGGTGACGAAGCTCCAAGGCCACACCCTCCCACTTCCTGTCCAGCTCTGAGCCCTGGGAGCCCCGGAGGTCTCGGGACCCTCTGCGGTGTTGCCTGGTGTCTTCCGGATTAGAAAGGAACCAATCAGACCCAATTTTATCCAAATCCAAAGCTCGTTTTGGGGTTGCATGGTTGGAGCGGGACGAAGGTGATTTGGATTTACGACGTGAGCGAAGAGGGGCAGGAGGAGGAGGAAGAGGAGGAAAAAGAGAAGTACTGATGGGCTTAGAAGATGTTGTTCTTCTGCTGGGCATTTTAATACCTCCTCCTTCTCTTTCCGTCCCTCTCCATCTGTCTTTGTCTTTACCTGAGGAAGAAGAGGCTGATTAAAAAAAAACAGACGACCAAAGAGACAAGTGGAGGAGACAAAACCAGCACTGCAAACAATTCTCATGCAAGAGCACTCACAAAAACACAACAAAGCAAAAAGTTCTGCATTTCTTTTTAAAAATCTGTGGTGCAGTGAGAAACGCACAGGCCGTGAACAAAAACTAGAAGATATCTTCATTCATTGGATTGTTTTTGTGTGTGAAAAACTGAGAAGGAAATCCAAGCGCATCGTTTGGCCAACTGTTCCAACCCACAACCTCCATGACTTCAGAGGACCTTACATTGACATAGTAAGTTCATTTACAGGAGTCTTAACCTAACTTTAACCTTAACCTTAGCATCAAAACAGTAGATGGCAGCAGTCTGTACCCCATGGCACTTGGCTATGACATCATGGGAAAGAGGGTTAGATGGCATTCAATGTGTGTGTGTGTGTGTGTGTGTGTGTGTGTGTGTGTGTGTGTGTGCCTGTGTGCATGTGAGAGAGAGAGAGAGTGAGAGAGAGCAAGGAAGAGAAGAGAGACTGTATTCCCATCTTGATACAGACTGCTGCCATCTACTAGCTTATATAAAAGGGGACGTCTCTTCATCTGTGATTGCTCTCACAGTTCTACTAAAGCTCTATTTTTTGAATAAATATGTGACTTTGACTTCAATCCTGTTGTTGGATGTGCTACTGCCTCATTTAATTTTCTTTTTTATAGCTTCATAAATCTTCCCCATCAAGTCAAGGTATGACTAAAACCCTGTAAAACCAATGACATTCCCATCAGCTGTACATTAATCAACATTATGCAACTATTTTACCTCCAAAATGATAATAGGAGAATAGTGCATCTTTCAATAAGCTTAATCTTAGGATACCAATATCAGACCCAGCAAGTTGAAGAGTAATGTCAAACTGAAGAATTTTGAGAGTTTGGTGCGTTTTACACAGCGTGAACACTTCTGGTTCAGGAAGCAGGGGATCACTGTTCGGCTGCGTTTCACTTCAGTTAGCAGGACGACTCAGTCAGAGCTCTGGTCAAGTCACTGACTGGGCTCAAGTACAACCTAGCTTACTGGCATGGAACTTGTTTAAATGAACAGCAATGTACTGTTACTGTGGTTGTACAGTGGATACAGTTAGATTCAGTATTGCACTGGGATGTCCCATTTAAGTAAAATGAAATAAAATGGCGTAAACTATGAAAATGTTAGTGCTGGAGACTTATTTAACAGTAGAAAAGTGTTGTTCAGGATTGTCATTAAAAACATCTTTAAAAAGTTGGAGGCAAACTGTAAATTATGTCTAAAAAAGGACCATAACTGATACAAAAAAAAACAAACATGTATTTGTTTTACTCAACTCCTTCTTCTTTTACATAACCTGCATAATCCTGCAATTATATATTACCCACAATGCAACTCGACCACTGACAGTTACCTGAAGGTGGGAGAGAGAAATGTCTTGCTCTCATGACAGCTACAGTAGCTTCACACCATTACCTTCAGGCTACAGAGATCTGGTAAACTCACTGCTCTCTAACACCCCTGGTTGTTTTTCATGTGGACTCTACACACATTCAAAGGCATTTCCACTTATTTCATTATTTTTGTGTTCTGAACTAAAGCAAATATGAGTGCATGAAAAAGATCAGCACCCACATCAGTTACTATAGAACTTATGTAAATGAACTGTATTTTATATAACGCTTTTCTAGTCATATAGACCACTCAGAGTGCTTCACAGGAAAGTCACATTCACCCATTCAGTGCTGCTATTTATCATGCATTTTTCTGTCACATTCCTACACATTCATACATCCAGCCATCAGAGGCAAGTTGGGGTTAAGTGTCTTGCCCAAGGACTGGCAGAATCTGGGATTGAACCGCCAACCTTCGGGTTAGTGGATGAACGCCTCTATGTCCTGAGCCACAGCCACCCACATGTTGCTTTTGATCTCAGGATAAAAACCACTGAAGTGCAGTTTGTCCAAGCTCAGCTGCAAGATGATTTGTTTCCCTCCCTCTCTGCCATTTTTTTTACTTTCTCTTATCGCCAGTAGATGGAGCCATGTGAGATGACAAGCTTTGTGCCATTGCACTCGGAGGCAATTATTTTGTTGGCCGGTGGAAACGGGCAATGGTGCGACCAAGAGCCAGTGATCTGAAGCACAGAGCCGAAACTGTATGTGTGGAACAACTTCTGTGAGCATGGTTTTTCCATGCAAGCACAGCAAACATCAGTCAAACTCACTGGATCGTGAAAACAAGAGTCACACCCAGAAATCGGTTTACTTATTTTATATTGAAGTCATGACTTCAGGAAGATTTTATAAGCTTATGTTGAACCAAATAAATAGAGCTCTATTGAACTCTCTCTCTCTCTTTGTTTGTACAGATATGTTGTAGTTCATCATATGGACTGGTTAAAGATGGTCAGTTGCTGCTGTTATCACATGTCAGTCCAAGAGGAAACAAACACACCAAACAGTAGAGAATTTTTCCTAAGAAAACTGTGACAGAATAAGATCATCATGTGACACGCACATATACACACACGCACATATACACACACGCACATACGCACATTGTTGTTGGTCAGTTTGGATGTCAGTATGAAGTGGAAATTAGTATATCCCTGGGTGTGAGCGTGTGTGTGTGTGTGAGAGAGAGAGAGAGAGAGCCACAATGACAAAGCTTGAGCATTGAGCAGAGGGGTACCCATGCATAACTAATAGCCCTTTCCCCCAAAATGCCTTTCTACCCTGAAACAAAAGCCTTGTCTTGCAGACTGAAACACAAACACAAACTCTCACACACAGAGAGAAGAGGCAACAGAGGGAGGAGAGGAATATCAAGTAAGATAAATAGGAAAGAGGTTGCACAGATGGAGTGAAGTGGGCAAAGGTGAAAACCAGAAGAATCCATCACAGTCTTCTTGCTGGTACTGGAAAGCATTTCAACTTGGGCTGGCTGCTGGTCAGAATTATTAGAAAACTGGGTCAAAACTGGGAAAAATATAAATCCCCGATGTTTACATTACATGTCACTAACCCTGTTTGTGTTTTCTATCTCTCCTAATGTATCTCTGACCCCAGAGCTGCAGGACCCAAACCCGTCATTATTATTTTTTTATTTATACTTAATTATAAGTATCTGTCTGGTAGAGATTAAACATGTACAATTGTCCTCTCTCTCTCTTCTCTCCTGCTGTCTCTTCTCTCTCCCTCTTTCTGCCCACTTCTCCTTTCTTACCCATTTCTCTCCTCACCCCAACCGGTCGAGACAGATGACCGCCCACAACTGAGTCTGGTTCTGTCAGAGATTTCTTCCTGTTAAAAGGGAGTTTTTTCTCTCCACCGTCGCCAAGTGCTTTGCTCATTGTGGGATTTGTTGGGTTTTCCCTGTAATATTGTAATATTGACCTCACTATGTAAAGTGCCTTGAGACAATGTATGTTGTGATATGGCGCTATACAAATAAAATATTTCCCAGTGGTGGAAGAAGTAGTCAGATCAATTACTTAAGTGAAAGTAGCAAAACAACCATGTAAAAGTACTCATTGTTGATGCAAAATCCTCAACTCTAAGACCATTCCCTCGGTTGCATAGGGTTTTATATATATATATATAAAAATTGCAAAACATTTCAAAAATTGGAGAAAAATGTATAACAGTCAAAGTTATTTTGGTTCATATAGAATAAAAGGACAAGAAAAAATATCCTTTCTGGCTGCCACTCTAGTTTGGTCTGTAATTTATGAAAGGGGTGAAATTTTTTTATCATGCAGACGTTTCAGGATTCTGAAAATGACTTCAGAACAGTGATGAGCGTTGTTAAATGACCTTTAGTTTTTTTTCAGAGATCACTACCAGATCATACTTTGAAGAATCGAAGGCTTTACTCTGCGGCTCACATGTAACAGTAACACATGACAGTCTCACACAGTGCTTGAGTAAATGTGCTTGATTCATCCACCACTGGTTATTTCCGTGATGGCATTATGTTTTACATCAACCATCAGGATATGATGATGCAAATAAATACTGCAGTCTTGTTGTTGACAAACTGAGACTCCAGAGGAACACATGCATTACAAATAAAGAAAGTGTAGAGAAGGAATACATCAGATAATAGTGAAGGTCTATGAAAAGAGTCTGCTCTCATGAGGCTCTATAGAGCAAGTTCAACCTCTAAAACATTTATTTGATCTATTTACAGACAGTACAGTCAACTGAGCAGAGAATTGATTTCTACTGTGACACAACTGAAGCAACGGCATTGGCTGCATTACATTTTAACCATGGCTACAACAATACGTTGGTTTCACTAAAAAGACTATATACAAGTTAATACTTTTGGGACAAGGGATAAATTAATGTTTTCTCGAGATAAGGTATCAGTAAAACCTTCAAAAAGTGAAACGGTTTGACATGGTTGAACCCTGCTGGGAAGAACAGCTAAAACACGGTTGAATTGCTGGAATGTGGAGAGAGAGAGAGAGAGAGAGAGAGAGAGAGAGAGAGAAAACATCCTGCGTTGACACAAAGTGGAGATGAAAATGAGAAGACTGCTCATATAGTCAGCATAGACGTTTCTAGATCATTTGGTCACAGTTCTTTGTTTTCATGGGTGACACGAGAGATGCTTGATGTGAGTGGAAACACAGAAGGTACTGTGCTTGAGACGACAAACAACAGCTGATTCAAATGACTGTGTTCATGGTGGTGGCATATGCTTGTATTTATGGGGTCAGTGTGCTGAAGAGCATGGAATAAGTTGAAAATAACACGTGGTCCACTTGTAAGTGCAGAACTGAAGCTTCCTTAACACTTTGGATGTTGTGACAGCGAATGACTGTAAGCACACATTGTCAATGAGCTTCTGAACATATGGCAGCTCAACCACCTGTCGCATGAAACAGACCTTTTGGAGGATTAAAAATATATTTTTTATTTGATTTTAGGAAAACGTGAAGATTTTTAAAGTTTCATTATTGTAATTGCTAAAGTGCATTGTTAGACTGTGTACACTGGAGGGGATGTGTGTGTGTGTGTGTGTGTGTGTGTGTGTGTGTGTAGGAGGGAGTTTGGCACTGGTCCTCATCAATTCATCAATTCGTCCCGAGCTCATCCTTGAGCTCACGTCTCTGAAGAAAAATCCACAGCAAGTCTCACGAGTTCACACAAACACACCACGCAGGGAAATCACAGGGCCAACTTGTGTCCAGCGCTAATGCATCCATCTTTCTTCTCTCAATGTGCCTGCTCTATTTTATCTTCAGGCTGTTGTTGACTTAAAGTAGATGCCTGAAATCACTATATTAACTGACTGTCCATCTGTTAACTATATGGACACTCATTTCTATTGTATGTATTGTATTTTTACATGGTTACTGTATATTTACACTTAACTCTGAGATTAAACATTTCTGAAATTAACTTTCAACTGTAGAAAGTCAGTATTAAATTGAGAGATATTTTAGCACTAAGTGAATGAGGTAAGGGAGGAGATCTGAGGCATTCTGGGCCAATCAGCCATAGACCAACAATGAACGTAGACTGACTTGAGTGGTTCTCCAGTCCCCCTTGCACTCAAGGGAAGGAAGAGGTGAAAGTTCAAAAGTTTCACACAGGAAAAGTACCTGAGCTAGGCCGACCGGCCTGTGCTTGTTGTTGGGGTCGGGGTTGGGGTTTGCAGGGGAAGGCTGAGGGAGTGATGTAGTTGAGGCTTGGGCTGTTAATGTCCCCCTCTCCCACGAGAGTCAGATCAGACAATGTGTCCTCCTCCAGCATCTGGACCGACTCTCCCCTGCTAGATGAGGAGTGGATGGGGGAGATGGTGCCAGGAAATGGAGGAAGTGGTCTGGATTTCCTCGCCCCTCCACTCTCAGTGCCCAGTGCAGAGTCCAAGCTCTGGGACTGATGGCTCGCGCTGAGCAAATGGATGCCACCTCCTCCTCCCCTGTCATTGCTGTTTGTCTTATTGCCCCGGCGACTGCTGCTGGGGAAGCTGCCGTTGTTGGGGTTACAGGAATTAGGGGTGGAGCAACTGGGCTCAATGTCATCGGGAGGAGGCGCAGCCGGGTTGGTTGCCACTGGCGACAGGCGCAGAAAGTCTGGAAGCTGCAGGTCACTTTTGTTTAGCAGGCCTCGCTGGTCGTCTGCTCGGTTGCTCTGAGCTTTGGATATGAGGTCGAAGAACTCTGCAGGCCCGCACAAACACACACGCACACACACGCACGCGCACATTCACACGCACACAAATAAATAATCACCCAAAATAGCATGTTGAAAACCAGTAAAACACATTCATTGTCATTCAGAAAACATACACCAGGGGGTGTTTGTTAATCAGTTAGACGAGTCAAGGCTACATTCAGTGTGAGCAGAGGTGACTGTGCTACATGTAGCTAGCTAGCTTTGAAAGCATTCTGTGCTGCTTCTGCAATACTGCAGACAGGCAGAAGGGTTAGTGTGATCATAGCAACACAGCAACAGAGAGAGAGAGAGAGAGAAAGAGAGAGAGAGAGAGAGAGAGAGAGAGAGAGAGGTCGCTCAGTCTTTACCTTCAGCTTCGTCTATATTTATCTTTTTCTGCTTTCTTTTCTCCGGAGCCTTATGCAGAGAGACAGAGTGGTTGGGTAAAGCCAGGCCTCTTGGGTCAGGGCTGTGCCCAGCCTTGCCGTTTTCCCCACGGGGGTGGGCTGATGGCCTATCCTCCCCCTGGGGGCCACAAGGAGAGCGGAGCGGGGCATTAAAGCCTTGATGAGTCATGGTGGTGCAAGTATGGGCACAAGTAATGTCAATACATGGGGACTTATACTACTGATGGCAAGTACAGTGACAAATTGTCATTTGCCAATTTGATTGGCAAATGAGCACAATTTGCATTAATAGAGGGTGTTTTAATCGGGGCAATTAAATGGGATGGTGAAATTATTAACTAGCATGATTAATAATCAATGACATTCATTCATTGAAAACTGTTCTATATATATATGATATATTGGTAATATATATAGTGGGATGTTTCAGATGTCAGACACTGTGTACTAAGTATCACCAACATGTATCACCACGTCACACCACAGCAACAGAGGGACCAACTATCTACCACTAAAAGCCACACTACAGCCCCTGAAGTGGGAAATAAAGCCTGTTTAAAAAAAAGATTCTTCCTAGAATCAACCATGAAATCAATAAATGACAATTTCAGATGGTCATTAAACAGATAAAACCCAAATAACAACAAGAAGCTGCCACCACCAACTTCATCCCCACAGGGAGTTTTCAGAGCTTGTGAGACCCGGCAAATGCTCTGCGACGCCATGTTCGTGTCGCCCGGCCAGTGGGTTTGTAACGGAAGAAAGAGAACCAGCAAACCAGAGAGCAAGGTTGATTATGCATTCGGCCACAGGCAGACCACAGTAATGGAACATTAGGAACTTTGTGAGTGTGACAAGGCTCTCAGCCCCACAGCGACAGAGCACATACATTCACATATAGCCGATCACTGACGGAGACACACATTGTACACCTGCACACACTTGTAACACGGTGCAAACAGACACGGGTGACTAAAGACAGCAAGAGAGACACTTAGTAGCGTGACATCGTCAACATAGAAGTGAAGACATTGGGTGGATTATGGAACATTCCAGAGCAAGAAAAAAAAGAAATAAAAAGGTTGGAGGAGATCGTACTGTTGTTGATTGGTTTCTGCTTGTGGAGGCCGGGATGTGACTCTTAGGCGGAACTGCCTTCTGTTTGTCTGCTGAATGGAAGACAGAGCAGATTTAGAGATTCTGATGCAAAGAGGAAACTAAACAACACAGCAACAAAAACAGAGTGACTATTGTCATTATGTTGTCAATTAGGGACACCAGCCAACATTTCCAAATCAACAAGCGTTGTATGTTCCTTACCTTTTCCAGAAGTGTTTTCTGCTATGTCTAACACCACTCGCAGCCCGTCCAGGTTGGAAATAGGAAGACCTAGATCTAAAGGTTCAGACTCCCCACTCTGTATAAAATAAGATGATAGTTTGAAGTCATTACAGTAACTGTTTGTTTCTTTCTGTCTATCTACAGGCAGAATAAGGAGTGACTTACAATGCGTGCCACCAAGTCAGCGAGGTGCAGGCCGTATTTTGCGACCACAGGCCTGAGGACTTCAGTCACTGGCTTGGTGGGTTTAGCTTTTAGGCCCACAGACCGATTAATAGGGACTAAGTCAAGTCTGGGAACGTAATAAACAGAATGACAGATTTTCTGTAGATTTATGTGGTTGTGTGGTGGCCACTGAAAGCTTCTTTTGATATTTTACAACAATACAGAACTGTATGTGACTATACCTGAAGAGAGTGCGTTTTTCTAGTCGGAGGTCCCGAGAGCACAATGTCATACAGTCTTGGTCCAAAACAAGTGGCTGAAAGAAACAGAAAAAGTAAAAAAAGATGTCCACTTGTCACACAACTTAAATTTTGAAATCACCACCATCCAGTATCATGGTCGCACACTCCCGTCGAGTTCAATGGAACTGGCAAATAGAAAACAGCAACAACTACTACTCTCGGTCCCCAACTTATATGAAATGCTGTAGCTGCAATCATCATTTATTAAAGCTGCATTAATCTTGTTTGAAGTATAAATCTGACATGGCTGACGTGTTAGTAAAATACAGTTTGTTTAAATGGTGAGGGAGAATGAAAACAGTTAAGATGCGGACCATCAAACCAAAACAATGACCTGAAAGACTATAAATCACAACATAGAACGAAATGTGATAATTCACATCTCAATGTCATTCGGCCTATTGCTCATAAAAAATAAACATTAATGAAGCTTTAAATGAATACATTTTTTTGAAGCAAGTAAAATCATTTGGTTTTTGGATAGCTAACTATAGTTTATAACCTCCACCAAGGAAATTATGTCTTCATTGCCATTTGCAGGATTACAAAAACAATTTCCATTACATTTTGTGGAGAGGTGGGGCATGACCCAAGTAAACCCATGACCCATTTATTTTGGAGCAGATCCTGATCCACAGGCAATTCTTTTAAACTTTCTTTAACATGCCGAGATTGCGCCTTTGTCTTGGTGGAGGTGAGTTTTTGGCGAACGTCGTTATAGTTTACGATACCTTCTCCCCTCCGACCAGGAAGAGGTCTATAGCTGCCAAGTTGATGCAGAGCTTCTCACAGAGGCCCAGCAGCAAGTCCCTGATGGACACTCCAGCCCTCAGTGGCACAGAGCAACATGAGCCGTCCGGCAAGCTTATGTTACACTGCCTCAAGGGGGCGCTGCCCCCTCCACGCTCTGTTGACACCGATATTGCACCACGGGAAACTTCACCCTGGATGAAGAAAATAGACACACAGGGAGATGGAGATGAGTCAGTTCTCAGTTCTTAAATTCTGAGTTACTTTGAAAGGAACTCATTTACAGAGTGGAAGAGGGTGAAGATAAAGACATGAATGTTTACTGTTATGTCTAAACTGATTATCTGGTTAAATCACTTTCCAGGCTGACCTCATTCCTCCCGGACCCGGACGTCCCCAATTCCAGACTGGCTCCTGATGACAGTGAACCCTGTGACTCACGGCGACCATTACTGCCGGAGAAATCTGAAAGACAATGCACTCCTTAGTGGAATCAAGAGGAGAGACAAACAGAGGAATGATTCCAGACCTCTGTGTCGGACATGAAAGTGGCCGTTCAACTTGACAGTGTCAGCTTGTTTTTTTTGTCAACAATGAATTCCAGGAAAAATCTACAAACTGCAATTGATTAGGTTCGTGGGGGAATCCACAGATACAGTATATAATTAATCATGTGATATGTGCTATTGAACCAGCCAACAATTCTGCGACTGTTTTTCGAGAAGGAGTCTTTTTTGTTTAAACACTTCAACAGACAGAACTCATAGACTGTGAATACTGACTGTAGTTGAAGTCTGCCAGCTCTCGCTTCTTGGGGCCTTTGCCGAAGCTCCTGTTGCGGGACCAGGAGAAGAACATGCCTTTCCTCCGGTCTCCTGAGTCATCTCTGCTGTCCTCATTCAAAGATCGACCAGATTTGCTCTTTTTGTCCTCCTATAACACACAAAAAATAAAGAAAGGTAGAGGCGAAGGTAGACACACACGCAACCCCAAAATGAATTTACAAAAATTGTTATGAAAAAGAGTCGGCCATGTGTGCTGTGTTACCTTCTTGGGTGTGGAGAGGTTGGAGCGGTCAGAGCCGGTGGTGCTATGTTTGGAGGTGGGGCTGCTGGGGATGTGGTAAGGGTCAGGCAGAGGTCGACCCTCCACCTCAGCCAGCATGCACTCCTGGTACAGCAAAGACTTGAGGAAGCGTGTGTAGCTGTCAAACTTCATCAGGTTGAAGATCTAAGGAAAAGGAAAGAAAGAATGAATACGTTTATTGTATACAAGCACACAAAAATATAATGGGTAGACACATCGTTGCAAAACGGACAGGATCGTGCTAAAGGTCAAGGCCACGGGGTTATAAACATCTGAATTACACTCTGACGGCTAGCTTTTGAAATGTATTGTATAGAAGTGACATGGGGTGTATGTATACTGTATATGATGGGGGATATTAAGGCTAAGCTAGAAGTAGATGAGTTTTAAAACTTTTGTTGCATGACTGTGTAGTCCAACTATTTGACTGCTTATGCAGAAATTTTGAAGTTAATAGCTTTAGTGGTATTTTTGTTTCAGGTAAGTGAAAACTGCAAGTCATCCCTTTCTGAGAAAATTGCCAATGTTAGATATCATTTAATAGAGTTTAATCATTTTAAAAGCCCTGTAGCCAAACTGTACTAGGTAATGAGTGTGTGGGTGAAAAATTTATTCAAACTGTTTTAGCACTGACCCATGATCTTCAAGTCCAGGGGTATTTTGGAAAAGCTCAAATGAGGCTTTGATGTGTGTGTGCGTGTGTGTGTGTGTGTGTGTGTGTGTGTGTGTGTGCGTGCCTGTGTGTGTGTGATGTGTAAAAATATAGAGGGTGACAGTGCAGATATCTGTCTAGCCTTGTGACTCTTATCAGAGTTTGAACATCTGAGCTGAGGTCAGCTGTTGGAATCAATTGAGCTTTTCAACGAGACCCCCCCTCCACGACATGCACATCTAAGAAGTCATTCACATCCACGATGCCAGACAGCAGGCCAAGACATACTAGTACATGTTTCAATAGGCGTCTGTTTTCCAGATTTATAGGTTATAACAAATTGGCCCTTCAGGGAGAGCGTCTTATCACTTCCACCTCACAAAGGAGGTTAGAGGTCAGTGTCATCTTAGTAACGACTCCAGAGCAGAAGTAATTAGTGGTTTCCTTGAGTTTGGAGTTTAAGTTGCTTGCCTATTATTTCTCTTCAAAATGTAATTTTGTGCTTGAAAAATGTATTTTTCTGTACTCCGTATCTTAAGTTGCTCGGTCAGGAAAGAGACACAAACATAAGGCCATAGTGTCTCTGTGTAAATACTACCTGCAGTTGCTGCTCCTTGAACATGTCGGGTCGGGGGGCATTGAGGATGTCATCAGCGAGCTGAGCTTGACTATCTATGTTGACCGGTGTTGTCGCTTTACTGGACAGGAAGCTGTTGTAGATCTCCCTGGCACGCTGAGAGAGCTGGAGAGAGGTGCGAGGTTCATGGAGAATGCAGAAGAGATTTCCAAAAAGCTCACAGGCTAAACCTCATTATTGCTAGAGGGGCGTTAATAGATATGCATGTTGTGGTCAAACAATGTCTTGCATGTCTGTTACCTGCTTCTTGTCGTTCTCAGGGATGTGGCTGAAGAACTCACATGCCTGCCAAAACAGGATGTTCTCCTCACTGAACTCTTTCTTTAGGAACTCCTGCATTTCAAGAATTAAGTGTTCAGCAAACATGAGGAAAAATATGACAATAGTACAGTGAGGTAATCTTATAACTGTTGTGACACCTTACCACACATTTTTGAGATTTTATTTTGTTTTACATTTTGAAAACAATATTTGCATGAAGCAGAGTAAAAGAAACAAATGAGTCAAATAACAAATGCTCAGCCTGACATGACCAACCAAATGATATGACTACAGCATACTGTTCAGTGCACTAACTTATGTATGATGTGTGGCACACACTTTATATTTGATAGACTCCTCACATGTTTTATCTCATCACAAACACCTCGCAGAGGGAGACTTGATTCGACTTTTAGCTGCTACAAGATAAAAAGTGTAATCAGATTATGTGAGCACGTGCTGGCCAGCGACCAGTCATGTGCTGTCATCGTACCGAAAAGTAGCGGACTCCCACGGGATCCTGCAGCAGTCTCTCGAAGCAGACGGCCCAGCTCGCCACTCTCCTCTCAGTGTGGCGCCGGTGGCTCTGGACACTGGGCAGGCTGGCATTACTATTCAGACTGTTGTCGCTGCTGCAGCCCTGCAGCTCCACGCTGTTCAGCTCTGCTCACACAGCACACCCACATCCACACACCCACACACCCACACACACACACACACACACACACACACGCAGATAAACACATGACATCAAACAGCAGTACAGTAGAAGGTTGACCTCTGCTATGAGTTTCTGCTGTTTTATCATCCTTTTGAAATATTTTTTTAATCTTTTTTTTTGTAAATAAATTTTCTTTATAATTTTGTATATCTATGCAGCTGGCTGCAAAAGACTTGGAAAATACTTCAACTCGTTTATTTACAAAATTGCCACAATTTAAGTCCTGGGCTATAATAAAATATTCTGTATATCACCATATACTAAATATATGCAAAATTGCATACAATCTAATCAAACTGATGTTCAGTACAAGGACCTGTTTCATTTTAATGTATTTACATTCATTTTGCTGATGCTTTTGTCCAAAGCGACTTACAATTATCGAGGCAGGTAGCATCAAGGACCTTGGCTAAGGGCCCACACTGGGATGGCCTGGAATCGAACCCAAACCTTCTTTACCATAGTCAGCGGTGTTACAATTAGTACAACAATATAAGTACGATGAATGCTTTTAGTCCTCTCTGGACTGGGGTGCCTTGAAGCCAAAATCAGTATTACAAAAACAAAAACAAACTTAAAAACAGACAAAATAATCACCTGTTTTAACAGACAAAAGCTAAGCTATGACAAAGTTCCTGAAGTGTGAGCAGACAGGCAAAAAGACAGAAGCACACAAAAAAGCTGACAGCAACCGCGTAAAAGGGTTTCAGGCCAGATGAACTACATCTGGGCCTCTAAATTGAGATAAAACAAACACAAGAACAGCCAGAGGGAAGGCATCACCGGTCAGGTGCCTGAAACGACGCAACATCCTGTAACTGAGCTAAAAGAGCACAATCACACAGCTAAAGGCCTGTGTGATTTCAAATTTGGAAACTTCGCTTTTGACGAACAACTCCAGCATAAAAAAACTTTTCAGCTTAATGTTATCAATGACAGTTTTCACATTTAATATTTTTCATCACCTTTTTCAAACTGCTTGGCTCACTCACCCTACTTCAGTTTATAACAGTTAACGGCTCCTCCTACTTCAGGCATTAAAGGGGCAGTAAGCGATTCTGGAGAAGGCTTATTTCTCTCTTTTTGCTGTTGTGAATTTACTGCTCAGGCTGGGCCGCGAACCCGGGTCCCCGGGTATGGGAGTCCGACGCACTAACCAGTAGGCAAAAGAGTTGCAGTGCCATCCACTTGCCTGTTTCTTAAGGTGTCGACGAGTGATTTTTACAAACTGTTGTGTGGTGCGTACAAGATTTTTTTTCGGCGCACACACAAAAGCGACAGCTAACAGACGGTTAGGAAATATTCGCTGATTTTTACAAAACATGTATCGCTTTGGAATCACTTACTGCCCCTTTGATAGTAATCTGCCAATGTTAATGAGGAGGAAACATTTATTCATGCCTTCTCTGCCTACACCTATCCTGTTCAGCGCGTCAGGGGGTTAGACTCTATCACAATGCATACCCTGAATAGAGCACCTGTCTATCAGAGACAGACGAACAATACAAAGCAACATCATAACAGTCATATCCGGCTACGAATGATAAGAACAGAGCCTCAGACATCATTCCTTGTTTTTGTGTTATGTAGCATCCTTGTTACTGCTTCTCCAGTCTCAATCAACCGTGAACAAGCCCACAGAACCAAACAACCAAAATGCTTACAGCCATTCTAGTTTGGATCAAATGAAATAGTATTCTCTTTAAATGAAGCAGGATTTCACATACAAATCGCAATCTATGCTAATGCCATTACTGGAATTAACAGTAGAAAACCTTGTTTTCTCCATCAAGATCTTACTATTAGCAATTGGATCCCACATTAGCAAAACATTCCTGACTAAAAAAGGGGTTGATTCATGAGAGAAAAGGGTGATTTCACACAACGCGCAACATTTGAAGCAAAATGTGGTGACACCTGAATGAGGTCTTGGACGAGGTTCCAGCTTTTAAATGTCACTTCCTGGGCTGTCATGATTATTATGCACACTATAGATCATCTTAGGCTACATCCATACTACTACGTTTTCATTTTAAAACGGCCTTCCAAAATAGAAACGTCCTCCATCCAGACGAGCACTTTAGCTCTGTATCAGTTTTACCTTCACCGCTAGTAGTTGAGTCATGACTCATAAGAATCGGGAGGTGAAAGCTGTTGACTGCGTCATTGTTTCCAAACGTCTACGTTCATCCAAACTACCAGTGTGGATGGCAGACGTTAACGTAGCAACGGTGATGTGTTTTTAAATGAAAACAGTTATTTGGATGTAGCTTTAGTCTTGTGAATGTCAGACTGTCATTTACTGGGGTGTATGTCTTACATATATGTTTAAAGTCACCCATTTAGTCACTGAGTATATAATGTCGTAGATATGTGGTAAATGGTTAAGTGTGCAGGATTTAGGGGGATCTATTGGAACAAATTAAACATAATATAATCATGTTTGTACTGACAATCCTCTCATTTTTGTTTCCGTACACTGCACCTTTTCTATGTACATTGGAAGCGGGTCCTCTTCGAAGCCTGCCATTTTGCACCGCCATTTTTCTACAGTAGCCCAGAATGGACAAACCAAACACTGGCTACGGAGAGAGCCTGTTATATTTTCACATTACCAGAAGGTTACTATAGATGCCCCCACACGCTTGGAAGAGGAGTGTGAGGGGGTGTGTGAGCTGAGACTCGTTGGTTTCCTCGAATGGACTCGTGTACACCAATCTGGTGGGAAAAAGTTTCCCAGTACTCCGGTGTAACGGGTAGAATGAAACACTGAATCTACAGTTTGTGAAACCTTACAGATGTATCCAAAGCAAAGTACAGATTGGTATACTATGGTCAGTAACCCGTGTCGCTCGGTCGGCTTGTGAATCTCAACTGAACTAACTGGTCAGCATCAACACATTGCTGACGAACATCAAAGGCACATTGATACTTTGGTTTTCAGGACATCAAAGCCATAAGCTACTTCTCTTAAGGTGAAGTAACATGCTTAACTATTAGACGTAAGATACTATATACGATATAAACTGCACTCATTCTAGACTAAGCATGAACATGAACATGTTGCAGTGTAACTAGGCTCCCACAGGGGGTATTAAGTTGATTGAAATCTGCAGCCTCACCATTAGATGCCAATGAATCCTACAAACTGAACCTCTAAGATTCAAAACCAATTTTCATGGGTTTTTTTCAAAAGGTACATCTTGCCAACTTTGACATTTTGAGAGATATTTTTAGTGACAGTGTGAGAAAAGTGAGACTTCCATAATAACACAGCATAAAAATACAAATACAGTAAGTACTTACCTTTTTAAAAAAAAATTTTTTAGAAATGCCACTGCCTTGATCCTCTATTCTTTCTTTTTAAAAACGGAACTCATTTCAATTTTATCTTGTTATGGGGATGGTAGAGTGCATTGGAAAATATAACCAAAGTACTTAATCATCACACCATTCAGACTAGCAACATCATTGTTAAATAGGTCATCTGGCCTACTACATTCACACATTCAGACAGGTTCAGCTCATCTAATCAACAAATTTAAGTGGCTGAACTTAAACTAAGCAGGTAGTCAGCATCAAAGCCTTTTGCAGTCAAAATTCTAGGATTATTGCTCCTCTGTGCCTAAAATCAAAAAAAAATTCTCAATTAAGAAAAAATATTTAACGCACTAGCTTTCACCTCACCTTGGTGGAGCTGGTAGGAGCCTGTGTGATGCCAGCGAGGCAGGTAGCGAATTCTAAGGGGGATCCAAGCCCCTCCATCCATAATCACCCTATCAGGGCCCCTCACAACACCACACACACCAGACTGAACACACAGTCCTAGACAGGGCATATATGCACACACTCACAGCTGACAGCATCACAGGAAGGTAGGCAGAGAGTAAGAAAAGAAGAAGGGAGTGAGAGAGAGAGGCTGTTGGTGGGGACCAACCCAATTGACAACCTGAGAGACCACAGAGAGTCAGGTCACAACACACACACACACACACACACACCTTGGGAGGTAAGTGATACAAGCACACACAGGTCTAGAGATCATAAATAATTTGTCGATGGAGGAGGGAACTAAAAACGCCACAGCACACGTGTGACTAATGAGGCCCGCAGCCCTCGTACAGCTACAAGCACAAACACATCTAGACTGACAGATTCAAAGAACAAGAAAGAATATCTGTCTGACGACTTGTCTTAACTTTTATGATAGATGAGAATAAATTTAGTTAATTTTCATTGATTAAGCGTCTTTGAAAAGTCTATGGAATGCTATATATATTAAACATGAAATTGTGGCGTGTGGTGTCATAAAAGGTCACTGCTTATACATAGGAAACATGAAACAGCTGAACACCGAAACTCAGGTTTAGCTGTTTCTCGAAACACAAAACCTTTCAGTGAGTTCAAATCAAAAGCAAGTAGATAATATCAGCATTGTGATTCAGGTAAAGGGCTCATACAACACAGACGGTGGTTTGTTGAAAGCCACATATGCCTAAACTCAATTTAAATTTTCTTAGCTTTTTTGTCAATTGATCTGAATCAAACATGGCAAGGGAAGAAAGGAGTTGATATTATACAGGAAATGTATACAATGTCAACACAAAACTCAGTTTCTCACAAGATAATCAATAATCTCTACAACTATTTGAACAGGACTAAATTGTTGAATCTGTAGTTGAGTTTGGTGACAAATTCTTTGGAAATTTACAGAGAACCTTACACTTTCCCCTCAATTTCTCAAATTAGAGTCTATCCTTTGTGAGAGCTCAAATCTTGAACATGTCTCATCACATTGTGTTTGACTTGGGTGTCTCATTATCACTTTTTCAGGTAGTTTTTTTTGCCACTTTCTCACAGAACTGTTTGGTCATCATTTCTCTTTGACTGAGTTAATGAGTGTCTCTACTCACAATGTGCTCTACAGATCAACTTCCATCCTCTTATCCTACGTTATCTCACAATAATGTAACAATAAAAAAGGTGATGTAATGATGTAAAGAGAAAAACATTTGTGCCAAGAAAAAATAAGAAACTTGGATGTTGCCCAGCTCGTCAGACATTGAGTCAATAAAAACCGACACATTAAAAGAGATGCTAACACTTTGCTTGCTTTATCCTGGCAACAATCATCTATACTCCTACTTTACAGTTTGAAGAACTGGGAGGAAACGTAAATCATTTTCATTCACCTCTATGCTATCATGCGCACACAGCAAATGTGGAAGGAGAGCCAGCTCTCTGCTTCACACATGTGGTATAAACAGTGGCTGTAAACACTTCTACATGAGAGCTGATTGTAGCCATGGATCCGACACCACCTACCCTTCTATATTGTTTCTAGCCCCCTTTTATCTCTCGTCCACAGCAAATTGTCTCTTTCACGTGCATTTGTGAGGCGTGACAGCACGATTAGGAGCCTCCTAAAGCGGAGAGCTTTTGTTGTCCTTCACAAAAGCTAATTGCAATAAAGACACCACAGTGTACTTCAGATGAGGTCTGACACAACACAACACAGTGATGGAAACCATCCATTTAAAAACATGGTATCTGAACGGTTTGACACCCTGATTAAGACCACAAAACCCTGATATAGATATTTACAGATCATCAAAGTGTGAAAATCTTTGTGATTGAGAGGACTCCTTCCAACAATTCAAACCTGAGATGACGAGCACTGTGCCCGGAGTGTGGAGGGGAGAGAGCAACTAGGATTTCAACTCTTGGACACAAATACACCTTTGCTTTTGCACAAGTTCAGACAATACTTCAAATACAATTTGAAATCAAGTGTCTGTGTCAAAAACACACAATCAATCAATCAATCAAGTAGAGCAAAAGCAAAATTTCAGCATGTCCTTTGCGTGGCTTGCTACTGCAAGTGCTCATGTGCAGGGAATACGTTTACAGACGTTGGACTGTCTTGAGCCTGCAGTCTGTCAGCAGCAGCAGAGCAGAGGTGAGGCAGAAGTTGAACAGGTCAAACCAGATCGTCTGCTGTTTATGTGACTTGAATGAAAGCCGGCGCATATGAATGAAAAGTCCATTATGAGCTTGGCCCGGACCCTACATTCTGGAACAGGTCCACATTGCTGCCTTGTATATATATACTTAAAAGTTGACCATAACAACTAAAGAACTGTGAGTGAATTTATAGTGGTCAGTTTCTATGTGTACAGTAAAAAAGAACGGAAAATATTCAAGATCATGAGCAGGATCACAAATTATGAATAATAAGGATGTCAGATGTTGACAGGGCATATCTACTCACCTCCATCGGAGACAGCAGCAGACTGTAAAAAAGCACAGAGAGACATGGATTAGGATCTTCACTCATCACCCAGATGACACACATTAATACGGTACAAGCTGGAAGAGCACACGAGGGCAGGAAGGCGGCTGTCCAGGCATGCACGTTTGGCCACATGGACACAAACTGACTGTGTTTCTCACAGGGCCGGGCCCATTGTCACACACTTTCACATCATGACACAGAGAGGTTAATATGCTCATTGTCTTGTGTGTGGGTGGAATCATCTTGGAACCGGCTGCGCTTGCTCGACAAGAAAACCCTCTCAGAGGCGTGGGGATTCCGTGTGTGTGTGTGTGTGTGTGTGTGTGTGTGTGTGTGTGTGAATAGGTGAAAGGGGGAACATTTGGGCCTCCCAACCCCCAATATCACAGTTCAGTGTGATGTTTGCTTGCTTATCTTACAATTACCAATAATAGATAGTTTATCAGTTCCAACTCTTCAACCATTTTACTGCCTCACTCATTGCACACAAACGCAGACACAAATAAAAACATGATCCAATCCTATTATTCCCCGCACACACGCACACACGGACACGCACACACACACACACACACACACAGAGTGATCTTTATCCCAGACATGTGGGCCTGGGATGAGATTCATTCAACACAGACATCAGTAATGTAGTTCACTCTGGAACATACTTGAAACAATATGACTCAGACAGAGCAAAGGAGAGAAGACAAAAGGAGAGAGAAAGGGTGAGGGGAGAGAGACAGGAGTGAGATGAGAAAGAAGGTGACGGTTAAAGACAAAACACTTTGCCTAAGAGGTTGTATGCAAAGAGTAAATAGCAGAGAACTATCTGTATACAAATAAACACTGTGCCACATTGTTGAAGTGGAGAACCAATGAACGACCACATTCTTATTGTGGTGTCAGTAACATGTTGTCGGCCTCAGACATACTGTACCTCGACATCGGCCAAAAAAGAACCCAGTAAATTTTGGCGTGGACAAAGGGGCAGATCCAGGAATTTACAATATACGAGCTCAAACAGTCAGTCTCAGGAGTCAATCATGACGTTTTACCTCGTTTTACAGCATCAAATAACTGATTTAAACTAAATTTATTAGAAAAAAGGAACAGTTGAACATGCATCAGTGTGATAGGAACTAGCTAAAATTACAGAAAACGTCTGAAAAAAACTCACTTAATTTTTTTGTCCATGTCCCATCCACTAACATTGAGGAGGTGGGGCTTATGACTTATACCGCAGCCAGCCACCAGATGGCGAGGAAGATGATTTGGCTTTACTCTCGGGGAGCTGTCATATCGTCCATCTTTACATAAAGTCTATGGAGCATACGCAGACACTGTCATATTTTGATTCTGATTTGATTCACAGTGTGTAAATCTAATTTAGTCGACCCCTTAGTACAGCATATGTGCTGGTCTGATTCACGATTCATGTCTTGGCCATTTTAACAGTTGAGCCAGTCTGTTGTGGGCCATATGGCACAGCGGGCATAATCGCTGGGATTAGCTATTTCAGACTGTCGCTGGAGAGTTTGGCACCAACTCGCGAAGATAGATTTGATGTGACTTTGTAACAGCTGATTGTGGTTGAACCTCCACAGAGGACATGAGAAAAATGGTGGAGGCAGAAACCTCACCAGTGGAAACGAGTTAACCGATCCTTACACTGATCACAATCCCACACATCTCACATCTCGCACTTTTCAACAGCGCATAGTTTGTCCCTATTTTATATGGGTGTAGTTACAGTACTGTATGTACACATATGGTCAACATCTGTTAGAGAGGCCGATTCTTTGGCATACGTGTGTGTGTGTGTGTGTGTGTGTGTGTGTGAGAGATCACTTCTAGAAACACTTGGCTGGGCTCCCTTTCAACTTCCCTCTAACTTATCTTCAAACTCCCTCCTTTTGTTTTGTTCTTTTCCTCCTCCCAAGACATCGCACTCTTTCCCCGATTTCTCGACTTCCATGCTTCCCTCGAGTCATTCAATCCCACTTTCCTTTAACCTTCCCTCAGTTGTGATTCCCCCTCCTCTCCTGGCAGATCCTAGTCATTCCTTAAAGACCACAGGGAATGGTTGGGGTTTTCCAAACTTTACCTCCTTTCCTCTCCCCAAACCTGAATCCGCAGAGAAACATGCAGATGGAAAATGTATAAGTCTTAATAATATAGAATCATAACATAAAATATGTCTCACACAGTATGTAACAAGATCCCTATTCTTCATCGGCCCTATATGTGCTACTTTTAGCTTGCATGCTTTTAAACTTTGGTAAGTTCAACACTACCTCAGTATTACAAATGTCACAGGCCCAATATTGTTAGCGGTTACTGTCATCTCATGCTGATTATTCACATACTTAAATGGATCTTTTATGTTCCCATCACACAGAGAATGTGTGGATACGATCAACAACAAAAATGTGACAGAGCAGTATATGACTAATGTTCGTGATTATAGTTTCCACATGTGTGGAAAACTTTGCTTTTGTCGGAGAGAGAAAAATCCCCATTTCCGAGCAAAACCTCAGAATGTGTGTGTGTATGAATTTTGTGAAGTCACACAGAGCTGTAGCTAATGGTTTCTCTTCATCAATTAACATGTCAACACATAATTAGCTTGGAATTGAATCAGTCTCAGAAAGAGGTTACATATGATGCTGCCATTAGTAGGAAGAGCTTCTCTACATTTCAGTCCAAAGGCCTGCTGATTTGGAGCGGATTTGAGAGCAGAATAAGATTGGTCCTACAAGTAACAACTGCAAAGACTAAAAGATACTTTCTTTTTGATAAGGCTTCTTTTGAATTTTGTGACCAAACGGAGCATTTTATAGGACTTTTCTTGGTTGAACTACACCAGCCAAGCCAACTTATTGGTCTATTGCTATTGCAGCAAAATTCAGACATTTAAAGTTAATGCAGTACTACCAAGTGTCCACACACAGTGATGTCACGTGAATTGTTGTTGTTTTGAAGCCTCGAGTTTAGCGCTTTGAACAGAAGTAACCATATTTGGAGGACTGAGTGCTTTAACATTGCGCGTCCACCTACACCTGCCACCTGCACCCATTGGATGGGACAAGCTTTCAATCACAAAGTATCCACACCATGCTTTATCATCTATTTTATACTAAATGAGACAATAATTTATGAAATGAACATCATGCTGTATTGAAGACGAGTTGAAAATAGAGATAGAGACCAAAAAAATCCTCAAAAAAATGTTTACTGACGATATAAATCCAGTGAGATGTTTAATCACTATCTCATAGACTCCTTTAGAAACTGACTTCTCTTTACAACCAGTGGAGTCGCCCTCTGCTGGTAATTCAAGAGAATACAGGTTTTAGGCACTTCCACATTGGCTTCATTTTCCAGATCCAATGAATACATTCATTTTAATATGATTATATGATTTCATGTTCTGATTTTATAGTGACGTCATGATGACATAATTCCTACCACATGACCATAACTTATTTATTGATCATTTTGTCCTCCACAAAAACTTACTTAAATTTGCGGGTCACACTTTACTTGACTTCTTGTCGAACAAATGCTGTAGGCAAATAAAATTTGGAAACACACCCTAACCCTAAGTTAGTTAGTTAGTTAGGCCTTTGTATTCCTTTCGGAACATAGGCCATTGATGAATCGCTTCCACCCTCGCCTGTCTTGGGCCATCTTCTCCAGCTGTTGCCACGTCAGCCCTTCCTTCCTGAACTCTTGCTCTGTGCTTCTTCTCCAGGTGTTCTTGGGACGACCTCTCCCCTGTTTGCCCTGTGGGTTCCATGTCAGGGCCTGTTTGGTTATTGCTGTGTTGTTTCTTCTCAGTGTGTTACCTATCCAGATCCACTTTCTCCTTTTAAACTGTATTTCTATTGGTTCCTGGTTGGTGCGTTCCCACAGGGTGATGTTGTTGATTGTGTTTGGCCAGAAGATCCCCAGGATGCGTCTTAGGCAGTGGTTCATGAATGTCTGAAGTTTGCTTATGATGGTAGTGGTGTTTTTCCATGTTTCGGATCCGTACAGGAGTACGGATTTGACGTTGGAGTTGTAGATTTTGAGCTTGGTCTTGAGAGAGATGTTTTTTGTTTTCCAGATCTTGGTTAGGATGTTGAATGTTGGTCTAGCTTTCCCAAATCTTGCCTTTACGTCCTCGTCTGACCCTCCGTTCACAGCTATTACACTTCCCAGGTAGGTCAATTTGTTGACCTCTTCGAGAGCGTGGCCCTCGAGTGTTATTGAAGTCATGCTTTTGTTGTTAATCTGCATGGTTTTGGTTTTTGGCCAAGCTCAGCTGCAGTTGTTTCCAGCCATGTTGTCCTGTCTTGCATCTGTTGGTGTGTATGTGAGAGCAGTGCGATGTCATCTGCGAAGTCAAGATCGTCTAGGTGTTCTGTCAGACTCCACTGGATGCCATTCTTTTTATTGCTGATTGTTTGTTTCATGATCCAGACGATACATAGGAGGAAGAGGAATGGAGATAGAAGGCAGCCCTGTCTCACACCAGTGAGCACTTCGATCTTTTCATGTGCAGATCCCTGGTGGAGCACTTGGCATTGCATACCCTGGTATGTGTTCTTCATGATGTTTATATATTTCGGAGGGATACCATAGTGAGCCATGAGCTTCCACAGCAACACGTGGTCTATGCTGTCAAATGCCTTTTCAAAGTCAATGAAATTGACATAGACAGGGGTTTCCCTGCTCGACTATGATCCTCAGGGTGGCAATTTGGTCACTGTATGATCTTCCGTTCCGGAAACCAGCCAGTCTTTCATCAGCCCCCTTCCGCACCCTCTCCAAGATAATGTGATTGAACACTTTGCCAGGTGTTGATAGCAGCATGATCCCTCTGTAGTTGTTACATTCCCTGAGGTCTCCTTTCTTGGGTACTATTGCAATGAGACCGTCCTTCCAGTCTGATGGTATGATCTCTTCCTCCCATATCTGTTTGATCAGCTGGTGTAGCATGGTAGTTGAGGTTTCAAGAGCAGCTTGTAAGGCCTCTGCAGGGATCTCGTCTGGCCCTTCTGCCTTACCACGGCACAATCCCTTTATTGCCTTCTTTACTTAAGTCCTTGTTGGTGGTTCGCAGCTTACCTCCAGCATGTCAGCAGCTGTTAGGATCTCTACCGTCTGGTCAGGGAGCTGTCTGTTGAGCAGTTCCCTGAAGTGCTCCGTCCATCTTCTCTGCTGTTCTTCTTTGGTGGTTAAGAGTTGCCCCTACTTGTTGCAGATCTGTGTGTTTGTCCGCCTAAACATGCCTGCTAGTTTCTTTGTGGTCAGGTAGAGATCCTCTACTTCCTCTACCTCTGCTTGCTCTGCCAAATCTTCGATGTAATTTCCTTTTGTCGCGTTTAGCACTTTTTTTCACCTCCTTGTTTGCAGCTTCATAATCTCTATGGGCTGCCACCGTTTGTGCTCGTGTTTTGCAGTTGTTTTTTGTGTGTTTTTTTACCCTCCTCTCCTATTCTTTTCAGCATTTCTGTTGACAACCATGGCTTGTGGTTTGTTTTCTTCCTCCCTATCACTTGAACAGGTCTCCTTCCATATGTTTTTCAGGCAGTTCCAACGCTCCTCAAATTGGTGTTTTGTCCTCTTCTTGCAGGGCTTGGAACCTGTTCTGTAGGGTTGTTTGGTACAGTTCAGTTGTTCCTATGTCCTGGAAGAGCTGGATTTTGAATTTGACTCTGTTGTCACAGGGGTGACAGGTATCAGCAGGTGCTAGGTGTCCAGTGCCTCTGCGGTGCTTTTTTTTTCAGATGGTATATTTTTGTTGACCTTGACCTTTGTAATCCTAAAGGTTCATTCACACCAAGTGCATTGTTGATAATTTTTTGTTGTTGTTGTTATTGTTATTGTTGGCATTGACAATGACTTAAATAACTGCTTACTGGTAACACACAAATCAATATACAAATACATAATTTCAAAACTAATTGGTAGATAGCACATCTTATTTTGATTCCCTTTTTGCAACTGATACCGTAGTCCAGTCTAAATGTTAGTCAGTCTGGTGATGCTGGTGTATCTTGAAGAAGATCTAAGAGTCAGTCAGGAAGATTATTTTGGTGTTCTGAGAAGTGCTGTGCTCAGAACAGGGAAACAGTGGAAGTGTTGTGGACATTTATACAGCACACATCATTCCGACACCCACTTTAACAAAAAGATAAGATGGCTGAATCACATGGCTGCACAACAGTAGGGCAATAAACAATCTGAATTAAAAGGACCATTTCTCAAACCCGCTCACTGATAGGGGTTTCAGAGTGGATGGAGCATCATATTGCTTTATGACTATGTTGACGAGTAGCGATGAAACGACCAGTTGGATTATGTCCAATTTAAAAAACAGATTTTTTTGTCTAAAGCTCAGAACTTGATCAGTACCTACACCCCCCTCCTTTCAGCTCCCTGAACATAAAATGCCACCTTAAAGCCACAGGCCTGGCTTGTTTATGCTGGTCGTGTGTGTGTGTGTGTGTGTGTGTGTGTGTGTGTGTGCGTGTGCATGTAGGGAGTGGTTAGTAACTATGTGCACAGGTCCCAAGTGCTTTATTAGCTGTGACTAGTGGGAGAGGGGTGGCTTACATCATTTGTTATGACGCCTGGTGAACATCAGGTACAAACTCAAACTGCTACACAGATTAATTTACAGCCGTTCATTCTCACTGCTGTGATGATACCGTGTGGGTGTTTTGTGTGTGCGTTCATCTCGATGTACAATGATTCCTGGAAAATAGCGAGGATGAGACAGACGAGCCACTAACACTTGACATAGTGAATAAAAAATGTCTATCTATGGGAGAAACTGTCTAGGATAACACACGCGCGCGCCCAACACACATTTGTACCGCAGGAACCTATTCCTGGCTCCATCACTGGAGCTGTAACTGTCACCTTTGGTCAAGAATACATATCTACTCTTATATGTGTGCAAGTGAAAGATGACTGGGGAACGGAAGAACACTGAACATATCTTCTGCTTGTGCGCCTGTAAATGCTGGCATTTCTACAGGAGACAACAACTATAACTTACCAACTGACACACACATGCTGTCCTTAAAAGGTGACTTAGAATCCAAAACACAGAAATTTCCCAACTGCACACGTACAAACACTCTCAGACACAAACACACACACTCTCGACTGAGGAGGAAGCTGATTCAGCGCGTGCGTGCCTGTGTGTTTACTTTTGAATATGAGGTGAATAGTGGCTGCCATTGAGAAGACCAGTCACCCTGCCAAGATGGCAACTGTGAAAATGTTTTGCTTTAGTGTAGCTTAACTCTGAGAGGAAAGGATGAAGTGAGTAAGCTGATCAGGGTTCACAAGTCAAATGAGGTTCTGCAGGTGTGAGCGTGCGTGAGGATGTTTTTCATGCAACCCTGAGATGAGGTATAAACCGACAATGTAATTACTTCCTGAAAAAAACGAAAGAATGGATTTTAAGGGAGGATTAAAAGATATATAGTAACTGACATACAGCGATCAGCTAACTCACTATGAATGGACCTATCTTAACATCCCCACAGACATTTTAAAAATGTATTTCTTATTCCATAGTGCAATCCTCTGAACATCTCTGGAATTCTGGGATAAAGCACTTGGGAATCAATATCTACTCTCTTTGAAAGTAAGGAATGTAGATAGTGTCGGTCTCCCTACAATGGAGCCACACAGGAGATATGACTCAGAGGCTGAGCGGCTGATAAATGTGTCTTGTACTTGGCTCATTGCCTTAAACACACTGCCGTCAAGCAGAGAGAAGGAGATGTAAACACAATCGGATCGAATACCTCTGCCTAAACACAAGCACTCTCTCCATGGCTGCCACCCGACATGCAGAATTAAGTGGATAGCAAGAAATGAGAACACTGACTCAACACACCTCTCCATTGCTCTACACATTATTTTCACACCATATGACTCACAGGGATATAAAACTCTTTCTGTCTTTGCCTCCATTTTTCTCAATCCCTGGTTCTGTTCCTCGTTCTTTTAGCCTTGGCCCCAAACACATCTGGCTTTGAGGGGAAGAGAAACAGCCTGGAGCCGTCTCAAACATTTGTTAGCCTTTCTTTCCCCCTGTCTCACTTTACCTTTATACACACTTCCACAGCCTGCCGCCACTATGCCCCTTCTTTCTGAGGAACACCAGACAGGATCACTTTTTCATTTTTACTTCTGTGCGGTTTGTTTTCCAAGATCCCCCATCCACTGCTTCTTGTCTTCATTCATCTCCACTTGTCTTATTGACCCCCTCTCATCCCTTTGTTTTTCCTCTCATACTGTCAGTAGGCAATGGATTGACCTTAATCTCCCCGCCTACTTCTCTGGATGATAGTCATCTCTTCCCACAATCTGTCCTCTCACACATGGTGACGATAACAACACTGGAATGCACTTCAGTTTGCACTGAATGAAAGTCTCACTCTCCATTTCTCTTTTTTCCTGATTCCATAATTGTCAGACTTATGTTTTTATCTGTATGAAGGAGAACACAGAGCCAGGGTTTAAAATGAATGCCTGCCAACAAGGAAAAGCCAAATTTTTGTTGTGGCTGAGAAGATTTTCCACTTGTGACACATTGGCTGCCGGACAGCCAGACTTGTGTTTTATTATTAAAAACTACTTTGGCTTATAAAGCAATAAATGCAGGAATATTTGACTCCTACAGTATATAAGTTTGCTTATGTCAACATAAATGAATACATAAGTGACTTGATGACTAAATATAAATGCAAGTAAGTCTCTGTTACATTAAGCTCTGCACTTTCTTCAGAAAGACCCCTTTAAAAGCATTATAGGTGTGTATATGTGTGTGTGTGTGTGTGTGTGTGTGTGTGTGTGTGTGTGTGTGTGTGTGTGTGTGTGTTCGCGTTGTGCTTGCATGTGTTCGTGTGCTACTCACTGCATTGAAGTTCCAGACCCGCTTGAAGGAGAGCCTCTTCCTCAGGCTCATCCTTCTCCGCTCTCAGAGGGGGAACCCCACTGACTGTGCTCTATCTACATATGTGAACCACACAAAAAGTCACAAGGTGACAGAGCTTCATTGGAAGCTATCTATGGGATGGATGAGGAAATTCATCAAGAGAGCTAACCTGGATGGAGCCAAGCCTCAACACGTCCATTTCACCCACACATACATACACTCTGAAGAGTTGACTTCAACTATCTGCTCAAGGTGCAACAAGTAAACCTGACTCGTAACATACCGTGTCTCTCTGACTACATTATGTACCTCTGCTTCTTGCTCTCACACCACACTCCACGCACTGAGCTGACAGACTGACAGGGAAGTTCCATTCTCTCGCAGACACATACACACGCCAACACACCGAGCTCCGTTTCCATAGTGACACGCCCCCATCAGGCAGCAGTTCCAGAGACGGGGAGGGAACAAAGATCGGTCTGCCAATCACGCTGCAGCACAGCTGCCTCTCCTCCCTCCTCCTACTCCTCCCTGTTCAAATCACAGTTTGGCAGGTTTGGGTATGATCAGATTCAACCGTGACCGATGTTTTCTAGTGATTTAAGAAATGTAAGAGTCTGCAATTTAATTTGTGCATATTGGCTTGAGCCTACACCTACCCCCTTAATTTCCTGTTTCGGCATAAATAATAAAAAAAGGGTTAACATTCTGTTACACCTTCTCTTACACCACGACAGTCTGATTGTTTTATCTCACTGTCTTTGACTGTGATGACTCAATCATACACTCATAGGTAAACCTATACACTAAGTGTTTGTGTGTGTGTGTGTGTGTGTGTGTGTGTGTATGTGTGTGCGTGCGTGCGTGCAAATGTGTGTGCACAGGTATATTTAACCTAGTCAATGATATCGGAGATGCACTCTCAGCTAGCGGTATGTCATGTTTATGGGAGTTTATTAATAAATATTATATTTTATAGGTCAGTTTAAACATTTTCATAGAATTGTTGTATGTGTTTGTGAGTGAGAGAATTTCCATGAGAAGAAAAGAACTGTAGTGGTGTACGAGTAACCTGTGCAGAGTAAAATTGGAGAGGAGAGGAGAAAGGAGGAGAGCACCGGAGACAAGAAGAGAACAAAAAAACAAAAACAAAACATTTCTCATGTCACACTCCTCTCTTTAGCCTAATTCCTGTGGTCTGGCCAGGAAACTCTGATTGCTTTGTGTGTGTGTGTGTGTGTGTGTGTGTGTGTGTGTGTGGGTGGGTGCATGTGTTTGTCTGTGTGTCAGACTGTAGATTTCAGATAACAGTAAGACAACAGGGCCACATGGAGAAAGACACACTTGTTTTGTTAAAGTTAAAGGTTAGTATTGATCATTTTTTGTGCTTCCAAATAAAGTAGTATAGTACTGTAGCACTGTTTTAAGCTAAAATTATACATTTACATGATTAACGCATGGTTAGTTTTCCACGTATATGTGACTAACCACATGACCTATCAACCACGACGATCTAAGACAGTGGTTACCAACCGGGGGGGCCCGACCCCCACTAGGGGTCGCCAAAGCTCAAGCGGGGGTAGCAAAGCCCTTTTGATTTTAAGGGTGTAAGAAGTTATATATGGAAAATATAGATAACTCAGCATTTAATTATCATGGTCTGCCCAATTCACATCTGTCCTAATCCACACATTCCCCTTCACGTGAGCAGAGTGAATCAGTCAGTCATTAGAGCTTCATTATGTCAAGTTTCAGCGCAGAACAAAGACTCTGGTCCATGTCAAACCCACTAACTTGAAGGGGGTATGGTTTTTTACCTACAGTATACTCCGGACAGCCACCAGGGGACAAGATCAAGTTTCCAAGTTGCCTTGAACGCACCATGAATGGGCGGGCCTGGTACGCACGATATCCTGCTGCTGCTGCATCTGAAAGCTGTGAGGCAAGCGGCGATATGAGCTGAACTGTTGGTGGTCATAAAACCTTCCAGCAGAAGAAACACAGCTTATAGAACATAACCGCTGTGAAACAAACAGAAAATAACGTTTGTGCCTGTGATTCACTGCTTTGATACAGTATCACTATCAGTGCTCAAATCATTCAGTCTCTGATCACTGCTCTTTTCTCTCTCTTCATTGAGACGGCAAAGATGTGCAGTGCAAACTTAAATGATAGTTTTGACGAATAGTGACCGGCAACTTCTGCATATATGATTGATAAAATGTTTAATGATTAAAAAATAGCATAACCTTCCACGCCGAAGCTCAAACCTTCCAAACTGTCACCATCATTTAACTAAATGATGATTAAATGAATGTCAATTTTGCTCAGTTAAAAAGATGAATACTAGCTATTATGTTATATTGCTATACTCCCCTCATGCTAGGACTCACTCTCTTATTTGTACTCTGAATTTCACTACTGCTTTGCTACTGTATTATTGCAATAGAAAGAGCAGGGACTTTGCAGACTTCATTTTTGTGCTATTGATTTGCCATAACTGCTACTGGGAATTTTGTTTTACTGTACTTTGTTAGTCTTGTTTCATTATCTGGCTCATTATTGGTTGATGCATGCGCATCATTCCAAGTCAACTCAAACCAGAGCTCAGCCACGGAATCTTTTGATTTTGATCATTTAATTTATGATTTTGATCATTTTAAAGAACTGGGGTTGTACCCTGGGTGCTGTACTCTGGCTGCCCACTGCAGAAGATGACCTTCTCCATCGTCAGGTGACTTTGGTTGTTTGGTTTGGTTCCATAGCTGCTAAAGAGAGGCGCAATCGAAAAATAGAGGATCTCTAAATAAATCATTAAATACAAATCATCTTATTGCTGACCAATCTGTCCCCCTCATTTCTGAAATGATGGCTATGGCCCTGGATATAGTACATTTGGCATTCACTGCCACTGTCATACAATGGCAGGATTGTCTGTTTTTGGCAAATTCAGTAAAATTAAATACCTGACAAATGTAAATCCAGCATGCTGTCATCAAACACTCCTGCTCACAAATTCATAGTCATATACAACCAGAGAGAACAGGGTTAGAATCCGTGACTAAACATCCATCCATCCATCCATTATCTATAACACTTATCCTCTGAGGGTCACAACAGGGCTGGAGCCAATCCAAGCTGACATCGGGCGAGAGGCGGCTATACCCTAGACAGGTCGTCAAAGTATAGAAGGGCCAACATGCAGAGACCAAAACACACTTACACCTATGGTCAATTTAGAGTCTCCAATTAACGTAATCTGCATGTATTTGGTCTGTGGGAGGAAGCCGAAGAACCCGGAGAGAACCCACGCATACACAGGGAGAACATGCAAACTCCACACAGAGAGGTCTTTGTTGAACTGGGATTTGAAATGAGGACCATCTTGCTGTAAGGCGACTTTTGTTTTATGTTTACTTCACATCACCCAAACCCTGTGTATGATTATTCTTTTGGACTTATTTATGACATTGACGCTCACTTCCAATCTCTGTCAAAAGAGCTATATTCTTTTCCTGTAGAGAAGAGCTTATCATACCTTCTTTTTTCCCTGTCTTGAAAAAGAAAAAAAATGAAATCAACAAAAACCAACACTGCCCTCTGCTGTTGTTATTGCAGTGAGGCATAAAAATTATCCACAACGACTGAGAGCACCAACAGCTAATTATGTGTAAGGCGTCAGAAACGTTTATAATGATAATAATAATACAGTATTTGGTCTCTTGTCACGTCTCCTTAAAAAGAAACTATATATAACCTTTGACTTTTTCCTCAAGATGACACAGTAGGGCAATTTAGATTAATATGACGCAGATGTGTTGCTGCCTTTTTATATTGTTTTTTTTCCTGTTTTGAGAAATCTTGAAAATCCTGATGACTCACGAAAAACACAGGAAAACTGCACTGGCGAAGAGGAACAGCAGTCACAAGGAGACCACCAAGATATTTAGTGAACAGCGCCTATGAACTACGGCCTCAAACTGGTGAGCATTTGTCTACACTCTGCATCTGTGAGTCAATTTAATAGCCAGGCTGACTGACTTACATCACATGGCACAGTTTGATAGTGCTGTTGTAGTAACCTGTGCCCATCTGGCACTTAATGAAGTAAAAGGAAGCACTTGTGTTCATTTGAAATTGGGACGATGTCTGATGTGACTCCTGGTCTCCTGATGTGTTTCATGTACACGAGCAGGGTTGATCCTGTCTCATCATCTGATTTCCCTTCCCCAAGACGTTGCTCCCAGGGTATATCACGAGGAACACACACACAGAGACACAGAGACACACACACGCACAGAAAAAGAAATGTGTGTGCAGGTTCTTATCTTTGGGCATCTGATTGTCCGCTTATTCACTTTTTTGCAATATGACAGAGTTTCTTATCCGTGTGTGTGTGTGTGTGTGTGTGTGTGTGTTTGAGGTCAGAGGGCTTGCAGGCTGCTCTTTTCTCACTGCTGTGTTTAGTGAAATAGTGTCCTGTGCCGCTTTCCACCACACCGTAACAAAAACCTTGCTCGTCCACACACACACACACACACACACACACACACACACACACACACACACAGAAATACGATGTTGTGGAAACCATAATCTCGTTGCGCATACTACTACATATATATACTCCACATACAGACATTCTATACAGGACCCATGGAATGAAAAACTAAAGAAAGTTTCTTCAGTTTAATGGATCAAACAAGTCTAAAACAGAGCATCAACAGGTATCCGTCTCCTCAGTGGAGCCAAGAACAGCCTGATGATTGGTCTGCACAGGTCACATGATCTGTCATTCCAGAGATAGGCCTGGCAACTAAAGTTTTCCCCTATTCAATTCATTTTCACCTAAATGAATAGGTACTGGATTATTATTATGAATTCCAAGGTCCAAAGAAAGAACAGTGACAAGCTGAAGCTTTAGTTTGGCTGTTAATGCCAGTTAGAGTTTCATTAATTCAACCTGGCACGAATTCAAGAATATATCATCTTCTACAACATTACCGACTTTGCAACATTGCCTGCATGGTACATATGACACTCATTTGCAGGATCAAATACAGGCTGCATCCCATGAAAAGAAACACACACACAAACAGACACACACATTATGTGCACACACAGCTTGTTTACTCACAGGATCAGCAGTCGTTTCAGAATCCTGGCTCAAAGTTTGCTGCTCCATGAAGAAAGAGACAAGTAATCCTCAGCAATGCATATGATAGCTCTCCTCAGTACACATTGTCATATGTGTGTGTGTGTGTGTGTGTGTGTGTGTGTGCGTGTGTGTGTGCACGCTCAAAGAGATGAAGCGGCGCTTGATGGCTTTCAAATGTCCAAACCACTACAGAATGACGCTGTCGCTAGATTCTCTCTCTCTCTCTCTCCCTCCCTCTCTCTCTCACCCCCCCTTACCCTACTCCTACTCCTCCCTCTCTATCGTCTCCCTCCCCATGCCTCTCTGCTCCCCTCCACCCATCCTCTTTCTCTGCTAATATACCCACCCTTGTATAATTTCTATTCCACCCACAATAGTGTGGGCTGAGAGATGAATGTGTACACACACAGACACACACACACACACACACACACAAACACACACACACACACACACACATACTCACGACAAATGCAGACGCACGGCTGCAGAGGAAGACCCCTTGCCATTACAGAACACACACCCACGCGTAGAATCAGAGCAGAGTTGAATGTGTTACCCTCAGTGCTCTTCGGTCATCTGCTTAGTATGCCCTACGCATGTCTCCGGAACGGAGAGTAAACTGACATTCATGATGAGCACAGGGGGGTGGGGGCAACAAAAAAAAGGAAAAACAGCAAGAAATGGATGCATTGAATGGTAACCTATGATCTATTCTGGAGGACTGGGAGGCGACGGAGCAGACGAGAGGACAGAATGAGAGTGTGCACAAGTATTAAAGTAACCTGTCAACCTCGAGGTGACAGCAAGGATTGATGCCTCTAATGATGATTAGAACAGAGCTTGGTATTAGCTGCATTCCTCAACATGCCTTGACTCACCCCAACTACCCCCCTCCCCTAACCCCACACCACAAACACCTCCTGTCTGCCTGTCCCTTGGCTCAGGGGTGAGAACAGTGGGTGAAGCACCACCTCACCAACACGTTACACTGTTAAAATATCTATAAAGTAAGAGCATTATACAGAGACAGGAGGCAACTGCATTCAAAATCGGCCCACACAGTGTTGTTCACATTATGGCGTCCATCATGGGGCATGAAAAAAAGGCATGATTGTGGCATGAGTGTGTCAATTTGGTTCAACTTTAATTTAAGTGCACTGTTGGGCCTTGGTGGAGGTATGTGCTCTACTTAGTGCCATAGTTTACAGTGCTTTTCAACATTAGTGTGATCTGTGTCTGAAAAGCATGTCTAACAGGGATATGAAGGAGAATATCTTTTAATGTTTTTTGAAGGGGGCACTGTGGCGATTTTACATATGATCAGTTTACTCATCAAGATTAAAGCTCCTCAGCCTGTGAAAAGCAGGAATGTGTTGTTGGTTATCTGAGCTTGAAACCTCAAATTTATGACAGAAAACCTACATCACATGGAGTGTGCATAAGAAGTAAAAAGATGTGGGCATTGAAAAAACAGGGAAAGACTTGAAAGATTCTACAGAGTTGTATTGTGGGAGGATCCAGTGGTTTTGTACCTTGTCTTGTAAATGGACTATATTTATATAGCGCTTTTGTAGTCATATAGACCGATCAAAGTGCTTTACAGGAAAGTCACATTCACCCATTCAGAAACATTCTTACAGCGCTGCTATTCACAGCAAATTTTTATGTCACATTAATACACTGTCGGAAGAGCCGTCAGAGGCAAGTTAGGGTTAAGTGTCTTGCCCAACGGCATGTGGACTGGCGGAAGTTGGGATCAAATTGCCAACCTTCGGTTTGGTGGACGAACGACTCTACGTCCTGAGCCACAGCCGCCCCGGCTGTAACCATAGACTGTATATAAACATGGACGTAGCGTCCGTGACGTCACCCATTGGTTTCTGCAGGCCGGTTTTGAAGCCCAAAGTGAGCGGTTCTGCAGCGGCTCATCCGTCGCCATGTTAGCAGGGCACGACTCCTTCCTTACCCGGCTAATCCAAATATGGACAAAGAGGTGGAGAGTGGGTGAGCCGAATGCAGACCAGTCGCTGAAACACACCCACCTACCACGAAGCTGCCCTATTAGCTGAGGCTAAGGAGCTAGGCTCAGAAGCTAGGCTAAATGCTACCTTCCGTTGCTAGCCAGCACTCGGATGGTCGCCGGCGCCGTGGCCCTGATGCTGCACACGGTTTGGGAGTGGTAACAGTCGGTCGTCCCAGCCAACGTTACAAGTGGTAGAAAAGAAATGAAAATACGATTTATGTTACTAAAATTATACTACACTATCTTAAAAATGCCTCCAATTTTTTATAATGTATAATGGTTGTAGTTTTCACCACTATATTTTAATTCTAATAATTAATGCAAATTTAATTTACGAGCAGTTATATGTGGTTAGTATTAGTGGATTTATAGTTTTGTTTGTTTTCCGACTCTTTTTAGGAGTAAAATTCGCTGTATTTGTCACTGTGCCACGCCTGTAGTGAGGCACAGTGACAAATACAGCGAATTTTACTCCTAAATGTGTGTACGTAAACCATTGGTCTTAAGTATTTTTTTTGTCTTTAAGGTTTTACTGACAATTAATATATCAAAGACTAGGCTTAAAGTTATGTTAACGATCAAACACAAACCCTGATATATATATATTCAATGGACATGCTAACAGTTCCGTATTGCATTTCCATAAAGTTTTGTGATAGACAGATTTTCAAAAAGAGAAAGGGAAAAAAAAAGAATGGCCAACATTGAATCAGCAACGGCTGAGATATTCTGAAGTCTGGTTAAAGCCAAGGGGCCAACTCTGAGGCTGAGAAATGAAGCCTATGCGGAAGTGCTATAAACTGCAGTTCACTAGATGCTGGCTGCAAAAAGGAGCAAATTCCCATAGAGCCCCATGTTAAAATGCCCAGCTTTACAGCAGAATGTTTACAGCCTGGTTCAAAAAACGGTTTTGGTCCCAATGGATAATCCCCCCCTTCGTGACAACTCTGGGGGGGTGAATTTTTTTATAACTCGCCCATTTTTATTATATTACTGTTTGAAATTCTGCATAATTAGGGGCGTGGTCTATTTGATTGACAGCCAGGGCTCACTCGGCTCGGCGGCTGCCGGGGCTCGAGCTTGGCCGGAAAACACTTGATTTCACCAACGCAGACTTCTGAGGCCACAAATTAGCTTTCGCTGAACTTTAGACTGCATTTTTGCACACAACAAGGAATGTGGATTTCATTCCCTGTCTCTTAGATTGGGATCATGTTGGGAAAAGATCTGTTAGTGACGGTGTATGAAGCGAGGACCAGCAAAAACATTTTCAGGATGTTTGTTAGGAGGTCGCTGCATCTTAAAAGAAAAAAGAAAATGTTTCACCTTTAAAAAATTATTTCAGGGTGAATTGACTTTTACGCATTGCGGAAAGTGTCAGGCGCATGTCTTAGGGTCGTGGCCTATGATGTGTGTTTGCGTGTGAGATCAGTTTTGACGTCACACCATTCCCCATGGAGAAACAGACTGTATTTGTCTGTGGGTAAGACACAAACATTAGGGCTCTAAATCATTTAGCTTTGGAACAATCATGCATGAACATACCAAAAATAGGCATAGACCCATTCTGACATCCTATGAAAAAGAGAATAAAAAAAAAAATCTTAGATCAATGACAATGTACTTCAAGATCAAGGACAATGTAAGAAGTGCTCATTGGCACAGGTGGAAGGTGTATTTCACCACAGTGGTAACTTAAAGTCCTGGATCGTGCACATGCATTTGTTGACATGCTGACAGAGAAAGAACCAGCTTCCTCAGAAGCCAAAGAACCATGAACCATGTCGACTGACGAAGTAATGTTACATGGTTTTACACAGATATGAGGCATAGTCTGATTTGCTGTGACATCGCAGATGAAAACTAACATAACACAAAAAATAACAGTGTCTTAATCAAACTGAACTACCACTTGCATTTTCAGCCCATATACTGTTTGTTTGCTGAGCGTTTGAATGTGTAATATGCGTGCAATGGAATGCAAATTTGTTGGCGTAATGATCAATGCACTTATATGCATGATATAAGTATATAATATGCATTTTAAACCAAAATATGGTGCTCGCAGTGTGTGGTGGTGCATGTCGGAGAGGACGCTGGTGCTGTCTGTTCGCCGCTTCTCCGCCTGCTATTGCCCTGTAGCCTGCTGCCGCTGCCCTCAAATCGTCTGTGTCAACCTCTGGGCATCGGCTGGCTGATACCTAGGGCTTCACCCATGGACAGCCTCTCCGCTGCTCTTCGGCTAGCTGCTAGCAGGTCGCCCTCGTTCTGCCATCGAGTGGTGGCTCATGCTAGCTGCAACAGCAGCTAACCTGATTACTCTGCATGGTTTTCCCCTCATCTCCAGTGGTTGCTCATCTCCTCCTGTCATCCTGTGGACAATCTTAGCATTTACAACAGCCATCCTCCTGTGTTCACCAGGCCCACGGCCAACCGCTAACTTTGAGCTCTCAGTCCCTCCGCCCGGCACCATGCTTAAATATTCAACTCCGCAGCTGCTGGACCTCTTCAACTTCACCATCCCATCTTGCATCTCAGTCATCAAACACCTTGGACTCCTACGCCGACCACGCTACATCCACAGAGGCTCTCGCCGCAGATTTGTTTATTCCCAGCACGGACAATTCATTCCAACCAGCTGCTCAGCTGCATGCTCCGTCACACCTCTGTCGTGTCATGAGAGCGCTTCCGCCTGTAGACCTCATACATTCCAACCTGCCTGGCAGGATACAAAACCTAGACTGGACTCCAGTGCTCTCCGCCCTCCACAAACTTCTTCCACTTCACCACACACCAAAACTGAGCTACTTAATGTCCAATCATCTACTAATCCATTGACTGCCCCCCCGCCCACAACTGTACCACCACCCCTCCCCAGCACCCCCTTGCACTACTAACCTGGACAACCACAGACCTCTCCAGCCTGCCCCGATCCCACCACCCTCTTACTCTGCCAAGCTCACGCTCCTAAACACCCAATCACTCAACAATAAAGCCCCCGCACTACATGAACTAATCCTCAACAACACTCTGGATTTCCTTCTGCTCACTGAAACCTGGCAACAACCCATTACTTCTTCTCCCTCAACCAAGCATCCCTCCTGGTTTTAACTTCATCTCCAAACCCCGCCCCTCCCGCCGTGGAGGTGGCCTCGCTGTCATATTCAACCAGAATCTCCGGATCACAGAACTCACCCTTCCCTCAGTATCATCCTTTGAATTCCTCGCCTTCAAAGCCTTAACCTCCACGACAGTTGTCCTCTTTTACCGGCCACTTAAACCAAATCCCTCCTTCCGCTCTGATTTCACTGACACACTAGCTTCATCCCTCTCCCCACGTCTGCTGCTACTCAGTGACTTAAATATGGACTGCCCCACCTGCATACTCGAACAACTCACTAAAACTCCAACATCTTCACTGACCCCTGCCAAAACCCCAGAACCATCTTCACCACAGTGGCCAACCTCCTAAAGCCCAGCACCAACACCCTTCCTACCTCTACCCCGGATCTCTGCAACTCATTCCTCCATTTTTTGGTGACAAAATCAACATAATTAACCAATCATTATCCCCTGTATCCGCCCCCCCCTGCATCTACTTCAGCACCCACAACGGCCCCTCTTCTCCCCATCTCTCTTGACCTCCCGACCCCTCCTTCACACTGACGCCTCTCCCAGTTTGACCTGGTTACCATTCCTGAACCTCATCAGCTCTTTCAAATCAACTACCTGCTGAAGTCCTGCCTCCCCGTCCTCTGCCTCTAACTCACTAACCTCTTCAACTCCTTACTGTCCCATGGAAGTGTCCCCTCTGCTTTTAAAACTGCCTCTGTCACCCCCATTTTAAAGAAATCAGGTCTCGATCCCTCCTCCCTCAGTAACTACTGCCCAATCTCTAACCTCTCCTTCCTTTCTCAAACTCTGATACACATTGTCGCCACTCAACTCCAATCCCATCTCCACGTCAATAAACTATTCAAACTCCTCCAATCTAGTTTTCAGGATCTCAATGACCTCCTCACCTCTGCTGATTCCGGTTCCCTCAACATCCTCATCCTCTTCGACGTGAGTGCAGCCTTCGATACAGTGAGCCATGACATCCTGCTTACCAGACTCTCACTCAGCTGGCTCCAGTCTTACCTCACCAACAGATCCCATTTAATCGAACCTTTGTAACAGCCACAGTCACACAAGGCGTTCCTCAAGGCTCCGTACTCAGCACATTTCCTGTTTTATTTTGAATTAGTTTTTGTACTTCCTGTTTCCCTGGCTCGTGTCTGTTCACTTAGTTTTTCCACGTGTCTCCTGCCACTGTCATGATTCCGTGTTTTGTATTTCCTGTTTTATTTTGAATTAGTTTTTGTACTTCCTGTTTTCCTGGCTCGTTTCACTTTGATTTTCCTGTGTCTCCTGCCCCTGTGATTGTCTGCACCTGTTCCTAATGTGTCTCACCTATGTTCAATTTGCCCTGCCCACCGTGTGTGTATTTAGTCACTGTGCTTCCCTTTGTCTGTGTCAGATCGTCCGTTGTTTTTCCCCAGTCTGTCCTGTGATGTCTGCTCCTGTAATGTTCCCTGGTCGGCGTCTGTTGTTTTGCCACAGTTTGTCCTTTTGCCTCTGGCTCTAGTTTTTTCAGTTTATCGGTTTGCTACATGTCGTGGACACCTTTAGTTGGATTTAGTTTTTTCGTTTGAAAACATTGTAAGTCTGTTTTTTTTCTATTTTAATAAAGACTACGTTAAGTGCACCTCTGCATTTGGGTCCTGCTTTCCTGCTCGTCGTGACAGAACGATCTGACCCCAATGGACCCAGCAGGTGCTTTAATTGATTTGGATCTCCCTGAGCTGATTTATACACTGACGTGTATCCATGGGATCTACAAGAGGGACAATGACAAGGAGAGGAAGGAGGTGGCTCTGTACAGGGCACGCAAGGAAGTTTCCCTGAAGCCCTGGTTAAAGGGCTTTTTACCCGGCTGGCTGAAAGACTTTTTGAATGCCCCGGACTCCCAGCCGGCCCCCCCGTAGTGCCATCCGGCCGGCGCCCCAGGTGGCTAGCATCAGGCTTGCTAGCATCATGGTTCCGGGTGTACGGCCGGTCTCCACGTCGCCAGTCGGAGGACCGATCGCCACGTTCCCCGTCTGTGGTGCGACAAGTCCAGGGACTTTGGGATTATCTGGAGCGTGCTAAAAGCACTGAAGAAAAAGATACGATAAGGACTCTGATGCAGCATTTGATCCGGTCAACACAGTGGCTGGTGGACTGGTTCCCTCAATTGGGGAGTTTTGAGACCTCTGCTGCTGGTAGCCTCCAGTCAACCACACCGTCAGCTAGCAACCGGGTTCCTAGTGTGCAGCTGGTCTCCACGTCGGCAGGCTTGCTTGCCTTCAGCTGTATTCCACATCAGCTAGCATCGGGCCTGCTATCAACACGTTCCCCGTCGGTGGTGTGACCGTCGCCTGCTCCACGTCTCCAGTCGGTGGTCCGACCAACGCCTGCTCCATGTCCCCAGCCGGTGGGCCGATCGACTAGTCCCTCATCGGTGGTCTGACCGTCGCCTGCTCCACGTCTCCAGTCGGTGGGCCGATCAACACGTCCCTCGTCGGAGGTCCGACTGTCGCCTGCTCCACGTCCCCAGCCGGTGGGCCGATTGACTAGTCACTCGTCGATGGTCCAGTCGAACTCTCGGTGGTCAGACCAACGCCAGCTCCACGACGTGTCGGTGGGCCAACCGAACTCTGCTTCACCTCGCCAGTTGGTGGGCCAATCAACGCGTCCCTCGTCGGTGGTCCGACCAACGCCTGCTCAACGTCGCCAGTCGGTGGGCCGATCGACGCGCCGCTCGTCGTTGGTCCAGCCGAACTCTGCTCTTTCTCGCCAGTCGGTGGGCCGATCGACGCGCCGCTCGTCGGTGGTCCAGCCGAACTCTGCTCCTTCTCGCCAGTCGGTGGGCCGAATCGACGCGCCGCTCCTCGGTGGTCCAGCCGAACTCTGCTCCTTCTCGCCAGTCGGTGGGCCGATCGACGCGCCGCTCGTCGGTGGTCCAGCCGAACTCTGCTCCTTTTCGCCAGTTGGTGGGCCGATCGACGCGTCCCTCATGGGTGGTCCCCCAGAACTGCTATGCCTGTCTGCCCGGCCTGCTGGCCATCCCCCAGAGCTGTCATGCCTGCCTACCAGGCCTCCGGGCCGTCCCCCAGAACTGTTATGCCTGCCTGCCAGGTCCGGGCCGTCCCCCGGAGCTCCTATGCCTGCTGAACCCCTCCAGCAAGACCCCTGTCCAGTTCCCTGGAATTCCTTGATAGGGGGGTTCTGTCATGATCTTGTGTTTTGTATTTCCTGTTTTATTTTGAATTAGTTTTTGTACTTCCTGTTTCCCTGGCTCGGGTCTGTTCACTTTGTTTTTCTTCATGTCTCCTGCCACTGTCATGTGTTTTGTATTTCCTGTTTAATTTTAATTAGTTTTTTTACTTCCTATTTTCCTGTTTTCCTGGCTCGTTTCACTTTGATTTTCCTGTGTCTCCTGCCCCTGTGATTGTCTGCACCTGTTCCTAATGTGTCTCACCTATGTTCAATTTGCCCTGCCCACCGTGTGTGTATTTAGTCACTGTGCTTCCCTTTGTCTGTGTCAGATCGTCTGTTGTTTTTCCCCAGTCTGTCCTGTGATGTCTGCTCCTGTTATGTTCCCTGGTCGGCGTCTGTTGTTTTGCCACAGTTTGTCCTTTTGCCCCTGGCTCTAGTTTTTTCAGTGTATCGGTTTGCTACATTTCGAGGACACCTTTAGTTGGATTTTGTTTTTTCGTTTGAAAACATCGTAAGTCTGTTTTCTTTTTTATTTTAATAAAGACTACGTTAAGTGCACCTCTGCATTTGGGTCCTGCTTTCCTGCTCGTCGTAACAGAATATCCCTAGCCCCCACTAGTCCAATAGCAACAACAAGAGGTTTATCCTCAGTCCTGCATCCTTTTGCCTCTATTAACTCTCGCCAACAACCAAATGCCGGTAAACTAACTAACTCTGTGTCTGGTTGTTGGTGTGTGACGTATACCATAAATCAGGGGTGGAATTTTGATTTCAAAGGGGGGGGGGGGCAGTTACAGTACTAGGGCTTTAGTTTTTCAGATACCCCTACCCAAGGTAGAACAAAAAGCGACCATCATTTTGATATATCCCCTTCATGAAATGGATGGTTGGAACAAAAAAATACAGCAAAATGTAATGATCTTTGGCTTCTGAAATGACAGGCTTCTGTAGACCTTTGATCAGGGAAGAAAAATCACTGTAGCCCAAAAAAAAATTGATTAATATTTTCTACATTTCAAAGTTAAATCCATAGATCTGGTGAACTTTGACAGCAATTTATGAGGCTAGATCTATGAAGGACTTTATGCTCTCACAAATAATTGTGGGCTTTAGCTTTACAACCTATACATGTGTTGAATGGACACTGACCCCCACCCACATACAAAAAGGTGGAAAAGTAGCTTCTTTTGAAAATATAATTTTTCATTGCATAAAAACAATAAAAATTAAAAAATTAATTCAAATAAACATAAATATTGAACTTCATACCGGCAGGAATTTTGAGGAAAAGTAGCAATTTGTATAAGATTAGGATTATTTCCTGAGGATATTGCAATATATCAGGTCATTTTTCTTCATATTTTTAAAGACCATAATTCTTTGTATTGGGATTTTCATTTCATTCCCACTATCATACATATGTTTTGTCTTCATCGAAGTAAATTTCTCAAAGCAGATAGGCTACTGAGGCTACAGTCCACTGCTGGAGACACCTTCTTACTCAGTCTGTCAGTCATATCTGGAGAAATGTTCATCTGATGGTTCTGAACCGAACTTTGATGAAACAGGTGAACAGCTGTTTGTCCAGCAGCGCGGCGCCAGTCACTGCGGCTCAATTACGGCATGTCACTTTTTGACGTTTCAAAAAGAAAACTCAAACCAGCAACCTTGCAGTCAGCCTGTTGTTTCAATTGTGTGGTTCTTATATTTGTGTTGTTGACCTTTGAATTATCATTTATGTGTGTGTGTGTGTGTGTGTGTGTGTGTGTGTGTGTGTGTGTGTGTGTGTGTGTTTTCATTTCATTTTCTTACTTTAATAAATACCTTTACACAGGTGGGACCAAATGCTCCCACAGTCATCTTGCTGTTGATGTCAACCTTTGAGGACCACTCTTCAGCTTTCTTTGAAATGGTTAATTCAGTTAGCAGAATGTGAGCCTGTTTTTTTTTTATCTTGTTGACGGTAGTTTCTAAATAGCTTTCCCTTAGCCTGCATGTGCACGACACTGGGGAAATGATAGTTCATCAGAACTCTGTAATACAGACACATACAGCTGGAGGAGAGCAGATGTGTATGGTCGGACTTCCTTCCCCTTACTGCTGTCATAAGACATTGTCTGTTTGTGCGTTTGTTTGTGTGTGAGTGTGTTTTGTTTAATGGTTATGCTCTACAATCGGACCCATCACAAGACAAGCAGCAAGCCTCAAGCTCTGGCACACATACACATGTACATATAGTCATGTGCACAACTCATGCATACTGGCATACTTGTGCGCATGCACAGACACTTCAACTGCATCATGAACTCTGAAAGCTACTGGAAAAGCTTAGATACCACAGCATCACCTTAAGGAGAACTGTGTGTGTGTGTGTGTGTGTGTGTGTGCGCGTGCGTGTGTGCTTGCGTGTGTGAGTGTGCGTGCGTGTGTGTACATGCAATCAAGCTTATGTGTATCAGTGTGTTATTGACTTGGGGTTGCAATCTGTGTGTGTGTGTGCGTGTGTTTGCATATGCACAGCTCATCATGTATATGTGTGTCTATGTGTGTGTGTGTCTGTGCTGCTTTTGTGTTGAGGCCTCACTAATGAGGACAATGTCAGTTTATTGCTCATCAGATCTCATTAGAAGTGCAGGCTAACACACCCTGTTGCCCCACCACCATCACCACACACACACACACACACACACACACACACACACATCTCTCTGTCCTACCTCCTCTCACAACACAAAGCCCTCTCTGTTTGTCGACATCGCCGCATGTTCAGCAAGAGAAAATGCCGAACGGCCGGAAGAAAAAGGTAGAATAGAGGGAGAGGAGGGTGGAGGGTTGATGCGGAGAAAAGAAGAGAGAAACCAATGGATGGTCTGGCAGTGGGACAGAATCTTCCCCTGTACGAACCATGCATAATGGTGTAAAATTCAAATGTCTGCAGAAATGCACTGGGGCTGCTGAAGTTACCACTTGATGACCTGTTAACTATGTCATGAATAAAAGAAATGAATATAATGGGTTGAAAGTTACAACACAATGCACGGGTTGCATTGTGTTGTATTGTTAGCACAGTACACCCAGCAAAATGTAACATTCACATTCATAATCACATTATGAATATGACAAAATTACAGTTTGAGGTGAAGCTTAACAACAACAAACAACAAGGCACCGATAGATCTACAAATGAATTCCCCTTTGTATAGTTTACACTTTTTTTTCATAAAAGCCACACAAAAACAGCTTTTACATTACTTAAAACCAGTGTGGGGACCAAATCCAACCAGGGACTTTAGCAGTACGTCATACCCAGTCTCTCTCCTGTCACTGTCTACTGTGCTGTCCAACAAAGGGAAAAAGTTTTAAAAAGAACAGCACATTTAAAAAGAAGCTCACGACTGAAGCGACAGTAGGATCTCTTTATCTGCTCCCAGGCTGCCTCAGTAGCCACTAAACAGCGGAAACATTTAGCTCTCTTCTGATCTCTATCTTTGAACCAAAACTACTGCTATGAACAGCAGGGCTCTGTTCGGGTCCACACACACACACACACACACACACACACACACACACACACACACACACACACACACAAATAGATTCTGGAAATGAAATACCATACATTTAAATACAATTATGATTAATATAACATTATGCAAGCCTAAGGGATCTAGAGGATTTACAGTGGTGACCTTGATAGTAAACCATTGTATCTTTCCTGTGGCAAGTACTCTCAAGTACCACTGCAGACTTTCTCATTCTACTATGTTGTAAAGACAAACTAAATAGACATATTGTCAGGGGAAACCTCATGCCTCTCAAATGACTTGGTACCAGGTCATTTCTTACAGCTATAGGGAGAAATCAAATGTGACAATAACAGAGGTCAGACTTAGCTTCAACACCGCAACACTTGTCGGCACATGTATTTACTGTTACTACTGTAACAGTAGTGTGTGTGTGTGTGTGTGTGTGTGTGTGTGTGTGTATCATACACTCCTACCTCCAGGTCGTCTAGGGAGCGGGCCAGGCTGAGGCGTTTGGAGCGTCCAAAGGAGCGCCTGCCTGAGGAGCGCTGTGGGAGAGGAGGGAAGCCCATTGTCAGACCGCGGAACCGACCACCCTGAGGGGAGAAAGACACACATGTTCAGTTCACATGCTGTATGTACATATACGTACAACAATGGCAGTAGGCACAAATCAGACAAGCAGGCTGCTGATTTGGTTGCCAGGTCTAATAACCTAGAGCACATGAGAACGTTTCTGGGGATACTGTGTGCCTCTCCTTCCTCAGCGGCTACTGCTGAGCTCCCATTCTGGGCACTGCATTGCAAAGTCAGAGGCCGAGAGCAAAAGACATTTTGACTGAAACTCCCATCTATGTATTTGTATCTGTGAATGAGTTTGAATAAACAGCTAGAAGGGCACACAGTGGAGCACACACCTCAGCCAAGGCCAAACCCCAACAATAAAGTATGTCGGGGTTAAATAGGGTAAATATGCCTGATTTCAAGATCCATGAATTATTCCCTGGGAAGTCAGTGGAAAAGTCCACACTATGCCTTCTCTTTTAATGTTGAAAAAATGAATTTGTCCAAATCCATGCCAAGAATTAATGGGTTCTTTATTGGCCCAGTCTCATCGTTCCACCACGTTTGGTGGAAAACTGTTCAGTAGTTATTGCGTAATCCTGCTGACAAACCTCTCGGGGAACCATCACCTTACCGTGGTGGAGGGGTTTGTGTGTCCCTATGAACCTGAGGGCTGTGTTGTCTGGAGCCTAGTGCTCCTGGTAGGGTTTCCCATGGCAGAGTGGTCTCAGGCGAGGGGCCAGACTAAGTATGGTTCAACAAAGACACCATGGACAGCAGAGGAAGAGGAAAAGGGACCCAGCCCGGAGGAAGCCCGGGGCCCCCGTCTGGAGCTAGGCCCAGGCGGCGGGCTCGTCGGCGAGCGCCTAGTGGCCGGGTTTGCCACGGAGCCCGGCCGGGCACAGCCCGAAAAAGCTACGTGGCACCTACCTCCTCTCCATCCTGTGGGCCCACCACTCATAGGAAGAACCGCTGGTGTCGGGTGTGCTGCCACACGGGTGGCAGTGGAGGTCGGGGACCTCGACGAACCGGACCTGGGCTGCAGAAGCTGGCTCTGGGGACGTGGAACGTCACATCTCTGTGGGGGAAGGAGCCGGAGCTTGTGCGGGAGGTGGAGCGCTACCAGTTGGATCTCGTGGGGCTTACCTCTACGTACAGTTTCGGTTCTGGAACTGTACTCCTGGATAGGGGTTGGACTCTTTTTTTCTCTGGAGTTGCCCAGGGGGAGAGGCGACGGGCGGGTGTGGGGATACTCACAAACCCCCGGCTGAGCGCCGCTGTGTTGGAGTTTACCCCGGTGGACAAAAGGGTCGCCTCCCTACGCCTTCGGGTGGTAGGGGGGAAAACTCTGACTGTTGTTTGTGCATATGCACCAAACAGGAGTTCAGAGTATTCGGCCTTTTTGGAGACCCTGAATGGAGTCCTGCAAAGGACCCCAGTAGGGGACTCCGTTGTTCTGCTGGGAGACTTCAACGCCCACGTGGGCAATGATGGAGACACCTGGAGAGGCGTGATTGGGAAGAACGGCCTCCCTGATCGGAACCCAAGTGGTTGTTTGTTATTAGACTTCTGTGCTAGCCATGGCTTGTCTATAATGAACACCATGTTCGAACATAAGGATGCTCATAAGTGTACATGGTACCAGAGCACCCTAGGCCAAAGGTCGATGATCGATTTTGTGATCGTTTCATCTGATCTGAGGCCGCATGTTTTGGACACTCGGGTGAAGAGAGGGGCGGAGCTGTCAACTGATCATCATCTGGTGGTGAGTTGGATCCGGGGGTGGGGGAAGACTCTGGATAGACCTGGTAAGCCCAAACGTGTAGTGCGGGTGAACTGGGAACGTCTGGAGGAGGCCCCCATCCAGGAGATTTTCAACTCACACCTCCGGCGGAGCTTTTCTGGCATTCCTGTGGAGGTTGGGGGCATTGAACCCGAGTGGGAAATGTTCAAAGCTTCCATTGCTGAAGCTGCGGCGGTGAGCTGTGGTCTCAAGGTCTTAGGTGCCTCAAGGGGCGGTAACCCTCGAACTCCGTGGTGGACACCGGTGGTCAGGGAAGCTGTCCAACTGAAGAAGGAGTCCTTTAGGGATATGTTATCCCAGAGGACTCCGGAAGCAGTTGCAAGGTACCGACGGGCCCGAAGGGCTGCAGCCTCTGCCGTGTCAGAGGCAAAACAGCGGATGTGGGAGAAGTTCGGAGAAGTCATGGAGAAGGACTTTAGGTCGGCACCAAGATGCTTCTGGAAAACCATTCGACATCTCAGGAGGGGGAAACGGGGAACCATCCAAGCTGTGTACAGTAAGGATGGGACACTGTTGACCTCAACTGAGGAGGTAATCGGGCGGTGGAAGGAGCATTTTGAGGAACTCCTGAATCCGACTAACACGCCCTCTATGGTAGAGGCAGAGCTGGAGGCTGATGGAGGATCATCGTCAATTTCCCTGGCGGAGGTCACTGTGGTAGTCAAACAACTTCACAGTGGCAAAGCCCCAGGGGTTGATGAGATCCGCCCAGAAATGTTGAAAGCTTTGGGTGTGGAGGGGCTGTCTTGGTTGACACGTCTCTGCAACATTGCGTGGACGTCGGGTACAGTGCCAAACGAGTGGCAGACCGGGGTGGTGGTTCCCCTGTTCAAAAAGGGGGACCAGAGAGTGTGTGCCAATTACAGGGGTATCACACTTCTCAGCCTCCCGGGTAAAGTCTACTCCAAGGTGCTGGAAAGGAGGGTTCGGCCAATAGTCGAACCTCAGATTGAAGAGGAACAATGTGGATTCCGTCCTGGACGTGGAACAACGGACCAGCTCTTTACCCTTGCAAGGATCCTGGAGGGGGCCTGGGAGTATGCCCATCCAGTCTACATGTGCTTTGTGGATTTGGAGAAGGAATATGACCGGGTCCCCCGGGAGATACTGTGGGAGGTGCTGAGGGAGTATGGGGTGAGGGGGTCACTTCTTGGGGCCATCCAATCCCTGTATACTCAAAGCAATAGCTGTGTCCGGGTTCTCGGCAGTAAGTCGGATTCGTTCCCGGTGGGGGTTGGTCTCCGCCAGGGGTGCGCTTTGTCACCAATCCTGTTTGTGATATTCATGGACAGGATATCGAGGCGTAGTCGTGGTGGGGTGGGGTTGCAGCTCGGTGGCCTGGGGATCTCATCACTGCTTTTTGCAGATGATGTGGTCCTGATGGCACCATCGGTCTGTGATCTTCAGCACTCACTGGATCAGTTCGCAGCCGAGTGTGGAGCGGTTGGGATGAGAATCAGCACCTCAAAATCTGAGGCCATGGTTCTCAGCAGGAAACCGGTGGATTGTCTACTCTGGGTAGGGAATGAGCCCTTACCTCAAGTAAAGGAGTTTAAGTACCTCGGGGTCTTGTTTGCGAGTGAGGGGACAATGGAGCGTGAGATTGGCCGTAGAATTGGAGCAGCGGGGGCGGTATTGCACTCGCTTTGCCGCACCGTTGTGACAAAAAGGGAGCTGAGCCGGAAGGCAAAGCTCTCGATCTATCGGTCAATCTTTGTTCCTACCCTCACCTATGGTCATGAAGGATGGGTCGTGACCGAAAAAACGAGATCGCGAGTACAAGCGGCCGAAATGGGTTTCCTTAGAAAGGTGGCTGGGGTCTCCCTTAGAGATAGGGTGAGAAGCTCAGTCATCCGTGAGGAGCTCGGAGTAGAGCCGCTGCTCCTTTGCGTAGAAAGGAGCCAGTTAAGGTGGTTCGGGCATCTGGTAAGGATGCCCCCTGGGCGCCTCCCCTGGGAGGTGTTCCAGGCACGTCCAGCTGGGAAGAGACCTCGGGGTAGACCCAGGACTAGGTGGAGAGATTATATCTCCACACTGGCCTGGGAACGCCTCGGGATCCCCCAGTCAGACCTGGTTAATGTGGCCCGGGAAAGGGAAGTTTGGGGCCCCCTACTGAAGCTGCTGCCCCCGCGACCCGACCACGGATAAGCGGTTGAAGATGAGATGAGATGATGAGATGAGATGCTGGCAAACAAACAAGCAATTAGTTAACCTAAAAAAGTCTGCACAACAAAAATGCAACCAATAAAATAAATAATGTAATAAACGAGCACTTATTTTACCTAACACAGCAATATTCAATGCAATCCTTGTTATAAGTACATTGAATATTTACAGTGTCTACGCTGCTGCTGGACTATGAACTGTGTGAAATAAATCTCAAAGCAAGCAGCATCCACAGTCGTAGATCATGGGTTAATAAAGACTGAAGTGCATTGATGGGTTGTAACATCATTTTAACTAAACAGGTTTTGCATCAAAAGCTATTTGCTTGCAAACCATATTATCTTAACCACGATCCAGTTCAAACACGTTTTGCTCAATAGCGCGTTCAGGTACAGCATGCCACTATCTATTACACCTAAGACTAGTGTGTGTGTGTTTGTGTGTGTGTGTGCGTGTGTGTGGCCTGGTTCAGGTGTTTTGGATGATTAAACGTCTAAATGTCGATTAGGCGCAAGAAAAAACCTATGCCGACAGTCCTACAGGAAGAGATGTGTGCAAAAAGCTTTGACTGAAGCTTTGCTGTTACAAATGCATGCCTGTGCCTTTTTTTCCACTTAAATGTTAAATTCCACACGGTGGACACAGGCATGTACAGTCCTGCCACTTTCACCTGCAGCCCCAGATATTACTTTAGTCAACACAAACCATGGCACAGAGACACACATCAGGAGATGGACATGATAACAATGACACTTGCAGAGGCGTATCGGAGAAAGTAGCATGTTGTGCTCGCACATTGGAATCTTTTATCATTCAGGTGGTCTCATTATTGTGCTTCCTCAGCGTGCTCCCATTGATATTCAAATAAATTTATAAACAGAAGATTCCAGATAACTTATGAATGAAGTGAAAACTTACCAGCTGCTACATGACGCCATAAACTGTTGACTAAAATACGCACAAGAAAATTAGACACTGGGTCATCAGGATACATTGTCTAAAGCCACCTGAAGGTGATGTGACCACACTGAGTAGTAAAGTGAACCAAAGAAGACAGTCTTGCATTTCCCCTCACAAGTCATCAATTAGCCCTAAAACAACAGTTGCTCTTTTGCTTTTAGAGTAACACTCTACTTCTTTCTCTCTGCTCACAATATGGAAATGTCCTTATTCTGTGGCAGCATATATCCACGGAGCCCAGTTAACCAATGAGTAATTAATTAATGTTGACAGCCAGGATCCACAGGCTGAGCTGCGGCGCATGTTGAATGTGACTGGCTCATTAGGAGCAGGTCGGCATTTCATCAGGATATGACCAGTGGTGTTGCCAGGATACTAAGTCACCCCTTCATCTGTGTGTGTGTGTGTGTGTGTGTGTGTGTGTGTGTGTGTGTGTGTGTGTGTGTGTGTGTGTGTGTGTGTGTGTGTGTGTGTGTGTGTGTGTGTGTGTGTCAGATAACACAGATTTGAACACTCGATGACATGTGTAGGCACAAACACTTTTGCATGTCCCCTGTTTAACCTATTCAGGTTTTTAAAGTCGTATTTATGATGGCACTGAAGCTTAAAGCAAACAAAGGTTTTATGAGGAAGCTGAGATTTCAACTGAAGAGGGAATTGACAACAGTGTGACACTGTGGTCCCTGGCTGGTTTTGGGTGTGGCTGCACCACAGCATTTTCAGAGAAACATCTGAAAGACGAACATTTTCGTGGAAAACTCACAACTTCAATCTGTGCTGTTGATCTCGTCCACCTCTCCCACACACACATGCACGCGCACACACATAATCATTGTCACAAAAACAAGGCATCTTTCCTGTTTACAACAAAAAGCCAAACAAACACACACAAAACCCCACTTATTTCATGTAAAAACTAAACTGCACCCACATACCAAGTGCTGAATGAAGACTTTAAACATGCCACAATATCTTTTTGAGCGAACAGTGAGTATTTTATAATGAACAGCTTGTTTTCTTTACAGATAACATACCACACATTACCTGCACTTAAGTCTATATGCTTTACTCTGGCACATTTATTAAATTGCTATTAGATAGCAAAGGAGCTTTATGGCAGAATGTTTAAGAGGCAAATTCAACTTCTTGTTTCTGTATTATAATAGTTTTCTTCCTATATATGACGTTTCCTCTATTAGTAGAGCACAGTCATGTCTACTTCATGTGTACAGATGAATGTCGAGTACCAAACAATGTGCATAAATAGTATATCTTTTTTCCCCCAATGGATAATGGAAGTGCATAAGTGGCTTACAGAGAGGCTTATGGTTTAGATGTTGAAACAGTGCCACCATGTGACAGATGCTAACAAGTCTGATACACTGCATACTATGGGTAACAAGAGAGCCATATTATCAGTGTAATTCTTATGTATTAGGTACATGGAATAGAAAAATTGACAAAGAAAAGCTACAGCTACATTTGTCATGGCAAAATCTGCATTTTTATCCTCACTACAAGTAATCATGGCTAACCAGGACAGCCTCCAAAGCTCTTCATGTCCGACCTCAGACCTCTTCTGTCCTTTTGTCTGGAGACAAATAATAATAATAATGGACTTCATATGTATCACTGCATATATCTCACTGCAAATATTTTCTCACCAAATAATGCCGCCTATTAATCTTACTGTAGCTTAATCTTATTCGGAACAGTTGGATAATTTTAATTCACACATGACTGATGTAAACCTTTTAATCTCTACAGTAATTTATAAAACATGATTAAATTGATTAAAATATTATACAAACAGTGTACATTCACTACTAAAACTAGTCTAAAAGCTGCTCTGCTGTCACCACTGACTCTCATTATAGTGGGAAACAGGTGGTTTTCAGGTGAAGGCAGATGCCTGGTTAGTGCATAATACATGATCTTATGATACTGGAGCAGTGGGGATAAATAACTTATCAATCTGGGTAGGGAGCCAACTGCAGCGCTCACATTATTCAATATAGCACAGGGACATTTGGTGGGTTGAACTTTGTTCATTACAACTTTTCAACACCACTGAAAAGATTCTCACGGAAGTGAGAAATTGAATTTGCGGGCTGAATGAGTTACGTTGAGTCAAGTTTCCAGGCCTTGAAAAAGAGAGCGGTGGGACGATCACAGATGGATTTATAGCCTAAATAAACTGTAGTCGTGGACATACACTAGTCAGAGTAAATTTCCACAGCGGAGGGGTGTGATGGGGGGTTCCTACCAGCTGCCCGGGCTTCTCATCTCATGGTCAGTTTTGACACAACTCTTCCAAAAGCCCCACAACCCACACACTGTCACAGTGTAACACAATACTGAAGGCACTATTATGGAAAGCATGGCAATTAAGTGGGTAAAGCATATGAACAAAAATATGTGAAATAAGTGATAGGCATAGAAACTGAACATCAAACCAAGGGTCCTAGTCTAACACTTTATGAAACGTACCTTTTTCTCTCCTTCCTTTGCATTCCCTCGTTTCTTCTCTCTTTCAGTTCTGTGTGCTCCAGACCGCTCCCTGTCTCCAGTACCAAACAGCTTCTTGGCCCACTCATCTTTCTGAACAGCCCGCCGGTGGGTGTGGGAGTGGGGACGTGAAGGAGGAGGAGGGTGGCTCACTCCAGGTGGTGGCAGGTGGTCTCCAGGGGCTAGCGGGGCCCGGTAGCGGTCGGCTGGGATCTTATTCATGGGTGGGGGCAAGGTGCTGCAGTTGGCTGATGACCACCCGTCAGTGGATTCAGCATAGGACTCCTGATCACTGCTCAGGCCCTGGAAGTGGCTGTGGTGGTGCTGCTGACGCCAGTCTCTCAGCACATGGACTGGCAGCCACCTCTGGGGCTCCACCCCTACTGCTCCTCCAGCCCCTCTCTTTTCTCCTCCCCCAACAGCTCCTCCCCGCTTCGCTGGTGGGTAGTGGTGAGGGTGGACCCCTCGCGAGTGTCTGCTGGGGACATCAGGATGAGCTAAGGGGAGCGGGTGAGGAAGGTCAGCCAGGTGTGGATCGTGACGGTAGTGGCCGTTTCTCAGAGCTGGCGGAGGAGGAGGAGGTGGGTGAGAGGCTGCAGCTCCTAGGGTGGGGCTCCAGGCCTGCTGGGAGGAAGGGGGACTGTCCCAGTAGCGTAGCCCAGAGACGTGGTTGTGATTGGGAGGACCTCCAAGGTCTACTAAGAGCACTCTGTTGCTCTTCTCCTCTGGTAAAAAGTTGCCAATCCCACTATCGCTGTTGCTGCTGGTGCTGTGGTTCTGTTGGGCGTCGTTGTCTGGATCATGGAAGGCCCGAGCACGAACTCCCTCAATGTTGTCCCCCATATCCCGGTAGAGGACGGAGACAAACTGGAGGACAGGCTGAGAACTGGGTGGGAATTCAAGGCAGCCTCCTATGTCTGGGTCAGGGGTACACTCAAAACCAAACCTCTTGGCTACGGTTAAATGGACCTGAGGAAACAGAAGTCACCATGTTTCTAATTACATAAATTATAACCAAAGACATACAGTATTTCTGGATTATTATCATAACTGACACTAGATTAAATTAAATTAAATTAGCTTCTTTATATATATATATATATATATATATATATATATATATATATATATATATATATATACACACACACAAACACACATATGTCTAAAACCTCTGCCTCTGTTAAGAGGTTTTAAAAACAACAGTTGGGCTCTGGTATCTGTACTGAAACTATAACATTTTTTAAATGTCAGACTGTTATTTTTCATTACTGCCACCCTGATGGACCCTGCAACATCAAAAATAGATGGTAATTTAAACCAGTCAAATATTTTATTTTTATTAGAACTTTTTGACACTTAATTAAACATTAATTAAATAATTCATTACAATATTAACAGTAGAAAAATAACATCCAACACTTAATAATATTGCGATGACATAGTCAAAGTATGTATGTGTGTGTATTAACAAAATAATAAGTACAGAGTAATTTCCTTTTTAAGAGTGATTTGTAATCCTCCTTGTGTCTCTCTTCTTACCTGGTGGTGACAGAGGTCTGGGTCCACAATGAACACGTGACAGGAAGTCCTCAAACCGCCCTCTTCTTCTCGTCCGATGCTGAAGCGATGATAGTCATGGTCGTCAGTGGCCTGCATTGTGACCAGTCCGAAGAATCGCCGGTCGTCAGGACAGCAAGCACTGAAGGCTAGTTTTTCTGCAGGATAGGTGGCCAGGACCTGACCTCTGTCACTGCACAGACGCACACTGTCATGCATGACCTAGAGGGGAATAATGAATGCATGTTACCGCCTGATACCAGGGAAAATAATGAGGCAATCACACTTACCTGACATCAGTAAGAATAACATGATGACGGACAGGCTTCCTTGTTGATACAATGTTTACAATACTGAACTAGTGTGATGTTAACTAATATTTGCTTTCCTAGGAAGTATTAAAGGGGTAGTAAACGACTTTGGAGAAAGCTGGCTTCTCTCTCTGTTGTTTACTGCTCTGGCTGTCCAACGAACCCGCAGCCACAGGTATGTGAGACCGATGCGGTAAACAGAAGGCCAAAACCCCTGAGTTGTAGCATCATGCGCTAGCATGTCTCTTAAGGGGAGTGATGTTTACAAACTGCACACACAGTGTTGCGTGGTCCGCACCATTTTTTTGGTTTATGATTTACAGAGCCAGGGCTGAGCCGAAAGACCAGAGGCAGACACACAGAACTGACAGCTAGCGGACCGTGAGGAAATAGTTGCTGATTTTTACAAAACGTGTATTGCTTTAAAATCGCTTACTAGCCTTTTAAGGCTTACATATGTGCTAAACTTGTATGATCAAATCTTGATCTATTTGTGGTCTAATGAGATTAAGTTTAAAGCCTTACAAGGAAATTGCAGTTTAGTTTAAGAAAAACAGAGCTAACAAGCTATTAACAAGCTATTATAACATTCAGTCACACCTTCATAAGAACCAGTGAATGAATCTTTTGCTCCGCTCTGAGGCGTCTCATGCTGCCCCTGATGGCTTGCAGGCTGTCATTCTCTAAGCTCGTCCCAGAGGAGGCCAGCTCAATGGAGCCCAGGTAGCCAACAATCATGCCCACATTGAGGATGCCTTCGCCAGGCTCTAGGCCCAAGTCGCCCCCATCCCCTACATCCACATCTTGGTCTTCATGTGGATGAAGGTTGAGATGATGAAAGTCTGAGTCCACGAAGACTGAATCATCGTTCAGGACTTGGGCCATCTCCTCCTCAGACAGTAGGTTGGGATTGCTCTGGCTACGGGAGGAGTTCCGGTATGGTGGGAACTCTGGGTGAGACAGAGGACGAGGTTTTGATGATGAGCTAACCCCAGGCCTCTCCTTGTCCGAGCTACTGGACGACTGGCTGGAGTTCTCAAAGATCATATTAAAAATCCCTCCAGACTGCAGCTCCGCCACCACCTTCTCAGCCCTGTTTATGCCCAACTGCTTAGAATCCAACTTGGGTTTGCACCAACCCCCTCGAGCTCCACAGCCTGACCTGCTGTTATTGTTGTTGTTAACACTATTGTCATAGAAACCATCCAACTCATCCTCGCTCGAACACGAGTCCAGGTGAGATGCTGCCATTGTATTGCTGCTGTGATGGCGACTTCCAGCAGTGCGTTGGTGGTGATGGTGTCGCCGGTGCCGCTCTCCCTCAGCGATGACTAATTTTAAAACACCAGAGCAGCGTCCAATCAGTTTGACCACATCTTCATGTGACGCCTTGGACACATTGATGTCGTTGACAGAGAGGATGTGGTCTCCAGAACGTAGGCCCACATAGTCTGCAGGGCTCCCTTTCAGGATGCAGCTGAGGACACATGGGCTTTGGCCTGACAGTGTAAACCCATACCCTGTTCTCCCTCGTGCCACCTCCACAGCGCGGATACGGCCCTGCTGGAGGGAGGAGGGGGCTGGGGATGGTTCGGGCAAGTTCAGTCCACTTCCAGCACAGGGGCGTCTCTTGGATGATGCGTCCGCTTGCCTGAACATAGTGCCAGGGAACTTTTTCGTGTCCATTGATTCAGTGAGTCATGATGTGTGTCCGGGCTGTGCTCACGCAGGGACACAGGGAATATCCAGAGCTTGTCTCCTTTGTCAAACAGCTCTGCCGACAAGTTGCTACGAAAAAATGAGTAGCAGTCCTAAATGCAGCAGGTGAGTGAGAGTTTGGCCTCAGTTCTGGCACAGTCTTGCTAGCCCTCCCATCCTGGTGTCACTCGCTCCTCCAGTGCACAGGCAGGTTACCTGCAGCACAATAGAACAGCACCAAGTTAGTCATGGCAGCTTCTTGTTGTCACACACTCTTGTTGTCTCTACCTGAACTTCTATCATGCTTGTATTGCATTAGTGGATGAAATATATTTCCTGTCTGGCCTGTTTATATGCACAAAGTTGGTGAAACTGTTATTATTCTATTATTAAGTGCAGTATTAATAAGTTAAGAGAGCACATGAATGGGAAGGGACTGTGCAAGGTGGAGCCAGAGCAGCTCTGTCCAATGAGAAACGTGTTCCCTAACCCGAGCGTCTTTGCACCTGGCAGGTTAACGTAGACACACAGCCCACAGCACCTGTGACTTCGAGCAGGGCTAACTTGAGCTCATAACATTTGAACAAGCGTATCGCTTAGTATCACGCCCTGCGCTTCGCGCTTGTGTCAAACGAAGACTCGTTCGTTAAGAGCCTCCGACGTTCATTGAGAACATGGAAGGAAACTGTTGACGTTAGCTGAGATTAGCCATCGCGTTAGCTCAGTTAGCTGGTGCATGCTAGCAAAGTATGCGCTGGTTGAACATTGTTCGCAGGTGAAATAAATTAGTGGCCATGCGCGTGTCACTCCATACAGACAACTTCATGCTTATTTCTTGTTAGTTCGTGAGTTTTGAAAACTTTATTTTTTTCTTGCCGTGTCTCCCCGTACAGAATGCACCCATCCATGCTTATGTTATAGTCCCGCCCCCCCGTTTCCCCCACATCTTTGGAATGTCGGTCTGTAACCACGGAGACGGCGGTGTACACAGACTTTCCATATCCTGTCATTGGTGTGCAGAGCTGTCAGTCAGCCGCGAACAGTTGTGCGGATACATTGACGAAAGTTAGACTGAGAAATCACAAATAAAAGTACCAGCAGTTGCCCGTTCCACAGGTGTCAAAACGTAGCGTCACAAGAGTGGCCGTCCAAGTTTACGGATAAAACTTCAGGAGGTGTTATTGGGAGCAGACTGCACATACCCGTCTTTTGGCAGCGTGAACCGGGGAAACCGCTAAAAAGCAAAACATCTGGCTATAAAGGTCTGCGTTGTGAAGTAGGGACAGCTAAGTAAAAGGTGGATGCAGGTTTATTTTATGTCGACAGTTAAGTTTGGTCTAGCGGGTCAGTCAGTAGGAGATTTAAACAACAACAACAAAAGACTTACTTATCGCCGTCCGGCGGTGATGCTGCTCGGGCAGTTTCCATAGTTTAGTCGCTAAGGTTAGTTAGGTAAACTCAGGGACGATGGGTAAACAAAAGAAAAGGCTGCACCATCTGGCGAAGTAGCCTTAAGAGGAGGAGGAGAGGGAGGGAGGGAGGGACGTGTGTTTAGAGTGGGCAACGGAGGGGGAGACTTCAAACAGTTCAAATGATTCAACATCATTGTAGGGTTGCCATTAACTTCATATGGGTCAAATTATCTTTCATAATTGTGTGTCTTGGATAGAGAAGTGTATCCATTTTGCTGAATAGTGGTATCAAATCCTACTGTGAATAGTAAGGTCAACACAAGGCAGTGGGAAGCAGCCCCAACAGACACCTACTGTACCGGGGACAGAGTTCATGTCAGTAAATCAAATTAAATTGTCCCACTTCTGCATTGATGTCTTTCATGTGCAAGGTGTTATTGGAGCTCAACTTTTTAATCTGAATGTCTAATTCAAATAAGAAAAGATCAGTTATAGCGCATCACGTCTGATGATTCAGTTTTGTTCTTTTACTTTCAAATCGAATCCAAGTTTTACAATATAGAGTTGCAATGAAGTCAATAAAAAGATTTAAGGCATTGCTGACACGTGTTTATTTTCTATCCAAAAGTGCCACCTGCTTATTTTCAGAGATTGTCCTGGTTCATCCTGTAACTGATCTACAAAGTGCTTTGCTAAGTCTAAGTGACACAGATGCCATGCCAAATCCTTTAAGTTCAATCATAAAAGATTTTTGCAATGTGCAGTTGCTTTAATACCTGTGCCATCATGATGTCAGTACTTCACGAACCATATGGCAGCTACTTGGTAATCTTGTTAATACCTTTTAATCATGAACCAACCATCTAAATGGGTGCTGTAAAGCAAGGACCTGTATGTTTCCACAGTGTGCTCTATGAAAGGGAACAGCAGCCTGGGGAAACTTGTTTAGGAAACTAGACAAATATGATAACTTGATCATGTTAAATTCAGTTGGAGTCAAAGGTCAAATAAAAAACAACAACCTTTATACAAACTGTTAATAAATTGTATTGTCTCTGTGTTTTCTGCTCAACACAGCTTGAACATTTGTTGCCCGTCTGGTTAATTTGAGCTGGCTGGCAACAGCTTGTTCTTTATGGGGTGCCTATTGTACAGTGGAGCACACTTCGCCACATTTAGCAAGAAACAACGTATAAAAAAGTCAAATTTTTTAAGTCACTTGACCAGATTTACAGCAATATTTGTGAACTTTTGATATTTACTTTTCTTGTAAAAGATAAAATGTAAATGTTAAATCTAAATGTTACATCTACACATCTACAAGTAAAATGTGTAATTAAATCACAAAACACATGAGTTAAGCATCATTAAATAATTTATTCATTTCTACAATGGACAATATGCAGTGATTAATCTCTTAAAAATAATTGAAATTAACAGAAATACACAATCTTTTATTCATATATTACAGGTAATTGTAAATAAAATTTAAAAAAAAATAAAGCAGTGGATGCCCTTTAAAATGCAGCAAAGTGAATCCTCAGTCAATGCAGCTTCTACCATCTCCAGAGAATTACTGGATAAATCACAATTATATGACAAGTGCTCACCAAACTGTACTTTATTCTTTACTTTAACTTTTATAGAAAGGGGAAAATAGGTATTATTTTATAGCAAAGCCCCAACATGGTAATCATAAAGACAGGAGTGATTATGGGACACTTAAAGAAAATGGCAAAGAAAAGACATAACATGGTGATTCTCTGCTTTTTCATTAGAGACTGTTATCCACCAAGGTCCTTCATTCCTCCAGTGGAATAAAAATAAAGTCTTAAAGGGGAAGCAATCGTTAAATCAGTCAAACATGACCTTTGTCCTTGTCCTCCACTCCCAAAATCACAAAAGATTTCTGTTTAATCGTATTACCCCCTGCAGGGAACTCCACTAGGTAATTTGTTTTTACGCCTGGGGAAGGATACTAATAGAAAAGCTTAAAAGAATTTTTATCTCTGTCCAGTTTTTAAACAATTTCCTTACACATAGGTAGTGTAGAGGAAAACATTTTTCTTTCATCTTCCATTTCTTTTATCGTATCACAGATCCAAACTAATCTGAGAAAAAACTGATTTAATCTGCTTAAGAGGCCTCACATTGGAATTTCAATAACAGCTGCAGAGGACTTATGAATTGTGTGAATACATAATTTTATCATAATCTAAGGAAACCAGTTACATTTCCTTTTAAAGGTTGAGAAGTGGGGACATATTTAGAATCAATGTTTTTACTTTTATGTACTGTGGAGCATTTAAGAAATTATCTAACATCAAGGTGACAACTTATTAAGTGCTTGGTGTATTTAATATTCTCCACAAAGACAATAAATGATTAAATATTTAACCAAGACAAAATATTTAAAGCTCAACAAAAACAGAAAACCTCAGCTGTCACATGGCATAACTCGGCCAGACCTCTTCTGACTGTTGATTTGTCAAAGCTGCTGTTGGTTGCTAAGGTTACAAGGCTCCCTTTAAATTGTTTTCTCTCCCGCATGACAGTCATGGAAACCGTAACCCACGGCAATACAGTATCAAGGACTACGCAAGAAAATAGCAGTAATGCTAAGCATGCTTTCAAGCTTTCAGTGTACAGGACATACATATATTCAGTCTTTTATCTAAGGCAAGTGTATGTACAGAGCAACAAACGTCCAGCTCATTCCAGGCAACTCAAGGCTAAGTCTTCAATGAAACAGGCTTGTAGCTTCCTGCCTTCGGCAGATAAATCTTCTAATCATGTATGTAGGTGGGTGGGTGGGTGGGTGGTTGGGTGGGGGTGGGGTGGTGGTGGTGGTGGTGTGTGTGTGTGTGTGTGTGTGTGGGGGGGTGTATGTGTGTATGTGCACGCGCATTAAGACGGCAAAAAGAATATGACATCACATTATAAATCTATTTAAGATCTCATCTTTTTACACAGCAATCATGCACCATGGCGTCCATATTACTTTACAGTTTTACAAGATACAACGATAACTCCATTTAAAGGTGACTAACTTACTTCCAGTCTTATTACAACAATAGTCACATCTTACATTCTGAGAATTCAAAGATAAAAAATTACAAGAACTCAACAGTTGGAATCATTCAGGTGCACTGGGGAGTTGTACGTATTAAAAACAAATTACTAGACAAATATAATATTTATCATAAAATCATAAGGAAATTAATTCCCCCCTGCTACTGGTTTAAAAAAAGATAAGTTTTGGTATGTGACTTTAGGTGTAGATTTATGGGCCCTTACACAGATAAAACAGCAGAAAGTGAGGTTTTTTTTAAATATATATATATATATATATATATAGCTCAGTTTGTACTTGTCTGTGTCTTCTCACTAGAACATCCACATATCGTCATTGACCAGATGCAGGAATCATAGAAACTTGTTGACATGAGTCCAAACAAGTTGCCATATCTGCACTGGCAAATACAATTGCAACACCCATCCCCTGCTCCTTAGGTGGAAAAAATAATAAAACAAAAACAACTATGCCTCCAGTGATCATTCTTACACATTAATGTTTCTATTTAATGCATGTGTCACAATGACCACAACAAATATAAAAAGGTCTTCATAGAAACTAATTATTAACAACTTGTGTCAACACATTGTCAATTTCCTAACCACAACTCTCTTAAACAAAACACACTGAAAAATAGTTGCATTAAATCTTTAAATATGTAATTATTTTCTAATGTTTTTCTCTATTTGACTTGACTGACATCACAATACTCAAGCAAGTCCTCACAGGAAAATAAAATCTATTTTTTTGTTTGATTAATCATATATATATATATATATATATATACATACATATATATATATATACATACATACACACACACTTTTAAGGTGCTGTCATTCGTCTTGAGGAATGATCTGTGGGTGGATGGGTGGGGGTTTTAGGCAGAACCAGTTAGAGGGTTTGCAGCCAGTCTCCTTCTTATAGGTGCAGGAGCTCAGTCCATTCAGAGACTTGGACATTTCAGACCCCAAAATTGACATGATTTAGTTTTATGCTCATTCTTTTGAATTCATCATGGTAACTCCAGTAATTCTGTCTTTGTAATAAAACATACCGTAGTTCCCCACCATCACAACTCAAGAGGGAGGTATACAGGGGGATCTAATTTTACGACCTGCCACATTTCTCACATTACTCCAATTTTCTACCCCTGCTTCATCCCCACCCCCCAGGCCTCTCTCCCTATGGGCCTCCATGTCTGTGGCTCTCAGAGTGATGTATCCTGGTGGATTGAGTGCAGGCAGGCCAGCAGCTGGTAATAAGGACTGCCAGGCGACGCCACAGTCTCGAAGACAGACTGGAAAGCCCGGCGGTCCAGCTCTTCATCAATCTGGTGCCGGTAAAAATCCATAGCCGCCAGGCAGAATAGGTTGATGTCCACCACTTCACTGGAGCCCATTCGGCTTATCACATGTGGCAGTCTATTTGAGCGCAGGTGAGGTTAAGGACAACAGACCAGTGTCATTTACTCACATTTACACTTCTGTGCTCATACAACAACCCAATCACTGTATTGTACATGAGCTCTGCTGTGAGTTATGTAAGGATACAAGGCTGAAATCCACTGGGAGGTGGAAGCAGAGACAAAGAAGCAGGAGAGGCTCCACATGGCCATGGCCACTGGTGTCCTCTGAGTGAAGTTGGACAAGGACAGCAGCACCCAGTCTCGCACCATGGACGACTGGCCCGTGGCATGAAGTGTCTGAAAAACCTGGGGAGGGGCAAGTTTGGATACAATGATACAAAGATTTAGAGGGGGGGGACTAAGCAGCATTTCTATGGTTAAAGAACTTGAAAAAATAAATCAGGAATAATCAGATCCAATTTTGCCATTTGAGCCTTAAGTGTTAAGATTCTACAAAGTTTTTCATCTTATTGTTAAATAAATTGCACAAAAGAAAAAAAAAAAAAACTTGAGTGATTTTTATTTGCAGGGACTCGTGTCCTGCCACTGACCTTGTACACGACAGTGGCCATGAATTGCGGGTAGGGTTGCTGATTGGACAGGAACTCTCCGATGACCTTGTTCATGACGTCCTGTGGCGGAAAGAAGTCATCCAGAAACTGTGGCAGAATCCTGGACACCACCCGGGCCTCGCTGGGTAAACCCTTCCTGATTCTGCAAACAGGAAATCCCAGCAGAGAAATGATGATGGGAAACAAAACGTAGGAAACTGCTTTTTATCACCATGTACAGTAGATTATTTTTGAACAAACCCAACATAGGTGTAAAACAATATACGTGAAGGAAGACTGGAAAATAAGAATGTCATATGTGTGGTTTGATTTTCTTCTACAAATGTGTGCTGTTTATGTAGAACGGGGGGTGGGTGTGATTGTGTGTACCTGTCAAAGAGCACAGAGACCCTCTCCATGGCAACAATGATCGACTCGCTGTCTGGGGCTTGAGGGTCAGAGTGGGCGGGGCGACTGGCAGGGCTGGCTTTCTCCTTGCCTGAGGAGAAACCAACATGACCCGCCGTGACGCCCATCGTCTCTGCTGCGACAGAGCCAGAGTCAACCTGACCTCTAACCCCTGTCACGTCGGAACCTGACGCAAGCACCGCTGAGAGGACGAAAGGGGGGGGGGGGGGTTTCAGACCAGAATTTAGTTGATCTCAAACAGAAAATTTGTGAATTTCAGGGAGCTAACCACGTCAAGCAACATTCTTAAGTAGGTTTTCCATAAATGACTGGTATTTAAATTATTAAGAGATTTCCAATGCCATGTTTCCTGGGTACAGTGCTACAGTACATACTAGATTAGCCTCCTGTGACCCGAATGTGCTTCAGCTTGCACTGCTCTACAGGTGGTATGCAGAAAGTTTTAAGTCTGTTTGCATTTGCAAGAGCTGAAGTTAACTCAAGGAATTTGGTGGTTAACTCTCAGCAAAAAAAATTCTAGCATAAGGACAACAAGCTAAGAGTTGCTAAAGTTAGTAGGTACTAACGTAAGGGTTAGAGGTAGGGTATATCAAAGGGACAGTACAGTGTCCACAATAGTGTTTCCCATCAGTGACCTAGACTGAGGCCACACCACAGTTTCATCATGAACTTTTATAAAGGTTCACACTTCTCAGTGTTGACCACAAATTAATTGGTGTGATATTGTCATTATCAACATAGGTTGCCACACTTTACCATTTAAAATTAGTAAAGTCTCTTTTCCTTGACTTATTGTTAGATTCAATCACTCCCCTGTTCCCCACTCACAAACGCTCTCTCTGTCAGTCGGCCTTTCCTGTCCATTGGCAGCACCAGGAGGAACCCGGCCACATCGGTGCATGAGAGCATGTGTTTGCCCAGGACTGTATGTGTATATGTAACACGTAATGTACATATGATATGCACATTTAATCATCTACACCCAGCTCAGCTGCTACAACAAACGATCTAGTTCTGTGGGAAACACTATAATACATATCGGGCAGAAAGCAGTTCTTTTTTTTATTCCATCATAGTTGAAATGGAAAGCAATGGTTGAGAAATGGTTAAAACCTATTATAAAACAGGTAGCTGAAATCAAGCGATCTGATCGGTTCAAAACCCTGATATAATTAGAGTATATAACGGCTATGACGTTGAATCAGATTGCACAGGTCCGTATCACTCCGCGACTGAAGTAACTATTACAGAGCTGGTTGCCGTAGCCTGTGAACCGTTCCAACGTTAATTGCCAGCGAACCCAGCTCCCGTCTCATAGCCTTCTTTCTGAGGAACGCTAGTGGGTTGCATAGCAAACACCGTGCACTGTGCAGGCAGCAAGGAGGGACACATTTTTTGTATTTCTAAAAAGAAAAGCTTTTTTGTGTCAATTACATTCATCTTGCCATTCTTGTAACCTTTTATGAAAGCAATAGCTCACTTCAGGCCGTGATATACGCTCATTATATCACAGTTAAGTGGGTCGCTGGCCCTCCTCGGCGTATACCACGGCCTGTCGTGAAACAATTGTTTAAAAGTATTATCCATGAAGTGGTTCACACTGAAAACATGTGGGTACTATCAGTCTGGACAATTACTAGTTGGGTTTCTAAAATATAGTATTTTAATTTTAAGCACATCTTTTCCCTTCTACCAGACATGCACCCCCACTCTCCAACGTACAAGCTACATGTTAAAGCCAATACTAGAGTAAATCACAACAGTTACCTGTACTTACCTGAAATGGTAACAATGTTAAAATGGGACAGATTTGCTCATGAGTAACTTTTTCATACATTAAATCTCAATTTGTCTCTAGATACAATTTCTTATTTCAGCTCTTGTATGTTATTTGAGATGCATGTGCATTCAATCCATTTTAAGCTAGCAATTTAGAACTGCAGTTGGCTCAGTGGCAGCCAGATATTCTAACAATGTGTTTTTTGAACTTTGCATTATTCTCTTTTAAGCCTTCCCTTTGTTTCAGAGAAAAACATTTTCTTTGTGTATTTAATCGCGCTCAACCTGCATTGCTACTCAACGTCAGGAAGGAAGGGGTCTAGGACGATAACACAGGAAAGAAATGACACATAGCCTTATTGAGGCAGAGCCTTTAACAGTTACATTTGCACTGCTGTAAGCCAAACTAATGTCGGTAATATCAGCCTCAGTGAAGAGAACTCATAAGTAGTCTACTACGAATATACCATGCAGGAAACTGAGCCAGTTAGCTTGATGCCATTTTGAGAGGTTGCAGCAGCAGTAATGAAAGGATCAGTTTTACTACAGTGCATTCTGGTGATTAGCCAGCATGCAGGGTAAGTCATGTTAGCACCTTTCTTACCGGTGTACATGCAGGTTAGCATGAGGCCTAGTGCAGCCATTGCTCTGTGTGGTGACGGCATGTTGACTCGATCCACACTGAGCTTGACCAGTGCCTCTCCATCAACACGGGACAACTGCTCCGACAGCAGGAGGCGCTCCAGACCACGCAGCACGCAGTGATAGATGACCGAGGGAGTGGAGTCCTCACTGGCTGACACCATCACACCACACAACTGAAGGACAGGGACAGAAGCGAGAGCCGGTTAGAGAAACAAGTTTTCATTTACATTTCAACTTTTATTCTATTGGGTCCAGGTTTGTTTCCCCTTATTAATTTTCCCTTGCCTGTATAACTCCAGCCATAAACTCAGCTCCTACATCCAGAGGGTAGTTCTCCATCATGTAGAAGGCCACTGCACACATCACCAACACATGCTGCTGGTTGTGCAAGTTCACACAGCTGCAGAACAAAGACGGAAGTCATGCACAGTGAGGGGGACAACGTTTGGATTAACCTGATTATGTTTTAGACAAAGATCTGTCCCTAGTGGCCAAGAGTTGCCCTACACCATTTCCATCACCTCTTTAAACTGGATAAAGCTTATTGATTCAAAGATCCACTTACACTGTGTGTGTATGTGTGTGTGTGTGTGTGAAAAATAAAGCCAAACACATTGGCTTTATTTTGCCCTTCCATTACCAATTCAGCTCATAGCTGATGAAATGAGGTTAGGGTCTGCATTTGTTTGAGTAATGACAGAGACTGACTGAGCTATAGCCCGGAGGTTGGAGAGAAGGTACTCGGAGACAGTGGGGATGAGTTGTTTGGCCGTGTCATCAAGCAGGTCACACTCCAACACATACAGGACTCCATGAAGGGCCCCCATGCGGCTTGGCAAGTGGGTGCTGCGCAGGGTTATCTCCAACAGGCGACACACCGGCTCAGCTATTACTTTGTCCTGGAAATAAACATTCAAGGTGCTTTACATTTTATCTGTAGAATATCAAGATACAGGTTAATTGTATACTTAATCACAAACGCACACATTCTACCATCACATTCCGTCCACAACCCACTCAAGGCCTCACCATGCCCAACACAGCAGCAGCCTTGCAGATGGCAGGCACCAGGTACTGATTGAGGATCTCATCCTCCGGTGGGTGGAGCTTCTGCAATTCCATCAGCGTGGAAAACATCATGTCAAACTGGTTCCTCTCTGTGAACAGGTCTGACACTGCCAGCAGCTACAGAGAAGGGCAAGAGGGAGCAGAAGTTGGAGAGGTTAAGAGAAAAAAAAATTCTTTGGTGCTTCAAAGCATGGGCTAATGTTCCCATTAGGTCTTGATCTGTGTGGCAACTCACTGATCGGACCACTTCACTTATGAGGATGGTTGGAGTTCTCCTGTTACTTGGGGAGCCAGGGATCAGCCACTGGCTGTAGAGCTCCAGGAGAAACTGAGAACAGGAATGGATGTCCACACCTGCACGGTGCTTCCTGAAAGCACAGAGACAATGGTAGGTCACAGTGTGCAAGCTTATTTCAATGCAGGTTGATGCCTGATGCACTGGAGACTTAAATACTTAAATATGAATGTGTGTCATTTGTCGAACCTAGAGTTTATAGGAGAGATCGGCGGGGAGGTGGGTGCTGGAGTGTCTGCTTCATCTTCTTCATCCTCACCCCATTCTTCCTCCCTGAGAGGAGTGATGTTGTTACCCAACCACACTGAGTGGATGGAGACCTGGAGAGAGATTACAAGTTAAACACACATTTAATGTGAAATGTAAACAATTTCAACCAATGCATTGTTCAAGCATCCCATTGACCATCACTGCTTTTCACGCGCTTTTCTTACCTGTCCCAGTTTGTAGTCCATGTTGCCCATCTCCCGCTCCGTGTTCATCTGAAGCAGCAGCTTCTCATGGCTGATCAAAGTTCCTGCTGAAACCATGTTTAACCACAATTCTTTCAGATTTAACAAATCAAAGAAATAGTATTTGAATTGTTGAGTGTGTGGATGTAGGTTGTCGGTTACCTGCAGAGGCTGCTGACAGAGAGGGCACGGGGTCCCAGGCGTGGTATGGGTGGTGTGTATGGACATTGTCTCTCTTTGAGACAAGAGCCTGAATCTCTCTCTCCACCTCACCCCTGATCACCGCTAGTTTCCTTCCAAACCTTTGTGCACAAAAATAAAAATTGTGAATATTGCCACATGCTTATGTTAGGCTGCTACACAGTCAGCAGATAATGGTTGCACAGCTACCGTGTTTCAAGGGCTTTGAGGCTTTTGTTGCGGGGCTGCTGTTCCAGACAGCTGACTGCAGGGTTGCCAGCAGTAGGCAGGGTCATGGCACTCAGCACCAGGCTGGTGATTGCCTGAACCGCTAAAACATTCAACTGGGTACGCTCCAAATCCTCCTAAACACCAAAGAATTAACAAAAAAATTCAAATTGGTAGGAAAGACATGCAAGAGATAGACAGGGAACAGATAATTATAAAAATAATTTCCCACAACACACTGTAGTCTCAGGAGTCATGAAATACAGAGCATGTTAATGAAGTACATAAATGCTTGTCCTTGTTTGTCAATATAAGTCATTTCATGAGTGCATATGTAGGAGAAGCAGGTTATGTACTTGTATGAATCTTACTAACCAGCAGCAGGTTTACCAGTGAAAATGGTTCTGTTTTGTGCTTGTACCTCCTGCTGCGTCTCCACCTCCTGGTCCATTGTGATGGGTTGGGTGACCAGCACCCCAAGCAGAGTGGCCCAGGTCTCCTCAAACTGTGTCCGGCTACTCCAGCCTAAATGTACCACAACCACGGTCCATGCAGATGTGAAAATATCACATTACAAAATGAATTCATCATTCATAAAAGGAGATATCAGTGTGTTAAGATACTATATACAAGAATAGAGACAAAGTGGGAAAACTAGATTTCATAACCGTTTCTGTACCCAGTGTGTTGATGCGATAGAGAAACTCTCTGAAGACATCTTTTTCCTGCAGAAAGTCAACAGGGATCTCAGGTAACATTGTGCTAAACTCTCCTCCAGGCTGAGGGGACCAGCCCAGTTTCCAAACCTACACACAGACACAGCATTTAAACTAATACACTAATGCATTCTTGTAACTGATTTGCACATATAATTTCATTTCACACTGACCAGTGGAGGTACTCGGGTGTAGCTATTGACAACAGGCAGTCGGGACAGACTGATGACAATGCTGCGCAACGTTGGAGTTAGAAAAGCTGGGAATGCAACGTTCCTATGGTGACCCAAGGCGAGGATGCTCTGCAGGCCTTCCACCAGCTCAGCCATGATCTCACATGCCTGCCACTCGCATATGTCTACAACACAGAATAAACTTGACATAGATCTCTTAAAGTTTTCAAATTAGAGCTACTCAGAACATCAAAAAAAACAAAAAAAAAAACAAACATGCATAAACATCAAGACAAGATTTGCATTAAATAGTATGCTCACTTTCGGCATGTGCGGAGTCCACTTGGTCTCCTTCAGCGTCTCTTTCCGCCTTCGTCTTTCTCTTCTCTGGATGCAGCAGCTGGTCACCAGGACTCGCAGCCACTGGGAAGACCAAAAAAATGTTTGATCCACAATGAGATGACACAAAATGTTGAGTCTCGAGGCAGTCATGGCATGTGACAGTACCAAACCAGAGGGACTGTACAAACACATCCTGCTGTCCTCATTACCTGCAACAATGATCAGACGTAGGCAGTAGATGAGGGAGCAGGTGTGTGTGGTGTTCTCTGCAGTGGACAGCTTGTTCCACACACAGGGCTGCTGTAGGGCCAGACACAGGCAGGACAGAGCCCACTGCAGGTCCACACTCAGGGGCAACTGATCCTGGAGCAGACGCCACACCACCACCTGTGAGAGTCACACAGTCAGGTTAAGTCAGTGGAAGTAAAGCGATCATAGAAATAGTATTACTTGTTGCTACAGTTTAGGATTTCTAATCTGAAATACAAACAAGATAATTTTCCATCAAATTACTTTGATTTAATGCATCGAGTCATCGCTCTCATCCAGAGCACTCATGAACATGTGGTCTGTTACCTCGGTGGCAGTGCAGGTGAAAGTGGTGATGAGGTGTTCCTTGTCAGAGGGAATGTGTAGAGAGGAAGGCAGCTGGTTCACACTCAGGAGGTATTGGGCCAAAGCTCTGCAGAGGGACAACACCCTGGGGTAGAAACCGGGCTCATCTGAAACAGAGTGGGAAGTCTTATGAGAGGGGAACAAAATGAAAGCACTAGGAACAGCACTCGGACTCAAACTTACCTTAGTTCTTAAAGAACAACTATAAAAGAAAGTGGTCTGATAATCTAAACTATTTATTCCTCATAAAACATAGTTAAAGAATCCCAATCCCTCCAAAGTTTGGTGGAACTCTTTAGTAGTGTTATATAATCCTGTTAAGAAGCCAACACGCACGTCACTGCCAGGCACATTGTGAAACCACATTTAATCTGCGAGATCTGGATTTTTATTTGGATAAGCGCCAAATTGCACACTGATATACTGGTCCCATAAATAAAACACCCCTCCCCCCAATAAGATCCATGCATTATTACCACTGCCATTGAGACCATATTTTCTCCCACTGTCCATTTGTTTGACAGCAGGATTACGCAAAATCTACAGTTTAACAGTTAACACGAAATTTGGTGGAAGGATGGGACATGGACCAACAAATAACCGATACAATTTTGGCACGGTGGTGAATGAACGATTTTTTCCCCCATCTTCTTAACATTGCTAGATATGAGTGTTATTTCACAATTTCACCGATTACCCAGGAAATAACATATGGATCTTGGCATATTTAGGGGACTGATATCTACGTGTGTGCAATTTGGTGCTGCTTTATTGTATTCAGGGCATATTGGAACTTGAGAGGAATAACATTCTAGTTCCATGGGAAATCAACGCTTCTTTCTTATGTTATACCACCAAGCTTTGTGGAAGTCCGTTTAGTTTTGCGTAATTCTGCAGACAATCAAACGGACCGCAGATGAAAACAACCTCCTTCGCAGAGGTAATGAGAGGTAATGAGAATCTTTCTGAATCATAATGCCCATCCCTCCCACTCTCACCATACACATCAGCCAGTTGGTCCCAGTAGGGCTGGGGTTGGGAGGGTGGCAGGAAGGACCTGTGTGGAGCAGGAAGTGACCCAGTGACCCCTGCTAGTTGCTCTAGGGTCACCTGCAAGGCAGTCTCCAACAAGAGCGAACCCTGACCTCGTGCTAACCGTTGCTTGCCCATACTCAGGCATGGACACAGTAGGCTCAGGTTGAAATCCTGGTGAAAAAGACGACAGAGGGCAAAATATACATTTTAGGCATGTTAAGTTACAATGAATGTTTTAATCAATAAATTGAAGAATACGTGTTTGTGAAGTCTGATTTCTGGACACTGCAACAAAAACAAACTCCACACCATTATATTAAGAGCACAGAATTCAGACAAACCAAAAACTGCTGGATGAACAAAAGAACTATATCCAAGTTATGGTGAAAAAAAAAATTCACTGGGGAATGAAATTGTGCGTACAGAAGGGCTGTGTTTGACACTTTATCACCTTGCCGCTCATGATGTTGAAGAGGTCAGCAGGAGGTAGTTTGGTGAGTAGTTCTGTTGTCTCCAACAGGGAAACATCTCCACGAAGGCAGCACTGAGACTTCACCAGAGCCACGTACCACTCCTAGAAACAAATGATTGTTTCACATCTAACCATTTTGTGCACTTTTTTCGTCTCTCTCAAATGATGTCTGAAACCGTGAAAGATTCACAAGTCCTTTGTTGTCAAGGATGGACTGTACAGAGCTTGCATCCCTCACCTTATCTGCGATAACCAGTTCAGGCGCAGGGGGTGGATCTCCATCCAAGGGGTGTGAAGTCACAGGAGGGGTGGGGCTGCTAGTGTTGGCAACAGTGGCTCTGAACCTGTCCAGCAGGGAGTAGAACCTCTGATGCCTGTGACAGAGGATATGACATGTTAATTCATGTATCCATTGGACAGAGATGTAAGAGTGATTTGGATTTCGAATAGAAGTGGTAAGGGGGAAACTCCAAACACAAAAACTAAAACTTGCATGTGCATTGTTGTGTATGCTTATGATTTGGTTAAAGTAAATAAAGCAAATAACCCCACTAGTCACAAGTAAAACAAAAAACTAAAACATATTCCTCAAAATGGCTGCAATACACAGGAGTAATACCTCGGAGCGAGTCCACTTGTCTGGAGGTATTCCTGGATCCTGTCCAGTTCCTCCACAGGCAGCTGGGCTATGCTGTTCTGGAAGGTGTCATGAAGTATAAGGAATAATGCAATGAAGTATATGATCATTAAACAACACAGATTGTAAAACATTTCAACATAACATTTTCTTGAGTGAAATAGTAAAACTTTAAACCCAAGCTTTCTCATAAGAGCGCCGTAGGCAAGAAAAAAAAAATCAATTTGCCACCAAACTCCTGTTTGTCACACAAAAATATAAACATACAATAAACAGGTACCTGTAGAGTCTCAGCTAGCAGCATCTCTACCCTGCGACACGCCAGTGTGTCCACCATGCGAGCGAGAACCCTGAAAGGTGTACTGAGCAGCTTGTCCACATACAGCATCAGCAGAGATCCAGACTGACTCAGGTGGATTCCTTCCAAACACTGCAGAGTCTTCTTCAACATGGTAGGCTGCATTGGAGAGAAACAATAAGGAAGGGAAGGTGGGCAGGTGACAGCAAGGATACGAGGCGGAGAGAGTGCGTGAAGGTGGAAAGGAAGGAATGACAAAAGGTTAACAAGTTGGTCGACCCAGACTAAGCAAAAGAGGACAATAAAAAACTCAGGCAGTGAACAGAAAGGTGTCATCTCACCGTAGTGAGGTTGTCACAGCGTGACTGGATGGCCTGGATGAAGAGGCCACTGGCAGCTGAATTGCGGTGCACAGCGCTGATGAAGTCCTGCACTGGAGGCTCATGGGAAAGGCTGATGAGGTCACGCACATGGTTGACAATCAGCCAGGTCAGATGCTCTGAGTCGTGGAGGTTTTGACACTAGACAGGTTGAGAAATAAAACCAAGTATGCACTTTTAATTGTTAAATAAAACATGTTCCCTTTACTAAATGGTTGAGGTACAGATTAGGGTCCAAAATGTACTTTTCGGTTTACCAGCCAAGGTGGCTGGTAGATTAAATAAATTTACCAGCCAGACAGATTTTTCCCTAACCAAAACTACTAGGTTTCCTCCTGGTCTCCTGCTATGAAGTCTGGCCTTCTGCTGCAAATGGTGTCTGCAGTGGCGCCCCCAGACATTTTTCACAGGGGTGGCCAGATGGGGCGACTGAAAATCTCGGGGTGGCACACCAAAACCAAAAGCCATAACTGAATTTCTGGAATTCTATTATGCCGTTGTAGTATATTGGGAGTTTTGGAATTGAGGTTTGGAAAGATGGATATTGTTTATTTAAGTCATGTAACCTTAGTTATTAAATACTCCTTTTCCCTTCTTACCTTAATTTGGGTCTTGCTCCGTCAAACCCGAGACCTACTTATATTATTTAACTATCATAAAAATATACTTTATTGATTTAAATTAAATAGTACCCACTGTAAAATATCAGAAGCATTTTAACGCAATGTAGCATAATTATGCATCATGCTACTGCCGCGGCCCCCCTCTGACCCCCCCCTTGATGGCGCCACTGGGTGTCTGTGTGCCAGTGCCCCGCCAGAGGTCCCACGCCGCAAAATGGGGGGTCCCGGCAGGCGCCGTAACTGGGGAGATCCACAAGAAGGGCAGACAGCCGTTCCCAACCCCCTCCACCTAACCCCCCTTACGCAACGGCACAATTCAAGTCTTTTGTTTGTAGCTGCTACTGTATCCCAAGTTCGCACGGTTTGATGACTGATGCAATTAAGTCAGAGTGGCGTGTAGTCTTCATAATTTACTCGCCAAACACTAAATTTACCCACATTTGGCGACTGGCGAGTGGTAATTTTGGACACTGGTACAGAGGATCCATTGGTTTTCAAGAGCACTGCAGTATGGTGGAGGTTTGTTGTCCTGGTCGTTTGAGCTTCGGCTCTGAACATAAAGACTGATTTCTCACTCATGTCATTCTCAACATGTTTGAGCAACAGTCATTAGAGTCTCTAGCTTGGAATAATACATCTTAGTATATTTATGATTCACGGCAGGAACATTTTCTGAAACATTTTGCGTGTAGTTAGCAGTCTCACCACATAGTCACAGAAGAGGATAAGGGCTCCCCTGCGTACAATCTCTCTGTTGACCATTGCTAACCGGGACTCCGGCTTGTCCTCTTCACCTTCCTCTGAGGAGTGAGGGCTCAGCAGCTTTGTGCACGAGAGGCTTTGTCTCCTGACAGAAGGAAAACAGAGGAGAGAGCCAGGATTGAGGGGCAGAAGATACAATCCTGTGAGTTTTGCACAATTTTTCTGTCAATGTAGCATACCAGAACTGCTTGGGATCCAGTACCATAGGAAACCTCTATTCGACAAGTATTTCATTTTATTTTCTGTCTAATGTTTTTGTCACACTAAACTGACTTCGATGGGGTTCTGACACTGTGCTCTTACCTGGGTGTCTGGTGAACCTCAGCCCACCAGGAGTAGTTGGTGTAGTTGATGATGAGGAGGACCTGGCACCAGAGGAGCACCAAGGAGGGGTGGGTGGTGATGAGGCACTGCACCATGTTGTTCAGTCCCTCCAATGGGTAGAAGAGGCTAGCCTCAGAGCCAGTCTGTCCACTGCCATTCTCGCCCTTCAGGAGACGACTGGCTGCAGCAGTGATCCTACGAAACATTCCTGAAGGAAAAATAAAGTTTGAAAAACATTTAATTGTGAAAAAAACTTATATCCAAGGTAAAAAAAAACTTGACATTTAAAGAAACGAAAATTAATATTAAAAGTATGTGCTCACCACTTTTGAAGACATGTATGAGACACATGAGGAGTGTTCCCAGCTGCTGACAGTAGAAGGTGTGTTGTTGCTCTGTAATGTCCACTTTAACCTCTCGTGAGGAAATGTCATCCAGCAACACTCCCACCAGCTGGAGGAGAAATCTGGAGGGAGGGGGAACAGGAATTTTTCATTTCAGGTGAAGGGAGTAAAAAAAGGGAACATTTCAGAATTGTGTAATAATAATAATCACTCAATCAATCCTTTGATCAGATACATATAACTGGACAGTGAAGACACTAACCTGGCAAAGGTTTCCTCAGGTAGGGCTTTTTGTGCCTCTCCATTAGTTTCCTGGTTACCGAGAGTGTCAGCACCAGCCATGTCATCCGGAGAGAGGCTCTGCTGATGCAGGCGGTGGATTGTGTGGCACGAGAGGAGATCTGGGGACAGTGAGAGCTCCTGAACCCGGGACAGGACAATGTCTTCAGTGGACTGGGAGACAAGCACCCTGAGCACTGCGAGGATACCGGACACCCAGAGCTGCACAGTAGCTACTGATGCCTAGAGGAGCAGAGGCTTGATTAAAAAACATTAAAAAAAAAAAAAAAAATCAGATAGCCCAGTCAAAAGTAAGCAGGGTCTTCGTGCATGATCAGAGGCAAGTCTCACCATGGTGCCTGGGATGGCGAACATACTCTTGAGAAGCATGTCAACAGGCCTGAGAGAAGAGGGCGCTACAGTCTCAAAAAGAGTGTTCAACACGCCCAAGGCCTCTGGAGAGTCCAGATGCATCTGTTTGGACAAAACGTACAAATACGTTCACGTTTTTAGACCATTTGATGACATACATTGTAGACTCAACGATTTCTATTCATCAGTATGTGCCAACATTTGAGTTTACTGTATAATAGCCCAATTTAAATTTCCCGGTCAAAGAGGTGACCAATTACAAACAAACACCATTCATTCATTTTCCTACTTGCTGCTTGGCAATCATGGGGAGTATGACATCCGCAATCTGTCTGGACAACCTCTTCCACTTGTCCTCATTCTCTTTGTGACACTGCTGCAGTACAAGGATAAACATCTCCAACACCTAACAACATGCATGTAAAAAGGCACATGTAAGTCAGAGAAAAGTGTGTCTGCAATATTTGAGGAAAATAGCCTGCTGCTGTAACCATACCTGATGGTACTGTACGAGTCTGAGCAACATGGAAACCACCACTTCTTTCTGTGTGTCCAACTCTTTGCCTGCATCTGCTTTGTTTGAGCCCCTCAAGACAAACAGATCATGAACTATCGGCTGCAAGGCCGGGATGGCTGTCGAGAAAAAGTATGAAGGGGTCATCAACCCATCGAAAAAAGTTAAAGGGCTCAATAAAACATGCCACAAGTACAGGGAATGATTGGGTGTGGTATGTATTGCTTGTGTTCCTCTCACCATGTGTGACAGCTTTCCTGCCACTTGCCATGATGCCGTCACACAGCTGGATGATCTTGGGAATGCTGATTATCTGCTTGGAGTGGTAGCGCTCATAAGAAAGTAGCACCAGGAAGAAGAAGATGTTGGGAATGATGGCCTCCGAATCTCTGTTGAGAAGTGTAACAGGAATTATTTTAGTTTCCTACATGTGGCTTTCTTACATTACCGTGTCACAAGATTCTGGGTTGGAAACAACTTACCTGAACTGTCCCACTTCAATGTATTCAAACTGCTTTAGGACGAAGCCGATGAACACCTGAAACACAGACAATATTCTCCTGAATGAGACAACTTTCAGAAGCTTTAAAATGAACCCATACAAAAGCATCAGTATGTGCTTATTTAACCTGATCTGAGTCCAGCAGGCAATAGTTGACTCTGAGCTGCACAAGCTGGGCGAGCAGGTCCAGCACTTGTCTCTGCAGGGCCACAGACGTGCTGGTTGTGTATTGCTTCAGCGCTTTAATCACCAGCGGCTCAAACAGTCGAATGTGGTTGTGGATGGCATTCTGGAGGGATGAGGGGAGAAAAAAAAGCACAGAAAACCTCAGTCAAGAAAAATTTAGTGTCTTATTTAGTGATCTATGACATTTTTAGCTGCTCATAGTCACAATTTGGAAAAAGTTGCAAGACAATAAGTACTTTGTCTCCTCTGTTGCGTGTAGCATTTGCGATGTTAGACCTCAGCTGATTGGATGCTTTTTGCATTACATCAAACCATCTGAAAGTTGAAAAAGGAAAGTTCTGTAATGTCATATACACTGGACACAGAAGTGAATGTCTGCTCTTGTGTATAATCTATATGTTGCTTTGACTCACCCAGAGGTGTCCTGCTCCTGCTCAGCCTGCACCATGTTGCGGAGACTAGCATCAGCGAGAGCCTGGGTGAAGTGTGTGTACGGTGCCATGAAGCAGTAGTGGTAGAGGCCTGGTCTCAGGCTAGACGAGCCAAGACGCAAAGCCTTGCCCTGGGAACGGCTGGGTGCACTCAGGACGCCCTCGTACTGGGAGGCAAGGTTGGTGCCAAACAGGGTCTTCAACAGCTGCAGAAAGTGAAATATTTCAGTTACCAGACAAAATACACCATCCAACTTAGACTCCAAATACGTCTTTAAAGAAACGTTCTTCCAACTTTTCATGAATTACTAGACCAGGTGGGTTCTCAAATTCTGAAATTAGGTCTGAAAGAAAATATTAATTATTTATTTACTCAGTGTCTTTACATCAAATTCCAAGGATGTCTTGTTTGTGTCTTTTGTCTTGAATTGGATTAATGTTCATATAATTCACATTTGATTAATGCAAGTGACACATACTTGACTGTGATTAACTTATGAAAAAGGTACTCTATCTCTGTATTAATAATGTATTTACATCATTCTTAATGCCAGTCCTATTCAGCTTGTCCAACAGTTAGAAAATGTTCTGTGTCTAAAGGCGCAGATATGGTGACATCCAGCTAATATATTACTGCATGTCTCTGGCTACATGAATATGAATGTATGGCACCATCGCACAGGGAGACCAATGCCTTTACAGGCCCTGTCGGCAGGAACCAGCCTCACTCTTTGTGGAGTCGTACCGGTTGCAGCACACTGCTCAGTGCTGGCACCATTAAGACTGCCACACATAGTAAATAACAAAATCCACAATAGGCAACATTAACACAGAGATTACTGACCTGTTGGACACAAACTGTAGCCATGGTTGGTTCTCGGGAGAAGCAGGACTTCAGATAGCCCAAAATTTCCTCCACACACTAACAGAAGATATATCATATCATTATATTATACTGATTCCACTCAACGTGAATATAGTGTTTGTTAAATGGTTTGTATTGATGTTAAAAAAATTAACAAAATTTGCTTCAATCCATCAGCAAGTCCAATGACCAAAAACCACCTCCTTTCCTGATAACGTCCAATAGAGCTGGTAAGAGAATCTTTACCTTGCTGATGTCGTGTAGAGTGGCCAGCTCCAGCAGCTGAGACAGAACATCTAAAGTGGAGCGCAGGAAACCTCCAAACTTCTCCTGGCTAGTGTGGAGGTCCAACGTTACCTAGCAGAAAAATATGAAGAGCGCAGTGGTTAAGGCTCCAACCCCCCCTCTCCCACACCTTCTTTTCGGTTAATAAGTGGTTTAAGGACATATGCATATTCTCACCTTGTAGTTGGCATGTGTAGCTTTAAGGACATCATAGAGCTTGAGGTAGGGTGGAAGGTGGTAGAAGCTGCCAAGCGTGGTAGATTTGTTTATGCCTGCGGACCCTGTGCTGTCTGCTGGCCTGCCTGCTCACAAAAAAACACAACGGCCACATCTTGTCAAATATTCAGACACTCAGATGATCTGTACCTGTGGTAGTGTATAGTGAGGTCCGCATCTACCTGCGTTTATCTCGTTGCTTTTCTTTGGACTCATAGGAGCAGCACTGGGCTCAGCAGCCTCCTTCTCTTTGCCTTTCCTGCGGATGGGACTGAGGGAGGGGGTGTTGCTCAGGGAGGGGAGAGTGGCCTAAAAAGTATGGAACAGGGTACACAAACTTAAGTCATTGTCTTCCTGCAGACGCAACTTGTAGATAAATGCCTCTAAAATGTGTCTTACAAATAGATCATGTTGGCCATGGGCCATAAAAAAACCAAACAAATGTCCCTTTAAATCTGACTTACCTTAACTGCTGGTCCTGGTGGTGTGTCATCCATCACATGGGCACAGATGTTGAGGACCTTGAGCAGGTGGGAGAAGAGCTGCTCCACCATGGCCACCAGGGAGCGCTCTGACAGTGCTGCCCAGGGTTCCTCCATCTTATTTGTGCCTCCACTAGTGTTCGCGCTCCCACTGCTGCCTTCTTCCTCTCCAGTCCAGGGGTTGTGCATGCATTTAGGAGCCACAGCTACAAACATCAGACAGGTTAAACAAGAACAGGATACCAATCCCTGAAGGTTGAGTTGGTGGTGGTATGTTTTAAAATGCTGTACAATTGCAAGCTACAACATGGTGACATTTTTATGTATATTACACACCAGCAAGCAGATTGCCGGAAAGCAAAAGTGCATCCTGATGTGCAGAAAGATCCAGTGGAAACCAGGCGGAGGACAGTAAGGAGAGGACCATGTTGGCCATTCCCACTGTCAGAGTGCGCCGCTCCGTGTCTGGTGCCGATGAGGAGGTCGAAGAGCCTGGAGCACTGCTGGGATGGGACAGACTTAACACACGCACATACGTATGTTGGGGCAGAAGAATACCATTAAATGTACAATGGAAGAATTCCTGATGGAGAGAGGCATCACAAACCTTAACGCCCTGCCCCGGCTGCGGTTCAGACTAGAGCGAGAAGAAAAGCTGCTACTGGAGCTAACATAGCCACAGTGCCAGCCTGTGCTCCAAGTGCACACAGGAAAATTTGAAGCCAAGAGGCACAAGGCTTCACAGCATCCAAACTGCAGAGAGACAAAAGGAACGGTATTAAAATGTATGTATACACTGAACAAAATTATAAATGCAACACTTTTGTTTTTGCCCACATTTTTCATGAGCTGAACTCGAAGATCTAAGACTTTTTGTATGTACGCAGCACTTCTGCTTTGCCAAGATAATCCATCCACCTCACAGGTGTGGCATATCAAGATGCTGATTAGACAGCATGATTATTGCACAGGTGTGTCTTAGGCTGGCCACAATAAAAGGCCCTCTAAAATGTGCAGTTTTACTGTATTGGTGGGGTCCGAAAACCAGTCAGTATCTGGTGTGACCACCATTAGCCTCACGCAGTGCAACACATCTCCTTCGCATAGAGTTGGTCAGGTTGTTGATTGTGGCCTGCGGAATGTTGATCCACTCCTCTTCATTGGCTTTGCTGTCGTATACGCCGATCCAGAGCATCCCAAACATGCTCAATGGGTGACATGTCCGGTGAGTATGCTGGCCATGCAAGAACTTGGATGTTTTCAGCTTCCAGGAATTGTGTACAGATCCTTGCAACATGGGGCGGTGCATTATCATGCTGCAACATGAGGTGATGGTCGTGGATGAATGGCACAACAATGGGCCTCAGGATCTCGTCACGGTATCTCTGTGCATTCAAAATGTCATCAATAAAATGCACCCGTGTTCGTTGTCCATAACATATGCCTACCCATACCATAACCCCACCGCAAACCGCTCACCCACACGACGCCATACATGCTGTCTGCCATCTGCCCTGTACAGTGAAAACCGGGATTCATCCTTGAAGAGAACACCTCCCCAAAGTGCCAGACGCCATCGAATGTCAGCATCTGCCCACTCAAGTCGATAACGAACTGCAGTCAGGTCGAGACCCCGATGATGACGACGACGAGCATGCAGATGAGCTTCCCTGAGACGGTTTCCGACAGTTTGTGCAGAAATTCTTTGGTCGTGCAAACCGATTGTTGCAGCAGCTGTCCAGGTGGCTGGTCTCAGACAATCTTGGAGGTGAAGATGCTGGATATGGAGGTCCTGGGCTGGTGTGGTTACACGTGGTCTGCGGTTGTGAGGCCGGTTGGATGTACTGCCAAATTCTCTGAAACGCCTTTGGAGACGGCTTATGGTAGAGAAATTAACATTCAATTCACGGGCAACAGCTCTGGTGGACATCCTGCAGTCAGCATGCCAATTGCACGCTCCCTCAAAACTTGCGACATCTGTGGCATTGTGCTGTGATAAAACTGCACATTTTAGAGTGGCCTTTTATTGTGGCCAGCCTAATGCACACCTGTGCAATAATCATGCTGTCTAATCAGCATCTTCATATGCCACACCTGTGAGGTGGATGGATTATTTCGGCATAGGACAAGTGCTCACTTACACAGATTTAGACAGATTTGTGAACAATATTTGAGAGGAATAAGCCTTTTGTGTACATAGAAGACTTTTTCGTCTTACATCTTTGAGTTCAGCTCATGAAAAATGGGGGCAAAAACAAAAGTGTTGCGTTTATAATTTTGTTCAGTGTATAGAAACACAAACACACAAAACAAGTGTTACACATGCAAAAAGAGCCTTATAACCGTGTGGTGGCTTACAGTTAGGGCCCTGGAGGTAGAGGAGGTAAAAGCATGGGATATGGCAGTTACAACTCTAGACAAATTGTTCTCCAGTGTGACATCAGACACGGTGTTGGACAAGTTGTAGCCTCTGTATGTCCTGGCAGAGAAAAGACAACAAGCTCATCAAGGACTGTTCTGGAATTTTGTCATGACCTGCGCAACTAAACCACTAAAATTTGACAAAAGAAAAGTAAATGTTATGGTATCAAGGCCTGAAGATAAGATGGCTGACACCAAAGGTCTGATAGTCTTTGCAATACAACATATAGTATGTCCAATGAGCATTATGGTATTTAGAGCCAGTGACATGAAACTAACTGCATGTGAGTTTTTATGTGTTTACCTTGTGATGGTGCTAACGGTGAACTGGGAGGGTGGTTGTGTCTCATGCATAAGCAGCTGCAGGTAAACTGAACTCTGGTCCCGCGCGATAGCCACCACTGGGTCTACCTGGCCCTGGTCACAGTCATAAAACAACCTGGACACCAGTCTGGTCGAAAGACGGGAACATGTGCCGAGACATGAAGGAAGGGGTAGTGGATATTGAGAGGAGAGGTATGAATAAAACAGTTTTAATTCATTGTACAAAAATCGGAATAAAATGTGCTTGTCTAAATTATAGACAAGATGAAACTCACAATACACTATGTAAGAAAATATAGCATACCTGCTGACAGCGGAAGCAGCCACGTGCCGCACTCTAGGATCTTCATCTCCCAACAGACGGATGACTACGTCATTCAGAATTCTGCCCTGCAGCCGCAGCCGCTGGACGAAGAACAATGTGGACAGATGAGGATCACAGTGCAGGAAACTCGAGATTGAAAACCTCACACCCTTATGTACACTTGTGTATCTAAAACATTAGGACTTGTATTTTGCACAGCAAAAAAATTAAAGGTAAAATGAAGAATTACCCCAGTGTAGTGATGATCTCCTTTGTGCAAAGCCTCCGTTTTTCTCTCAAGGAAATTAACCAATCTAAAGCACAGGAATGAGGTACTATCTTTGGTTACAGGTCAAACATTACATGTTGAACATAAAGATCAAAATTGATCCTACCTGAAGTCCATCTCAGCCAGGGTCTCCAAGAGCTCGGTGCGAACAAGCCAATAGGATAAGTCCCTCAGAGGCAGCAGGTCTATCACCAACTGTAAGCCAAGCTCACTCAGGGTACTGCTGCACACTGTCATGATGCAGTGCTGAAACAAACACACACAATAGGTTAATGTCATTTCAAACACAAACACAGAAGATCAACATATTCATACAGCTCTGTCCTACCCTCACTGCAGAGCAAGCCATCTTGCAGGTGACAGAGGATTCATCTTTGAGAGTTTTCTGGAGCAGAAGCACCAAGTCCACCAGGGATAGAGTGTTACCTGGACAGGACAGACAGGTGAGAGGAGGACCGTTAAATACAATCCAGGCTTTCACCAGGACAAACTAGCCTGTGCAAATACCTGAAACACACACTAACCTGTTGAACTCTGCACCCTGGCCAGCCAGGTGTGTATGTTGTATCGTGTTTTGGTGAGTGCGGCCTGAATGATGGCTCCACAGAGGATGGCTGTGGCCCCTCTGATCTGGGGGTCCCCATGGTCAATGAGACACAGCACATCACTGACATACTGCTGCTCTGCAAGGGGACAGGGAAAGGAATGGGGGTCAAAGTCAGCACTAAACACAAATACAGTTGCCAATTCAAAACTTGGAACTGACCAGAAATGCCATTGCAACAGAAAATAATGCACTTGCAAGTCTTTTGCACAGAAAACATTTTGACACGTGACAAGAGGAAAAGCCATGTAGTCGATTCAGTTTCAGGGCCGTGGTGTTGTGCGTGCTGGCCTACTGCTAACTGGGCTGAGAAGTATTTTTCGTTCAGGCTGACGATGAAGGGAAGGTGTACAAATAATTAACACAAAGAGCTAAATTCTATCTAAGACTTTAGTATTATTGTTTAACATCTTACCCAAAAGACTACATAGTGGCAAATTCTCATTTTGACAATATCATGGTTCAACATCTAGTCACAGTGTGAGCTCTTTAATGTCAAAGCTCCACCCACACAGGTGTTTTCACTTATCACCTGATCAGGCCTATTATCCGGACAGTGACGTCTAATGAGAGTCGCGACAACTCCGTTCACTCCAATGGACCATTTCTTCCCCAGCAATGGCAGATCATGGAGCCACTCAATGGTTCCCGGAAGTTAGCAGCAGCGTATAAGAGTAGCAGGGGAATGGATTGATGGACCGAAAGTATTGTCTAACTACATAGAGTAACTACATAGGCATGTCGGTCTGCTATATTGTAAATCGATACATTTATTGACTACTAATTACCAAAATTAGTGATTAATGATTTTGAAGTGGGGTTGTATGAGTTACTTATGCATACTTTATATGTTACCGTATGGAGATGGTAATCAGCGATGTCTTTTAATGGAGTTTGGAGGAGAAGTGGAAGTAGCGCAAGTCCCACTGTAGCAGAGGGGACCACCCAAAAAAATGTGGCGAAAAATACGTTTTTCAATGGTCCCCTCTGCAACAGTGGCTACTTCCACTTCTCCTCCAAACTCTGTTAAATGACATCGCTGATCACCATCTCCATAAGGTAACATATTAAAAACTTAAACTTAATACAATATAGTCACTGGCTTTTGTTGGATATCTAGTGTGGAACAAAGAATTTTGCACATTCACACATTAGCTCAGAGGGATTTGACTTGTTTACTATATTACATGAATGTCACTCAGAAAGAAGGAACGAATTGTCAAATATTTATATTGAACAATCTAATTTGATTTGACTGACAAAGTTCTTACCATCTGACACAGCGAGAAAAGCTTAATTAAATGCTGTGATGATTGTTGCAATATTAACTCTGCCCATTAAGGGCACCCCTGATTTAGGCTGCATTGTCTTAATAATAACCTATTAAACATCATCTAAACAGGACTGTCTCAAATGTCCGTTCCCCCACCTTCTGCTGGAATGCCGTCCAGCGGATCCAGGTAGAGGGAATTAAAGAAGGCTTCGGGATGAAGCGCTCCTGCTGCCCCAACACAGCTGACCGCCAGGGCCTTCACACTCACTCGCACCTCCTTGTCGGGAATCAGACCTTGAAAAACGCAGAGAAAAGACATAGTAGACAAATCGAGTGGTTGCCCAAATAAACTTGCAAGTTCAAGTTAATTTATTTATACATCTTTTGTTTCACAACATGGCTAAGGCTGAGGTGATTGAGTGGGTCGTCCACATCCACCAACAACAAAGTCGTTGGTTCGATCTCTGGGTTCTGCAGTATACGTGACAAAGTGTCCTTGGGTAAGACCCTTGACCCTAAAATTGCCCCTGACGTCTGTTCCAGTAATGTATGAATGAAGTAGGGGTGGGAATCTTTAGGCACCTCACGATTCGATTTCGATTCAGAGGGCTACAATTCAATTAGAAAACAATTATCGATACATCTTCAGGCATCATAAAAAAAATTCTGTATGTAAGGCACTAGTTTAAGTGCGCCACTAGGTGGTGCTGTCACACTGCTTGTTCCCCAAAGCATCTAGTGTGCGTGCTGTTTGTCCCTTGTGGGTCTCCGTTGTCCGGTGGCTCATTGCACGACTGGCTCCATGTTTCGCCAGTTTCCCTTCTCTACCCCGAAAGGTAAGCAGTTCGCAGTCAATTTAAGTGTTTATGTATAATTCGGCGCGGTTTTAGTTGGTTAATATTGTGAGTGTGTTTTAACATATTATTATGTATGGGGTTAGCTAGCTTGCTGTGCTCTGGTGACTCCTGTATAGACACAGTATGCGGTGAATCACTAGCTTTTCTGTTTCAACCATTTTAATGCAGTCAATATTTGTTAAGAGCGCTGTAATTCATTTATATGCACTGTTATCTCTGTTGCATTACATTGGGCTATCTATTCCTTTTAGTTTTAATGTTTTCCTTGGTTGAATGGAACATGTTTTAAAAAGAAGTTTCCCTTCTCTACCTTGAAAGCGAGGAACTGTGAAAAGGCAAATAAAACGCAGATGTCTCAACCACAATCCAGAACCTTGGATCCTGTGTCTTTCTCTTTCTCCATTGAACACCCTATCATCACACATAAAAAACAACGCAGAGTCTCCGGGTGTACAGAGAATTGTCAGCAGTGACCGGGACCGCAGAGGGAGTAGGTTACATATACATGATTTTCTTTTAATCATTAATGAAAAATAAACAGATACATTTCTTTCCATTATATTTTATTAATAGTTATCAATGGAAGAGATATGTCCACCGGAAGGTTATACACTCACCGGCCACTTTATTAGGTACACATTGCTAGTAAAAGGTTGGACCCCCTTTTGCCTTCAGAACTGCCTTAATTCTTCATGGCATACTTTCAACAAGGTGTTGGAAACATTCCTCAGAGATTTTGGTCCATATTGACATGATAGCATCACGCAGTTGCTGCAGATTTGTCGGCTGCACATCTATGATGCGAATCTCCCGTTCCACCACATCCCAAAGGTGCCCTATTGGATTGAGATCTGGTGACTGTGGAGGCCATTGGAGTACAGTGAACTCATTGTCATGTTCAACAAAAAACAGTTTGAGATGATATGAGCTTTGTGACATGGTGCATTATCCTGCTGGAAGTAGCCGTCAGAAGATCGGTACACTATGGTCATAAAGGGATGGACATGGTCAGCAACAATACTCAGGTAGGCTGTTGCATTTAAACAATGCTTAATTTGTACTAAGGGGCCCAAAGTGTGCCAAGAAAATATCCTCCACACCATTACACCACAACCACCACCAGCCTGGACCCTTGATACAAGGCAGGATGGATCCATGCTTTCATGTTGTTTACGCCAAATTCTGACCGTGCCATCCGAATGTCGCAGCTGAAATCGAGACTCGTCAGACCAGGCAACGTTTTTCCAATCTTCTATTGTCCAATTTTGGTGAGCCTGTGCGAACTGTAGTCTCAGTTTCCTATTCTTAGCTGACAGGAGTGGCACCTGGTGTGGTCTTCTGCTACTGTAGCCCATCTTCTTCAAGGTTCGACGTGTTGTGCGTTCAGAGATGGTATTCTGCATTCCTTGGTTGTAACGAGTGGTTATTTGAGTTACTGTTGCCTTTCTATCATCTCGAACCAGTCTGCCCATTCTCCTCTGACCTCTCACATCAACAGGGCATTTTCGTCCACACAACTGCTGCCCACTGGATATTTTCTCTTTTTCGAACCATTCTCTGTCTACCCTAGAGATGGTTCTGCGTGAAAATCCCAGTAGATCAACAGTTTCTGAAATACTCAGACCAGCCCGTCTGGCACCAACAACCGTACCATGTTCAAAGTCACTTAAATCCCCTTTCTTCCCCATTCTGATGCTCTGTTAGAACTTCAGCAAGTTGTCTTGACCACCTCTACATGCCTAAATGCATTGAATTGCAGCCATGTGATTGCCTGATTGGCTATTTGTGTTAACAAGCAATTGAACAGGTGTACCTAATTAAGTGGCCGGCGAGTGTATATGCCAATATATTTCCCAGCAAAAATAGACTTCAACATGTTCTTAACTTGAAAATATGAAAAGCTGCTCTTATCCACAAATAAATAAACACTTCTCTTCCAACAAAATCCTCCTGTTATGGGCAATGATCATAGAATCCCTGAGACAACAACACAAACCTACATTTAGCTGTAGCCTACATAGCAAAGGGGCTTAGCTGGTGGAAGCTGAACGTTAAGAGCAGGCGGAGGCTACGTGCTCTGCTGCGGAGTAGAAAGACTCTTTCTGCAGAGACACTGCTGCCCGGAATGCTTGCGTATCTCATTGCCAACTTGGAACTCAGAGGAAAAAAGACGCCGCGCTTCCATACGCTTCATGCAGTGGCTGTCGGTCGTATCATTCCGGTTGGTTACTCTTGTTTAGCTTTGCTCACATGTAGCTCACGACGCGCGCCTGTGACGTTCAGCCGTAAGGAACGTAGCGGACGCTGTGTTAATTATACAGTCTGAAGCGGTGATGTTAAGTAATGTCTTAATGTTGAAAATTGAGTTGTAAAATTCCGATTATGAATTTTTCTGCATCAAAACAATTGTTCAAAAAAGAATCGCGATGCATTTCAGAATCGATTATTTTTCCCACCCCTAGAATGAAGTATGATAGAAAAAGCGCTGTGTGTAGAAGTGTTGTATAAATGTGTGTGAATGGGCCGATATAAGACTAGTGTTATATAAATGCAGTCCAGTCATTTACCATTTACAAGAACATCTCAAATATACAAAACTTACTAATGAAGTGGAATTACTGTAGATTATGCAAATCAACTAAAAACATTGGACCAGCGTCACTCACATATAACCACTCACCATTCTTTTGTCCTGTCAGCAGGAAGGAGGCAGCAAGAAGCCGTACACAGTGCACCAGTGGCTCCTTCCCCTGAGCTGTGTAATGTCCGATCGGACCCTTTATCCGGGATTGCTAAGAGGCAAGCAGAAGAGATTTATAATCAAAACACAGGAAATTATGCCGTTTTGCTTCCATTACCTTCACTTCCACTGTGAAACACTGGCAGGGTGTCTCTACCTTGTTGTCAGGTTCAGGTTCAGCGGGTTCATCCTTTGGTATGAGGCGGTCCACACTGCTGTCTGAACCCTGCCGGTTGTGACCTCGGCCTTCAAAGAGATGAGGCTTGCTAAGAGCTGGACACGAACAGAAGGAATAGCCATGATCAAGGTTTAATATCAGTCACCAGAGCCTGTCAGTGTGCACGTTTGCACACGTGGGTGTGTCTTTCTACTCAAACCTACCCAGTGCTGACTGCAAGAATGGTTCTGTTGGTTCTTCTTGGGAGGATTGTGCTGTTCCTTCGTCCTCTTCATCCTGAAGTGTTCCGATCTGCATCCCCGAGTACTGGCTCTCACTGCCGTCCAGCACCTTGTGCACAGACACAAAACAAGTATCTCCAGAAGGGAACTAAACTCTGCTGAGCAAATTCACAAGTGCGACTATCTGCCTTTGTTTGAAATGCAACCGCATGCAAGGGACACCTAGAGAGTTTCGAGTCAATGGGTAAGATTTGCGGGGTGGAAGACAGGCAGGGCACACCAAATGACGAGAATTGCATGTCAAACAAGTGTTCCCCTGATAAAACTCGACTGAATCATGCTTTGGTCCAACACAATTTACATTAAAGCTGCAAGCAGCGATGATCGGGCCCTCGCACTCTCGCCGTCGGGGACGCGCCGGCAGCCGCTCTCGACGCGTCCGCCGAGTCTCGCGACGGCCGGTCGGGACGCGCCGATTTCTCTTCCCCGTGTCCTCACTTTGAAAATGCTGTCTTCCTGGTGGGTTCAGTTCGTGGCACCGACAGACTTCGGCCTGTAGAGACGTTCGCTGGTGACATTTCATACGCGCGGGTGGCTTGGTTTTTTTGTATTGTAAGGAGCGCTAAGGAGCTGCTTTGCAACGGCCGAACTCAAAACTCATGTCCGATCGAACCTGTCCATGTTTGTAATATGTGTGCTGTGTTTCGTGCCTGTAGAAGCATCCCCGACACAGTGAAAAAACACCTCACGTTTCGTGGCAAATCGCGCTCCACTGCGCCCGCACCTTTCGTCGTAGACTATAAAACCCAATAGGTCGTTTGATCGGGAATATCTCATCTACGCTTCACCCAAGTTTGAGGTGGTTTCGATTAACGGCCAAGGAGGAGGTGGTAAAAGTACGACACCTTTGATTTTCCATGTTTAGTCATATAAAATCTAAAATGGCTGACTTCCGGTTGGGCGGAGCTAATGGCTCCAAGAGGCTTTTTTGTAGGTCAGAGGAAGATACATTAGCCGACCGAATTTCGTTCATCTACGTCAAATTTAAAGGCGGGGGCCATGACTTTGAAATGTTGTAGGGGGCGCTATGGAGCCATTTTGACACAATTGGACAAAAGACACATATCGGACATATCCACTTACCACTCTGAACATGTCTGCCAAGTTTCGTGAGACACAAAGCATCATAAGTGCCTCAAATATGTATCCGTATTTGATGGCGAACAGGGCGTCACCATGGCAACAGCGTTTGACACATGGTCAAAAATTTCACAGTACAATATCAGCCACGTCTCACAACTACGCTGACCAAATTTGAGGTTTCTCCATTGAACCTGCGAGGCACAGGACGTAAAAGAAGAATTTTAAACTTCCTATCACCATTAGGTGGCGCTATGACTTATGTCCAATATTGACATGTAGATGTGTTTAGGGTGGCACTGTTATCATGCCTGAGAAGTTTGGATCAGATTAGACCATGTACCTTTGATTTGGAACAACTTCCTGTTCATGGCGAATCACGCTTCACTGCGGCCACGCCTTTCGATGTGGACTAAATCTTTTGATATCGTTTGATCCGGAAGGCCTCCTCTACGCATTGCCCAAGTTTGAGGGGGATCCGTTGAACCACCTAGGAGGAGTTCGCGAAAGTACGACGCCTTCCATTCGCCGCCCACGCCAAGGTAAAATCAAAATGGCGGACTTCCGGTTGGGCGGAGCTAATTGCTCCAAGAGGCTTTTTGGTAGTTCGTCGGGAGGTACATGAGCCCACCGAATTTGGTTCTTCTACGTCAAATTTAAAGGTGGGATAATTGACTTTTAAGTGTTGTAGGGGGCGCTATGGAGCCATTTTGACACAATTGGACAAAAGACACATATCGGACATATCCACTTACCACTCTGAACATGTCTGCCAAGTTTCGTGAGACACAAAGCATCATAAGTGCCTCAAATATGTATTCGTATTTTATGGCGAACAAGGCGTCACCATGGCGACAGCGTTTGACATATGGTCACAAATTTCATAGTACCACGTTAGCAACTTCTTACAACTTAGCTGACCAAATTTGATGATGATGTGGTCAACCTATAAGACAGAGGGCGTAAAAGTGTACACACATGTTACTTCCTGTTGCCAGTAGGTGGCGCTATGACCTATGTCCAATATTGACATGGCAATCTGTTCAGTGCGAGATTGTTATCTTGCCTGAGAAGTTTGGGTCCGCTCGGAGCATGTACCTTCGATTACGAGCGACTTCTGTTTTCATGGCGAGGGATCGAAATTCGCCACATTTTCGCCACGCCGTCACAGCGGGGGGCTCTGACGTACACTCAAACTTTTGATATCGTTTCATCCCAAGGGTCTTTAGATGACACACGATAAATTTGAAGTTGCTCATGTGAAATTTGTAGGAGTAGTTCATTAAAATATGGCACGTGAAATATGGATTTTGACACAAAATGGCCAACTTCCTGTTGGTCATAGGAAATTTTGCCAAGAGGTTTTTTGTCAGTACCGACAAGATGTATCTGCCTCCCAAATGTCATTTATGTAGGATATGCCAAATTTTTTTTTCCTATACCTGCTGATTTTTCCAGGGGGCGCTGTGGAGGCCCTGGGCCACACCCAGCGCCGGGCCTCTGGGCCTGAGTAGCGGGAGCAGTTCTTAACGTGTGTGCCAATTTTCACGTATTTGCGTATATGGGAACAGGGTGTAAAATGAGTGAACGATGCTGAATAAGAATAATAAGAATTAAAGCTGCGAGCAGCGATGATCGGGCCCTCGCACTCTTGCCGTCGGGGACGCGCCGGCAGCCGCTCTCCACGCGTCCGCCGGGTCTCGCGACGGCCGGTCGGGACGCGACGATTTCTCTTCCCCACCATAGGGAAGCGGGCTCCGGAAACCGTCCAGTGGCAAGAAGCGGCCCATGTCGCGGAGTGGACGTCCCCAACCCCCCCTTGCCCGGCTCCCCGGGGGTCCTAAAAATAGGCGGCGAAGTGTACGTACACTTCAAAATACCTTAGAGCTGAGGTCAGGGTATTCCAACTGGACAAAGGCAAGGTGGTCTCTTCCACCCGGCCAGCACAGTCCTCCTCAGTGGGGGGAACATGTCCACTCGGTGGAAGTGCAACCTACCCCGGGGGCCCCCGGGGGCCCCTTGTGCCAAAGCCCCCGGTGTCGGCAAGTGAGTTCTGGGATAATTGGACTTTTGGCCCCCGGGGGCCCCTGGTACTCCCGGGCCCCCCTCAGGCCTCTCCCCCCGATGTCGGCAAGTGAGTCCTGGGCTAATTGGACTTTTGGCCCCCGGGGGCCCCTGGTACTCCCGGGCCCCCCTCAGGCCTCTCCCCCCGATGTCGGCAAGTGAGTTCTGGGCTAATTGGACTTTTGGCCCCCGGGGGCCCCTGGTACTCCCGGGCCCCCCTCAGGCCTCTCCCCCCCGATGTCGGCAAGTGAGTTCTGGGCTAATTGGACTTTTGGCCCCCGGGGGCCCCGGGGGCCCCTGGTACCCCGCCCCAGAGTCGGCAAGCGAGTTTTGGGCAAAAGGGGGCCATTTACCCAGAGTGGACAAATATTCCACCGATTGGACATATTTACTGTACCGTACTGTACTACCATGACAAGTTCTGCAATGTCGACAAATGTACCACGAAGCGGACACCCAAAAATTTACAAAGTGAATGAAGTGGACAAAAAGGTCCATCAGTTGGACAGGTGTACGAGTTAGGGAAGTGGTAGGGGCCCCTGTGTCCAACGGCAATACCCGGGGCCCCCCCCCCCCAGCCCAGAAAGGAGTGATAGCGCCACCGACAGGCGCAGTGGCTTCAGCACACTTTGCGTCCAATTCGTGATCTTAGTCACAGCCATATGACACCCTAACAGGGACGCAAGTCCATTGTGACGACCTTTGACCAATGGCAGGAAAATGCCCATTCATTCTCAGCCACGAAGTGGAAAATTCCCTTACCCGTGTCCCGTAGGAGGAGTTCGTCAAAGTGCGTCGCCTTTCGTTCACTGCCTACCCCAAGGTAAAATCCAAAATGGCTGACTTCCGGTTGGGCGGAGCTAATTGCTCCAAGAGGCTTTTTGGTAGGTCGTCGGGAGGTACATGAGCCGACCGAATTTGGTTCTTCTAAGTCAAATTTAAAGGCGTTAGAATTGACTTTGAAATGTTGTAGGGGGCGCTATGGAGCCATTTTGACACAGTTGGACAAAAGACACATATCAGACATATTGTCTTGCCACTCTGAACATGTCTGCCAAGTTTCATGAGAAACAAAGCATCATAAGTGCCTCAAATATGTAACGTATTTGATGGCGAACAGGGCGTCACCATGGCAACAGCGTTTGACATATGGTCAAAAATTTCACAGTACAATATCAGCCATGTCTCACAACTAAGCTGACCAAATTTGAGGTTTCTCCAGTGAACCTGCGAGGCAGAGGACGTAAAAGAAGAATTTCAAACTTCCTATCACCATTAGGTGGCGCTATGACTTATGTCCAATATTGACATGTAGATGTGTTTAGGGTGGGACTGTTATCACGCCTGAGAAGTTTGGATCAGATTAGACCATGTAGCTTTGATTTGGAGCAACTTCCTGTTCATGGTGAATCACGCCTCACCGCGGCCACGCCTTTCGATGTGGAGTAAATCTTTTGATATCGTTTGATCCGGAAGGCCTCCTCTACGCGTTGCCCAAGTTTGAGGCGGATCCGAATAACCGCCTAGGAGGAGTTCGTCAAAGTACGTCACCTTCCGTTCACTGCTTACACCAAGGTAAAATCCGAAATGGCTGACTTCCGGTTGGGCGGAGCTAATTGCTCCAAGAGGCTTTTTGGTAGGTCGTCGAGAGGTACATGAGCCGACCGAATTTAGTTCTTCTACGTCAAATTTAAAGGTGCGATAATTGACTTTTAAGTTTTGTAGGGGGCGCTATGGAGCCATTTTGACACAATTGGACAAAAGACACATATCGGACATATTGTCTTGCCACTCTGAACATGTCTGCCAAGTTTCGTGACAAACAAATTATCATAAGTGCCTCAAATATGTAACGTATTTGATGGCGAACAGGGCGTCACCATGGCAACAGCGTTTGACACATGGTCAACATTTTCAAAGTATCATATCAGCCATGTCTCACAACTAAGCTGACCAAATTTGAGGTTGCTCCAGTGAACCTGCGAGGCAGAGGACATAAAAGAAGAATTTCAAACTTCCTATCACCATTAGGTGGCGCTATGACTTGTGTTCAATTATGACATGTAGATGTGTTGAGGGTGGGACTGTTATCATGCCTGAGAAGTTTGGATCAGATAAGACCATGTACCTTTGATTTGAAGCAACTTCCTGTTCATGGCGAATCGCGCTTCACCACGGCCACGCCTTTCGATTTAGACAAAATCTTTTGATATCGTTTGATCCGGAAGGCCTCCTCTACGCGTTGCCCAAGTTTGAGGCGGATCCCATGAACCGCCTAGGAGGAGTTCGCGAAAGTACGAGGCCTTCCGTTCGCCCCTTACGCCAAGGTAAAATCAAAATGGCGGACTTCCGGTTGGGCGGAGCTAATTGCTCCAAGAGGCTTTTTCGTAGGTCGTCGGGAGGTACATTAGCCCACCGAATTTGGTTCTTCTACGTCAAATTTAAAGGTGGGATAATTGACTTTTAAGTTTTGTAGGGGGCGCTATGGAGCCATTTTGACACAATTGGACAAAAGACACATATCGGACATATCGCCTTGCCACTCTGAACATGTCTGCCAAGTTTCGTGAGAAACAAAGCATCATAAGTGCCTCAAATATGTAACGGATTTTATGGCGAACAACGCGTCACCATGGCAACAGCGTTTGAGTCGTTTCAAAAATTTTCACAGTATAACATCAGCCATGTGTCACACCTAAGCTGACCAAATATGAAGTGGATCCAATGATCCTGAAAGGCACAGGATGTAAAAGAAGAATTTCATACTTCCTGTTACCAGTAGGTGGCGCTATGACTTATGTCCAATATTGACATGGGAATCTGTTCAGGGTGGGACAGTTATCATTCATGAGGAATCTGGTAAAGATTTGTCCAAATATGGTTGAGTTATGATGATTCCAATTTTGTTAGCCGTTAGCTCGTAGTTTTTCAATAGCCGCGCGGACGGCTTCCGACGAAACGTCACCGATTTTTTTATATGACATTGTCAAATATGTATAAGTGTACTGAGCAAGTTTGAGGTTGATCGGGTGAATCTGCGAGGCAGAGGAAATAAAAGTAGGATTTGTCACGTTAAATTGCCAGTAGGTGGCGCTATGACTTATGGCCAATATTAAGATGGAGATGTGTTGAGGGCGGTCGTCTTATCATACCCAAAAAGTTTCGTACAGATCAGACCAAGCACCTTCGATTCAGAGCTGTCACTATTTGCACCCGAAAAGACTCCCTTACATAAGGGGGCGCTATGGAGCCCCATGGCCACACCCAGTGCCAGGCCTCTGGGTCTGAGTAGCGGGAGCAATTTCTGACGTGTGTGCCAAATTTCCTTCGTTTTCGCATATGGGAAGTGCCTGAAAAGTGAGCGAACGATGCTGAAAAATAAGAATAATAATAATAATAATAATAATAATTAAAGCTGCGAGCAGCGATGATCGGGCCCTCGCACTCTCGCCGTCGGGGACGAGCCGGCAGCCGCTCTCGACGCGTCCGCCGAGTCTCGCGACGGCCGGTCGGGACGCGCGGATTTCTCTTCCCCGTGTCCTCACTTTGAAAATGCTGTCTTCCTGGTGGGTTCAGTTCGTGGCGCCGACAGACTTCGGCCTGTAGATACGTTCGCTGGTGACATTTCATACGCTCGGGTGGCTTGGTTTTTTTGTATTGTAAGGAGCGCTAAGGAGCTGCTTTGCAACGGCCGAACTCAAAACTCATGTCCGATCGAACCTGTCCTCGTTTGTAATATGTGTGCTGTGTTTCGTGCCTGTAGAAGCATCCCCGACACAGTGAAAAAATAGCTCACGTTTCATGGCGAATCGCGCTCCGCTGCGCCCGCACCTTTCGTCGTAGACTATAAAACCCGATAGGTCGTTTGATCGGGAAGATCTCATCTACGCTTCGCCCAAGTTTGAGGTGGTTTCGATTAACGGCCAAGGAGGAGGTGGTAAAAGTACGACACCTTTGATTTTCCATGTTAAGTCATATAAAATCTAAAATGGCTGACTTCCGGTTGGGCGGAGCTAATGGCTCCAAGAGGCTTTTTTGTAGGTCGGTGGATGATACACTAGCCGACCGAATTTCGTTCATCTACGTCAAATTTAAAGGCGGGGGCCGTGACTTTGAAATGTTGTAGGGGGCGCTATGGAGCCATTTTTACACAATTGGACAAAAGACACATATTGGACATATTGACTTGCCACTCTGAACATGCCTGCCAAGTTTCGTGAGACACAAATCAACTCAAGTGCCTCAAACATGTATCCGTATTTGATGGCGAACAGGGCGTCACCATGGCAACAGCGTTTGACACATGGTCAAAAATTTCACAGTACAATATCAACCACGTCTCGCAACTAAGCTGACCAAATTTGAGGTTGCTCCAGTGAACCTGCGAGGCAGAGGACGTAAAAGAAGAATTTCAAACTTCCTATCACCATTAGGTGGCGCTATGACTTATGTCCAATATTGACATGTAGATGTGTTTAGGGCGGGACTGTTATCATGCCTGAGAAGTTTGGATCAGATTAGACGATGTACCTTTGATTTGGAGCAACTTCCTGTTCATGGCGAATCGCGCTTCGCAGCGGCCGCGCCTTTCGATGTGGACAATAAAACCCCATTCGCCGTTTGATCGGGAAGGTCTCATCTATGCGTCGCCCAAGTTTGAGGTGGATTCGATTATCCACCAAGGAGGAGCTGGTGGTAAAATACGACACCTTTGTTTTTCCATCGTTTTCCATCGTTTGCCTATTAAAATCAAAAAGGCGGACTTCCGGTTGGGCGGAGCTAATTGCTCCAAGAGGCTTTTTGGTAGTTCGTTGGGAGGTACATAAGCCGACCGAATTTGGTTCTTCTAAGTCAAATTTAAAGGCGTTAGAATTGACTTTGAAATATTGTAGGGGGCGCTATGGAGCCATTTTGACACAATTGGACAAAAGACACATATTGGACATATTGTCTTGCCACTCTGAACATGTCTGCCATGTTTCGTGAGAAACCAAGCATCATAAGTGCCTCAAACATGTATCGGTATTTGATGGCGAACAGGGCGTCACCATGGCAACAGCGTTTGACACATGGTCAAAAATTTCACAGTACAATATCAGCCACGTCTCACAACTACGCTGACCAAATTTGAGGTTTCTCCATTGAACCTGCGAGGCACAGGATGTAAAAGAAGAATTTCAAACTTCCTATTACCATTAGGTGGCGCTATGACTTATGTCCAAAATTGACATGTAGATGTGTTTATGGCGGGACTGTTATCATGCCTGAGAAGTTTGGATTAGATTAGACCATGTACCTTTGATTTGGAGCAACTTCCTGTTCGTGGCGAATCACGCTTCACCGCGGCCACGCCTTTCGATGTGGACTAAATCTTTTGATATCGTTTGATCCGGAAGGCCTCCTCTACGCGTTACCCAAGTTTGAGACGGATACGATGAATCGCCTAGGAGGAGTTCGCGAAAGTACGACGCCTTCCGTTCGCCGCCCACGCCAAGGTAAAATCAAAATGGCTGACTTCCGGTTGGGCGGAGCTAATTGCTCCAAGAGGCTTTTTGGTAGTTCGTCGGGAGGTACATGAGCCCACCGAATTTGGTTCTTCTACGTCAAATTTAAAGGTGGGATAATTGACTTTTAAGTGTTGTAGGGGGCGCTATGGAGCCATTTTGACACAATTGGACAAAAGACACATATCGGACATATCCACGTACCACTCTGAACATGTCTGCCAAGTTTCGTGAGACACAAAGCATCATAAGTGCCTCAAATATGTATTCGTATTTTATGGCGAACAAGGCGTCACCATGGCGACAGCGTTTGACACATGGTCACAAATTTCATAGTACCACGTCAGCAACTTCTTACAACTTAGCTGACCAAATTTGACGTTGATGTGGTCAACCTATAAGACAGAGGACGTAAAAGTGTAAAAACATTATACTTCCTGTTGCCAGTAGGTGGCGCTATGACCTATGTCCAATATTGACATGGTAAACTGTTCAGGGCAAGATTGTTATCATGCCTGAGAAGTTTGGGTCCGATCGGAGCATGTACCTTCGATTACGAGCGACTTCCGTTTTCATGGCGAGGGATCGAAATTCGCCACATTTTCGCCACGCCGTCACAGCGGGGGGCTCTGACGTACACTCAAACTTTTGATATCGTTTCATCCCATGGGTCTTTAGATGACACACGACAAATTTGAAGTTGCTCATGTGAAATTTGTAGGAGTAGTTCATGAAATTATGGCACGTGAAATATGGATTTTGACACAAAATGGCCGACTTCCTGTTGGTCATAGGAAATTTTGCCAAGAGGTTTTTTGTCAGTCCCGACAAGATGTATCTGCCTCCCAAATTTCATTTATGTAGGATACACCGAAATTTTTTTCCCTATACCTGATGATTTTTCCAGGGGGCGCTGTGGAGCCCCTGGGCCACACCCAGTGCCGGGCCTCTGGGCCTGAGTAGCGGGAGCAGTTCTTAACGTGTGTGCCAATTTTCGTCCGTTTTCGCATATGGGAACAGGGTGCAAAATGAGCGACCGCGTCTGAACAAGAATAATAATAATAATAATAATAATAATAATAATCCTTACGGAAACAATAGGGCCTTGCACCTCTGGTGCATGCGGCCCTGGTGCATGCAATGCCCCAGGTCCGCGCACCTCGGTGCTCGGGCCCTAATAATAATCCTTGCGGAAACAATAGGGCCTTGCACTTCAGTGCATGCGGCCCTGGTGCATGCAATGCCCCAGGTCCGCGCACCTCCGTGCTCGGGCCCTAATAATAATAATAATAATCCTTACGGAAACAATAGGGCCTTGCACCTCGGTGCATGCGGCCCTGGTGCATGCAATGCCCCAGGTCCGCGCACCTCGGTGCTCGGGCCCTAATTAATCAACTGCATACAGGAAAAAGCACTTCAAATTTGATTATCACAATCTGCCAGAGGAAGAGCAAGCTTTTGATCCAAATGATCGAACTCTGAATTAAAGGGGCAGTAAGCGATTTTGGAGAAAGCTTGTTTCTCCCTTTGTTGTTGTTGTGATTTTACTGTTCTGGCCGGGGCATGAACCCACGACCTTGGGTATGGAGTTACAGCTCCAACCGCTAGCACATCTCTTAAGGTGTCAACGAGTGATGTTTACAAACTGCACAGACAGTTTTTTCTTTTCGAATTAAAGAGCCAGGATAACGCCAAAAAACCCAGATTTTTTTCCGCGTGCACACAGAAGCAAAAGCTAACGGATGGTGAGGAAATATTCGCAGATTTTTACAAAACGTGTATTGCTTTAGAATTGCTTACTGACCTTTAATGTCCTCAAGGTTAGGCAAGTAGTACTTTCACTTTTTATTTTGAGATAGACCACTTGAAGAACACATGACTTTTAGGTTATTCGCATGAGCTTTTACAGAGAACCAGTTTGGCGACAAGACTTCTTTCTCGGAAAATGTACAATATCTACATATTATATATAATTATTTGAAATGTATACGTTTTTTGTTTATTTTCTCCAGGTTTGGCTTCGACTGGAACAAAAGCCCGTCACAGCCTCTTAAAAGGGAAGGGGGAACACAACTAAGGCACAGATGGTCTCCATGCTTCTATTTTTTGAACAGTAACAGTGGTCAGTGGTTGCTTGTTTTTACAAAGGACTTTCAAAGGCATGTTATTTTTGGAAGGAAAATCACTGGAAACAAGGGGAAAAGGGAAAGAATGTATTGTCAATGGTAGTAAATAGGGGTGAGTAGCAATAAACAGGGCAAATTATGTGTCAGGGTTGAGACAAACAAGCGAATAAAAGGAAAAAGAATTTAGAAAGCCAAAAGTTTCCAGACAAGCAAGCCCTTCCCACTCGTTTCCAATTAGCTGACCTTGTCACTAGTGCTAGAGGAGGAGGTAGCGTAGAAAGAGGAAGAAGAGGAGAAAGAGAAAGAAGAAGACAAGGAGGAAGCAATGTAGACAGAGGAATTGCTGTCTGTGCCATCGAGACCCTCGGTGGAAGTTGGCGAGGGTGGAGACAGCTTGATCACCCGCGGCAATGGAGTGTGTGACTGCGGTGGAGTGAGGAGAAGGATAAAGGAGAGGCGGGGTAAGATCATAGAGGTGGAATTGTAAGAATGGATGACCTAACAACAAAATGTCTCCAGAGGGTAGAAGTTAATTCGACCTGCCTCCCGATGATTCAATGGATTCGATACAACGGGTATTATGAAAAAAAAACTTACAAAAAATAAATAATAAAAATAAGAAAGGTTCTTGGTACTTTCATGTTTTATTCCTTTACAAACTTGAACACCCTATTTCAAGCAAAACTATCAACCACTCTCTAAGTTGTCCTCTGGGACAAGACCACAAACAGAATGGGGAGTTAACAAAATTTTAAATTCGAAAACACATATTGCCCTTTTCATTTTATTTTTTAAAAAAACACTGACATCCGCCCCCTGCTCGCAGGATCCCATAGTCTTATGATGGAGGCGCCCATTTTGCCTGACATTAAGAGCGTCCCTGCTAACATCAGAGGAAATGATTCAATTTCTGATTAAATATCAGCCTTTTAAGCTTCAGCCTCAACCCCTGTCACTACCACAAAGCAAATTCTTTCATAATCAACTGCATACTGAAACTGGTCATTGCTTTCAGAAAAGGTTGGCAATGAAGTGTACTCATTTTGCAGTTGTTAGTGATTTGAAAAGAAACAACCCCTGCAGTGAACAGACATTGAAATGAGCCTTTCCTCAAATTTTATGTTCATATCATGAATTAAATCAAATTTTAAGAAGCAGTCACTGCAACATGTGCCAAAGGTAATAATCCACCAACTATTAAGCATGGGGGGAGAAATTATTCTGATTTGGGGATGTGTGGCAGCCAGTGGCATATTAAACTTTGCACAGATAAGGGGAGAATGGATTTCACTAAATAGAACTCAACAGTAAGATTCCTGAAGTGAAAATCCCATTCATATTCTGAATCCAGGCATTTTGATTATTAGCCATAATGTCGTAACCATCCAAGGTTGACTCACAATGAGCTACGAGATTTGAAACGAAGTCTATATGATAGCAACCTTGTTTTAAGAAACACAGAAAATATTTTTTCTTTGGCCCTCCCTCACCCCGAACACACGCACATACACACGCACCGACATACACAACCACTCCAGACAATTGCAAAGCAGACAATTGCTATATCACTTATAAGCATAGAACATATAAAAGCACAGCAAATCATTATAGGCCTACAGAATGAATGAATCCACAGCACCTGATGACACAATCACTAAATTCATCAGTCCATGTGCAAGTTATCACAAATGAAAAGGAGTACGGTCATTGGACAAACAAATCATTCCTCAACAAGCCTTCTTTCGTAACTTTTCAGAAAGATAACTCTCCTCCCGCTCTGATTAAATATAATTGTTTGATTTGAATATGGCATTTGTGGAGGTGAGCGTGGTTCTGCCAGGCATTCAGCTGGAGGAAACAGGTGCGAACGGTTCAATGCAAATATGTGTATCGTTACATCTCTAATAACGATTCATCTCATGGTTTATTGGCTTGGTTCAAGGCTTAAATCTTAATATAAGGATTTTATGCAACGTCAATGGAGTGAATGAATGAGAAAATTCCTTCCGCAACCGGAGCCATTCAAAAAGTGGGCAGTCACTGTTGAACAAATGTGAAACGAAAAGGAGATGGCTTCTAAAACATGACAATGATCCATAGCAGACCTCAAAATCCGCTATGAACTACTTTGAGTTAAACAAGCTGAGGCTATTAGTAATGTCCTCATAGTCCCGCTGACCTGAACATTGCTGAAAATATCCAAACTTTTGCCACATTTACTGTTCACTTTCCCCCCATTGTTAAGTTAATTTGATAAAAAGTAACAATGCATCAGCATTTGAAGAAAGGAACATTTTTCATGTCAACTCACTGCAGGGGGTTTGCATATAAACTGTGGCTATTGTGACAAATAGAAGTAAGAATGATATTTTTAACATCTATGATATATACTGAGGTATAATTCATAATCTGGGTACTTGAAGGCACCAGGCTCCAAGGTGATGGTAGCATTACATGCATTTGAGTCTTCAGTATCAAAGCGAGAATGCTGTACATACACAATCAAACCTCAGTTCCATTCCCAACCTGTCATACTGACCAGTTCTGCTACGTCTGACGGAGTGACAGCTGAGTCCGGTCCCTCTGTTGTGGTCTGTGACGAATCGCTGGGTGGGAGTGAGCAATCGTGAGTGCTTAACAGATTCCCACCATCGCGTAAGGGCCCTCCCTCCGGTGTGGTGTTTTCTGGTGTAGTATAGTCAGCTGTCTCTGGAGTAATGTTGGCCCCACCACTGGAGCTACGACTCAGCATTTCCTCCTCGTCATTGGGTGATTCGGGAGTGTCTGGCTCAGATGTCCCAGCTTCGCCTACGCCCTGCTCTGAGGAGGCACTGAGGTCCATGGAGTCACCAGGCTGCAGGGTATGCTGGGAGGAGCGTGGCTGCTCCGTGATGATGTCAACCTGGGCTGCAGAGTCTGCACCAACAACTGATGCTACGAGTAAAGAAATACAGAATAATTAATAAAAAAAAATTAAATTTACCATCTAGTCTTAACTGTGAATTTAAGTTGTTCAGACTGTCATATTTTGTCACCAGGCACTATGGTAAATGGACTGTATTTATATAGCGCTTTTCTAGTCATATAGACCACTCAAAGCGCTTTACAGGAAAGTCACATTCACCCATTCACACACATTCGTACAGCGCTGCTATTTACCGCGCATTTTTCTGTCACATTCATACACCGTCTGAAGATACGTCAGAGGCAAGTTAGGGTTAAGTGTCTTGCCCAAGGAAACAACGGCATGTGCACTGGCAGCTGGGATCGAACCACCAACCTTTGGGTTGGTGAACGGACGACTCTACATCCTGAGCCATATTCTGCATCCAAGTTGATGCATCTCACCTGTGAAGGCACCAGCAGTCACTTCTGTCCTCTCAGGATCATCCTCCAACCCTTCCTCCTCTCCAGAAAGCATCTTACCTGAAAAAACAACAGGTATAATGTCAAGACATCAGTGTTAACATAACCAAACAGAAACCAGGGGGCAGAATTTTTGACAAATATTGTTTGTTGTTGATATTTTGACTGCAGTGGTCAGGGCTATAACCCGCAGCCTCGGCATGAGAGACAGACGCACTAACCACGAGGCACAAACCCTGATTCAAAGCATCTGTCGCTAACTCATCTCTTAAGGCGTCGGAAGTGACGTTTACAACCTGCGCACACAGTGTTTTGTGGTGCGGTCTACATCATTTTATTTTCAATTTACAAAGCCTGGGCTGCATATGCACGTAAAGAATATCTGTTTCGTCAGCGCGGACACAGAACAGACAGTAGAATTTTACAGAAATTGTATTGCATTCAAATTGCTAACTGCCCCTTTAAAATATATCATTGGAATTTTGTCGTTGGGTATATATTAAAACCATTTAAATGATTTATCAAGAAGGAAAATCAGCTGCCTTAAGTGACTTTGCCCACGGCCTGACTTGAACAGTAAAGGAGTAGAGGTGAGCAGAGAAGATAAACAGACTAGTCACCTCTCTGTTTCCTGAGAATGAGCGGACTGCAGGAAGACCCTCCCCCCGCTACAGGTGGCAGGAATACAGCAAGTAGAAATGACAGGTGAGGAAGAAAAAAGCAGCAAAAGCTCAGAAAGACTCATAGGAAAAAGAAACAATTAGCTCCAGGAGACAGGGAATGAGTTAGCAAAGCAAAGAAAGGGGCCACAAACACAGACTAAAGTAGAAACTAGAGAAGAGCACTGTCTTGATTTGGTCCATTAATGTCCTAGCAAAGTCAGCATGGGTTAATGAATTCAAAAATACCTGAAGGAGATATATTTATGTCCCAATTTTAAAGGTGGTTTTTTTTTAATAGTATGAAAACTACTGCAAGGCCAATATTACATTGCACAAGAGGGAAAAGAGGAGTTATGAACAGTGTCCCAACTGACTGTTGTGTTTACCGATGAGCTCCAGGATGCTGCCAGAGCGTGAGCGGCTCTCTGTTTCCTGCCGAAACACAGTAACATGTGGAATGCTGCCGGCGGTGATGAGCATGTGCAGAAGCTCAGGTGGAGGAGTCCTGAACACCTGCTGCAGGAGCTCCAGAGCAGCTGTGACCACATTGTGATCCCAGTGTTGTGTGTAGTGTAGGGTCAGCTCGTACACCTCAAGACACAAACAGAAAAGTGAGGCAAACTTTATAGTAACTTTATATCTCTATCTCACACATAAACACACTTTCCTTACCTGAAGAAGCTGTACAGGTGTTGGCTGCACATCTGCCTCCTTCCTCATGACTCCAAAGCTTCCTTTGAGGCTGGTGGTGTTGACTTGCTGCTGCAACAGAGGCATCAGGTAGCGAAGGGTTAGCAGCACCCCCAGTATAAGGTGGCTGGGGTGCTCCTCATCCACTGGAACCAACAGTCCTGGAAAAGGACAGAAGGACATGGTGTTTATTTCTTTGTCCAATGTGAACATCCATTACTTTCGTACTGTAACTAAAAGCAGTCTAATGGCTAATGTGTGCGTTTGTGTCCTACCCAGCAGCACATTAAGGAGCCAGGTGTAGAAGTAGCTGGTACGTCTGGAGTGTTGGCACACGCTGACAGCTGCACTTGCTGCTGTTCGTCTGATGGTCGGAGAGCCGGATTTCAGGTTGGCCACAAATGACTTCAGCAGCACCTGGAAGAGTTGTGGTGAGACTACAATGAAAACACAAACAGAAACAAACGTGACAAAGAACGCGTATTTCCGTGCAAGAGAAGGATCCTGATGGGTCAAGACAAAACTCGGACCTCGTACCTAAAAGAGGGGCTACTTCTGTCACAAAAAAACAAAACAAATAAAAACTCAGACTTTTTTTTGCCTGCGACACACCATATGTTAAAAGTCATGAAAAATGTCCAGCATAGGAAGCTATGAAAGAGTCACATCCAGACTCTCTGGATATCAAGACTTATTTCTGAAAGCATGGACCCCATTCCTAGACTATATTAATATTAGACAATGACTGATCTTGCATGTCACATACATTGAATTTTCATCTGATAAAGCCTGGTGTTAATATATATCTATATTATTATAACATAATTTTTCCTTTTTTTCTCCCTTGTTTGCTTTGCTTGTCTTGTTTATTTTCTAATTTTCTTTTTTTTTATTGATTACCTTTTGATTTATCATATGCCTAACTATACTGACACAATTATGTTTTGAATCTGTACAATTATTATTTATTATTAAGGTAGCTGTGGAGATATGGGGTGGGGTAAAAGGGTGGGGGGTATTCATAATCTCAAAAGGTTCTGAGAAATGTCTTATAAAGTACATGTTGTAACTACGGCTGGGCGATATATCGAGTTTTTAAAATATATTTTCAAACAGGATGTAGAAAATATTGTGTATATTGAGATATATGTTGCATTACAATAACGATTATAAGTTTATTTCATGGAGCCACCAGTTTGCATATTTCTCCTCTCCCTGTCTCTCCCTCACACAACTCCGCCTTGCAACGCCTCTCTTCCCCTCTGAGTAAAACCAATACCGCTCCTCCCCTACCCACTCACAAGTCCTGCATGCAGCACCAACATGGAGACAGACACAAACAAGAGGCCAGCAGCCAAAGAGGAGTTGGTTAGTAAAATTAAAATAATGGCTCGATCATTTAAAGATGGTTTGGATTCAAAGTTTCAGATGAGTAGCAGAATACTGTATTCTGTAGAGAATGCAGCAAACAGGTTGCAAATAAAAGTTTACAACAGCGCCGTAAAGTGCAGCATGAGGAGTGTGTAAAATGTTGTGCTTGAAACCCAGAACTTGAAGCCTTCGCAGGCTTCTGCACCGAAACAAACCACGTTGCAAGCTTCATTCAGCCTTGCTGTGCCTTGTTTGCACAGCCCTTTGTGAATATGCAAGAAAAGGAGCATTTTTCATTTTTATTTTATTTAAGAAACATTTGTATTTAACATTATTGTTTATTGTTATTTAACAAGCCAGTAGTTTATTTTCCTCAAGACAAAATTTGAAGCAAAACAATTACTTGAAAACAACAATTATCTGAGCCCACATGTAATTTCCACCCCACACTGTTTCCGCTTTGTATGGATACCTTGATCTCGCCATCATTGGCAAAGTGTCCCAAAGCAGTCATAGTCTTGGGAATTGCTGCAGCCAGAGTCTCCTGCACTGTCTCCTCCTGCCGCTTAGTGATCCTGGTGAGGCACGGCAACAGGTTGACCAGGTACGGTCTGCAGCACAAGGAGGAAATGGAGGGTAGGGTAAAAATAGCAAAAACCAAAAGGTGGACAAAGGGCATTTAACGCAAAGTTTACGACAATGGCGTTCCTCGCACTGTAATTGAGGCATTCAATCTCCAATACTAAACACAACCAGGCACAAAAATCCCCAGATGGGACTCAAATATCAAATATGGTTTTCATGTGAGTGTAATAAAAATACCTTTTTCGGGGATTTAGGTATATACCTGCATTTCTGCGGTCTGATGAGGTGGGCAAGCTCAGCAAACCTCCACAGGGCTGCCCTAAGACTCCGAGAGGCACCATTCTACAGAGTCACACAAACACAAATTAACATCACCACAGAATAACATCCATTATATGACATAATTTACATAATTTTAACACTTCACATGGGTCGTTAGTCTGAGAGAATAACACTGCAAAAATGACTCACAACACAAGACACATCTCATCACCTTTTTAATTTCCTTGTACAGCTCCAGCTGCAGTCTAGGCAGGTTGGAGTCTATAAGCGCCTGAAGATAAATATAAAGAACAAGCATTCTGAGCATCATGAATGATTAAAAAACAAAAAACAACTCTTCTGTACTGTTCTGTTCTGTTCACGGAAATGTGAATGATATTGAAGGGAGCCTGGCAGAGAGTTAATAAGTTCCTGCTCACTTTGATGATTTTGTTCAGGCACTCGTCGGCTACCATTCGAACATCAGATTCGCTGTCATCACTGCAGAGCAGGAACATCTCCATGGCGATGCCCAGCAGTTTCTGAAACTCTGGAGACGTTCTGCTTTCAGGATCATAGAGAACAACAGTCAGACAAATGTAATTACACACATACATGTTTAAATGAAATCTTCGGCGACTCATCTGTCAACAAAAACTTGAATGAACATGCCCAGGCAAGTGACATTCTTTCATTCAGGTGTATCGAGATAATCAATTTTATTCCCTTCAGCTGTCAGTGATCATAATGTTAATGCTGATCAGTGTTCCCTAAAAACATCGGTTTGTGTGGTTTAAAAGTCATAAAAATCTGATTTAAGAGGGCAGGACTTCTGGTATGATTCCTTATCAATGGCGCCTAACTCAGTCAAGTCAGGTGCAATTGATATATTATATATAGAGGAACCTACGGCGAAAGTAACATAAAATCAGGAAAAGTCCACTCTAGAGCCAGTGATTGGTTTGTCTGTTCTGGGCAACTGTAGAAGCATGGCGTACTCCATGGAGGAAGCTCCAATCACAAGTGGACAGCTCTAAGTACAGGTGAAAACACTCTCAGGAGGCATTAAGGACGCATTGAAATCAGATCTCAAAAGCCACAGACCCTAACCCTACAGAGCGGGTAAGTGAAATCAGATCATAAGTGGTCACTGAAGACGCATGTGGAGACACATTCTGCTGCCAGGTGAGAACAGACGTACTGAGAGGTGTCCACTTGTGATCGGATCACTCAGGACAGATGTTACTACCAGTTGAAAACGGGGTCATTGATTGGGGCGAAAAACTGAAGGTAAACTAAAAAGGCCTACCTCAGAGACTGAGCCACAATGTTCTCACATATTGTCAGACAGTGGGTCACCCTGTCCTTCTTTGTAGTCGCTTGTTCCTTTTTCCTGTGAAAGATGAAAGATGGAGAGCAGGAGGAGAGGGGGCAGAAAGCATAGGGAGTAAAAGAAAAAGAGAAACAGAGGTTTGGAGAGAATGATGGGGTTCAGAGAATGAGGCAGTGCCTTTGTGCATGTCCAGTGCAAGAAATTGTCTATCTCTTGACAGGATCTTACTTATATCACTTACTAATAACCGAACAGTAAAATGAATGGAATACTTATTGGTACAGTCAGTGTCACTCCATAAAACACTGCAACACTTCTCACACCACTGTATATTTGAACTTAAGCCAACTCTTATATTGTTCTTGGAGTAATTGATAGAAAGTAGTAAGTATTAGATGAAGTTGTATGTATCATCTAACAGTGTACTCAATCACCAAACATCCAGTACATAAATCATAAATAAATAAATTTCCTATACATTGATTAGACTGTGGCGGCCCGCCATAGTATAATTTGTTGCGCCATAGACTCATAAACCGTAATTATTTTTACACTTATCATAGCAAAATAAAAGATCTTTAAAGTTGCGTTCACCTGCAATGTGCAGGATTTTTCTTTTTCCCCCACAAAAAAAATGAGGGAGCTAGGATACACTCCACCAGTGTAGACCAATGTGAGTGAGAGGGGGAATAGTCCGCGAGTGATTAGTCAACTGCGGGGGTCACGTCAACTACACTAGGTGGTGTGTCTTTGGATCTCCACAGGAATTAAAGTTCTCAGTCCCTACAATTTCCGTCAATATAGAGAGGCCACGCGTGAGATCAGTGTAGATCCACCTCCGCTGTCGAAGGGGACGGTGCCCAGATTAAGCTCGATTTATGCTTGACGCATCGGACCATCCGCACGGCAGCGGTGACGTCACAGCAGTTCACAGTTTGATTATACTCCTAAACAAAAGCTGTCACTGCTGACAAAACACTATTAACACCGGTGGAATCGCCAAAAGAAGAAGAAAGAGGCGTCACGCACCATGGCAACAGCGACGAGCTGGTGTTGGGATCAGTAGATGAGGAAAATATAGTGGTTTTAAACTTAAAAGCGACATAAAGTAAGAAGGTGGTCTGTTCGTCCTTTGAACGACGACAGACACGTCCGGGGAGAATTCAGTGTCCTAGTGAAAACCTGAAACTGTTATCCCCATGATGTATACATGTGTGAAAGACGACATCCTAACAAAAATGCTGTCAGCAGAGAGTCGGCATAACGTGTGACACCTGGACATCACTGTCAACGCAGTCGTGCTTTACAGTGACTTCTCACTACATCGACAACGAGTGGTGCCTCATGTCTCATATGCCACAGACCACCGAGGTTCTCACGAGCCACAACGCTATTAATATAGCTGATATGTTGACGGGGGACATACAGGAATGGGGGCTGACCAGCAAAGACCCAGCAGTCTCGATGGACAACGCTGCAAATATGGTTCGTGCGGTTGAGATATTGCAGCTAATGCACGTCGGCTGCTTCGCGCACACACTGAACTTAGCCTCACAAGCAGGTCTAAAAATCCCAGCTGTGTCACGTCTTCTTGCTCGAGTGAGGCGTATAGTAACGTTCTTTCACCGGAGTACGACGGCAAACCACATACTAAAAGAAAAACAGAAGCTGCTTCAACTGCCAGTGCACAAGCTAACAGTAGACGCTGGTACTAGGTGGAACAGTGCACTGGACATGCTGGAGCGCTTTTTAGAGCAACAGTCAGCAATCTCTGCCACTCTCCTTTCACAAGACATGCGCAGGAATGAAAAAGATCTGTGCACCTTAACAGAGGAGGATGTAACGATTGATTTGGTGCGGGTCTTGAAACCAGTGAAAGAAGCTACACTGGCAATGTCGGAGGACAAGCAACCAACTCTGTCCGTCATCGCCCCACTTCTCGCCCTGCTGCAGGAGGCCTTGACCCCCAGCCTCGAAGACTCCACTGGGGTGAGTGACTTGAAGGCTGCTGAAGAATAACTTAAGGACAAGGTATGCTAAGGTCTCTCTCTCTCTCTCTCTCTCTGTGTGTGTCATGCAATAGTCAGTGGTAGGCCAAATCAAAACATTACAAAAGCAAAGTTTTGTATTTTATATGTGCATTTTCTTCTCATTTTACTGATTAGTTGTAGCAGTTAATAATTTATAATCCATGCACTTTTTTGTTTGTATGTGTGAGATTTTATATTTGTATGCATGGCATGTTTATACTCATATTGTGATAACAAAAATAACTTGTGAAATGTCTTTAAGATATGATGCGCAGAAGGACACATTGTATGCAGCATTAGCGCTGGATCCTCGTTTTAAGGCCCTACCATCCCTGTCTGCTAAAGAGAGATGACACCTTCTCCAGTCTGCAGAGGCTGCCACTGCTGCACGTGGTGTAAGTATTTAGAAAAAAACTGTTCAATTTAATACAAATGTTTTCATTGAGAATTAAAAGATTCTCTATTGAATTATAAGGAATATTATATAATTTAAAAGAGTTCATAAATGATTTTCAATCTATTTATTTATTTGTGTTTTTATCCCTGTCTTATTCAACAGCAAAATACCTATGGTAATGATGCTGATGAAGGAGCTGAGGAGATGGGGGAAGCGACTTCGACCAAGAAGCCCAAAAAATCCAGCACCTTGGAAATGAAAGGAAGTATCCACTGTTGGCTCGCCTTGCGAAGCAATACCTTTGTGTCCCAGGGACCAGTATTGCGTCGGACCGGGTTTTTTCACCTGCGAGTAATATTGTCACTGCAAGAAGGAGCTGCCTAACCCCAAATCATGTCAATGAGCTCCTTTTCCTGCACAAGAAACTCACAATTAGGGAGAAGTGAGAACAAAGTCACAATAACAGGACTTGACTTTAGACAGTTCAAGTTTACTTTTAGTTTTGTTACCTTTATTATTATTTTTGCACTTTAATAAACAATGCCTTAATGCAATTTGCAGTGATGGAATGTTGTAGTTCAAGTACACTTTCACTTGCAATTACTTTGTAATTTCAAGACAGTTTTGTTTACAGCTCAAGTTTAAACTGTCCAATTTACAAGTTTGCACTTAAAACCTGTTGTTTAAGGTGAAGAGAAAAAATAAAGTACATTTGTATTTTGTAACACAGTTGAGCCATTTTCATTATTTAAGAGCAGATTGAATTGAATTGAATCGAATCGTGATTAATCGATTCAGAACCTTATGAATCGAAATCTAACGATTTAGGAAATTGGCCACGATACCCAGCCATACTAAATAGTACATATATACCATTTAAAGCCATGAACAGAATTTCTGGAGAAGTGGATGAGATTGCAAATGAGGGCCTTTTGTTTCCTGCTTCACTTTTAAACCTCACTGTGTTAAAGGAGAGATCTCAACAGGGCAATGAATTATTCAGTTTTTACCAAATGTGAATATCTGCCTCATTGATATATCACATGTGCCTGTACAAGGATGTCTCCCTACTCCCCTCCATGATCTCTTGCACCCGTGGTCGGCCTCCGTAACCGCCCGCTCTTTTATCCCTTCACCGTCTGCGGCCTCGTCGGCATCGGCTGGCTGATACAGAGGAGCGCTGCCACCTGTAGACCTCATACATTGCAACCCGTGTGGTAGGATACAAAGCCCAGACTGGACCTCAGTGCTAACCGCCCTCTAAAAACTTCTACCACTTCACCAAACACCAACACCGAGCTACTCAATGTCCAACCATCTGCTAATCCATCTATTGCATCCCCCTACTGCACAACCACCCCTCGCCAGCACCCCCTCGCACTTCTAACCGGGATCACCTCAGACCTCTTCAGCCTGCCCCGATCCCACCACCCTCTTACTCCGCCAACCTTGCCTTTCTCAACACTCGATCACTCAACAATAAAGCCCCCGCCCTCCATGAACTAATCCTCGAAAACACTGGATTTCCTTCTCATCACTGAAACCTGGCAACAACCCAACAACTTCTTCTCCCTCAACCAAGCATCCCCCCTGGTTTTATCTACACCGCTGTGGCGGTGGGCCGTCATATTCAACCAGAATTTCAGGATCACAGAACTCACCCTCCCCTCAGTATCATCCTTTGAATTCCTTGCCTACAAAGCCCTATCCTCCACAACAGTTATCCTCATTTACCGGCCACCTAAACCAAACCCCTCCTTCCTCTCTGACCTTACTGAGCTCCTCACACTAGCCTCATCCCTCTCCCAACGTCTGCTGCTACTACTTTTATTGTGAAGGGCAGAACGGAGGAAGGGAGTGGATGCGCTGTAGTGTGTTTGATGGTGATAAAGTTGTTGTTGTTCCGTCTTGGACCAAGCTGTCCCATGTTGTTATTTCTTATAAATGATACAGTACAGGCATCACAATAAACGCTCGGTTACAGCATTAATTCTTGGCTGAGCTGGGTCCGTTATTTCCTTGGCAGGTGTTACTACTACCTGGAAGTAATTTTAAACTCTTAAACTTTATTTTCCAGCCGTGGTCGGAAAATCATGAAGTAACAGCAGTAGTCTATAATCGATTATGGTCTGTCACTGCATCGATGCAGCATCGTCCACATCGCAATGCATCATAGAAATTATTAATTTCAACACCTCTAGTATAATGACCGTATACAACGGACAGAAGTGAGATATTGCTTTTATAAAACTGTTACAAGTATGTTGAAATGAAAGTAATAGACACACTATAATTAGATTTTTTAATTTTTTTAACAAATACAAAAAAGTAGTCCCTCCTGTCAGCCTGCACAGTGAACAGCGGTTGCTATGCAACAAACTGCAACGTTCCTCAGAGAGAAATCTACGAGACGGTAGCTGGGTTCGCGGCAATATAAGTTTGCAGGCTTTGAGCTCCCGTAAGTTTCCTCAACTTCAATCTGTCGCTACCTATGGTCCCTACTCACGTCTACTTACATTGTTACTTCCTCAGTCGCAGAGGGATATACCACAGCAATGAAACAATCACATTGCTTGATTTGAGCAACCCGTTTTATGAAAAGCTACAACAAACAGTTGTTTACAAGAGCTAAGAGTTCATACATCTAGGCTCCTAAATTGCTATCAAAGTTCACCAGATTGATGGATTTAACTTTAAAATGTACAAAATTTTCTTCCGGGGTCTCCCATAGTCTCTCAAAATCCTATGGGAAACACTGTAGATATATATGTTCGTGGCACACAGGTAGGTATAGGTATAGATTCAAAGTAGCTGTTGTTTCATTTTGTGTGTGCAAATAAAGTGAAGTGATTACATAAGTGATTAAGAAAACTGATCTTGTTCATACAGACAACAATGAAAGTTGTTGACAGTGGTTTCTTACAGATGAGCCAGGCCTTCCCCCACTGTACTGTCTGACCATAACACAGTTCCTGCTGAAACATTTAGTATGACTTGATCACAACCTGCTGCACTGTCACACTGACAAAGGAATGATATTCTTATAAGAGCCAGGGAGCTGCAGCGTTGGCACCGCAGCTCAATAAGTGATGGGAGGGACCTGGCTTTCCCCTGAACCACGTCCTTATAGATCGAAACATATCCAGGATAATGGCCTTCAGCTGTTACGTAGAGAAGAGGTTGATACCAATTTCAAAAGACAAAAGCATGGAAGATATATACATACTTCATTAAATTTATGACACTTAGTAATAGCTCATTAAAATAGATATACTGATCAAAAAGGAGAAACAATTATAGAGAGTGTATTGCTGAGAACAGGTGAAAATGTTTAGGGACTTCTAGACTGACAGATAGGCCTGATGAATCTGCTGGTGCTATTCAAAGAACAAAACCATTGTAGAGCTACGGATTACGTGACAATTCTTACTGAGAACATGACAGATCCTCGAGACAAGACTGACTGGGCCGCATTGAATATTTGAAGAAATGGTACTGTCATTATTGAAGGTGGGTGGCATGTGTACCTTGCATAACCAAGCTTGATTTCTTGAGCAGGGGCAGAACAATAACACAACATGCAGCACTACTGGCTCGGTGAATCAGTTAGGGGTGAATTACATTAGTCAATGAGGCAATTAATGCACCTCATCTTTGGCAGACGTTTGTGCAATACCCAATCCTCTCATATGTGCTCTGTGGAACAGATGCACAGACGAGAGGATTGGGTACAGTACGCTCAATTTGTTAACAAGGCGCTACACACACACACACACACACACACACACACACACACACACCATCAACACGAGCCTAGGTCAACGTATTAAGCAGAGGCTGAACTGTTGAATTGGTCCTTGACTCCTTACAGGTGCATGGGCATAAATTGACGGACATCACTCAATATGCCGGCTATCATTCAGCAGGGCTGACCATACAAAGCTAACCAAGTAACACTCGGATAACGTAAATGCAAAGGGAGGAAACCTCACTAGCTGTAGCTGCTGGCAAAAAGCAAGTCTAAGACATCAGATACATCATAACTATCTTAGACTATAGTTGCTAGCTTGCATGATAGCGTAACTAGATTCAAGCTAACTATATAATCTTGGTAGACTGAGGGGTGCTAGTGACGTTAGCTTACAAGCTAAGCTTAGCCTAGCGGCTGTTAGCTGGCTATACAATCACCATTTGACCAAAATCGACTTACTGCCTCTGGACAAGCTCCTCAGCGGTCAGTGGTCCCTGTTGTTGCTGGAATGACTTCAGAGACTCAAAGGCCTTCATCAGCTTCTCCATGGTGGCCATTTTAGCAATCAACACTCAGAATGCTAGTTAATATTTACTACGAGAGCTAACAGGCTAGCACAGCGGGAACAAGTTAGCTCACGAAGAGACCAAAGCGGGGCGTAGAGCGACGAGAGTGCTAACACTGATCGCGACAACTACCGCCGGCTCTCCGCTTTCTCTTTGTGCAGGATGTCTCTTATTCTCTCACAATGTTATTCCTCAATAACCAAAACGTTTGTCGATTATGGGCCATCTTTGACGAACTGTCGCGTTCCCCCGACAAATCTCACCGGGAAGTGGAGTATGTGACAGCTTCACATTGAGGGGCGGGGCACTGCCTCAATGGCCAATCAGACTGCGGGTTTATGTTGAGTGACTTTGAGTAAAAGCCAATTAACAGTTACTTTTTTGTTGTTGTTGTTATTGTGGCTGTCACGGGACCGCTGAAATCCAGATTTGTAAAGACACACCAACATTGTAGCTCCATTGTAAGTCATTGGTGAGAGTGAGGAGGATACGATCAGAGACAGAACACCTGTATGGAAATCTAACTCATCTGTATGTCTGTGTATACTGCTGTTTATTATCCCCACCAAGTCTGACTCAGTGGAATGGGGCAGAGACTGAATGGAAAGACACCTGTCCAACATAAATAAATCTTTAACTTTGACCTGTAATCAATTCTTATCCAATGTGTGTAGTGTGTGTAGGGAGAAGTAGTTGGAGATTTAATGAAGTCCTACCTGCAGCTAATTTCCTCTAATGCCACTAGTGCTGTTAGTTAGAATATTGTGGCTTGGACGTAACACAGGTCATAGCAGCATGACACTGTTTTTTAGTGTCCATTTATTCCCATTTATTCATTGATATGGCACAAATAGGTCAAGACAAGTTTTTTTTTTATACAAATGGCAGTGTATTATTTAATAATTACAAATGTCAGATATGGTACAACAACCAGTGATACAACTTGTACAAGAATTAACAATGACTGCAGTGGTTGAACGACATGACTGTACAGATACAAAAAAGAAAAATCAAGTCCCGGGCCCAGTTTGAATACCAATAATGCATTTGTCCTTCCTCCCTTCCCGGGATATATCACTTAACTGACATACCTGGATGTAGTCCTGGAGAATTTCCAGGCTTGTGTCTGTGGTTATCCCAAAACTAAACTCAGGTGACATCAAGGAACTGAGGATCTCTCACCTCAAAATGTTGCTGGTGAGCCTCACCCCAGCTTCTGGGGAGATGGACTCACCATCAGCACCTTGGAGGAAGGCAGGAGAGAAGGAATGCTTATCGTGTATTCATCCCGAGCCGAATCAGCTGGTCACCATGCCATTTATAAGGTTGTTCTCAGATACCAGTGAGATATGTTGGCACTAGAAGGTCATCATTTACATACATAAGGAACCTGAAGTACTATAAACCAATACATGCTTGAGTAATAAAACATATGTATTTTTTTTTTTTAAAACAGGCATTAAAATGCACTTAGTGCTGACATTCAAAACTGTTTAACTGTTTAAAGTTCCTTTACTTGAAGGAATTTCTCTCAGAGCAGACGGAAGGATAAAGAGGTTGAAAAGAGATGGTATGTCAGAAATTAACTTGGTAATTGGCACATAGAATAAAGGCTGTCAGTCTCCCTTTAGTAAATTGTTATGCTAAACGAAACAAGGTTGATTAAATTAAATCTCGCTTTTGGTATCATTGGTAAATAAAGGTTAAAGACACTTCCTATATAATTATTGTCAAAAAACACCATAGTGCAATGAAACTGAACAGAACTTAACTTTACTGCTATATGGATGGTTTAAGTGTAAAGTCACTCCAAACAATGAAAGAGGCATGGGAGGCAAACACATTTTTGTTTCCCTCAGTGAGAATGTGTGAATGTGTGTTAGAGATTAGTTACAAGTTTAGAAATACATCATTTACAAGTTTTTTGAGGCTAAAGAGCTAAAAGACTTAAATCTACACTGGCAAGAGAAATTAGCATTAAAATGTCCTTGAGAGCAACAACAAGAAAAAAAGGGGGAAAAAAAACAAAGACACTAAAGAAACGCAAGTAACGAAAGCCAGCAACAGCCAGATGCACGCATTGATTCCTGATTTTAATAATGGAGTGTGTGGCAAGGGACACAATTCTGCTAACCTCAAACTCTCCAAACATATGGGGAACTATACATGTATACCATTTTAAATGTATGTCATATTGAATGTTAGAAATTGAATTAAGTGACATTCAAGACATAAATGATTTTTAATTAATTTAAAAATTGCAGACATTTCCTTTTTGTGGAGAAAAAAAAAATAGAATCATGTAATGAATCACTCCTTAAGATAACTGAATTCTTACTGCACAAAGAATAGCTAATTTACTTCAATGTAATAGACTGACCAAAAGCTGCATTAGCATACAGTGTATTATACACACACAAAGCTAACATGTCCAAATTGGATCTTCACAGCATTAAAACAGGTGGTGGGGAGTAAACAGCAACTGCCTCAAAAACTAAATTTGCTCTTGATTGGTCAATTTGAAAGCAAACACTTCTGTGATTAAAAATAAATGCATAAATATTGTGGTCTTGAAAGTGGTCGAGTGTTCCTCTTGGTCTATACACATACAAGCAACTGTCTTATGTCATTCCCGTGAGAGAACGACATACACAATTTCAATGCAATAGTTATGATGGGTGCTATCACGATAAACAGATTTTATCTTTGTCACAAACACAGCTGAAGCCACGGGATCCAACTAGCCTTCTACTGGCAGGACAAGTGGCTAACAGGTATTGTGCTATCTATGATCAACAGGCACAGAGGCCAAAGCAGGCTGCGTCCTGATTTAGTGCACAGGCTAATAACTGCTGACAGCTGAATCAATGGAAGTTTGTTTGATGCAACAGCAATTTGATATCTTGATGAAGCCTCAGGTCAGATCTGATACAGTGCCATCATGTCCTCATCATCATCATCATCTGTCTCTATGTTCCAAGTCACTTCTGCAGTCAATCACCCATTGGCTTTTCTGGTATAATAAAATCATGGAAGCAAATTACTAAGAAACTTAAAGGAAAGGATTTCCACTCTGCACACTAAAAAAGTTCATGATATGGAAAAGCCAGTTAGCACAAAAAAAGAAGAAAAAGTACAATGGGTAATTATCACAGAAAAAAGGAATTCTGCCTGAGTGAGTAATGTAACAGACATTAGTGACAGCTGTGCTCCAAAAGGAAACACTGTGCATCTAAACAGTTTGCAGCTCTTGAAATATTCTGGGAGAGGTCCAGGAATGAAAATCACCAGGCCTTGTGTCGCTGAAAATGACCACCAAAATCATTTCCTCTGTATTTTAAGGATACGTAATGTTGTGCATGTTGACTAAAAAGGTTGTCAGAAATAAATCCATGCCATCTCTGCTAGAATCTGCTGGTACAGGCACCTAGTGGATGCTTTACTATACATGTCATTCATTCCACTGCAACCTGCCCGACTGGACTGAGGGGGAGGACATGGATTATCGGGATCTTAGACTTACAGGTAGGGAAGGTAGAGACCTGGGAAATATACGGGAAGGTTTAAGCAGCATGGCATCAACACAGCAAAGTTAGACAGGATTCATTCAGGTCTACACCCAATCAGATCTACCTGAGCCTTGATAAGTACAAAGGCTAAAGGTTAGTTTGGGAAAGGGGTGGATCTGAGGTGCTAACAACACGTCACGTTGACAAAATCAATGACAAACATACAGCACATATAAAAACAAAAAAGGCCTTATGCTACATTGAGAAAATAAAACACTACTAGAACTGTGCTTCTTAAAAAACTCCCTAATAAACATTGTCCATACTCATTCCAAAATTAAGTAAAAAGGAAATAAAAATGTAATGTATGCATTCAAGTGGTACTTTTATGGCTTTTTGTACAATACAACCTTTAGTGAAAATATACATCTAGACATAAATTCAAGTACAAATGTACAAAATCTTTAAACTCATACTTTTTTCTTTAATTATTATACACTTTTAATACAGCTCATAAATACAGGTCAACATTCACTGAGTTCCTAAGATTTGCGTTCGGTTGGAGTTTGTTGTGAAGTTCAGCGGCGAGGGAGGGGCGGGCGGGGGGCAGGCAGGTGGAAGGAGTGGTTTAAAGTCGCGAGGGCTCTTCAGTCTCGTCGTCACTGTAACCGCTCTTAAAACAGACCTGGGAAGAACCAAAAGGGAGGATATATCACTAAGATCAGCAACTTTCACCACTTTGTCACAGCGCCTGTGACATGTAGTATTTCTGTAGCTCCAAAGCTGGTGTCCAGCACTCAGACAAACCGCTGTGAGAAGGTTAGAAAGGCATGAGAAGGAAACAAATAGCATAGTGATTATATCTTTATTGCACTTTCTTTGAGAAATAAATATAATATAAACAATATTCAAATATGTTACTGTACTGGCCCTATTAAAAAGTATGTGTAGCTTCCATGATAGAGACCTGATATTCTTGAATTTTTGTCTTTAATATGTAGAGCTGTTTTATCATTGATTGATGTTTGATTTTTTTTTGTTAACCTGAAACACAGGTCTAATTCTAAGGTTTCATACTGCCCTAACATCCCAGAAGGGTGGGCAGCCTGACAGTAACAACACAGGGTCATCAACATCATCAGTGGAACACTCACAGCTGGAGCTTATTGTTGAGAGTAGACAGTAACTGAAGGCTATTCAGATGATGAGCACAGTGACATTTTATCAACTCACACCTCATCTGAATTTTGGCGGCAAGACAATAAGAGACTCATTACGCGATAAGAGACTCAATAAATTTTAACTGAATCTGTACAAAAGTTGGGGACAAAAAGGATTTGAAAAAGTGAGGGGGCTTTTCAATTTCAGAAAAAGAGAAAGGGAGCCGAGGCCTTATCCAACCAACATAAATGAACTGGGAACAACTATTTAACTTCAATCTTCTCACAGTTTCATGGATAAACTTTTCATATGCTGAGTTTGGACAAGGCCTCGGAAAAAAAGGGAGGAAAGAAGAAAGAGAAGAAGTACCTTAGCCCCCACCCCCTCGAACAGTTGCCGGAGCACTAGCACTTGCCTCTCTTCTGAACAGGCGGTAGAAGAAGCCTCTCTTTGGTGGAGGGTTGGGCCGGTTCACATCCAGGTCTGAGCACAGGGTCCCGTCTGTCTCGTAGACATTAATTTCTTTAAAGCACTCCATCTCAATCATCTGCAAACCAGGAGAGGTCAAGTCATCCATCCAGCCAGATACTTACTACTTACATACTACAAGAGATACGTGGAATAGAACTGGGTGAGTATCATTCGTTTATAGCAAACCTCTCTGAAGAAAGCCTTTTCAGTATCCATCGGATTTATACTACATGTAGGATGTAAATAAACACTTCCACATGGTGTCCACTTTATATCCAGCGACTTCAATCATTCATAGGCAACTAATCAACAATCAATGACTATTAACATCAATTTATCCTCCTACATTGATACAGGTATTTCCTATGCCATCATCTCAATCACCTGCAAAGCAGGAGAGGTCAAGTCATCCAGCCAGTTACTTAGTACTTACATACTACAAGAGATATGTGGAATAGAACTGGGTGGGTATCATTCGTTTATAGCAAACCTCTCTGAAGAAAGCCTTTTCAGTATCCATCTGATGTATACTACATGTATGATCTAAATAAACACTTCCACACGCTTTCCACTTCATATCCAGCAACTTCAATAATTCATAGGCAACTTATGAATAATCAATGACGATTAACATCAATTTATCCTCCTACATTGATACAGGTATTTCCTATGACACCACTGGTGTTGTACTGTGCTGCGTCTGCTGTTGGACTGAGCAATGACATCATCTCAGGGTCCCAAGTGAGCAGTACCTCGTTCTGCCACGGGATGGAGACACTGCCTGTGACAAACTTGTGGTAGAAGTCGTCATCGGTGGGGTCAAGGTTCACACCTTTGACGGTGGAGAACTGCTCAATGTCCAGAACATCTTTACAGTACACGGCCCGAGGCTGAGAGAGAGAGAGAGAGGGAGACATGAGAGAGCAGAAAGAGTTAGACTTAGACATGCTGTAATTATTGTGGATCAAAGGGGGAAATACTAAACTTGACAGACTTTAAATCATATGGATATCTGTCTTCTCATAACTGAGGACTGTGCTTACCTCAGCGTGGCCCTACTGACCCAAATAACCCAAAATAGAAAGACAGATAACAATATCTACTTTCAATTATTGATTTAACCTCGTTGTCAGTCCCTCTACCTCACTGGCTCTATTTATGTAAAATTGTGTGTGAGTGCAGCATGAAAGCTTACAGTGAACTACAGCTATACTGGTGAGGTAGAGCTCCGCCACATATTCGCAATTGATTTTCCGTGTATGACCACAGCCACACATTACATGTGATGACTGCAGTTTGGGATTACACACGACAACACTGAAATCATACAACTGCTTCTCACCAGCCCCTCTGGCGACCATGATCACTGGGATTATACGGCAAGTGTTTGTTTATATGTGACAATGGTATTTCCTGTATGCTGATTTGCAGCTCGCCAAGGCTTTGCGCTGCGAGCTGTGAACCATGCCTGTATAAGCAGTGCGCACTGGGAGTTTGCGTGTGTGCAGGTCTTACATCGGGGCTGAAGGGGGGGTCCAGCATGTTAGCCTCTAGCCGTTTGAAGTTGATGTTTCTGAAGATGGGATGCTGCTTGACCTCAATGGCCCCACGACCCTGACATCCAAGGCGCTGCTTGGGGTCCTTGGCCAGAAGCTGATGCACAGCGGGAGGAAAAAGAAGAGTGAAGAGTGTCAAAAACAACTTCTTACAAGATGCGCGTGCCTTCGACCAAATGGCTTTTACAGATGAGAGTTTATCGTGTTACACAAGAATAACAAAACTATTTTCTATTTAAGCCTTTTTCTCCATCAACAAAGCATACACACAAAGAAGGGGGAGGGTCCTCCTGTGATGTTGTTTAACTCCTGACAGATTTATCCAGTGCAATGTATATAAAACGCTGATAATCCTCATGACTTTATGAATCTGATCCTACATAATCTAATAAAGACCAATACAAATCCACACACTTAGGCGTTGATGCAATGGCATCATGGGGAGAATTAGAGAGTGTCTCTGCGAGGGCTTCTCCATAATATCACCACCACAACACTCACAGTACAGCAGGCGATGAAGACCATGGATGGCGCTTAGTTTGGCTACTTTCCCTTCCGTCACCTACAAGCTGACAAGCTTTCACAAACAGATGGCTTCTCACTTTTTCAGCACATCTCTTAATTTTCACTGTGCTTCTCTTATACACAATTTTTGCTCAATTTATACCACAGTTCAAGACAGACTCACTCTCCCCCTGATCTTGATAACTCGGTTGTTCACTCTCCCCCTGATCTTGATAACTCGGTTGTTCACTCTCCCCCTGATCTTGACAACTCGGTTGTGTATTTGGAGCTGCAGTTAAGAGCCACTCCTCTCTCTCCTTCTTAATTATCCTACTCCCTATTTCTTGCAGAAACCTTTCTTCTCCCTGCTCCCTCTACCACTGCTCCTCTCCCCGGGGAGCCTTAGAATCTGCTGAACCTCGGGTCAGAATGTTCCACCGCGTCACACAAACGAACGTCCCGTCCCCTCCTGCTCTGAGGCAGAGCAGCTCAGTGGCTCCCTCTTGAAGCACACAGTGGTGACATTGTGGAGGAAAGTTGGGGTGCAAAAGATTTGAACTAAGCAAACATTTACATATGTGCAAATAGGTAACTGTTCACCATTTCAGCTTTTAAAAGGTAATAGCATGTCATTGTTTTTCCACTGCCCTCAAGTGGCAAAAAATACTTTATATAGGTTAAAAACTAAATTTGTTTGGGAATAGGGTGCATTATAAAAAACAAAAACCTTTGGTGGTAGGCTGCTTCCTACTTGAATCGAAACACAAATGAGCCAAAGACAGATCCAGGCTGATACAAAAAATGCAGAGCAGGATTATATTGACCTGCCTCAGCCAGTGCATGCACTCTTCACAACCCTGTACAGGAGAGGTGGGTGTAGAAAAGAATGGATGGGTGGCTCTTTGCTTTAAGTATCATTATATGTGATGGCAGATATGTAGGTCTACATTGACTTAATAAAAACAATAAACTTTCTAACAGCATATACATACAACATAAGACAGGAAATGTATATCAACATTTTGGAAAGCCGTTTCAGAAAAGTAAACTACCAAACAAGAAACAATGAAATTTGTTGCAATGAAATGCAGTCAGTCAGACGCTGATTCTAATGTCTCATTGGGCATGAAGACATGAACTATGGGTTTTCAGGCATACAGAACTAAAAATCCGTGATCTGACACTCTTTTTCTCTTTACTCACTTCGCACTGACAACCCCTCCAGCTACCTTCCTCCATGACCTCATTTGCCACCAGTCTCAAAGAATGGTTTTCATGTGCTTCCCTTCCTTTGTCCTTTTTCACCCAACCCTCGACAGTGAGCGTTCTTTGTCCTATAATCCCACATTCACCTGTCACCTCCATGTTTTCACTCTCACCTGTCTGCAGATGTCCTTCGCCTCCTCTGAGAACTTATCAGAGTACTCCTCCGGGTCCTCGCGCACTCGCCTGTCCACCTCCTCCCGCTTAACACGCTCCTTGCGCTTGCGGAAGGGCGACTGGCCCTGGATCATCTCAAAGATCAGGCAGCCCAGCCCCCACCAGTCTGGGCTGAAGTTGTAGCTCTCGTTCTGGATCACTTCAGGAGCTTGGGGGGGCCAAAACAAGATTAAGCCTTAAATCTTGAAACATAGAGTTTATAAATGCCACATAAAGGGGTATAGAGTAAAAGATAGCAAGGGAATTGTTACAGGTATTGAGGTAAAAGGAATGTTGCCTAGAGACCAAAACCTTGCCAGTGTTTGCTTCTGAATTTTAGGGGAAAAAAAATGCTTAAATGCTTACCCATGTATCCCACAGTCCCCACTCTCCCTCGTATCGTCTCTCCTTCAGGGATTTGAACAGCAAGGCCCAGGTCTGAAATCCGGATGTGTCCTAAACAAGAGCCACAGATTAGCTACTCAACTAAAATGGCGTTGTTGTGCATTTTTTATTTGATTCAAAAAATATAATAACTATTCCTTTCTTTCTTTTGGTGAGTTACAGATGAATAACTTGGATTGGACTACCAGATTTATGTGAAACCATCAATAAGTACCAAAGGTCAAAATAAAAGTGCCCTGACAACAGTCATGTTACGCAAAAAAAAAATCCTTTATGCTATAAGTGGTAAAGAAAAGGAATAAGAATGGTTAGAGCTCCAGAGAGACATGGAGGAGATTCCTCTATTTCAAGATAAGAGCATGTTCCAGGAGTATGACTCAGAGGAGAGAGAGTGACGTGAGGAACTTTGAAGAGAGGAGTTTCCAGCCTGTTAAAGACGAGGAGACACCCTACACTCTACAAAGAGGACGACTTACCACTTTTCATTTGCGTTGGGCATTGTGAGCAATGAGTGTCTTCAAATGAGCAGTGGAAAACAAATGATATTCTCTAGCCAAGAAGTGTGCTCACATATTGGCCCACTCTTGTCTGAACTGAACAATAATAAGAAGAAAAGAATTGGGACATACCACGATCATCCAGAAGGATGTTTTCAGGTTTCAAGTCCCTGCAAGAAAAAAAGCACATCAAAGTGTTTTTTTTAAAAGACAACTTACATTTGAACATTAGGACATAACAGTTAACTCCTGGATAAATATTTGTATTCTCCATTGACTTGTTCTTAACTCAATTAAATTGTCAATCCCTTCTCAAAACTCATCCAAATGTTGAGACTTTTTTCTTGCCGTTTTTAATGAACATGCTCCGTTACTTTATCTGAATCCTCTTAATTATCTTCGGTACATTTTCTAAAAGCTATGAAAACTGGGGCAACTTTAACCAATGCCAAACTTAACCAGAAGGCCAACTGTGAAGTGTACTGTAACACACGCAGAGATCAAAGAACACGGAGGAACACTGTTTGTTTAGTGAATATGTGTATGAGGGTGCGTGTGTCCTCTAGGAACATCGTTGTTTATGAAAGCATTACTTTGAGGTTCCATCACGTGTGACACAACTCAGTGACATCAGCACACCACTAATCCAGCCACACTTCATTATACAGGACTTTCTTTTTTCGCTGTGTCACACAACCACAAGAATAGCTATCATTAACACCAATGCAGTTTCAGAAAATTGGACATCCAGTTACTTTATTTTGTCTTCCTGCATTTTCAAGGTCAAATTGGGTCTTTGAGTTAACAGGATATTCCACTGATTAACTACTGTACTTCCAGTAGAGATAATGACTTCTCACATGCCTCATTATCCATGATGCGAACAGATTGAATCATTTCATTTGACCCTCAATGTCTGGTAAAACTTCACTCACAATCCACACGATATCTTGTAATAATAAGCCTTTTCTGTTACAAATGTCAACCCCCGAGCCTGATCTAAGATAACCCTGAGGAACATCACTGTGTCATCATCAGAGCCACAAAAGGATTCATACAACGGTTTAATTTTCACAAGCTGAGCAGTATTCCTCGTGATGAGTAGGGTTGGGTACCTGACTCTGTACTTTTAAGGGGTTTTGACCAAATCTTCTCGATATTACAGAGGAATGATTCACATTACATCCAAGAGTAGAGTGCGTCAGGGTGAGAGTGTAACAGTTCGTAGAGAAAAAGAGAGAGACCCATGTGATTACGTAACAGTGAGTCAGGCGAAAGCAGATAGTGCTGTGGTAACACTTTTTAAAAGTCAACACAGACCACGCTCACTTCAATATTTGTGATCTCAAATTCAAACACCTGGTCAAGTACAAAATAAATGTACAAGCTGACGCGTGTAACATGTTGTGTTGTGATGTTTGCTCGCCTGCAGCCAGCGCCGAAGAAGTCGGACCCTCCATGGATTAAAAAAGTAAGGCCTCATTTTCACTTCTTTCGACATCCTTGGGTAATGCATTAGCTAGCTAGATGGTATTATTGTTGGAGACCACTGGGCTTTTTCACAGTTGACATTATCTTAGCGTGTTTAATACACTCAGCCACTGACATTCCCTATTGAAATCCATTACACTAAAAACAGTACGCAAGGATTTAAGTATGTCTGAAAGAAATTGTACATTAAATACAGACCATTTACAGTTAAATATTACAGTATGCACTATGCAAGCACTGCAGTAGTGATAACTACAGCAACATAACAGAAAATCTAGTGTTACACCTACATAGAGCAAAGCACTGGAAAAAGGAACCAGTACTGTATCAGTTAAAAATGTTTAGGGTTTAAACGTACCCAACCCTAGAGTGAGTGAGTAAACAGAACTTTGGGTTTGACATTAGTGGACAGTTCCTTTAAAAGCCAGGACGTTTAACCAGTTGTAGGCAAATCCTTAAAGTGGTTCTGGGTCTGTTAACGGCACAAGATTAGTCCTCAGAAAAAAATAACATTTTCCTAACACCTCTATGTTGATGGCCTGCCCAGAGTGCCCAGAGTGCCCACAGTATGTTCTCATGTTTCAAACAGAAGTACTGTGATGAAAAAAATGTCTTAGTTATATCTTTTATTTGATTCCCATCTACACTTGTCCCAGACAGTTTCCAACCCTCGTGTGACCTCACCTGTAGACTATCCTCTCACGGTGCAGGTCCTCAAGGCCACAGCAGATCTCAGCAGCGTAGAAGATGGCCCTCTGCTCGTCGAAGCCAGAGTTGCCCATGTTGTAGATGTGAAACTTTAAGTCACCGCCATTCATTATGGTCAACACCAGGCATAGCGCATCCTTGGTCTCATAGGCATATGCTAGACTAACCTGGAGAGGGAGGCAAATTTGGGGAGGTGGTAAAGAGAGAGGTGAGGGTCGAGTCGAGGAGGAAGAAGTCCACGTAGAGAAGGGCAAGAAGAGAGAGAACGGGGAGGAGGAGGAAGAGGGAAGAGTGGTGGTAAGAGAGAGGGTCGCCAGAGGAACATAACTGTTTCATTTGGTTTGTTTAATGCCCTAAATAATCATCTATTATCGCACATAACAATCTCAAAAATGTACACAAGGAGAAAAAGAGAGATACTCTTATTGCTCATGTCCTTTTCCCTCTAATCCCACCATCCATCTCTTTTCTTCCTTCATTCCCACAAGCTTCCACTTCTCTCCCCTCTTTCCTCTGCGCCCCCCCCCCCATGGGTCAATGACATGTAGGGTAAAGTTGTGGGTGTGCATGTGATGTTGCGTACAAGCAGGATGTTGCTGCCAATAGGAGGAATCCCATCTGCTAAAGAGTATGAAGTCGGAGATGGACCACACACACACACACACACACACACACACACACATGGATATGTTTATACACACATAGGAACACGCTCGAGCACTGGACAAATGAGCAGCGGAAATATCTACCGAATTTGGCAGCAAAAAACCTACAGAGATTGAGTATTTCCTTTAAAACGTATAAATCCAAAAACCCTCCCAATAGCTCAGTGTTCCTATCAAAGTGTCCACTAATGCCTGACATCTGTGCTAATGTAAGAAAATCACAGAAATTAAGAGAGTCTGAGGCTATTAGCTAACTGGAAATGACTTTACTCAGGAGGTGAATCATAACCTCCTAACACACATTGCCCCCCTCTAGAGTTTCTCTTTAGGGGACAGGGGCAGTTATGAGCATTGGTCATGTTCATCTCTGATTAGATATCTAAATGAGATTGTCTTGTTTTATGATTTAATAATAAGATTTAATCTTGGCCAAAAAAAATCTATTCATGGGAAAGTTCCTGTATGGAAACCACATTTCTTGTTATCTCAGACATATTTGGTAAAAGTATAAGTCTTTCCATCCTTGAATAATTATCATACTGGCAAGAGTTTAAAAACGAAATCATGAGAGCCAGCCAATTCTGCATCAGAACAAAATCTTTCTCATCTGCTGGAGACTAGAGCAGGGTGACCCTGCCCCGTATCTCACACACACATATACACACCCACACACCACATACGTGGATGGGTCCTCGCTTAAAACCAAACAGTAGACTAAGAGTATATATTGGCTGAAAGTATGCACTGATCAAAAAAAATGTAAAAAAGAATAGCGAGAGAGAGAGAGAGAGAGAGATATATGAAGGGTTTGAGAGAGCACTTGACTCTTCTCGTCGCAACTGCTGTTTGGTCAGTGTTGCTAAGCAACAGGGCTGTGCTCGTAGGTAGAGAGGCACATGAAGAGTCATCAGTTTTGCCTCCAGCACAGAGAACGAACATACACACACACACAAATGCGCGTGCACGCACACGCACACATAAACGTGTGCATATGCATACATGTCCATACACGTTTCTGCCATGACTCACGGAAGGTTGCGCAGCATAGCTCACGCTGAATTTGAAACAGACTAATCCAACACATAGTAAAACTCAAATACACAACCATTAGCTTCACTTAGAGAACACTGCTTTGTAACAGAACCGCATATAGTTCCACTGATCAATATCACAGTTCATCATCATGTTCTACAGTATGTATAAATATTCAGACTTCACACACGCATGCACGCCCCCCCCCCCCACACACACACACACACACACGCATGCACGCACACCCACAGACCAGAAAGTATCATTTAAGTAACATTTAAGAATGTTAAACCAACACGTGCTGTAATTTTCTTGTCTTTGGAACAATAATTTTTTAACTGAGCCAATGCTAAGTTCCCTTTTCCTGCCAGAGCAACTGAGAAGTTTGTGTGCGTACAGTTGGACGGAATGAAGCACATCTCCCTTAGTTATCAACTCTGTCCCAGTCCTGATGTTAACACGTGCAGTTAAGGAGGATAGAAATTCAAGCATTTGCATTTTTACAAACAAGAAGTGATGAGAGGAGAATAAAGAATAAAAACAACAGATAGATACTTCAGCAAAATGTATACTGTTACACAAGGTATACACAGTGAGAGGACGGTTCATATTGTAAAATGTGCAAACTGACAAATTGCAACTCTTGCTTGATAGGATACTAATTAACAAAGCCTTACATTTAATAAATGTACATAAAACATGACTGATATCTCCCTTTTAGGTTGTGGACTGTTCCTATACCCAGTGGAGTGATTCGGTGTGAGCCTGGAAGAAATTAAAAGGCTAGGTAACTCCCTAAAAAGCGTTCAAGCTTGGCATTATAGCTCAGGCCAAAAACAACTGCTTACTCATGATTATGGTTCAATTTATAGAAATCCTCAACAGGGAAATCAACAAAGAGCAATGCAGACATTAAGATCTTTTGGCATGGTGGTAATGTGGCAGGGTAATTTTTTTTCTTCAAAATTTTTTGGGGGTTGGTACACATGTTCTTCCATATTTAGCTGCTCAACTAGAAAAATATTATTGACCTCAAATGTTTTACCATTTACCTTCACCTGCATTTTGTAGTGTTGCAACCCAAACACCAAAGTGTTTTTCATCAACTGAACTGTGCTGATGAACTTGTTATTTAGTTTGGTTGCATGACCAGGGAGACCAGTGTTAAGACACACCTATGAAGCTTTTGATTCAAATGTGGTTAAACGTAACCAATCCAATTATTGCTGAATCAATATTTTCCGTCCATTTCCTTTGTAACAACTATACTCTCCCATGCTATATTTTCTATACCCTCTTTCCTATATGTCTCTTGACTTATTTGTATTTATTCTATCTATTTTAATTTCCTATTTATTTTTTGTTTTCTGGTTTTTATACGTGTAGCATCCTCTTATTCAATGTATTTTCATTTCATATCGTTGGTCATATCATGTTTTCGTCGCGCATCAATGCTTTTTTTCTTAAAGGATATTCATTCTATACTTGCCATATGAAATGTGCTCTGTCAATAAATTTGAGTCGTGTCTGAATGGTGGGCATGGCTATGCTATTGTAAATTTCTTTGAAAATTGTTTCATATTGTTCCTCAGAACTTTCCTTGGAATTGAACAAATCCTTAAATGTCATGCCAAGGTTACTGCTGTGACCTGCAGCTATCCACCTGATGACAGGTGTGTTTTCTGGCTTCAAGTCCAGTCAAAGAGTCCTAGGTACTCATTTAAAGTAATTATCTTTAATATTTGGTTTAATTTAAAGCCGATTCTGTGACAATTACGTAAATCAGATTTTTCAAAGTAATCCATCCATTAGTGAATTCAAGATTAATTGCAATCCAACAGTTGAAATGTATGTGACTTAAGTATGTGTAGTGACGTGTACGTGTTATCAATCTGTATATTTCAGTTTTAAACAACATCAGAAAACATTGTGGCAGCAAAACATATTTCAATCAAATTTTAAAATGAATTAACGGATGAGTTAAGACAGTATGCTCCAAATCAAATTAGGCATGTTTGCAAAAGAGCAATTTTTTTTAAAAAAAAAAAATCAAATTTGGCCGCAAACAGGTCGGATGAACTTGTCAACATTCTTGCACACACTTTGCTGACTGGACTGCAGTTCACCTGCTACTGCTAATTAATATCATTTTTCCCTTTTGTAGTTTTATCCCATCATGTCTCTTTCCACTATAACTCACAGGCTTCCCACCTGGCGTGGACGTCATTAAACAAACAGGACTCGGGTCACAGCGACTGTCTTTACAGGCATATCAACAGGCTTTGCAAACACGCCATTCAATTTCATTTGCAGGATACTGGAGTTATGACAAACAAAGCTCTCACAGATATTGCACACGCACAGACACGCACACAAAGACACAGAAAACAGGTACGATTTTGATGAAAGGTTGAATAAGAAAAAGGTAGTACTTACTACAAAACTACTGTTAACTTTTTCTAAAATGCGTTTTTCGTTTAGTGCCATTGCTTCACCTTTTCTCTTCTTCACACGTTTCTTTTCCAGCTTTTTACAGGCGTACATCTTACCGGTGGCACGTACTTGGCAGGCACAAACCTGGAAGACAAGCAACGAGGAAACGTTGTCACTTACACATGAAAAATACCCTTTAAAACTGAAACTAATGGAAGTTAATATGTCACACCACAGATTACTCCACCCAACATCACCACGGCAGCGACATAAACAGCACTGCATTAACTAAGTGTTAAAGGTTACTTGTAGCAATTCAAATCATTAACACGTCATTTTCCAGACTTAATGTGTATAAGGAACAGAATGTTGGTTCAGGATCCACCTTAAAACTTTAACAACCACAACACCAGGGTAAACTGTCACAGCCATTCCTGATCTTTGTGACACTCACCTCGCCAAATCCACCTTTTCCTAGTACTCTGTAATGTCTAAAGGTATTTTTAGTTACTGGTTGCCTGCAGGGATGGATAGAGGAATGAGAAAGAAGAAAAAAAGATAAAGGATAAAGAGAGAGAGACAAAAAAAACTGATAGGTTATGTGATTCTGTCAGATAATTTGCTGTTGCAGACAGAGTAATGCTCTTATATATTATTAATCTACCCTGATGACTGCTTACACCCCCCCCGTCATTATGCAGAACATCATCAATTATTTACCAGTCACACAAAAGCACAGATTGGCAGCACCACCTTTGTGTTTTGGTGCAAACACTGCTCCACTGGTCAGTATATACTGTAATCTTGATCTCTTGTTTGAGTATGTTTTAGTTTGTTGTAAGCATTTTTAATAATATTGCAGTTATTACTGTTTAAATATATTTACTCTTAAATTGCCTTCGAAATCTGTTTAGAAGTTTAAAAGGAGACAAAGCACTGCCTATGGCGAAAGACACGGAATAAAGCATAATAACTTGAGTACTGAATATTCCATGTGTAAGATCACAAGTGTCAGTTTGCTTCACCAATCTGCACCGACCACTCACCTCTCCAACCATTTCCACTGCAGGAAGCGAGAGAAGTACATGGACTCCTGGTAGAAGGAAAATGGAGCTCCACTCAAATAATCACGAACTATTCTGCAGGAAAGGAGGGAGAGAGAGGAGTGGTGAGGATTTTAAAAACAAGTTAATGAGCACGTTACAATGTACTGTAGATGTCATCAGAAAAACAGAAGAAAAAAACAAGCTCATGTAAATTTTCATGCTGAATCTTCCTCACAGACAGCTAGTCGTCGCTCCCCCAGCAGATGCCTTTAACCTTTGCAACGGCTACACACACATCCTCTCTCTCCGACATATATATGTATATCCGTGTGTTTGTGGGTGTGTTTAGGCATTGCTGGCATTGCTACAGTTCAAAGCTGCTCTCAGTGAAAGGACGGGGAAAAAACTTGGTGTGGATACGCTACCCTGAAAAATCCTTTAAAATGCCTTTGCACAGAGACATTCCACTCAACTCAACCAGGAAACCGGATATTAGGGGGAAACAGGTTTTTAACTGAGCAGGAGGTTGTGCGGAATATCTAATCTCGCCTTAGCTGAGACGTAAATGTGGGCGTGAGGTCTGTCTGGATCTATCTGATTATGTCATGTACGCTGACGTTAGCAACCAAATACCTACATTTTTGAAATCCCTGCCCCATGATTAATGATGATTAATGATGACACAAGAAGCACCAAAAGTTCTTTGAGGAGAAGATGGGTCACGGAAGGATGGCTTCATCGTCTCCTGACCATACGTCAACCATCACTACACTGAGGGTTGTTAGAACATGACTCTCTGACATCACTCCTCTGGCCTCACATGAAAGTGTCCTTTTTAACTATGTCTCCTTGACCACAGATGTTATTTGACTTAAATACCATGTTTTCTTTAACACTGTTGTACGGAATCAAAAGGTACTACTGCAAACCGTATAACTGCATTTACAGTTGCAGTCAGAAAGATTGGTATGGTTTCTAAAAGTCTACAGTCCTTGCTGCTGATAATGTTGACCGATGTAAATATTCAAGCTACATGAGAAGCCAGACAATAGAGAACAAATTGGGGATAGATAAAAATGAACAAAAATGTCAGACACAAGTAAAAACAAAATAGCCAATATGTTTGGCACATTTGCTAGAACTCTTGTATAATGTGGTTTGGCTTTTACTTAATTGAGGTTGTTAGCATGGGAAATTCTAAATGCAATTCAGTGCATTTCCGTTCTCTCACTTTTCCTCTCCCCCCTCTCTCTTCGCTAACCTCTTCCTGCCCACCTCTTCTCTCCCCCATTTTCTCTATCTCACCCTACTATTTTTGTAATTTTAAGTATAAGTCTGGTAGAGATTAAAGCAACTGCTATACAACTCATCTCTTCCTTGATGTTTACATTACATGTCACTAACTGTTTGTGTTTTCTCTCTCTCCTAGTGTAACTCTGACTCCAGAGCTGCAGGACCCAAATCTGTCATTATTATTATTATTATTATTATTACTAATAATAACAACAACATCATTGCATTTATAAGTGTCAGTATTATTTTTGTAATAATAAGTATCAGTATGGTAGAGATTAAAGCGGCGGTTGTACACCTGTTGTCTCTCTCTCTCTCTCTTCTTTCCTCCTGTCTCTTCTCTCCCCCATTTTTCCCCTCAACCCAACCGGTCGAGACAGATGACCGCCCACTACTGAGTGTGGTTCTGGCAGAGATTTCTTCCTGTTAAAAGGGAGTTTTTTCTCTCCGAAGTCGCCAAGTGCTTGCTCATTGTGGGATTTGTTTGAGTTTTCTCTGTAATATTGTAATATTGACCTTACTATCTAAAGTGCCTTGAGACAATGTATGTTGTGATTTGGCGCTACACAAATAAAATTGGATTGAAAAAAGCGGACTGACATTTACTGACAATTAATACATTCGGACACAAAAATGCAAGCTTTCAGTGCCCTGTTTCAGTTCAATACAATGCAATTTAATTTGTATAGCGCCAAATCACAACATACATCGTCTCAAGGCACGTATCCAGCATAAGACATAAATCGTTAACATGACCAGTTCGCCAATTGATCATGGCAAACAATAACTGCATTCCAACTTTATGAAGCCTAAGGGAGCAAGATTGAATGAGTCCATGTACTGTATCTGCTTTATGTTGCAGCAGACTGAGTCAAAGGCCAGAGGCGTGCACTTGTACAAACTTAATTACCAAGAAACAGGCGTGTCAGAAAAGTTTAACCCATTTTGCACATATGCATTTATGCTCATAAGAAATACATAGATGTATGTATAGATGGACGATGTGTCTCTTTTTGAACTCAATCGGAGCCAGAGTTTGTGCAGTAGTGACGGTGGTGTGGAGCCGCGGTAGAGGTTCTGCCGATACACATGCTCAACCAAAAACAAATCAGTCTCAGCTGTCAATTATGTCGTTTCACCACAATTTTATACCATCAAGTAACTGAATACAACCAAACTCACTGGAAAAATGGAACACTTTGCCAAACATCAGCATGAGAAGAAATACCTAACATGACAGAAACCATCTTTGACAAAGATGCATTTAACGTTTACTTTGTGAGAGAGTGCGGGGATATGGAATTATATTGTGGCCAGCCATGATTCGCTCACTTTTGGGGATCTTTCATTTCATCCACCTTTGTCAAGTCAATGGTCGGTACACATTTTTTATGATGTTATGGGTTTTAAAAGGTCCAACAGGAGCTCCACTGTGCACGGCAAGAGTCAGTGTGGTAGGAAGGCCCTCCCGACCAACGGGAAGGTTGTTTAATTAACATAAAAGAATATTTCCACAACAGAGTGAAGAGATTCTACTTTGTTACACATCTAACAGAAGTAATGATCCAAAACAAGGTGGTTACAAAAAAAACACAAAAACTGCGCAGGTACAGCTTTCTCTGCTGCTGATCAGTGTAATCATCATCTCCACTGCCAGCCTACAGCACATGACAGCAAACCAAAGTTTCCTCCTCTACCACCCAAATGCAGTGGAGATGATCATATTTGGCCAGGAGATTTTCCTCGACCATATTACTCCATCACTGAGGAGGATGAGGAAAGGCTGCCTGTGGTTACCAACAGCACAGGGGTGGCTGTTCTTGGCAAAAGGGCTCGATAGTTTCCACAAGGGGAGTACCCTCTGCAGTGTAAAAGAAAACTGAATTATGTCATCCAAGGAGCTAGTTGCTGGGCACACAAGCTGAGTGTCTACCATCATTTATCCGGACTCAAGTAGTACAGTGTCTAAAACTCCTCCGCTGCTCCTGGGCTTAGAGGAGTAGATACTAGAGCTGCAACTAATGATTATTTTCATTAACGATAAATCTGTTGATTATTTTTCTCGATTTATCGATTAGTTGTTTGGTCTATGAAATGTCACAAATAGTGAAAAATGTTGATCGCGTTTCCCTAACCCCAACATAATGATTTGTTTGGTCCACACAGATATTTTCTGTAGTTTACTGTCACACAGAAGCAAAGAGACCAGAAAATATTCACATTGAAGAAGCTGAAATAAAAAAAAATTGACTTTTTTTTCAAAAAAACTATTATCAAAATAGTTGGCAAATAATTTAGTAGTCGAATACTAATCGATTAATCGCTTTACTGTTGCAGCTCTAGTAGATACTAAAATATTGTACATCAAAGCAAAATTAAAACAATCTGGTTTTAATTTAACAGTCTTAAGCACAGTATACTTTTTCCCTCATATTGAGTTTTTTCTATGCTCTCTCATCACTTGAATAATTAAATTTTTTTTCCAACTCAGACTCACATTCTCTTATTTAGGTCAATGAACTTTGCTCAGTCTTATTAGACAAACATGGTCCTGGACACTTAAAGACAGGGGCACCAGAAAGGCAGGAGCCTAGCAGTGCCTGGCGTCTCAGACATACACCACCGGGAGTAGAAAAATAAACAGAGCTACAATATGGCTTTTTTAACACGAAGGGAGTGGGAGAGGAAGAGAAGAAGGAGAGAAAAATCAGCAGAGGGACCTTTGTTAAGACACACAAAATACCGTAATAACACATGCACTCAAACGGACACGTTTATTCTTGGTATGACATAACCATATGTTCCATTACAGCAGAAGAAAATCCATGAGTGAGCTAATACATCTTCCTAGTGAGTGTGTAGCTCTGCCAAATGTCAGGTTTCCAGCACCATGCTTTCCTACAGGCTTTCCCTCAGAAAAAAAAATTAATTGAGTAATCGCTGATTCCGAATTACGTATTGTAATTTAAAAAGAAAGAAAGAAAGGAAATTGAAGAAAATCAAAATACCACAGTGGAATACAAATAATGATGATAATGGAAGGAGTGATGACAGAAGTTGAACAGGAATCCCATTCAAAAACACGTGACAAACACATGCCTGTGTTGTTCCCCTGCTCTCCTTAATAGTTTCTTTCCATTCCTCCTCACTTTTCCCAAATTCTGCTCTCTGTGAGTTCTCAAGTTCAGTCCCTTGTGCTAGGTTTTCTGCCGTCATATCACTTCATCGCTCATTCATCAGTTCATCCTCTCAGACGAACCCTCAAATCAAATCATTCCAAAAAATGAAAACATGGCGTTGGGTAACAGAAACTAACTGCGACAGAGCAAAATTATTGGGCTAATACCAAGCTACGTTGAGGTGCGTTTGTGTGTGTGTGTGCGCGTGTGTAATGAGAAGTAAATTAGGGGGTAATAATCCCCGGTCTGTTTGCATCACCTGGCTCTCAGAAAAGGAAGCAGAAACACCTGCGAGTGCGAGTGCGAGTGCGAGTGTGTGTGTGTGTGTGTGTGTGTTTAGGGAACACTGAGGTGGCTGTTGTTTCCATGCCAGCCATTCGGATGCTGCTCTTTTTAGTTCACCTCCACTGTGCATGTGATTTTACAAGTGAGTGTGTGTGTGTGTGTGTGTGTGTGTGTGTTTGTGTTATTGCACTCCATGTGCCATCTGCCTCATCATCACTGGTGAGAGGGTGCATTAGTCCACAGAGTCAACAAACAGACACAATTCTGAAGGAATGTGATTTTGCTGGTGTCACTGCATTTCTTAAACAGGCAGACTAAATCCTAAAAAAAAAACTAAAAAAACTATACGCTTCTAAATAAAGAGCATCTAATTAACAGTATGAGTGTTGTGTGTATTGGACAGCTGGTGACAAACAAGGAGACGCAGGTGAGTTCATAGTGTAGGAGGATAAGAAAATGGCCCACTATGCAAGATGCATGGGTAAGACAGAGGCTTACTTGGTGCAGTCATTGAAGAGCTCCTTACAAGGACTCTGCTCCAGCCTCTCCCGGCACCCAGCAACTACATCCCGGGGTACGTCTGGCAGATGGGCCGCCGACTGAAGCAGAAGACAGAAGCAGAGAATGAGGCAGACAGACAGACAGAGAGGAACAGAAACACAGCGAGAGGTTTGTGTAATAAGACACAGATCAAAACTTAATATGTCCACTTTTGCCTTCCAGTCATGAACCTCAACAGTCTCACTAGTAGAGGAGCATCGAGGCTGTGGTCAACCAATTTCCTCCTCTATACAGTATGGGACAAAAAGTGTCCGTGCATTATCATTATCAAATGAAGTTTACACGTGTCGGGGTAGCAGTGATGCACAAGTCACCAGTGCCGTGGCTGTCATACACATCTTTCTATGAAGTTGATAATATCCACAGCATATAATGCATGACACATTAGTTGCGCATATGTAAATAAAAAAGTAACAAGCATTAACCATCAGAATTTTTTGGAATCAAAGTTTTGAGAACATTAAATGTTCATAATTTTAAACTGTTTGATTTAATTAAGAGGCAGATGTGAGCAAACATTGTCTTGACCGATATCAAAATAGTGTCAACATTGGCCATCTCTGTGAATTATGTATGTGCGTCTTACCCCATTATTAAAGTATGTGTCTAAAACATTCAGTCCACAGTCCCTCCTCTTCTCATCAGGAGCAAGCTGATACATGGCCTGTTGGAGGAGAACAGAAGTATGAGCTACCACACCAGCGCTGGAAGCCATGATCGTTCAGCCATCTTTAATATCTCTCCAAATAAGGTGTGAGAGAGAGACACGTTCCAGAAGGTGAGAGGAAGGTTGAAATGGGGTAAAGAGCGAGAGGGAAGGGTGGGGATGACGACATGACAGAGAAGGGACAAGACAGAGAAAGAAATTTAATTAAAAATAAGTTTGGGACTGCAGGCAAATAGAGAGATGTTACTAACGACAAAATATCTCCAAGCAGCAAATTGGCAACCATGTTCATCTTCGCGGCTTAGCCTGTTACATCTGTCACCTACCAGGATGATGCCTCAGATTTCACCCCATCGCACCATCACAGATTGTGTTTTTGGTCAAATATTGCTGTAGGCAGGGAGATGGTCTGGAGTTTGACTGCCTCCAGTCTTATGTTTTGTTTGAAAACACGCTTGTGTATGGGAATGGGCCATGCCACTACACATCACAGCCAATACATGAAGTACTCAGTGGGACTAGTTGCGCGTTGAGAACTAAAATGATGGTTTCATTTTTTACATTTTTGTCAGTGTAAGAGAGTGTAAGTATGTTACTTCCAAAGCGCAATATGGACAAGACCTGTCTGCCTACCTTAGAAATGACTAATGTAGGTTCATATTAAATAAGCATGATACACCCCCCTCCCCATTTGCCTTTCTCGCATACCTCCAGGGGCCTAGCCACAAGTTCAGGCCTGTGTTTGTCTGCTCACCCAGGGGACCTGCCTCTGACGTGGGCTTGACCTCATGGAGGAGTGCATGGAGGAAGGGGAGGTGTCTGCTTTCTTACAGCCTGTCTAAGGCACTAATCACCCCTTACGCCCACCCGACCCCACACCTCCTGCTGCCGCCAACAAGAACAGGCAAAAGACCAAGAGTGACTCTCCTCTCCTATTCCTTGCTCTGCAGGGGCCGAATCGGGCCAGTCCCATGAAAGAGAAAACACAGTGACCGACCACTAAAAGAGGACATGGTGAAAGAATGTTTTAGCAAAACACAAAGTTAGCAGAGTAATGATAACAGACTATTATTCAAAGTCTTACCACAGCATCCATAAAATCGATGCAGCGTTTCAGCTCTGGCCTGGTGTCACAGTACTGACGGAATAACAACCGTCCAATGGGCTGCTTCTCACATAAACTTGTGTAGTCCCTCTCTAAGAGAAAGGCCGGAGAGGGGGGAGAGAGAAAAGTGGAGACAGATGGGGAAATGTTATAGCACAAAATTAAATGAAAAGCCACAACCCCACGAGCAAAGTGGTGCAAAAAGAAAAAATGCAAGTTCTCAGACTGAAATACATCGCTCACCATTTAGGCCTCTAAAAAATTATTAGAATAAAACAAACAAGCAAAATTACTGTACTACACTACTATGTTAGCAAGAACAAAAGGGATTGGTGTTTTTTTGGGAAATTGTACCTTTATTGCTCTCTTACCACCAGAATGAAACAAATCCATGGATGTATTTTTCTTCTGTCTTCATGTGTTAAAAAAACATAACAACACCCTTCTCAGCTCTCCAAAAAAGACAGATGAAAGACACAAAAAAAAGGCAACAAAAGTGACAAGTGTGTAGTTTTTCAAACTGCGAGCAGTGTCAAGCAGGCCCTCGTGTACGTCCAGGTCGGGGGGTGTCACAAGTGGGGATGTGTTGCGGATTTCACATCCTGTGTCCGCGTACCTAATGCATTGAGTGCACCATGTAAATCGGATGATGTTTGTCACATAAGTCTTACCTCCTGTTGTCAGTAGGTGGCACTATGACCGTGGCTCAGTATTGACATGTAAATGTGTGATTTGCTAAAGATATGACCACGTATGGTCGAGTTATGACTGTGTGATGTTAAATGCACAAAGAAGTCCAAATGGCCGACTTCCGGTTGGGCGGAGCTATTGGCTCCTAGTCCATGTAACATGTGCCTACCAAATGTCGTTCATCTACATCAAATTTAAAGGTGGGGGCCTTGACTTTGACATGTCATAAGGGGTGCTAGCGAACCATTTTGACATATCAGACATGAGGATTCGCCACTCTTAACCCATCTGCGAAGTGTCATGAGATTCTAAGCATCACAAGTCTCTCAGACACACATTCTTATTTGATGGCAATCCCTAAGGTCGCCATGGTAACAGCGTTTAACAGATGGTCAAAAGTTTCATAAAATAAAATCATCAACGTCTCGCAACATAGCAGTCCAAATTTGAGGTGGATCTGGTAATTTGTAATTGTGGAACTTGTAATTTCCTGTTCCCAGTAGGTGGCACTATAACTGTGGTTCAATATTGACATGCAAATGTATTGAGGGCGGGGCGTTATCATTCCTGAGAAATTTGGTAAAGATATGAACACATATGGTCAAGTTATGACAGTCTGATGGTTCATGGCGGCACGTCGAATTCGCCACCATGCCACGGGGAGGGAGTCTAACGAAAGTCTTAGATTTCTCTACATGACATCATCAAAGTTTTTTAACTTTTCTGAACAATTTTGAGGTGGACCTGGTCAACCTGCAAGTAAAAAAAGTAAAAGTATAAAACATGTCACTTCCTCTTCCCAGCAGGTGGCGCTATGGTGTTTCGTAAAAATTGACATGTAGATTTTTTTGAGGGAGGGACTGTTATCATGCCTGGGAATTATGGGTCAGATCGGACCATTTACCTTCGATTACGAGCAACTTGCTGTTTCATGGCAAAAAAGTTCGTCACAGCAAGGGCCTCTGACGAAAAGACAGGATTTTGATAACTTTTCATCCCATAGGTTTTTAGATGACAAACCAAATTTGAAATCTGTAAAATATAACGTGTGAAAATGCCTGACTTCCTGTTAAGATTACGATATGACTCCAAGAGACTTTTTAGTGAGTCTGGACATGATACATATTTGTACCAAGTTTTGTGCATATATAGGCGAAAACCTGAACGAGGGGCTCCAAGACGGTTTGAAAATGCCGGTGGCCTTAAAGGAATATTTCAGTGATTTTGAAGTGGTGTTGTATGAGTTAGTTATGCATTGTTAATATGTTACCTCATGGAGATGATGATCAGCGATGTCATTTAACGGAGTTTGGAGGAGAAGTGTAAGTAGCCTTCTCCGTTACCATGTGTCTGTTCACCATGTGTCTGTTCACCGTGCTCAAAGCCAGCTCTGACCGTGCTGTCCCGGAGCGGGTCGCTTCTGCCATGGAGAAACTATCTCCCTGCTCCCCGACTACACAAAATTCATCGGTAACCGGTGTTGGCGGCGAACCGCGAGGAGGTGGTGTGACTGCAGCCGCTTCTTCACCGTCCACAACAGCCGGTGTCTCAGCTCCAGCAGCAGCACCACGTTGCGGGCATCGGCCGACACCAGTTACCGATTAATTTAGAGTTAGTTCTGGTCTCTTGTATTAATATCCTTAGGAGTCCTGTGCAATGATGTAGCATCCTGATTTTTCTCATGTTGTTGATCGCTCAGCAACGGAATGAAGGGTGAGCGCTGGGGGCTAGGCTGAAGGCAATGATTGTGTCGCTATCACTTTGTAGAGAAGTATGTAGGCTGTACCTACTAAGTTAGGTACAGCCTAAATACTTCTCTATTTTAAAAAAAGCCTTCAGAAGGTCAATAAATACCAATAAAATACTCATAATTTTTACCTGCCTTTGTTATTTCTTCTACCATCTCCATTACTGCCTAGGTTGAAGTTCTTCTTTCCCTAAATCCATACTGGTTTTGATAATTCAGGAATAAGGGATACAGGTCTATAGTTACCTATGTGATGGTTATCAAATTATCCAATGAATCATCAGAGCTATTTTAAAAAATGACTTGGAGATTTCGATTTATAACATACTATGATTAATACTTTAATATCAGTCCTTTGAATGTTATTTTTACTATCCTCTAATATTTAATTATAATATCCCTTCTTCTGGAAGCTGATTTTTTATACAATTTATATGTATCTTTACTTTCAGTAGTTCTTAGTTGTAAAAATGTCTTGTAGAGCACATTTTTCTTTCTTTTTATACGCCCCCTTTCTAAAACCTTCCTTCCATTGTTTTCATCTTTCACCCAGCACCTTTTTGAAAAGTGAAATGTTTATTACATAACGGTTTCATATTCCTGATAAGAGTCATCAACATACACCTCATCCCAGTTATAATTTGCAAGATCCACTTTTAATGCCTCAATTCTTTCTAATGTCGTTAATCTTACTAATTTACAGGAAGGCTCACTTACACCAACTGAACATTCATAATTAAAGCAATGAAATATCACACAAAAAAGGAAGAAGATCACCAATATCACTTAAAGCAAACCATGTGTTGCTTGATCATGAATATTGGTAAATGTTATCAATAAGTGTGGCACTATCTTTGGTTATCATACTAGGTTTATCAATGGGGGGCCAGAGACCAAAACTAAACATTGCATAAAAAATTTCTGTTGTTAGTTTATATTCCTTCCATTTCAACAAATCGACATTGAAGTCACCACAAACAAAAAGTAATGTCTTATCACATATTTTCCCAAAACTATCACTTATGATACCCATGAATTGTTGAATACAAAAATGAGGCTTTCTATACATGTAGCCTAAGTATATGCTTTTATGTTTTGTAGAATTAATCTCAACCTATGATTATGAAATACATTCATTAGAAAGGCTGTATTAAACCACTATTAATGTGTTCCATCACAGTACAGTCATATAATTTAGTGTACAGCTCAAATAAGTGTGCAGTATCTCTTAAAAGGCAAATTAGCAAAAAATAAACATATAAAAATGTTAAAATATGTATTTTAGTTTGAGTAGAACAATCCATCCATGGAGAAGGTATGTATGCACCTTAGAAGAGCTATCGTATGCTAATGCTAAAATATTCTAGAAACAAAAGACACTGGTTATATAACTTGACATTATATTGGCAATGGAGGAATAAACAGCAACCAAACCAATCAGTTGGCCATTGCACCCTGTCAAAGTCTCAAGACAGGTAGAGCCTTTCAATGCTAACATAAAATGTTACAGTAGACTTTGGAGAAGTTTCTGTGGCCCCAAAAGCAAGTTATGCCTTTTTTTAAAAATGGGGTACATTTGCTTATGCTACACAATGCAACTAAATAAATCACATTTTTGTGTCGATGCCTTCTGTATGTGTGTAAGCATATTGTGTGCGTGTGTTTTTCTTTGCAGCTGGCCCCAGCTTATTAGGACTAATGGCGTCCATTTGAGTCATATTTCCTCTGGTTCCAAATGAGGAAGAAGACCCAGGACATTTTCCATCACTGGTTGACATTAGGGACACACTCAGACACACAAGATAAACATAAAACCAAAAAAAAGGCCACACACGTTCACATACACATGCACACTTGTGAATAGAAGAGGAGGGATGCATGGGATGAAAATCTCTGAGTAGTGACAGCTTCAGGACAACGTTACGCTTAATCAAATCTTTACAACAGCCCTCTCCCAGCAGCACTGTTTATTACACAGCATTCCCCTCTGCTCTGCAGCTCAGCGCTTCTCATTCAGACTTTATATAACCACAAAAGCCAAGTTATCAGTTTGTTAGCAAACAGAAGAGTGTAGAGATGTTTTATTGCTTCCCTTTCCACTGTGTGACTCCTGCGTATTAAATCGGAAGAACAAAAGCCCTTTTATAAAATCTTACTGAGAGATGTGGCGTTGCATTTGCCCTCAGACCATTGCCTTTAATCTTTGATCACCAAGTTTCTGTAGGTTCGCTTTGGTGTTTCCCTATCAGCCATCATCAGCCGTGAACTGGTGCTGGGAAAGCCCCACACGCTCCTGGTTGATAATAGCAATTTTAGGGTTTCTGTACTGAAAGAAAATGTTTGTGGCAGTCTATTTAAGCTCTGGAGTGTTAACCTATGTAGTTTTATTCATTTTGCCAGATGAGAACAATGCTGTTTGAGTTGTGGATGATCAAATAACAGCTTTGCGTTCCCTAAAATGTGAATCTCTCTCCAATTCCATGCAAACCAATGTGTTGACTTCTCTCAAAATGACGTATCTAGACAATCACAGGATGAGTTCCCAATACTTAAGTTTCCAACAATGTCAACTTTTCCACTCTTGTTCTAAAAGGTAATTATGTTTGAAATGTTGTAATCTGCTCCTCTGCAGCCAAAAAACAGAATATTGTATAGCTAATATTTCTCATGGGTGTTTTGCTCATGTTTGTAATTACACCACTAGATTTAGAAGATATTGGGCTGACGCTCTAGTTTCCAATAAGTCTCCTCATATGGTTTCAGCCTCCTGTGGGAGAACATGCTTTGATGGTTTCCATCTAATTACTAGAGTGGCCATTCAATCCCACTCTCTGCTGAATCACAGCAAAACTGGTGGTAGAGGTGACACACTCCAATTGTCGTCAGAAAAAACCCAGAACCTGTTGTGGAGGGTTTCTCATGTTTTTCGTCACTTACCATTGGGCAACCCATCTGACAACAAAATTATGTATTCACAGTTAAAACGGTAGCAGTTTCACGAAAATTAAGAAATTTGTTTCATTGTACAAGTTAAGAATCTTTTGCCATAAAGCACAGATTTTTTTTGTTATTGAATAAGTCAGGCTACTCAGAAATGTCATCAATCACACATTTGGGGACAGTTTTTAAGATAAGTAAATCTACACAAATTAAGTGTAGATTTTGAGAGAGTGGGGAGGGAGTAGGAGACGCGCGGCAAATGGCCAGGGCCGGCTTCGAACCCACTGCTGACACTTCTGTCCATTCATATATATATATGGGCTAAAACTATGTTGATACCACATTCTGAGCCTTTATCAAAAGTGTACTAATAGTGTCAAACCAACAAAACAAGTTGACTATTTTGTTACAAGATAAAAAATCGTGACAGGCCTCATCTCTCACATCACATCCTGGGTAGGCAGAGAGCAGCCTCAGAACTGACATACTGTGTTAATTTCTGTCAGAATTTATTTAGATTTTAATGAAACAGACAACTGCAATGAGGCAACAATTTACACAGAATCACTGGCGATTTTAATAGGTTTTTCATAACTTAATGGCAAACAAGTCAACTTTCTAAGAGCATAATCCCTCGATGAACAAAAACAGCCTACTGTACACCTTTTAGAAATAAAACCGTTGTATTAATGTTTTAGTCCACATTAAAACATTAAAATAATGCTACATTTGCATCTTTGTCCATTTTTTCTCTTTGTCTTCCCCATTTCTTGGATTCAGTTACCTGATTAGTCTTTTTTACAAGCTACATTATTGAACAGAATTCCATAAAAAAAAAACTACAGTGAAAAAAACCGAGGAAGAAACTTCCTCTTTAGGTTTTTTGCCAGTGGGCAAAGAGAACATTTATTTGTTCTGGCTCTGGGTTAGTGTGTGAGACCATTTATGTCGGTGTCCAAGCTGATTCCAGACTCAATTGAATATGACAACGTATAGGCCAGCAATCCTCCCTCTTTGCATAAGAGACAGCAAGATGTCAGAGAGGAACACAGCAGAAAGTGAGGACCTGAAAAGAGAAATGCAGCAACTCGCCTGGACTAGTACCTGACTGTGCCAGTGAAGTAAGCTGAAATTGCAACTTAATTAAATCTCCAATTTAGGCCAAAACAGAGTAAGTGAATGAGAAAGTGAATGGTGGACTAAATGTGAACAAATGCAAGTGTGTGCAATAGTTGCATGTGTGCAGGCTGTGTCGTGTAGAGGTCTGAGCGCTGGCCAACACTAACCTTTAGCCCCCAAAACAAAGCAGGTTGAACAAGCTAACATGTCGGTGATCAAATGTAAAAAAAAGCACATGTACTGTATGTTTTGGATGGATACCAGAATAAAGAAACTGGGGAGACGGGAGATGAAGAGTGGGAGAAGGAGAGAAACAGAGATGAAGAGTGGTCTAAGGCCGGCAGACAAAGTGGCTGCAGCAGACATAATGTAATCTGGGCTTCCAAGAAGTGCTGCACATTTGTAAAGGCTAAGGTCAAATGCCTGACATTAACAAGACGCAACAAAATACACAGCTATCAGTTGCTATACTGTATCCTTCTATCCACTGTGCCTACACAGTGCATGGGCATGTGTGTCCTGCAGGTGGGTGTACACGCACATGCCTACCCGTCCGTGTGTACTCAAATGGGATTATTTTGATCCTGTGCTCAGTGTGATAGGGAAATTACGCAATAGTGTCTATGTAATAGTGACGTATGTAACCCTGAACAGCTGCTGCTGCGTGTGCGTGCACGCACACACACAATCTTTTGAATCCTATGCAGTTATAATGCGAATGGCAATATATATGTATATGCAAGATATGACAAGTACAATTCATCCTAACACTTGCAGATATCATCTATTATCGCCACTGACGACAGATGCATTCCAGTTTATGATAATTAGGTCTGTGGGGGAAGGTTTGTGATATGAAGTCACCTCCAGGAGGGACACAATGAATCCACACTGCATAAGAGATATCACCGCAGGAAGTACATGCAGCTACATCTTTTTCACTCAGCCTCCCGTCCTCTCCTCTCGCCATTTCTCTCTCTAATCCCTGTTGTAAAGGGATCTGTCCTCCTGTTGTTAAAGCCTCCCTCTCTTTGCTTCTGTTTTTCACTCACTCTCTTCATTACTCTCCTGTTCACAAGTGGTGGAAAGAGGGAGGGAAAAGAGATACAGATAGTGGGAGGGGGAGGCAAGGAGGTAGAAAAGAGGGAGAGAGAGTATGTGGGGGAGGGTAGCGCTGCAATCTCTGGCAGAGATAGCTGTGACGCACTATTACACACACACACACACACACACACACACACACACACACACACACACACACACACACACACACACACACACACACACACACACACACACACACACACACACACACACACACACACACACACACACACACACACACACACACACACACACACACACACACACACACACACACACACAACTCTGTGGCATTCAGAGAACCTGGATGTGTGGGGGATGAGGAGATAACAAAGCCCAGGAGTAGAGGCGGCCACAAGAGAAAATCCTGCCCCTACCTTTATGTCAAACCTGGATGCAGAGAACAGGAAGGGAGCTAGACTGAAGACATTTGGATTTGGTAAGTATGTAGACACAAATGTTAAGAGAAGCTTTGAGACTAAGAAACAGCCTCCTAATGGATTCCCTAAATCAGAGACACACACACACACACACACACACCATTTCCTGTCCCTTGCCTGTAAGTGCGGGTGGAGACGGGTAGAAACAGGAAGGAAGTCCAATCTGAACTTCCTCCCACAGTCTGACACACCCCAACGACACAGCATGGCACCTCATCTTCCTGTCTCAAACCAACACACACATACGTTCTCCATTTCTTACCGATGGTGCGACGTAGCTCCTCACACTGGCTGATGTGCGGAAGTTTTAACATCTCCTTCCATTTCTTACTGCGACCGTTTCTCTTCCCACCTCCACCTGAGACACAGAGCAGAAGCTAAATCAGAACATCAATCAAGACACTATTTCAGCACTTGGGAGTCTTAAACCACATCCATCCACTTGCATTTTTGAACACAACATCAAGGAGACACCCTGCCAAGTGTGTTTGTGTGTGTGCATGTGTGTGCGTGCGACCATGTTGACCTTAACCACAGGCAGGGGCAGCTGGTTCATCTCACCAGTTACCTCTATTCATCATGACAGAGCATGTAGTGAAGAATGTCGACAGCTTCAAAGATAATCAGACACAAACAAAAAGCTCTTTCCTTGGAGCTCAGTCAAACATTAGCCAAACATAACTTTAACATAACGTTCATGGTTTATCTCATACACTCACACAGAGTGGTATGGTGAAGTCCTCGTCGCAGATCAGATGACCCCGGTGTGAGGAGTGAATGACCTGAGCACAACCACGCTCTTTAAATGGCCAGGGGTCACCCACATATATTTCACTGATAGGAACATTCCAACAGCAGTAAGTGTGTGTGTGTGTGCATGTGTTTGACTGAGTTGGGAGAAATGGTCTCATCAGGGGTAAACTGGGGTATTTACTCCCTGAGGCAGACAGAGTACTGATGCTGGAGAAGTTGAGGAGAGTATGTGTTTGGAACTAATGCACATTTACACTCAATATATATTTAAAAACAGAGTAGGAAACCATATAGTGAGTGAGTGAGTGTGTGTGTGTGTCTAAATGAAGCCATGAACAAGATGAATGACAAGGAAACAGGATTTTCTCATTTAGACAAGATGACAACAATGTGAGGTGGAATTTAAACATGCAAAGCTGATAATTTAAATCAACATTTAGAAATTAGTCACACCTAATAGGTGAATAATTATGGCACATTCGTTGCATGGTACACACCCCTCTCTCTCCTCTCTTAGAGTACCTAATGTCCAAAAAAGGTGAACATAACGGAAAGAACACAACTAAAATATACATATCCTTTGTGAAAATATAATTTGATTATATTTCCATTTCTTACTCATTTTTGTTGGAACACTGATCAATAACACAAATCCTCGGACTACATATGAATTTAGGTGAATCAGGGACCAGGGTCATTGGTGCAAAATGTAAAATGAAGGGCTGAGTATTGTTTGGAAGAAAGATTGAAGGAAATGCACCTTTATGGCTTTAGCCATTCAGCCACAGAGCAAGTTGACATCACACTCAGCTTGTTTAAAGCAATTTTGTACAACCAAACTCCTCTTCTTCACTGCTGATAAATTCCAAGATTGTGCCAAGTGGCATTAATGTAAAACATCTGATGGAACAATCAACTCTTAATACCATCTGAGAAAATGCTTAAATGTCAGTGGACAATATTTTGCCCTTATCTTTATGTAATTAGCCACACTATTTACTGCAGTCATGAATCCTGGTCATTTGGTTTGATAGGACACTCAAGTTTTTGTCCCACAAACAACCCTTTTTGTAATTATTTTACCCAACTTTGGCAACAATGCATAATTAATCTCGACGCCAATAAATCTTCTTTAAATTTTGATAATGAAAGGAAATTATTTCTTATTATTGCCACAGAAAAAAGTCTAGCTCCACAAAAAATGTAAATTGGTCCAAAAGTTGGAACTCATAAGAGAAAGCAGCTGTGAGATGCTTTCCGACACCTTCAAATGTAAGTTTTATAATCCTGAAAGTAAAATGATGAAAACCAAGCAAAGCATCTGCGTTTTGTCAGCCATGATTTATTTTCCTTTTTCTCTTTTCAGCTTTGTGAGGAAACAACTGGTACATTAAAACAACCAACTGGTAGGTTTGAGTTGTCAAAACCTGTCAAAACCATAGAATGTAAATAAATGGACATCACCCTTTGGTTTCTGCAGGCCGGTTTTGAAGCCCAAAGTGGGTGATTCAGCAGCGGCTCAGCCGTTGCCATCTTGGCAAGGCCCGACTCCTCCTTTACCCAGGTAATCCAAATATGGACAAAGAGGTGGGCCAAATGCAGACCAGTTGCTGAATCACGGCCACCTATGTCGAAGCTTCCCAGTTAGCTGAGGCTAAGGAACTAAGCTAAAAAGCTAGGCTAAGTGTGAGCTGGCTAGCGCCATTGGCCCTGAGGCTCCACCGGGTCGGTAAAGACTGTGGTAACGTGAGCTCCGGTACAGTCGTCCCAGCTAACGTTACATGTGGTAAGTAACACTGTAACTATAAAAAAACATTTGAAATAATTATTTATGTTACTGAAATTATAATAGTCATAAATTTTTTATTCATAGAGTCGTTATTTGCACCACTATATTTTGATCAAATATATGTTGATACTGGCTTGTAGCCTTAATTATTATTGTTGTTTATTTCTCTTTTTTTGGCCTTAAGGGATATACACATACACCACACAAGAAAATAGAAAATCTATAATTCCCCACATCACTGTCGTAAACGGTGCACAGATCAAGTTTTCACACTGACAGAAGTCTGTGGCAGTCTACCTTACCTGTACTGCTATAGACATTACTGTATGAGATTATCACTTTGAATATGACTGTAAGAAAGGCACTTTTATATTTGTTACAAGATGTTTATTACTTTCAACACAATCACATTGTTGAGTTCACCTGTGATGCTTTCATTTGCTGCACAAAACAAACTAAGTACCAGCTTGACTTTACAGTTATATAGTATGTCTTTAAATAAAGTATTAGAGACTGTCATCTATATTGTGAGATGTAGCTCTTTAGTTCCATTTTATCTTACAGATGTGACATAACAGTGTTGTCAACATAAAAAAGTGAGCTACACTCTATAACGGACTTCACATTTTTCATTATCTGAAGCATTTATCACACTCATTAATTAATTTTAATCCTACAGTCACAATGTGGACATGGTGATGAGTTTATCCGTCGAGGTGTCCAGAAAGCTACAGACCTTGGCGTGCTCTATTTGGCTGGTGGACTGTGGTGGAAAAGCCTTCTTCCACTGTTTCGACTACGTGAGGAAGAGCAGCAGCTGACGTCCTCATCATCCACTGTGGTGATGACAACCTGAGAAAGATCAGTAGCATCAGGCTGGTCAACATGAACATGAACCTGCAGCAGACTCACCTCCAGCACCTCGTGACTTCTCTCACTTGAAGATGACCTGTCACTGCTATTGAATTCGGCCTTCAGGAGACACTTTGTTAAGCCTAAACATGTCCCTGACTTATATTGGACAATGTTGAGTTTATTTTCCACCACATGGACTCAGGAGTTCTAATGTTACCTTAACAATGCATTGCTTGTATGGCAAATTTAACGTGGTGGACCATATTTTTACCGGCTCTTGACGGTGTCGTGTTGTGTTATTCCCGCTAGCCTCGTCAGCAGAGCTGGAGTCTTGCTCGAAGGCCAACCCCTGGCTAGCTGGCTAATAAGCACTTTAGCGAACTAAGCTAACAAGCCAGGTACCGAGCGCAGACACCGAAACCTACTAATTACTGCAAACATAGAACAAAAATATAATTTTACTTACCGAAAAAACAGGAGCGCAAGCTTCTTGGACTTCTCTGTTGGGACAACAAACCACAGAGCAGGTCGTATTATTCATCCGGTATTTGATTGAAATGTTCTCCGAAAGGCTCCGACACAAGGTCGTGAGGTCATTTTAACTGGCTTGGGATTGGCTCAGGTGACACCTAGCACTACCAGCGGCTAACCACCACTGTGCGACTAGCAAACAGTTGGATCATTTGTCACTCAAGTATCCACGCACCTAATTATGCAGAATTTTTAAATCTTAATATCATTTAAATGGGCAAGTTATATGCTAGTACTATTCATCATTATGATTTATTTGCAATATTTCTTCCTGGGTTAGCAGATTTAAATCTTTGACTAACACACATTGTTTACCATGTCATTTCAGCTCCATGTTTTAAAATACAAAGTCAATGAACCAGCCTGGGCTCAAATAAACCAGGGTGGGTGTGACACTTTGAGGACGACAGGGAGGGAAATCCTCTTGCCCCTTAAGTTCACGAGACACCAGCTGGCCCAGCAGTGACACGTGATAACTTCGACACAAATACATACAGGGGGCTCCATGGTCAAACACCTGCAAAACAAGACTATATACAAACAAACACAAGCACACTGTATGCACTGTGTGTGACGAGGTCTCAGACATACAGAAACCTCCTTGACTCTCCGCTACTGCAACAAATCACACACTTTTTGATCTAGCCTGTGCTTTAAGTAAACAACAACCAGAAGGAGACTCAACAAGCCATTATCAATCTTAGGGACGTGCAGTAGTAGTGATTGCATTCGAAAAGGACACTACACCACATCTCTAATGGCTAGACAGGAGCAATATGAGCACCTACATGTTGATGTTGTGTCAACAAAGCCCATACAACACCACTTTTCTCATTGTACCAATGTTGACAGGCATGTTGGCAAACCTGTTGAGGGGCTGCAGCGAACGAACGCACGCACATGTAGCACATCACTTTCTGCTTCTTCTCTGCGTTGGGTTGTGTCGTAACAGAGTGAGGGACACACAATGGATATGTGGGGATATGGAATGTATTCCTTCATCAGGAAAAAAGTGGCTGATCTGGCGAATCCGGGTCACAGCACCATTTGTAGCAGACCACTTTCTGCTTCTTCTCTGTGTTGTGTTGTAACAGAGTTAGGGACACACAATGGAGATGTGGGGATATGGAATTTATTCCTTCATCAGGAAAAAAAAAGAACAGACAGGCGTCACACTACCAGCCACTTGTGCATCTCTCCAAAACATAGCTCCCCACATTCACTGAAATGCAACATTGTGTTAGCTAATGTTGTACATTCAGATCTTATATAATATATAAAACATCTAACAAACATAAAATGCTATAAAAACAGCATAAAAATAAATGGGATCCCTGCAAATTATTAAACTTATGTTCCCTACTTTAACCCCATTTTTATATAATACAAAATTAACAGAAACACAGGTTAATATGTATTTAAACAAGCATACCTCCATCAGGAAAAAAAAAGATCAGACAAGCGTCACACTTCCAGCCACACTCGCATCTCTCCAAAATACTACAAAAAATGAATTCAACAAAAAAAACTCATGAGACATTTAACAAGACACCTTGCTACCTACAGGGACACACAGCTGTCTCTAAATCCATGCACAGCAGACTACATACAGCTCATGAGGCTTGGAAACCCTGTAGCAGCTGGCGTTAGGCTGGTGCTAATTTTATAAGCAACAAATACACGTAGCCTAGGAATGCTAATTTGAACATTTGGCATGACAATTATATGATAACACATTAACCAGAGGGTTCATAAACACCCTAATTTTTTTTTGAAAAGCAGAAATATAAAAGCTAAAGGAGAGAGCACATAAAGGCACGACTTACTAGCTCTGAGCGTCCGTGCTCACTGAAGCCCGTCATAGAAGTGCAGCACCAAAATAGCACCCACCGGAAACAAACAGATATGCATTGAAACTTAAGGTAGGAACATTTTTACAACCAAAACTAATTTTTGGAAAGTTCAGCATCAAATCAAAATTAAAGAATTGCTCTAAAAAATAAAGAAAACATTTGCTCTGCTACATACTTCTCCCTGAACTTCAGCGAAATACATCAAGACAGAGCACTCCCACACATTCACTTTTTGCAACTAATAAGTTACACACTATTACTGACAAAATTATCCAAGAGGACTCCTCATACACCACCTCACATAATAGTGGGGTGAGGGGCCTAGCAAGGTTCAGGACTGAATAGCACTTCTTCTGTGTCATATTATGTATGCTTTGCACTACATCAAGTGGGTCATTGCCAATGAACACCTCACTGACCACACTTGATGTACTTATTGGTCTCTGGCTCACACTTTCTTAAATCTCAACATCTTCAGGTCTTTCATCAGCATCAGAGTATACTGAAGGCGGACTGGGAACAGGACTGCCTAATACCCAATTGGCTGTTCGATTCTCTGTCGCAACACCACATCTGACACCTCACTTTGTGCCCTATTACTGCTTGGCTCAGTTGACTCACTGAAGGCACACACATCGTCCTCATCATCCAACTCTAGTAGCAGGACATTGGCACACTGGAGGAGGTTACGCTGTACAGCCCTCTCATGTCCACTGCTGGTGTTCTTGATGCGGTAGGTATGACACTTGGGGTCTCTTGAAACAACCACAAACTGAACAGACTCCCATTTGTCCGCCAACTTGGTCTCCCTCCACAATCTCATGGCCATGGTTCTCCTGTTAAACACTACGGCCTGGTGTTGCCGTCTGATATCGGCATTGACCAGAGCAGACAATAGTGCCTCCCTTAGATCATCCCTCAACTTAAGGACGTATTTATCATACTCAATGACATCACAATCCCTGTCCACATTGTGGAACATTACATCAACTGGGAGTCTCCATGCATCAAAAAGAATGGGGCATAGACTGTCGACTCATGGGTGGTACGATGGTTGTAGGCGAAGGTCAATGTCTGCAGCATCTGGGGCCATTTCTGTAATGCTCTTATCATACACCCCAGCGTCCGGTTAAAGCACTCAACAGCACCATTTAGACACTTCGACAACCACCGCTGTTCACGAGTGTCTAGCTTTGGCTTTGTGAGGATGTACATACGCGGATTGTTATCTGTCCAGACAGTAAAGGTGTATCCCTTTAGCCGAAGAGGGAACTTGTCGCACACAGACCGTTTGAGTGCAAGGAACTCAAGACGATGGGCTGGGTACTTGGTCTGTGCGCACGTCAAGGACTTACTTGCAAAGGCGATGGGGCATGCCTTGCTCCCTCCTTTAGGTACTTGACACATCACAACACCCAATCAATCCAGCCAGGCATCTGTGAAAGGACGGCTGAAGTCAGGATGAGCGAGCAATACTGAGTTCAACAAAGCTGATTTTTGTTGGTTTAATGCTTTACTCTGCTCTTCAGTCCAATCATCTGGATTGAGCCTCTTGAAATGTGCAGCAAATCAGGGGCTTTGCTATGCTAGAGCAGTTTTGTATGAACTTCTGGTAGTACATTAGCATCCCAAGGAAGGACTTGTTCTTTTTTGCTGAAGGAGTGACTCCATCATCCATCATCAGGTCCACTTCACACATGGGAGTGATGGCTTGCACTTGGGCGGCTGTGGCTCAGGGCGTAGAGTCGTTTGTCTACCAGTTCGTAGTTTGTTAGTTCGTTCCGCCAGTCCACATTCAATTGTGTCCTTGGGCAAGACACCTAACCCTAACCTTCCTCTGCTCTGACGGCTCTTCAGACAGTGTATGAATCTGACGGAAAAATTTGCGGTAAATAGCAGCACTGTATGAATGTGTGTGAATGGGTGAATGTGACTTTGTGTGGTCTATATGACTAGAAAAGCGCTATATAAATACAATTCATTTATTATTTACCACTTTATCGTAATCAGTGGCAACTCCATTCCCATCAATGACATGACCCAATAACTTGACACTTCGTCGGAAAAAGTGACACTTCTTCTGAGCCAGCTTTAGCCCATGCTCTCTAAGCCATCCCAAAACAATCTTGAGCCTATTTGGGGCTTCTTCCTTATTTGGAGCACATCGTCAAGATGGCACCATGGGGTCAAAAAGTTCTGGTCTCCAAAGACGTTCATCATGAGATGCATGAAGCTGGCTGGGTTGTTACATAGGCCCTGTGGCAGCCTGTTGAAAATCATGGAGGCCGACTGGTGTAGTAAAGGTGGTGAACTTGTTGTCCTGCTCGTGCATGGGTATTTTATGGAACTCTGATGTTAAGACCATGGATCTAAAGATGGCGTTTCCTCCCAAAGCAGCCAAGCAATTAGCTTGATGGGATAACAGTTGAGCATCTTTCACAGAGCGTACATCAAGCCACCGGTAGTCCACACAGATGCGTACATCACCATTATTTTTCCATACAGGCACCAAAGGAGACGCCCACTCACTGCATGACGTGCGTATGATGTCCTTCTCTTCCATTTCAGAGAGGAGTTCTCTGAGCATCTGGTAACTGGCCCGGTGGAACACGGTAGATGGAATGGGCGTTCATCAGTTAGATGGATTCTGTGGACAAAGTCTAGGCATTACCGCAGTCCAACTTGTCTTTGGAAAACAGATCTTCATACTGTTGTATGAGATCCACCAGCTGGCCATTCCAATAGGGTGACACTTCACATGAGTTGATGTTGATTTCCCCGAGTCCAAGATTACTGAGTCTGTTCTGTAGCGTGGGTAGGGTTGTCACCGTAACAGATACTACCATACCAAGTCGGTCCAAACATTCTGAAAACTCAATGGTACTTGTTTTTTTGCAGTAGCGTAGGTACCGTAGGAACCGAGGCAGTAATTCCCCTGGAACTGATGGGGGCAGCATATAGCCTACACGTGTTGTAGTCTGTCCTCAACTGATAAAGAAGAAGAAGCAGATGGGAAAAGTATAAGTGGAAGATGGCAACAAGTTCTGCTCCGTCCCGACTCGTTGACAAGAGTCGGATGCGTTTGAGGGGGATGAATACAACTTTATCGCTAAAGCCAATATGCAAACAATGCCATCATGCATTTCAAACCACGGGAGTTAACAGCTGACAGACAGGCATTCCGATCAGTTCAAAAATTCAAGGTGAGTGAGTTTCAAATCATATTAACATCATATACAAACTGTTAAACTTCTAATCCTCATCCTGAAATCAGCGCTGCACGTTAACATGTTGTTTGAGGCAGAAACCTCCTCACGTTCTGCGCCATACAATGTTAGCAATAGCAGTTTGCTAACAACGATACCGCTACCTTGTAATGAGCTAACATCTGTTCAGTCTGTGTCCCGTCCACAACATGTTGCTGGTGTTCAGAGTATATAAGGTGTGTGCGTGCGTCTGTGCGCGTATTTGTGTGTGTGTCTGTGTGTTTGTGTGCGTCTGTGCCTGTGTTTGTGTGCATATGTGCGCACTCGCGTGCCGTAGTACTGTATCTCTCTCTCTCCTTTTTTCCAGTATTAGCCGGAGGAGGATCCACCAGTAGCAAAGTCAGCAAACCATATCAGAAGCTCTTAAGAGGCACAGAAAATATGATTTCTAAATCTAAGCTCAGTATTGTTTTAAATACTTGGAAGGCTATATGCCACTGTTTTTCTTTTTTGACATATTAAGGCATTTTATTATGCCATTATTATATCTAGAAGCCATGACTTCCAATGGTTGGGTTTAAAAATAGTAAAGTTGTGCCATAAAAAAGTTGATTGCATAGTATTGCACATCTTTTTTTGTAATGCTAAATTGTTTCTTTTCATTTATTATTTGAAGGCTACATGCCACTATTGTTGCAGTTTTTTGTAATGTTCAATGTTTTTATGAAGGAGTTATTGTTTAATTATTATTGTTGTTGTCCTCTTTTTTACACAGTGGTATCGAATTTGGTATCGAGTATCATGTATTTTTTGGTGGTATCGGTACAGATTACCATATTTTTGGTTTCGGGACATTAACATCCACGTTGAGCTCAAGGTCTTCCAGCACCACACAGGGTGAAACATCAGCTAGTTTTGTGTTCCGCTTCAGTGTTACTGGATTGTCACCTGTCACCACTCATTGAAGCCACAGTTCTCCCTACCATGATGTTTTTCCTGTTTGATATTGATACTTCATTGGTTCCACCCGTATTGCACTCCCCTCAGAGACAGGGACATTACTAGGAAGTTTGCCCCATACTATGTGTTCATGTCTGGGCATTAGTGTCACAGCCCTAGTTAGCTTCACAATTCCAATGGAATCTGGAATTATTTCCGTTTTCCATCTCGTTATGCCTGAAAGCATGCTTAAGAACTGCTCAATGCCCAGCTTACCGGGAGAGCTAGCTTTGTTCATCACACACCAATAGCTGGGGTCTTGTTTTAATTGGTCTAGCAGATAATTAAGAACATTGGTGTCTACTATCATTTGATCACGTTGGCTTGGTACAACTAGAGTGGGCACAATGAGTTCCTGTTCGTAGATTCTCAGCTTCAACTGGTAAATACATTTGGGCTGCACTTTGACACCACCACATCCCACCAGGACAATGTCTTTCTTGGTTTGAGTGCTTTCTGATAACAGTCCTGCTTTGTGGAGCTCCTCTTCATCCACTTCACTCATTGTACAAGCCATCGAACCACTGTCGAGCATCCCCTGCAATACAACTTTATCATTTACCAGCACGTCAGTGAAAAACAGGGCATTCTCAAGAAAGTGTATATTTTGGCAAACGATGATGCTGTCGCTCTGAGCAGACTTACAACTTTCTTCATATACAGAGCTTAGGTCATCTTCTGTTTTGAGGGACTGACAGGAAACACACACTTTTCCTCATGAGTGTGAGTGACTCAGTTTTCCTGGTTTAGTGTGTGGCCCTCTGGCTGAGTCTGGTGTTGCCCGGGCCTTGTGCAGTCTCTTTTCTGGTGGCCCAGTTCCAGGCATCCGAAGCACCTCTTTTCTTTCATGCAGTGTTCACGTGTGGTGTGCGCCTTCTCACCACACACACATGGCAGGAACCAGGGCGTGTCCAATGGGTTGGCTGTTGAGCTGGTGAAGTAGATCTAGCCAGTTCACTTTCCAACATGCTCAGTATCCTCTGTAATGTTCCCACTTCTGAAGCAGGGGCTGCACTCACTTTACAGCTCTCTTTGTAGTCAACTCCTCTTCTGTAGGATGACAGGCAGCCGCAGTCCAAATGTTGCATCTTTCTGGTTTCATCAACCTCCGCCATGCCCGATGTTCTCTCTAATATTCATCGATGGCCTCTCGGACTTCCATGGCTGACCATTTGCTGATGGGCTTACACTTGAACATGCTGGAAAGGTCAGGGTTGGAGCAGTTTCTCATCATAGCAACTTCTGCCAACATGTTCTCCATCTTCCCTCCACTTCTCCAAAGGTGTCTGTCAGCATGTTCAGCTGCTGTGTTCAGTCTGACCCAATAATCTACTGGGCTCTCATCTAGGTATGGCTGTGTGGCGTAGAAGTCTGCCATCGTTAAGCTAGACAGGGGAAAGTCACTAAAGTAACTTCGCTGAATGTCATTAATTACTTCAGGGTGCCTTGCCAGGACTACTCTTCAGCCCTACCTTGACAATGTTCTTTGCCCGCCTCAAGAGATGGCCGAGCACTTTATCCACCAGGGCCACATCTAATCGATTACTAAATTAATAGCCAACTATTTTGATAATTGATAAATCGGTTGTAGTAGTTTTTATGAAAAAAAGTCAAAGTTCTCTAATTTCAGCTTCTTCAATCTGAATATTTTCTGGTTTATTTGCTCCTCTATGACAGTAAACTAAATATCTTTGGTGAATGGACGAAACAAAACTTTATCTTGGGTTTTGGGAAACACGATCAACATTTTTCATCATCATTTTTTTATGGACCAAACAACTAATCGATTAATCGAGAAAATAATCGACAAATTAATCGATTTATCAAGTAAATAATCAACAGATTAATCGATTTATCAAGAAAAATAATCAACAGATTAATCAATTATGAAAATAATCAATAATCTATCCACTAATCACATCTATCCACTCTTCGACTGTGTTTTTGTCTGTGTTATAAGCTCTATACATCTTTGGTTCCTTGGCATCTGTCTTCACTGCAACATTCGGTTGAGACATGTCCAGGAAGGTAAAGGCTCTAGTAGCGGGATGGCTTCAGTGAATGGTTTCACTGGCTAATATGCGACTTACAACAGCATCATCAATCTGGGTCGCTAGCTCTCCTAGCAAGTCACCTAACTGTTCTAGGGTGTTACTATTAGTCGCATCTGGAGTGGAAGACTGGGGCTTGTCTACAGGTGTGAAATCATCCATATCTAGCCTTCTGTTGAAACCTAGCTGCCTAACGTGATCCCGACCTGTGTCAGGTGCATGTACCAGCCCTCTACCCCTACCTAAACTGATAACTGTGTAAACTCCATTACTACACTACACTACAAAAGAAACTCACATGAGACATTTAACAAGACACCATGCTACCTACAGGGACACACAGCTGTCTCCAGATCCATGCGCAGCAGACTACATAGAGCTCATGAGGCTTGGAAACCCCATAGCAGCTAGCATTAGCCTGATGCTAATTTTATTAGCAGCAAACACACGTAGCCAATGAATGCTAATTTTAACATCTGTCATGACAATTACAGTATATGGTAAATCATTAACCAGCGGGTTAAAAAAAAAACTACATTAACACCGTCATCCTATAAAATGATTTGAAACAAAGAAAAGCAGAAACATAAAAGCTAAATGAGAGAGCACATAAAGGCACGACTTACTAGCTCCGAGCATCCGCGCTCACTGAAGCCCGTCACAGAAGTTCACCACCAAATAGCACCCGCCAGAAACAAAGAGGTATGCATTGAAACTTGAGGTAGGAACCTTTTTACAACCAGAATTAATTTTGGGGAAGTTCACCATAAAATTTAAATTAAAGGATTGCTCTAAAAAATAAAAAATTATCATTTGCTCTGCTACACACGCAGACATTAATTTTAGCTTGGCCACATTTTTTGACAATTGTTTGAAGTTTCATAGACAACAATTGATTCATTGAGAAAGCCCAACTTTTTTACGGCACAAAAGACTACAATGAGGTTGAAATGTCACCTAAACTTGAGGTCAGGTGGAAAAAGAGAGAAGAAAAGACGTAGAGAGGAAAAGGGGAAGATGACAAAAGTAACAAAGGTACTGAAAAGAAAAGATTTGTGTGCGTGTGCGCACATGCCTTTCAGAGGCGGCTGGAACACCCCACCCTGTTTAATGTCACTCTGACGTCAAAGCCATGTGTGCAGGCCCTTAATGCAGACAGGATGGAGCAAGTATTTATTTAACTTTGGTTCTCCCCTCCGAAAGAACGGGGCCCTCCATAAACACCAACTTCAGAGCAGTTTCGCTCATTCATAGCCAGCACTGAGATCATCGCACTGGATCCCAGGACAGGCCTGCGCATGTGCGGCAGTGACCAGATTCAAAAGTTGTGACGGATATCAAAACACAACACGCGCACGATGCCCGACTTTGAGGATGCACATTCCTTTCCTTAAACAATTTATCAACAGCATCCTTGTCACTCAGCAGCCAGATGTGTGACACATTACACACAACATCTCTGGTTTGAGTCACACTGGCCACTGTTGCCTCACATAACTCCCTTCTCCATTTCCCCATGTTTCCTGTCACTTCCTAATGTCAACTATCCAACAAAAGCAAAAGCCGAAGCCAAAAAGAAGCCATAAAAAAATGCTAAGACAGCTTTGGCCAAAGAGAATGGGAGACCAATCATAACAGTCAGCTCATTTAAAACAACTTCATAAAACCAAAGTCTTACCCATTGATAAAAGTCCAACAGTCTGTCATTTCATACAGTAGCATCAGTGCAAAATGCAACAAGCTTCTGAATGTCACAAGACAATTGATTCCCATCACTTTGATCTCATTTGCTGCCATTAGCAGTGTCATTACCATTTGTGTGCGCGTGCGTGCGGTGTGTATACAAAATAACAAAAAGATTTTAACCAACCTTAGAGGGAATATTACTTGGAAGGGTATATCCAAACGATTAACTTCTACAACTTAACCTAACTTCTGATCGGTTGGAGATTGGCGGGGGGACAACACATAAACACTGTACCGCTTACAGAGCAGGCCTAGTGTTAAGCTGTCATCTGTCTGCTGGGAACGTTATGATTGTCGCATGAAGGCAAACAGCGAAAGCGTTGTCTACAGAGTTTATGCTGAATCCTGCCCGCCTGTTGAGGACGGTAAAACGGCAGGATTTCCTGGTTCTGCCAATGGTCAGAGAGAGAGTGACAGTGGATTAAAGAGCACGGTACACAGCTCTGCAATTAACCAATGGCAAAAACATTCTTTTATAGACACGAGTAGCCTATATATGTGTGTGCATTCACCGCCCCTCTGATGCTTTTCATTTACTTGGAGTCTGGGGTGTTTTTGCATGTTTCGTTTTTTTTCGAATCGCGTGATAACTCTGAATTAAGAAAAGGGATAATGAGAAACAACAACAACAAAAAACACAAGAAAGAGAGACGTGGGGTAGACAGTATTTTCATGCAGCTGTTTGTGTCTGTCTGGAGTGATGTACGAGTGCAATCCTGAATATGCATTCATGGCTCTCCTGTCTCTCCTGTCTTTGCTGGGTTTCCTACCCTGCAAACGGCTGCAGTTTTCACATCCAAAATATGCTCCTCTCCCTTTCCTCTCTTTTTCATCTCAAGTGGGAGAAGGAGCCAGACAGGAGGAGGTCACACACAGTCGACTATGGCATCATCATCTCCGAGTAAGTCCCACCCCACCATATCAGAGTTTATGTAGCTTCCACCAAGTGAGACATGAGATTTATATATATTTTTTAAGTAAGTTCAGATACAGTTCACAAGTTATTTACTCATTCAAAAGCTAAAGTGGAAAAATAAGGAAGACCTTACCCAGACAAGACATTACTGTGTGATAAATAAAATTATAACTAAATAGTTCACATATATGAACAGCCTTTTAACTGCTTTCTATCTGCTAAATTTATGTTTGGAAACAAGCAACACTAAATAAGACAGATATGTCCAATTTTAGCTCATATTGGCACAAGAAATAGCAGTAAAGCTGAATAGATTTCCACGAAAGTTGGTGCCATTCTAGTTTTGTTCTTTTAATTAATTAATTAATTAAAGTAGCCTGACTTACTGACAAGGGCGTGATGATTTGGTCATGGTTGGAAGTCTATTTAAGCATGCAGCAGAGCTTTCCGATGCATTTTCAATATCTGTCTGTCTGTCACTGTCACAGACGAGGTGCAATTTCCAGTCTTGTGGCTGTTATCCTGAGCGTCAGCATGTGACACGTATTCAGCAGTTTTCCGCACATGGCGATGAAAAATAAAGACGGGTTGTGAATGCAGCAGCGCCGCACCTCTATGTGTTCTGGGTAACATCTGTAAAAGCTGTGAATCACAGCATAGACATTTCTTTAAGTATCACAGAACAACAACTCTGTCGTCAAATAATCACTTGATGTATTCACATATTTGCCATATGAGTATAACAATACTTTTTTCTCTCATTCAGTAGAGAGTGATTTTTACTGATAAATAAACAAATGAATGAATGAAGGCTATAACTAATTATTGACTCCATTATCAAATAACATACCAGTTACTATCTCGAACAATTGATTATTGAATTTTTAAAAAGTTCCCAAAGACCTGGTATGGCTTTTTAAAATGTCTTGTGGAACCACTTGCTTTATTTAAAAAAAAAACTAATCAACAATCTTTTACATTTTATTAGGATTCATTATTACCCAAATACACGGTTTGTTTTCATGTAAAATACCTGTGACCACAACATGTTTGGCATAACACATGTAAATAAAAACATCTCAAATGTATTACTTGACGTAATCTGATCAACTCGTTGGACACTGGATTTTTATGTCTGCTATTTTTGTCATTATTTGTAAACTTTGTAATCTTGTCTTGTGATACAGGATGACACAACTGTGATACCCCAAGCTCAACCCACAATGCCTCTGCGGTCAATTTTTGACTTGCTTAACAAAACTCTTTCATTCCACCATAATCACCACAACAAAATATTATTCTTCCATCTCATGACACCATTTAGTTGGAGTTGAGGAATATTTCTAGAAGCTTAAAAAACCCTCAATGGCAATTAAAGTCAGGGTCAAAGTGCACTTGCAAATTCCTCTAACAAATGAAATGAATAGTCAAAGGGAAAAAAGGTAACAGGCTGTGAAGTTAACTCCGCCATGTTTTGGCACAAACACAACTTTTATTGAACTTTCAAAACACTGTTTAACAGGATATTTTTGTGCCAGGATAATTGTTCGGTGAATATTTGGTACCACCCATCCCTTGTCTGATTTGACCCTAACCCTGCAACAGCGGATTGGATGGCTGAGGTACTCTCCTTAAGACATTGCTTAAATAGTAGGAAATGAGAGAGGGTCACACATAGTTTAGGCCCATTGTAATATGAGCATGTACACACACATTGGCACAATGGGGCCTTGCCGTGATAAATGAATGGCCTATTGCTTTCCCAGTCACTCTCCGATACAGTGTGTGACAGGCCGGAGTAGCCCCTGATAAGGAAAACATTAGCTGTGAGTATCTCTGTTGCCTATTCAAAGCAAAGGCCAAGTGTTTACATAAGGTAATCCATACACTTGCACATCAGCTGAGAGAGAGGAAAAGATAAACATGTGAATATCATGCAGCAATGCTCTCTTCTAATCCTCACCTCCCTCACACGCCCACACTTTCATCCTCTCTCAAACTTCTGCTTCTTGTTCCCCTCCCCGATATAAACAGTTTTCTTCTCTGCCTTCTTTAATTCTTTATAAATTTCTGGTACACTACAACAATCGAGCAAGGGGGGTGGGCTGTTGTCAGCATTGCTTCCCAACTTCTCCGTTTTAGGGCCTCTCAAACTCTGGCGTAGTGGATGGGAAGCGTAAATGTAGCAGCAGTGATGCCTAGTGAAAGGAACACATAGTAATGTGGATGTTGCTGTATGCTTTCATTCAGTTCTTTGAGATTTACCCAAACCACTTACCGAACCCTAATATTAACCACTGACCCCCCCAAAAAATTCCCAACTGGGGACACAGCTTTTGTCCCTAATTAACTGCCGGCGCGCGCGCGCACACACAGGCACAGGCACACGCACACACGCACACACGCACTCACACACGCTTGCTTGCTTGGTCCAGCAGCATGCTGTGGTAGCTGACCTTTCCTTCCTCTGGCCCATATCTCTGTGTTCGATATGTTCCACTAATGCCCCTTGTTTTCAAAGCGTCTTGAGGGAAAAGGGGGGTGGGGTGGCAAGGGAACATGCCAAGACTAAACTTGAGCAAGACTCGCAGAGTTTTAGAGCACAAACTGTTTGGTTAATCATCTATATTCTATAGACAGCTGTCTCGCAGATGAAGGGCCCATCGGTTTATTTCACAGCAACGCTGAGAGAACAGGAACACGAAGAAGCAGCCCCTCTTGCACTGAACTCTTGAGTGTGGAACACATAACACATATTACACCTTGAATATAATCTTTTAATACAAAAAACACCTTCAAGCTACATTAGAAGCCAGGACTGACAGAAAATTTGACCAAGGACACGCTACAAAATTGCAACTCAACGAATGTGTTTAAAGGGTAAACTACAGTAATGAAACATGAGGAACCTCTGTTATTTGATATGCATCATACTGAACTCCAGAATCTCTTTTATGAGAAACTTTATCTGTATTTGAACTTTAAAAACTTGTAAATACACGAATGACATCAAGCTGACAGCGTTCTTCTCATAGGAAGAACGTCCATTTAAGATTTCATAGGGCAGCTGGAACAACGTCCCTACGGTGTTCACAAGTGCCTCCAAAAGTGCCTCGTTGTGGTTCGTCAGCTTGCCAAGAAATTGTGCTAATGAACATCCCAGTAGCCACCCAGCAAAGTGCAGCAGTGCTGCTTACATAACACACAGAGTCTCACTCAGCCCGTTTGTGGGTGTCATAACTGTAAAAATGAGTCCCACATCAAAGGACAGTCACAAAGCAATGAGTTTTATTAGCCTCAGCTGGAGGAAACACCCCAGAGTGGTGGCAACAAGTGTTAGCCTAGCTATAGCGACAAGACTAACACAGCTACGCTGGCTGACGTCACAAGAAAACCCTCACAAGACGTCTGGGAGGACCTGCTGGCATACAATTTGAAGCAAGGTGGGGGCAGGCAGCACAGAGAGGTTAGCAACACCAACATCACACATTTCTAATGTAATGTAAAAAAATATGTGAGGAGAAATAAAGTTCCTGTGTTTGTCGAAGGAATTTGAACTGGACTGCCAGCATTCCTTCCTTTTTTAATGTAGACCGTCGGAACAAAAAGAAACAGCATGAGGAGAAAGAAGTATAATCTTGAGATGTTCCAATACCATTTTTCCCTTCCCGATACAGATTCTGATACCTGAACTTTGCTCATGTAAGGTATTTTAACAGCTGTTTGCTACTAACCCTGTATGGAAGTGATGATTCGTATCATTGCTGTATGGCCTTGCTCGTGTTAAACCCCTTTGAAAAACAGACAGAGAATGAATGTCATAGAACTTTTTATTATCTAGTTTGACAGTCATAACTGAAAAAGAACACAAATTGATAAATCTAGTAATCTGATCCAATCTAATAAACAACAATTATTCCATTAAATAGCTGTTAAAGTGCAGCCACATCTTATGAAAATAAAAGACCTTTAAAGTTTAAAACAGCACAGCTACAGTATAGAACAGAGCAACAGCAACTTCAAAACAAAATAAATAAAGGGATAGAGAACAATTCCTTAAAAAAAAAAATTACGTGCTGCCTCGGTTTAGAAAAATAAAATACCTTTTGTCTGTATGTTTCACAGTAACAGTATAAATATGGTACACATTGCTGTTTTAATTGTGGGACTTGAAATATTGCCAAAATGCAGACATTTTTGCTAGCTCTGGCTCACGCTACACTACACTACCTGAAATCACTTATTCGCTTCTCTATGAAAAGTACTTGCCAGTGGCAGCACAGTGTAACTGCTATTTTGGAGCAAGGAAGAAGTGATTTCCTGTAGTGTAGCCAGAGCTAGCAAAAAGTGTCAGCAAAATGTCACGCTGGAAAGTAATGGTAAGTGGACTGTATTTATATAGCACTTTTCTAGTCTTATTGACCACTCAAAGTGCAAATATGAGCATTTCACAGACATATACGTATCAGTGCTTATGTTTACTGTTATGAAATCTTATTGTGCAGAGTTAACAATGCATAAAAATATGCATTTAAGTTAAAATTGTCTTCATTCACGCTCTCTTTATTTGGTTGAATTTGGGTTTTTCTTTTCATTTATAGTTATTTATGATAAAGTTTATGGTAAATCTAAAATATCAGGCCTCAATTACAGTTTGACATCTTAGGAATCATTGACAGATTTTTTTTTTTAATGTGTGTTATGTGTGGGGTAAAATCGTCATCGCCATCTGCCACCGAAGATCAACATCGGCCGGGCTCTAAAACAGCGCTGCAATTTACCGTGCTTCTTTTCACATTCATACACTGCCAGAAGAGTAGGTTTTGTAGCGTTAGCAAAAGATAGCAAAAATGTCAGCAATTTTGCAATATTTCTTGTGCCGTTTAATGACATGGTATCGGATCGCTACATTGATTTGAGCATTCGCGGATGCCTGATCCGGCATTTTCAATACTGGTATAGAACTGGTGACCAAAATCAGTGACTGTTTGGAAAATTATTACATAAAAAATTAAACGATTAAAACAAAAAAACTAAATTTAACTAAATTTGTGGGGTAATCTCACTGTTTACTTGTTGCATTCAGTTGTTGGTATCAACAACTGAATGCAACAAGTAAACAGTGGCTGCCAAAGGGCAGACGCAAAAAAAACTGCACATTTACTGACACCAACTGACCTTATTATGTCAGTGTATTCCATTTGTTCCAGTTCCTTAGATGCCAGAGAGCTGTCAGCTAAAAACTACAACACCAAGATCCTCCTCTCGTCTTTGTGGTGCAGTCCAACACTCAATACAAAGCTGTGTGTACAACACAGTTAACGCTAATGCTTTAATGTCTTAAAGAAACACCTTCCAGAAGGCCATACAATAAAGAAGTTTACAATATAAAGTTTAAAAAATACAGTTAAACTTTGTGTTTTTAACTCTTTGATACATATATTAAAATGGATGTCATCTCATCCGTCAAACCCAATTAGAAAGATTAATTGCAGGCATTGGTGGTTTTTACGGCACTTTTACAGTGTCACAAAATAATTCCTGTGAAGTAGAGACTGGTGATAACTAATGATGTCAGGGCACACACGGGTTGAATTCTTCTATGAGAAATTTAAAACCTCAGCAAGATTTTAATTGTTTACAGCATCAGCAGGGAGATTAGGATTAGTATCCGCTGACTTTTTGATGTCTGCAAGGGGAAAATATGTCTCCAGCACAGCTTGCCTCTTGCTGAGATACAGCTGTGCGTTAAGCTACAAGTGACATATGGGCTTGTATCTACAGTTGATTCCTAGGGTGGGGTCGGATTGTCCTTACTATCTACTATTCCTAACTACTATTCCTTGACCCAAGTGGAAAATGTCATGAGGTCAAGGAAAGGTGGGAAGGAGGATTCATAAGACTTAGGAAAAGCCGACAGTGGTGCTCAGAGAATCCGACTCGACTTTCTCTATACTACGTCATTATGCGACGGCGGATGTTATTGACATGTGTCTGCTGTGTTGAAAGTACAAATTTCCGAATATGGACAAAAAAAAAGCAGCGGCTCCATCCAAAAATTTTCAGTGTGTATTACCACATCTGTGACATCAGATGTAAATGATTCATATGTAACAGTAACATACATGATGATGTGCGTCACTTCTGGGTCATATTCATACTCTTCTACTTCAGATTTAATTGTTTACATCCGTGCATGTCATGTCACGTTAAATGTCGCTGCCGCAATGAATTGTGGGGCGTCTATTTCTCCTTTCCTTTCGCATAGGAAGGTCCAGTGTACCCTATGCTAAAGGAGTAGGAAAGGAAGCACTGGAGCACCTTTCCTTAGCATTTAGCTCTAACAAAAAAAAGCTCTAACAAATAAATAGAATGTGGCAGGATATTTTACAGCCAAGGAGTAAACATATTTTTTTCTATTTAACAGACTTCCCACCACCATCTGCTCTGCCATGATAGGGTGTGCTGCCAACTCAGGTACTGCAAAGTATTGTAAACAGCGGAGTCTGTGGGACAAACTATGAAAACACTTTTTTTTATAAGCTCAAGGGCTTTTACCTGCATTATGCACTGCAGCCAACTATATACACCAATACCTGTCTAAAATATATTGATCACTTTCTATCATTTACAGGCAAGTATAGAATATGGGTAATTTAACAGAGTCAAAAGGGTTTAGGCTTTCAATACAATTACTAATGACATTGTCCTGATGTTATACTGAATGAGACGATGCCGAAGCGTACTGCTATGTTGAAAACAACTCTGCCTTGGCTAAGCTTTTACATCCACATACACTGGGGTTGTGTCAAACGATAACCTCGTGGGATTCTCAGTCACCATTTGAAATAAAATCTAACATTCTCAGGGGAGCATTGGGAAAACTTCCTTCAACTGTAGGAGACTCACCTCATGCAACTTTCTCTTTATGAAGTCTGAGCAGTTCCACAGCAAAGATAAAATCTAACTGCTATATATGTGGTGGTTTTCCTTTCTACATTTTGTACCAAGCGTAAGTGTGAAATTCACAGAGGCGGGTATAGAGAGTACTGGGAACAATGTCATCTCTGTAACCACTTCCCTTGATGTGTCACTTCAACTGTGGCACACCCTGTCATAGCCCTTCTTACTCTGGCCAACCAATTTCACATCGACAGGTATGCAAAAGTTAATAACAAGTCACCGCTTTCATCATCTTGTGAGATGACACAAAAGTTTTCTGGGCAGCAACGGATGTGCAGGATGCTGTGATAAGTAGAGTGTTGTTTCTCAGATGGACAGACCAGAAAAGCCAGCATGAACATCTATGATTCTGTGTGCACAATGCATTCTAAGTCAGCACTAAACTGGGAAGTCATCTCCCCTCTCTGCAGATAAGTCAGACATCACCGAACAAATGATTTAATATCTTGCTCAATGACACATCAGCAGGGCTAACTCTTGCTGACTTGGTGGCTTGAATCCAGCTCCTGCGCATGAAAAGCCGCCTCCGTGAACCGTTCTGCTGCATGCAGAGGCTCTGATGCCACCCACATGCATGAAGAAGGCTGAACACAAAACTCTCAGGGAAAAAGCCCACTGACCTCTGATGCACAGGATACAATTTATCTCGGGTCTCTGTGATATACTACTTAAACCCTCTGACAGCTACAAACACCTTTGACTAGAAATGTGAATTAAAATCAAATCAGTCACCTGTGCACCTTAAAGGGATACTTTGGGAGCTATTAGCTGTTTTAATCTGTGATTATTAACACTATGAAGTATATGGCTGGGAGAAGTATATAAAAACTGTCTTTTGATGTTGCGCATTATCCTCCGTGTTATACCAACTAAATTAAATATTGGTAAGACAACAGCTGCTCACTTTTCTTTCTTTATTATTTATTCATCTAGTTTGATACTAATTCCTTCACTCACTTTAAAGAAGCAAAAAAATAAAACAACAACTTTGCTTTTAAAGAGCAATGGACGTATCAACAGATATTACTTATATTGAGGGATACAAGGCTCCTTCCTCTCCATGCATGCCTCAAACATTTAAATCCATCACTGAGGGCCTTTTGGGGCCTTTGATGAGGGAAGACCCCGGCCACATACATGTATTGCGCCTGTAGGTCGCATCAGTGTACAACAACCCTGACCATGCCTGGCACCATTTGATGGCAGGTAGAGGAAATGTGTGGTGCCTCGTAAGGAGGCGCAGCCGCTGCTTGTATGAAATGGATTCACTGCTGCCGTGAACAATCTACTTCACAGCATTGCGTGGCGTGTAGTCTTGAACTGAGGACGCTGACCGAATATAATGCAAACCTCAAGCGGGGGAAGGCCTCTGTGTGCGCACAATGAACCGTGTCGAATAAAATTGATCAACTTGCACAATATACTCTGGGACCACAGGCTGAGACCACTACACTGCTGCTGGAGGAGGAATAAAACAGTGGAAATCATTGAGAAGTAATAACAACCCCCCATCTTTGCCCCTCTCTCTCTCTCTCTGTTCTCTCGCTGCTGGTACGGTGCACACCTTGCGCACACTCACAAGCTACCAAATAGCCTCTCTGTTCTGCAACCTCTTGGAAAACAGATGGATGCTCGCCTCTTTGACAGTACCACCTCCAGGTGAGCTGCTGCGGCATCACCGGCCCATTGGGCTGCGTGCACACTCGTGGCTGTAGCGCCTGGGTAGACGGCGGGCTACCCCCCCCCCCCCCAACAGAAATGCAGTGACATATATGCACTTATATATACGATATACGTTCACCTTCCCTCCCCAATTCGGCTGTCAACACACCAAAACCGCCAATGACAGGTAAAGCTGTACTGAGGCACAGAACCTCACTGCGCAGATCGAATCCGCACTACTCCCAACGCTTAGTAACGAGGATCCCATGAAACATAGGTTTTATATCGTCGTATAACGTGCTTGTGTGGGGGAAAGGTCGACAGCCTCTAACGCAACGCTGCCATGTACGCGCGATGCTGCAAACACTCCCTGCGTTGTTCGCGGCCCCCCCGCCTGCTGGGCCCCGGTCAACCTGCCCGGCGAGTGGGGGAGCTGTCGGCGAACAAACTGACGATTTCATCGGAATACGTTCAGTGTTTGCCCGGAGACAAAGCGCTGCGCAGGGATGGGGGGGGGGGATCATATATCACAGAAAGGACTGCCAAAAGATCAGGCTCGTCCGTGACCAAGTCTTTGAGCTGGGTTGAAAAACAACAACAACAAGAGCAAAAGACATTGAATCAGCTCATGTAGCCGCAGAGCGCACCGCTTACCTTCCCTTGCCTTCAGGAGAACCGTGTTGGCCACGATATTTTCAATCTCCATTGTCAGAATGTGAATCCCGAGCAGTCGCGATACATTTCACTCGGAGGAAAAAGACGGGGTTTTTTTTCTGATCAAACGTGCCTACGACGGTGAGGCTGCTGCACTCGCACAGGGCGAACGCGACACTGGCGCATAGTAGGTTTTTAATAGTGGTCGTCGTTCCTCTCCATTGCAATTTGTTTTAATCAAACCCTACGAAGCAGTGTGATTCCGGCGGGGCTCGTTAGCATTCACAGCCTGCCTCCCTACCCATTCTGCCTGCCTTCCTTCCTTCCTGCTTCGGCTCCCCCCTCCCCCTCCTCCTCCTCCTCTCCCTCGCCCCTCCTCTGCACAACGAACCAGCTGGAGTAGGAGGGATCACTTTACAACCTGTGCAACCAAACACACTTCACATACATGTATTCTCATGCAAAGTGAATTTTATTCATACGTGCATGCAATTTCCTTGGTTATGCCATTGACTGTGTGGCAGTTCTGGAAGAAAACGTGCGTATGGGTCGTTTTCTACAAGTTTCCCCCCACCAGGGTTTTCTGGAATCATCTAGAAAAGAGAAATGCTATATTTCCCCTCATGTACACGACCATAAATAGCATTTTAATCCAACATAAATGACGTTTCCTTTCCACGATTTTCAGCTGCACAGCTGTTGCATGTGCTGCTGGCTGACGTATTGTCAGGAAACATGTATGCCACTGGCCCCAGAGGCCTTTACAAACATTTTACTGTGTACAATGGCGCAAAGGTTTTTAAGTTGCTGCATTATGGTTGGCCGTACAGACTGGAGAAAAGTGATAAGTCACTGTTTTTGTTTCTTGTCCTCGTTGCCATACTGTGACCCAGCATCCTCTTGGGCTTTCTAATCAGACTCTTTGATCTTCTGAACCCACAATGCTTTGAGTAGGGCCATGTGTCTGCAAAAAGAGAAGCAGTGCACTTACCGAGATGCTGTAAGTCGTAACTTTATCTATAAAAGCCGTTTTGTGGAAAAGTATAGTAAAAGTAAAATGATAAGTATAGACCGACTGATATAGATTTTTTGGGGCAGGTGCCGATACCGATTTTGGGGAGTTGGGAAGATTTCATATATATATATATAACCATATAGTCAATTATTTCTAAGACCTTTGACAATTTTTAAAAATATATTATATGCATATACATATATTTCAGTTTAACCATCAACTTTATTATAAATAACTAAATAAAAAGATAACACAAATACAAGCAAATACTGTACATAGAGCTTGAATTAAGAAAATAAATAAAAAATTGTTAACGTGAAATGCAAACATAAATGCAAATCTTTTCTGCATTGTAAACGCCTTTGTAAACATTGTTGATCATTGAATAATTATTAACAACAAGAGTAAGAATAACAAACTACAATATTTTGTGGATGAACTGCATAATGACATAATGCAGAATTCCAAAACCTGCATTGTTTATTCTGTCAAATAAAAATCTTCATATTGGCAAACATAAACGCCGATACAATAAGTATGTGAAAGGCTCATATTGGCCAATTTTATCAGCCAACCAATATATTGCTCATGGTCTTGAAGAAGGGTGATATATTTTCCTCCTAGAATCACAAGTAAAACTAAAAGGCCTGAGGGAGTCTGTGGACCAGAAAACTATGGAACTTAAACAGTCGCTAACTTGCATCTTCATATCGTCATTTACAGAATGTCTCAAGTTACTGGATCAACCAAAACGTGCCATCATTCCCTACATGTTTTGCTGTTTGACTGTTTCATTTAAACAGCAGGAGGACATGGAATTTTAAAAAAAGACATTTTTTTTTGTCAACAGGTGAGCATGTTCAAACATGAGATCAGTAATTGGTGGTTTTCCTTTTCTCACACCCTTCTTTAGACAATATTACCTGAGAAACAGGATACTGGTTAGGGAACAGATGCAGCCAACGTGTTGCATCTGTGTGCAATCACAAACATATTAGTGTTCATCACATGAAATGATGCCAGCAACACAAGTGAGAGCCATTAATCTTTTCCTTAGCAATAACTATAAAATCACTGTTTTAAATCTGAGGAAGTATTATGTTGTACTAAAACACCTCAGTTTATTTCCCCATTTTTCTTTACTGTGGTATATTTTCCTCTCAGAGACATAAGTAATGGATACATCTTAGACTCTTTCTACAGTATAACTCCTCGACCAAGATCACATCAGGGGGAATTGGCCATCAACTATAGTTACTGTATTTAACCACTACAGTAGCCCACTACTAAGAACATGGTGTTTTGGTTGTTGTTGTTGTCAAAGTGGGGTTGCATATCTGGAGTAAATTAAAATACTGCTAGACAAATCTCAGATCGATCACAATCTATCCCATATAGACTCAATACTGCCTTCTAGTGGTGATAATGTATAAATACACATAAGAATATTAAAGGTAATATACTATACTGTAAGACGTGCGTGTGTGTGTGTGTGTTCATGCGTAAAATTAACTGTTAAGTTATATACAGTGCATTTTCTATCGCACATCATTCATGCACTGCCAGTGCAGCCGTCATGGGCAATTTAGAGTTAAGTGTCTTACCCAATGACTAGGGATGTCACGATCCGATATTCCATACCGCTACCGGGGCAATATTGGCCAAAATGACTGGATCAGATATTGGAATAAATAAGAGGTAAAATCTGATCCGATACATTAAGCATACCAAATAAATGCCTATTTACATATCTACTAAGCTTTGAACGCAGTTCGGCGTCATATTTTTGTTAATTTTTTTATTATTTAATTAAAAGTTTACAGTTCAATTTATTTTTTGCTTGTTTGAACGGTGCTGACCATAAAACATTCTGCCAAAAGTTCTGGGGGAAATAAAACAGCAGTATTCCATAACCCAGTCATGTTGCCCGCTACGTATGTATTCCTTTAGGGGAGTTTAATATTTGTCTTACAGTTGAGTATGAGGATTTAGATGGCTCGGTTAATCAAAGTGCATCCTGAGCAATGCATTATTAATATTTTATTTTACAAGTGGGGAAAAGATTGTATCAGATTAGTATCAGATACTCAAGGTCGCAGGATCGGTATCGGATCGGACACGAAATAGTGGTATCGTCCCATCTCTACCAAGTATCCTTGGTAGAGATGGGACGATACCACTATTTCTACTTCTATTTAGTGGATGAGCAGCTTCATCCTATGAGCCACAGGTGTGAGTGTATGTATACACACGTAGTGTCTTTGTTTTAAAATATGTTAATATGCTATATTACAAGGTTTTATTAATATATTAATTCAAATGTAACATCCTTACATACATGAACAAGTACAAAATATTTTCCTGTACATTGTTTCATTTTGTTCTCCATCTCTCTCTAAAAACATCAGAGAAATGGATATAGGATATAAACAAGAAGTGCTCTGTCAATATTAGTACAGTATGTGAAAATGAAAATGAATGTTTGTGAAAGGAGAACATGTATGTCAGAGTAAGAATTCACCTTTTAATATTTTTCATGATCTTTCCCAAATAAGGGGTGGAGGGGGAGCCCTGACACACCACTTTACAATCAATGTCATAAGATTTTTGTTGGAATGAAGCATATTTGTAGAAGAATTTTGTTGTTAGGCAAGACAGTGGACTTACAAATGTGTACACACTGTAGATGACAGGATAAGCTTGTGAAAGAGCAGAATGAAAATCTGCTTGGGCAAACTTTTTTATGGGTTTTTTCGAACAGCTCAGCAGACTATGGTAGTCCTGTGTACAAGAATCAGGTCAGACTTAACATTTCTTGAAGAAAATGTCTCTCTTTCTGCCAGTGAAAACAATGAGAAAGAAAGTAATAAAAATCATTTTTAAACACTGTCTTAGGTTTTTGCAAAGAAATTGGTGCTGCAATCAAATCTAGCTATGCTGTATTTGTACAAAATGCCAAATACGTGCACATATTATCTGCGCCAAGGTATTAGGTTTCACATTGTTCAAACAAATATAATATACAAGGGTCCCCCAGGGAGTTATGTTTAAGTTTTCTTTGAAATATAAATGTTTCAAGTTGAAAGAGCAGGTCATGAGATGATTCTTTCTCATTTCTCATTCTGTAGAATTGGTCTCTTTGTTAGACGTGCTCAGAGAGGAGACAGCATATCATACACCTAAAATTTCTGCAAAATCTGTTCCTCTAAACCCAATACAATATTAGATGGGGATGAAAGAAAAAAAAAAAGGATGGTAGCTGGTTCGGACGGGAAATTTTAAGTCAATATTTTGAATGTTTATGGTACACTTTTAGTTTAAGAGGAGAATATTGTCCTTTTACATTTATCCTGCAGTCTTAGTTATTGTGATGTTAGATCTGAAGTGTTAATATGTAAAATTGTTCCGTTTATAAATAATGGTTTGTTTTACACTGTTAAATGTGTACGATATTCGTATGTTTTCCCTGTAAAAAACATTCCGGTTCTCACAAGTACACTTAAGTGTATGTGCAGAATTCCAAGAGTTGAATGATGGTAGAGGAATGATTGACTTCTGGTCCTCTGAAACCAGACAACCCAACCTTGTTGCCCGCTGACTCTGTTTAAGAGAGAGAAAGAAAAAAAAGAAATGAGTTCAAAGAATTAGAGAAACAAGACAAGTGAATTTTCTCTTCCCAGAATGCAATAAATACTGTATGACACTGTTATTTAAGTTACTCTGCAGTAAAGTACTGTATTTTAGCAATACAGCATTGTGCTGTAAAAAAACACATATAGTGTAATTTTACAGGTTGTCATTTTTATTAACAGTAAAGTGCTGTTTTGACAAATAACTAGTTAATACTGTTGAAATCTTGCCGTAAATTTGTGAACAAAAATAATTTACAGTGTAGATTTAACGCCCTAATATAATGTCAAAATTGCTTTACCTCTACAACATTCAAATCCTGCATACAGATTAATATAGGTCTCTAGGACCCCATGGCTTACACATAAACAATATTCTGAATATATAATTGGACCATTTTGCATAAAGACTTACTTTGACTTTGATACTTATAGGCCTAAATTTGGCTTACAGTTAAGATTTGAATGAGAGATCTTTACCTTTTAAATATATATATTTTTTATTGTAGTATTGGAAGATGTCTTCTCCCTCCATTGCCAGAAATAGATGATAATATCTTATTTTTACTTTTAGTTTGAATGCAGGACTTTCACGTAACAGAGTATTTAATTTTTTTTAAGTCAACTTTTTAAGTCGTGTTATTTATTCATGTGTGAATAAACATTTAACATATGAATGTTTGTTAATGTATATACACTATGATATACACACACCCTTATATGTATATCCATATATATATATATATATATATGTGTGTGTGCGGTGTGTGTGTGCATATAAATAAATATGCTATATTACAAGGTTTTATAAATATATTAATTGATTAAATACTAAAATAGACAGTGTGCAGAAATACGAAACAAGGCAAATAATAATTTCACTGTTGAATGTTGTTCCCCATCTCTCTCTGAAAACATCAGAGAAAAAGGTGTAGGCTTATAGTAGACAAAAAAAGGTCTGTCAATATTAGTTATATATCATAAGTAGATTTGTAGCCATGTGATTGCTATAGTTCAATTAAACTTTTATTTTATCTATTTTCTTTTATTTCGGAGGACTTAACTGGACAAGGGGGCGGCGACTGGAAATCAAAAGTAAGTTGTTTTCATGTGATTAGAGCTGCAGTGTGGATGTGTCTGCTGTTTCCTGGCTCTGTGTTTTCACGTGACCGCTCAGAGGCTGCGGTACCGAACAAGGCAACAAGGAAACACCAGTCTGGAGCTCAACGTCTGCCAAATTACTCTCATACACACTGGACTGGACGCCTGACAATCATCCGAGCAATGTTTTCAATCGGGGAGAAGATGGAGTTTCTGATAGGAAACCCATTTTCAACGCCCGTCGGTCAAAGAGTCGGTGAGTTGCTTTTGAAACTTTGATGTATATTTTGGGATTTGTGTTCCGTTGGATTAATTTGACATCATTACTTAAATGTACATGATCAATAAGACGTTATAGGATGTTGTTACCAGACAGGTAGGGGCACAAATACACTAAATTGCACTTTTATTTTTGTCTCGTATTGTAAAACGTTTAATATTGACAGAAACACAAAAAGAAGTCCTCGGAGCCAATGACGCAGAAGAGGCGGGACCTAGTTACCCCCAGTATTTCATGTGATTGGTCGCTCTGGGTAAAGTGATAACTCAAGTGTCGCTGGTCCTCTTCAGCGAGTCAATAAAGGGTCACACAAGTTTTTGGAGCATATGGAGTTCCTCGTAGGATGCTTATTTTAGTGAGACCTCTGGGTAAAACAAGCATCCACGAAAGGCTGGAGGTCAGTTACCTGATGCCAGGAAAAGATGTGTAATCGGGACAGTGATGAGTAGTGACAGGGTGTTACACATCCGTCTCAAGACTGCCTCCCTTCCGCCTATCTCAACCTCTCACTTTCTCACGCAGAAATGTCAGGAGTGGCTCCAGCTACTTCTGAGGCGAAAGAGAACAGAAGCAGCTGACAGTCACATGAACTGGAGGGAGGGGGTGTGGGGGGTGAATAGGATTGAGAAAAGCAATAGTAAAGGTTGGGGGATTGTTAGTGGAAAGGAATGAAGGAGATTTAGTAGAGCCTGTGAGGAGTGGAGTGCAAAGAAAGCTGACTTTGATTGCTACACAGTGAAAACCCATTCTCTCAACCAGCAGAGTTCCTATAAAAACACTGTTATCTGAAGGAGACCATTCACTTCACAGAGAGACTTCAGTGTTAGATTCTTTGTCTTAATTTTATTGATGGTTGATGAGCTGGGACTATCACCCTGCAAACAGAGCTTTACAATATTTTCCGTGGCTTTAAAAGGAGATTTTTCAGTTTGGAGAAAATTATCCTGCTCATTGAGGTTATCTCGGCTTGGGCTTAGAGACTTTAATTTTTTTATCTTATCAAAAACTGCTGCCTGTGTCGCCGTTTACAAGGCGGCCAAAAAATGCTTATGTGTTGCATTGTGGGAAATATAGGATTCAGCATTTTCAGAGCTTGACTTATCAAGATCAGCACTACTTTGACAAGGGTTATTAGCCCTTTAAGATATGTTGGTTAGCATTTTTGTTTGAAAAGGGCGCTGCTATCAGGAGTTGGTGGAGGCCAAAAATGGAGGTGAAAGGAGAGTGACTATCAGAAACGAATACTGTATAAAGTGCATGTAAGCAACTGTTTGCTAACTAGTTCAACTCATCTGCTTAAAAGCTAAGAAGAGGTCTCTTTACACAGTTTGTGGGCTGGCAGGCACCCCAGATACCCACATTTATGTGCACAAACACTGTAAAAGTGACTTGAATATGTCTCACTGAATACTCACTGAATATGTCACCTATAAGATATGAAACCAAGTTCTCAGGTTTTTGAATGTGACCTCAAGTTATGTATACTTTAAATTTGAATTTTTTTTCCTCACATCCAGGAAAATAGCAAAAGCAGCAACTCCTATGAAGACATATGAAGCCAAATCAGGGTCAATTATTTTTTCTTATTTTCGAAGAAAAATATTTGAAACTGAAAGCTAAATTTGGATCTTGAACTTTAAAAAATACAACATAAAGACAGACCCTGAATGATCATGTGTTCAACTTCTTTCCTATGTATATCAGTGTTCACACTGTGTCTTATTTATCATTTGATCATGATCATAGACTGTATTTAAAGATGGACGATGCATCTCCACATTCTCATATTATACAAAATTTAAGCTAAAATATCCTGGGCGCGTGTGCCGCCATTGCACTCTTGTCATAATTTGGAGCCCGAGTCTGCGCAGTATTGATCAGTCAGTCTCAACTGTCAATCATGATGCTGCACCCTGTTTTTGCAGCATCAAATAACTAAACCTACTGTAAAAAAAATAAGTGTGATAAGAACAACTCCAAAATCTGTAAGAAAAATATATTTTACGTGTACTTACTTACAGGTTATGACCTGCATTGCAGCTGGCCACCAGGGGGTGATAATGATGATTTCGCATCACTTTTAGGTGCTGTCATTGTATCTTTGTATACAGTGTGATCATGACACATATTTCTGTCTAAATTGGCACATTTCTCCGAGCTTGATTTCTAAAATAGACCTCACACGACCAGCTAAAATGACAAGGCGATATCTTGATATTGGGAGAAAGTCTAGAAAGAAAATGCACTGCCTTTCCCTATATCAGTATATTGTATCCTCACTTGAATCTCCTTCTATTGACAGAGCGAGCAACCATCGGCTCTCTGCAGTCAGAGGACTGGGGTCTCAACATAGAGATATGTGACATCATCAATGAGACTGATGAGGGGTAGGAATGATGTCTTTTCTTTTGCACAGTTATTTTTGGTCTTTAGAGTGGAGCAGAGGAGCCAGTGGAGACTGAGAATGTCCTGTTCTTTTTTTTGTTAACCTTGCAATACAAGTTAGTATAATGATAACTGGAGAAAGAGGGAAATCCAAGGCACACAGCATATTTCATCATGTGTCTGGCATCTGGTGCATACTGCCTATCCTTTCTGACTAATACCTTCAGTCACTGCCTTTATTGTTATGGTTTCTTATTGCATTGCACTGGTTTTGATAATGTTTTAGATCTATTTTATAGTTTTGCTTTAAGCCTGAGTTGTAATGTGTTGTTGTAGTTAGATATATACAGATACATTTATTTTGCCACGAGTGACTCCTTAGTCTATTTAAAATTCAACACTTTAGGCATGAACACACTACTTTCATTAGTGCTCTGCAATAGTAAACCTATTTTTCTCCTTTTTGTTTATGACTATTGCTTTTTTTAAATGTCAAGACGGTCAAACAAGCTTACTGATTATTTGATGCAAAGCTGCTTGTTCTCCTGCCAGTCCCAGAGATGCAGTCAAAGCTATTAAGAAGAGGATCATAGGAAACAAGAACTTCAGAGAGATCATGTTGGCCCTTACTGTGAGTTGTCATCTGTTTGTCATTGTCTGTAAACGTTTTGTCCATTCTTTTATGAGATGAGGACTGAAGGGTGTGAGAGTAATGTGAAGGCCAAAATGGCCCTTTTCCTGATTAGCTAGTGGCCTAGAGGCCATGGTTTCAGTGCATATGCTAATAGAAGTGGCTATATCAACATTCATTTTGAGACCATTTAACCAAAAGCTTTATTTTGTAACAGCCTGAATGATGTATTTATTTTTTATTTGTCTTTTTAAATTTTGAACTGGGTCACACAGGTTCTTGAGGCTTGTGTGAAGAACTGTGGCCACCGCTTCCACATCCTGGTGGGATCGCAGGAGTTTGTTGAAGGGGTTTTGGTTCGTTGCATTCTGCCCAAATATAACCCACCCACTACCCTCCATGACAGGGTACTCAGTCTCATACAGGTATGTGGAAGCTGCTCCCATAGATAAAAACTGTCTGCACTAGGGCTGCAACCAATGATTATTCCCATTATTAATGAACTTGATGGTTATTTTCTTAAATGATCGAGTAATCATGTCTAAAACATGTCAGAAAATATTAATGATAATAATAATAATAATAATAATAATAATAATATAAGGACCTACTCATCACATTTTCTCAAAATTCCAATGTCACACCTGTAAATTGCTTGTTTTGTCCAACTTGCAGCTCTAACCCTAAAGATATTCAGTTAATCAAACTGTCATGAAAAAAACAAGTATTATTCGAATATGAGAGGCTGGCACCAACATATTTAATCATTTTTGCTGGCAGTCTGCTTGCTTGCTGTATGTAGTTTAACAATGACTGCAACTGTATGACGAGAGAATTTAGTGGTATGTTGACATCCCACAGTGTTAAATGTTTACTCAAGCTCAATACATTTATTTCTGCAGACATGTACAAATGTGTTATCTTCAGTATTCTTTGTCATTCAGATAGCTTCATGCATTCCTATGCTACATGGTCAAAACCAGTTGTGTGTAATCACCGACTGAATGTTCTCTCTACGTGTTGCTTTTCTTGTCTACTTGTTCTTTTCGCATTTGATCTATGTTTTGGACTTTTAACTGTGTTGTGTGTTGTTGAAAAGGGATGATAGAGTCTGTTATTCTTATTCTATTTCATCATATGCTGTCCATTCCATCTCCAGTCGTGGGCTGATGCATTTCGTAGCTCCCCCTCCTTGGCAGGGGTTGTGTATGTATATGACGACCTGAGGAGACGAGGTCTGGAGTTCCCCATGACAGACCTGGATGCTCTGTCCCCGATACACACTCCAAACAGGGTGAGGCTGTCTGTAAATTTAAACAGCACCACACCAAATCAAAGCAGATGTGTAGATATCTATCTATCAGTGGAGGCTGGTGATTTGGGGGGGTGCAAACAAACAGAAAGCAGCACTTCAAAGCTCAGCAAAATGACCAGCACTACTTTTTTTTAAACAATTATGTTTTTAAGAAGAGGTTGATACAATACCATACAAAAATAAAGTTACAAACATAAGAAGATAGTTTTTTTCACTATGTCATCCCACCCACTACCAAAATGTATGCTTACCCCTTGAACATATATTTTGCTCTCCTTTCCTTCTGGCCAGAAAATTTCTTAATGACTCTCTGATTAAAGTTTTGTTATTATTATTATTAAAATTAAAATTAAAGTAAAAGTTCTAACTTTTAATTAAAGATTTCAAGGTGTCTGTAGTTAATAATGCTGTAATTGTAATAAAGAGAACTCATACTAGTAACAGTCTGGGCTTTATATCACAAAGGGAAATTGCAACAAAGTTGAAGCATAACTCATATATATTGAGCATGTTTCTTACAGACTTTAAATCAAATTTTAAAAATAGCCTACTTTAATTCAATGTTTTGATGCCACGTTGTGCCTGGAGTTGCATCGGTTTGGAGACACTAGGGAGTGGCCGTACAACAGCACCGAGTCCGTGCCAAGCTGTGCCCTAGTAGAGCAGCACGACACATGGGGCGTATGGCGGTAGGGCAGCGCTGGGATGATGGGGTGTCACTAAGCTGGCAGGTACTTTGCGGTCGTTAACGCTGTTATACAAGAAATGTCTCCATGTTTGAGCTGTTGCCTCCGTGTTTAACTGGTTGTAGCATTCCCGGCTGAATGATGGTCAGACCCTTTTACTGATGGTTTAAAAAATGATTCCATCGTGGCTCCAAAACATGTCGCGAGTTCACCTTACAAACACACTGTAAGAGCTGGTAACACAAGAACACAAATACATGTATTTTAACTCACACATGTATGAAATTACTTCCTTTAGCCTCCCTTTAGCTTAATTTATTTAATGACAATAGATGGCCTTAATATCCTTGAAGAAGAAATAAATATAGTATAATATATAATATATATAAATAACAAATAAAAAGGAAATCGTCTCTGCTAATCCTTCTTTCACATATATCATCAGCAGTATTTATAAATCCACATATTAGTAACACTGTGCTTGTTGTAAGTAATAAACCTAATTCAACCAGGTAATACAAACTGCTAATCAACCACAACAGACCTCCCGGTGCGTAGGCTAATGTAGCGATTAGCTAGCTTAACTTTACATGCTCTTCGAACTCGGAAAACCTATTTAACAATTGTTATATAATTCAACATTACGCACAACATGAAATAAAACACTGACAAGCCTTGTGCCCTTCTCAGCCAGGTGCTAAATAAATAAAAAATAGATTGTTATAGGCACCAACTTCCGCTTTAAATCCCTTCACAATAAAAGCACTAAGAAACTGACCATGGGTCATTTACACTCCCACCAAATGATGAGTGCTTTAAAGAACAATATGGAATGTAAACATGAATGATTTACAAAAAAATGAGCTGTGACGTAAGTCATTTTATCCACATATATATCAGAAAGTCCAAACATTTATACCAAAAGGATATGATGGAGGAGTGAAGAGCTACAGTTAAACAGTCTCAAGAAGCAGGATCAGCTTCTGAACCGGGCGTTCGACGATGGACGGCTTGCCAGAGCGCTGTCCATCCTTTCCCATCTTCTGGTGTCCAAGACGGATCTTAACTCTTCTCACAAGTCCGTCTTTATCAGTGACTGTTTCTACAACTTTGGCCAATCTCCACTTCACGTTTCTTCTTGGAGCATGCCAGCGTTGTCTAAAGGCGATTTTTAGAGAGGTGTTCCTCTTTTTTCCTTTTCCAACGACTCCGGAATTGCTCTGCAAGATACTGAACATGCCGCCACCACTTACGAGCATACATGTCCTCTTTGATGAATCTGCAAGGAGGTATTAATGCTGTGACAGATTTTGTTGTGAGCAGGTGATTGGTCGAGTACTGTCTGGATCACTCAGATTGTCAACTGTGAGCGGACGACTATTCACAATAGCCATTGCTTCGTAGAAGAACGTTCGTAGAGAGGCATCATCAAGCCTGCCTGTAGAGAGTGAGAGATTGGAACGAAGAACATTTCTCACAGTTCTGATTTGCCTCTCCTACACACCTCCTACATGGCTTGAATGTGGAGCGTTCAGGTAGAAGCCGCACTGACTTTGAGCCAGAAAGGTGGTAAGACGATTTTATCTACCTGCTTGAGAGCTTCACTCAGCTCGTTTATCGCTCCAATGAAATTACTGCCATGGTCACACCGTATCTGGCATACAGCTCCTCTCACTGCAATGAAACAGCGAAGGCCATTAATGAAGGCATCCGTTGACATGTCATCCAACATTTCAACAGAGAAAAGGCATGTGAAAAGGAGACTGTATCGCTTGTGCACCTTGCGTCCTTGTTTGGTGTGAAATGGACCAAAGCAGTCCATTCCACAATAGGTGAATGGTGATGTTGGATCTACGCGCTCTGGTGGTAGATCTGCCATACGTTGCTCCTCTGCATATCTGCCGAGTTTCCGGCATGTGACACATTGACTCACATATGCAGCAACAAATCTCATTTATGGTGAGACCCTTTCCTTGATGTCTGACCTGCTCATGAAAATTAGCTATTATCATCTTGGTAACATGATGATCCTTTGGAATTATCACTGGATGTTTCTGTGACGTAGGGAGAGAGTTTCGGTTTTCCTCCCACCTTGAGGATTTCCTCTTGGCCAAGAAAAACATCCATTTGATGCAGTAGACTCTGAGATGGAAGCTGAGTTCCTTTGCTGAGTGACTTAATCTCTTCTGGGTACACTTGTCTCTGTAAGTCCTTTATGATGATGCATTGTGCTTCGTCTCGCTCCTGCACAGTGCTGTGACATGCTGACAACTCATCCCAACTTATGCCGTGCCTACACATTTCCTGAAGCACCTTTTTCCCAATGAGCAGAAAGGGCGCAATGAGCCCTAATGGGTCGAAAACAGAAGCAATTGTGGATAGTATGCCACGACGTGTTGCTGGCTGATCTTTCAGGAATATACGAAATCTGAGGGTGTCAGATTCAATGTGCCAATGTATCCCTAAGGCTCTTTCCAACTCGTTGAGGGCAAGTTAGAGAGCCTTTACTTCAATGGCACACTCAGATGGGGGTATACTCTATAGCACTGATTTGCTGTTAGACAGAAACTTATGCAATCTCAAACCTCCCATTACACAGACTCTCTGCGCTTCCCTTGCAAGCTGAATATCTTCATCCCAACTTGTTATGCTTGTGACGCCGTCATCGACATAGAAGCCTCTCTAGATGAACTGTGAGCCCAGGGGAAACAGGCTCTCATTCTCTTCTGCAAGGTATTTCAATCCGTAGTTGCCGCATCCAGGCAATAATGCAGCTCCAAAAAGATGAACCTTCATGCGAAATTCTTGTGGCTCTGCACTGAGGTGTCCATCTTTCCACCAGAAGAAACGTAGATAGTCTCTGTCCATTTCATTCACATGGAACTGGTGAAACATCTTCTCCATTTCGCACATCAGTGCAATGCTGTGCTGTCTGAATCTCATCAGAACACCGGCTAGATTATTAATCAGATCTGGGCCTGACAGCAGGTGGTCATTTAGGCTTGTTCCCTTGTAATTAGCAGAACAATCAAAAACAACATGAAGCTTCTCTGTTTTTTTGGAGTGATAGACTCCGTGGTGGGGAATGTACCATTTTTCTCCTTCCTTTCCTTTATCATAGACTTCTTCCGCATCACCTCTTTCAATGACTTAATTCATGAACTTGACATAGTGCTCCTTGTAGGTCTCATATTTCAGCAGCCTTTTCTTAAGATGACTGAGCCGGATAATGGCTAGTTCCTTATTGTCAGGGAGGTGGGGTCTATCCTTAAAGGAGGGGTGGCATCTCACAATGGCCATGAGTGTTCTTATGAATACTTTCCTTCAACATATTCAGGACGAGGATGTCATCCTGAGACAGCGTCTTGCCATCTACACTTGCATCTTTAAAGTCATACTCAAGAACCTTAATAGCATCTGATGGAGTCACTAGAGGGAGCTCTCTGACAGCAACTCTGTGGTAAATGTTGGTGATGCCGGGTGAGTCAAGATGAGGTGGTGAAATAACTACAATGCTCCACCCTAGTTCTGTGCGGACTGAATAGGGTTCATTGTCTCCTTAGATTACTTGCCGCGATGCCAGTGCCCTTGAGCAGTTGTAGCCTATTAAAAGAACAGTTTCACACTCTAGCTGTGGTGGAATTTCATCGTGTTGCTATCGTGTTGAGATGATTCCATGCCTTGCCGCTTCACAGGTAGGAATGTGTTTTCGATTCACTTGCATGCCGTCTTTGGTGTATGCTGGAGGGAGATCAATGAAGACTGTTGAGGTGTAGCCACGCACAGACCGGAGACCCTTTTGCTGAGCACTAATTCATACTTTCCAATCATGGTAGTTAATTTCAGCCTTACAGGATGAGCTTTGGCTTGTAAGCTTTGACTGACTTCCTTGTCCACAAAGAGTGTATCACTCTGTGTGTCAAGCAGGGCATATATAAGCTTTTCCATACCTGGATTGTTGATTGAGGAAACCCTTACTGGAACGATCAAAGAGGTGTTGGCAAATGGGTCCTCAGTTTCCATATTGAGAGACAGTCTGGTGCTTGGATTTGAGACTGACTCTGGTCTGGCTTTGGTGTAGTTGTCGTCATGGAGACAAGTCGGATGTCTTCCTTTACAGGTGTTGCATGTGTGTCTGTGACGGCAGCCTGGCTTCAAGCAGCCATAACAGAGTTGTCTGTCCTTCACGTATTTACGTCTTTCATCCAGAGCCTTTCCATTAAACTCAGGACAGTAGTGTAGGTGATGTTTACTGTCTTGACAGAACATGCATTACTTCCTGATTGTATATTTCTTTCTCCGCTTGTAGCCTTTCAAGTTCACGTTTTTGAGTTTCAATCCTTTCCCTTTGTTTTTCCTCCTCCAATAACACTTCATACTCTGCTGCTGCATCTGCTATTTTTACTGCTACAATGGAGCTTACAGAATGATGGCTTGATTTAGTGCTTGAGTTCTAACTTGAAGGTGAGACTGTGGAACCATAAACGGAGCGAGCATTGTCTCTTTTAAGCAGTTCACAAAGACGTTGTTTTACTCTTTCACCATCAAAATCTCCATCTATGCCCACAATCCTTTCATAGGCAATTTTAACAATGTCCTTTGTCACTGCCTCACAGGCATCAATACGACGTCTTGTCTCACTGGATGGAGTGAGGTGATCTCTGATTTCCACATACATGTTGGTAATGTCGTCTTTACCCTTTTTTAAGATGTCGATAATAGCTGCAATTTGACTCTCGGATAAGTCAGACTTTAGCTCCTCTCTGGCGTTGCCAGCTTTCCATTGTTCATAAACGTGGATAAGCCTTTTTTATGAGCCTCCTCTCTCTGGAATGCAAGCATTTTCTCTATGGGAGTCCATAAGTGACCAGAGCGGAGAAGTTCCTCCTCTTCGCTGACCTGACAGATGTCCGTTGCTTGGTCTGAGTCGTCAGATGCTTCTATTTCGTGATTGAGTGTCACAACCTTACACCATCACATCAAGTCCTGTGCAGTTATCATGGGTTTCAATCAGGTGCATGGTGGGACTGATGAGGTGAAGCTCTTACTGTAGCATTTCCGTCTGAATGATGGTCGGACTCTTTTACTGATGGTTTACAAAGCTTTAATGATTCCATCGTGGCTCCAAACATGTAGTGAGTTCACCTTGCAAACACAACGTAAGAGCTGATAAAAGAACACAAAAACATGTATTTTAACTCACAAATGTATGAAGTTACTTCCTTTAGCCTCCCTTTAGCTTAACCCTTTAGAGTGCCTTAATATCTTCGAAAATATAAATAACAAATAAAAATGAAATAGTCTCTGCTAATCCTTCTTTCACATATAAATCATCAGCAGTATTTATAAATCCACATATTAGTAACACTGTGCTTGTTGTAAGTAATAAACCTAATTCAACTAGGCAATACAAACTGCTAATCAACCACAACAGACCTCCCGGTGCATAGGCTTATGTAGCGATTAGCTAGCTTAACTTTACATGCTCTTCAAATTCGGAAAACCTATTTAACAATTGTTATATAATGCGACATTACACACAACATGAAATGAAACACTGACAAACTTTGTGCCCTTCTCAGCCAGGTGCTAAACAAATAAAAAAATAGGTTGTTAATCTTTCCTTTGGAAGACGCACTATACTTTTACTGCCAATTCGTCTTTTTTTCTACTTCCGGGGTTGCCCGTCACAATAAAGGCACCAACTTCCGCTTTAAATCCCTTCACGATAAAAGCATGTAGAAACTGACCTTGGGTCATTTACAGTGGTGACAAGTTGAACTTAGAGCTTATTGTGTTAAACTCCAGCTTGTTTACATCCAAGGCCATTTCCTTATGGCAGGACCCCTGACTCTCTGTCGCGAGACTACCACTGAGTAAAATAACATTCATCCAATTCTGATTCTCCCCGGGGGAGAATCTTGAAGAAACCAATTAGAGACCAACCTCAGGTCACGTGCTTGCCTGAAGTTGAAGGATGTACATACACACTCATTTGTCCGGCGCCCTCGCCCCCGTGAAACGGTAGATAGGTATTGTAACTCCGGATTCTATGAGTATAGGCGCATCTGCTAAGGGGGCTACTACCAGCCATAACATCGTATAAGTAAAAAAATATTTTAATTTTAATTTTTTAATTATTTGGTGTTAAAGTATACATTTATTTTTCTGAAATTTTGATGGGCCTGCCCATGCGCCCCTTCTTACCGAGCCGCCACTGCTATCTATACTGTTCCTCTCTGCATTCATTTCGCAGAGTATCCCAGAAAATGGGACTCCTGAGATGGCCGCTGTTGCTCCTGCCACACATCCGCCACAACCACAAGTTCCACCAGAGGCAACCACTCTGAATACTTCACCTCCAGTTCAGCCCAATGAGAGACCAGAGTCGCTCTCTGCAGAACAGGTACCACTGCCAAATAGCACTTATCAGCCAGTGGCTGCATAGAATGATGAAGGACACTATAGGCCTATCAAAATAAGGTAGAAATTACAAATGCAAGTCATATGTTATCAAATATAACAAAATGGCCTCAGAAAATTAAACATAATAAAAAATGATGAACATAACATAATGGTAACAGTTAAACAATCAGTCAGTTATTAGACCTGACATTTTTGAATTGCAGAGTACAGCTCTAACATTGTCACTTGCTGCATTTTATGCAGTAATCACTGGAGTAGAGACAGTTTTTCATAATATTAGTTCCATATGTGCTTTTCCTTCTATGACAAGTCAAATGAATGTTACATTTATTGGCAGGACATTGTCAGTCATGAACCTGGATGTTGAAAGGACTCTGGCATGTTTGTTGCCGCTTCTCTAATCCAAGTCATTAAGCTTCATACTGAGTTATAAAGGTTTCATTCAAGCAGGATCGCAGTTCAACACTGCACTGTCCTTGGCAGCACATCACCCCCACCCTTACTCACCTATAAATCTCTCAATGCCCTTGCCCCCAAAGAACCTACTGGACCTTCTCCATCCCTACACCCCATCCCGCAATCTGCGGTCCACGGACAAGGGCATGCTCTTCATCCCCCCCACCAGACTGCAGACTTCATTTCGGATCCCTTCAGAGATACGAAATGCCCCCTCTTTTCAAAAAACTCATAAAAACCCACCTGTTCACCAATCCCTAATGACATTAGTGTGTGTGTGTGTGTGTGTGTGTGTGTGTGTGTGTGTGTGTTTGTGTGTTTGTTATCTATCTAGGAACAGAAGCTGCGGAGTGAGCTGGCACTGGTGAAGGGGAATCTCACAGTGATGTCTGAAATGCTGAATGAGCTTGTACCTGGACAGAGCCAGCCTGATGATACAGAGCTGCTACAAGTCTGTACTATATGTCTCACAACTTTCTAAAGCATGTTTTACAATCACAGGTGTGAGTGTATTATCCTGACGCTACACTTTTTGTCATCACGTGGGAAATCATTGGAAAAAACATCTGCATTTTTGAGCTGCTAAAATGGGAAAACGTTCTCGTTTGCTACATTGTTTTTATACTTTCTCTCCTGCGTTTCTGTTTTCATGCTGCCTGTACTTAATGCGAGCTCAGATTTCCTCTCATTTTGTAGTCAAAGAATGCTGGGAAATGTAGTGAGCCAGTGATTGAAAAGTAAATGTAGCAAAACAAGGAAAACAGGGTACACAATAAAGTAATTTACATTTGATCATTAAATGCCTTTCTTGGTCTGGGTTTAACATGAAAGTTTAATAAAGATTTTGACTTTTCCCTCCTTTGTCTGTCCAAGCAGCAGCTGTACACAGTGTGTAAGTGCATGCAGACTCGGGTGGTGGAGCTCATCCCCCAGCTGCTGGATGAAGGATTTATTGAAGAGATGCTTGTTGTCAACGATGACCTCAACAACGCCTTCATCCGCTATGAGAGGTTTGCACTGCCTCCTAGCTTTCGCTGTTGTTATTCTGTTTGTAAGAAAGTGCTCATTTTCAATTGCTAAATCTATATTAATGTATTTGTTTGTGTTTTAGGTTTGACAGACTTAACAAGGCACAAATTACTCAAAGTACTCAGCAGGTATGAAAGATCTCGCCTCCTCTTTTGTTTTTGTTTTGTTTTTGTTTTGTTTTTTGGGGGGGGGTGGTGAGTCATACGGAGCAAGTGAGTGTCTCTGTCTGTGCTGCGTGTCGGCCAGTGAGGGCTGGCCACGCCCCCTGCCGAAAAAAAACCCAAATAAATAATAATAATTCAACAGCGGCAGTCAAAATCCAGTAGCGGTGCACCACTGCTGCTGTATGCATGTAGGGGAAACACTGTAGATATTAGTGGCTGAAAGGCTAAGTGTTTTGCTCAATGAGCTGGAAATACACACAAGTCATTGGTTAGAACTCAATCTGGCCTCGCAATTACATTTAATGTTTGCTACACTTATGCCGTAGCAGATCAGCAAATGCGTGTGGCAATTTGTCTCTGTACACAGTGGTTTTTTTTACCCTGAGCTGAGGTATGGCGAGTGAAGCGGCCATTTTTCATTTACTACAATTCTAAAAACAATAAACAGGGCTATTTTTTAGATCCCTTCATGTAGGGTACATGAAGAGATCTACAAAATAGCCCTGTTTGTATTTCCAGCTCTTTGAGCAAAACACTCTGATTACACACACATGGATTGAGATACATTTTCACAACTCTCCACACAATCCTGTATGCATTTACAAATCTCCGCAGGCATTTGCAGATTATTTTGCACATACACAAATGAGATTATGCACGCATGGATTACACACACATACACACACATACACACACACACAATATTATTGCTATAATATGCGCCCCATATGCTTGTCGTAATTGACTGATAAACTGAGTCAATATAAGGGAATAAAAACATGATAATAAAATTGCGAGACAAGTAAAATAGAATAAAATGTGCAACATAGAAAAAATAAAAAAAGTGAATAAAAAAAACATACTTAATGTTTTTTAAAAACTGTGAGGTGTAAATTATTTTCTTCGTTATGTAAGCTGCAATCGACTAATAGCCCAGTTTCATGTGACGGCCACAGTGTTAATTCTAAAGCCCAACAGATTCACCGGTTGGCCAATACAGCCAGCATTACACAGAGAACATTATCAGCGTTTAGATTTGCCAATATAAAAACTTTTACAGAATTAACGATGCAGAAAAGATATATGATGAATTTACATTAAAAAAATAATTATTTAAGTTTTTTATAAATGTATCAGCCGATATAGCTAGTAGTTTCCTCTCCTCTCAGCAGAGCTCTACCAGCAGTCCGAGCGTCATCAAAGTCAGCACCGAACTCCCCACTCTTGGCCAACCTGCTGTCATCACAACAACCAACCAACCAGCCGTCAGCACCTGGGCCAATCAAAGGCAACTGGCCAACCACAGTGAGTAAACTCTGTGTCACTTTTGCTTCATTCTTTACATGCACTATATTGCAACAGCAAATCAACATGTGTGATCTCTCTTGTAACTTAATTTTGGCTCTCATAATCTGTTGTATTTCTGGTAGAACACAGGATGTTGTGGCTGGCATGTCACCGTGTTCCCATTGGCTCATACTATATATGACAACTATTAAAAATGCTGCTTTCTATAAATTATCTTATTAATGAATTTGTACTGCAACTAAATTGTTGCTGTTGCAGTTCAGTTGTGACTTAATAACTAAACCTTCTGTTTTGCAGAAGAGGAGGAGGAGTTTGACATGTTTGCCCAAACCAGAGGTAGCTCCCTGGCTGAGCAGAGGAAAAGGTGAGTGGTGGTAACTGGTAACACACGTATGACAAATGTCTCATCGTGGCATGCTGGCGGCACATGTGTTGTGTATATCATGTGTGAAGCCTTTGGGCAAACGGTAAATTATATTCATAACAGATGTCTGTGCCTACATCTTAATCTTGATGTAATTTATATATTTATGTAAATGTTGAGATCTTAGTATCACATAAGGAACACAGCCATTTTAGAATTTTATTTTTCAAATTTCATCACAAACAAAGAAGTTCTCTCTTAACAAGTAAAGCTTTACAGTGCATGTGACATAATTGTAACTAATCACTGCATATAAAGATAGCGACCAAGAACAGGGTAAGATAAGAATGAGCTTGTTCATTGATCCAGCGCTTGCGCATGCGTGTTGACGCGTCTCCTGGAATTCAAAAGATGGTCCCCTTTCCTAACATCAAAGGACAACTTTTTTTAGGACCTATCAAAACGACAGCACTACAGTAAAAAAAGTCACTACATCTACCACTCTTTTTCGCTTTTCCGCCACATTTGAATATCTGCCACTCTCAGAGGAAAGGGAAAACTCCGGAGCAGAAGGTGACGCTAATGCGCCTATTACACTGGTTGCCAACCACCATTAAAAACGACAAAGAAGAGTGTACAACCAATCACGTTGCGATCTCTTAGCTAGTTGTGGCTCAAGAACACGGCCTCATCCATAGCTCCCCAAAAGTGAAGTCAAATCATCTTAATCACCCGCTGGTGGCCTCCTCTGTGTTCGTGGTGCAGGTTCAATTCAATTCAATCCAAATAGCGTCAAAAGTGCAAAGATGGTGGCACCCGAATCCAAGATATTTCAGCTTCATTTTTCTGTACTAGGGGAGGAAGTAGAGTCACATCATCCATCTTTATATACAGTCTATGGTCCATTATTTTGCATGTCATACTAATCTGATCCCATATCTCTATGCTTTTCTACGCTGTTCCTATACACTTTAATATAGCCTACATTGCATCTTATGTTTACATCTCTGATGTGTGTCCAGTGTCAGATATGAGGATCCTGGAGCTGTGGAGGGCCTTGCTGGAGCTCTGGACACAAGGTTGCAGGTCACAGGAGGAGTGAGTATACCACAATAACACCAAAATGGATTTGAACAGGATATTTATTGTGAAAGTACGAAGTATCATTCTGTTTGAATAAATCTTCATATCCATCTCTTGATTACTTTACCTCTTAGATGCCACCGACGAAAAACTTTTTGCACAACGATATTGACAAATGGTTATCCTGTGATATGGTACGACAATATATAGTTTCCTATGGAACAAAAACTGCTGTATGTGTGCTGGAAAGAAGAATATGTGATAAAAATGATTTTTAGCCTTTGTGTCCTCTTGTGTTTGTGAAATGCAGGAAGAGCAGTCCTCAGTTTGTGAGGGAGTGTCCAGTGAAGGTATGTTACTTGTGGCCCATTGTCACCATTTGACTGTAAAGATAATGTTTTGCAGTTCTGCCTCTTTTATACTGTGTGTGTTTGTGTGTACACAAACCTTTTAACTGTAACCGTGTCTCTCAGAATTTGACAAGTTTCTGGAGGATCGTGCAAGGGCAGGAGACCACAGCAGCCAGGGGATTCGCAGTGTGCCGTCCTCTGCGTCCAGACCACAGCCTCAGTCTACCCGGCAGCAGGATAGATCACATGACCAGCTTTTTTCACTCTGAATGGAATGGGTTGATGTTAAGGTCATCATACAGAACATGCTGTGCCAAGTCAGGTTTTGGCTGAAAGTACACACACACTAACACACTCACACACACACACACACAATAAAACCTGACACTACAAAGAAACTTGTGCCTAATCAACTCTTTACATAAATGCAGTATTTCTGAGCTGTGTGTACCTTTATGTAAGTATTGACAACTTAATGTGGATATATTTATAAAATGTATTACTATAATGTCGATGTAAACAAGGACAAGTGTTTACAGGTAGGCATACTGTTGAACATATATTTGCTATTATTCCATTGCGTGCCTTTGACGCAGACAGCTTTTTTTGTGTAGACGAGAATAAGTGGGGCATTGTCCTGCAAAACGTGTATCATCTGTCCTCTTTTTAAGCTATATTTTCTTAGCTGCCATGAAGTGAATTTTCCCTGAAGCTTGTCTTCGTGCTGATCTCAGTGCAGTCTTTGTGTAAGAAAGCTCTTATTTGTTATTTCTGAAGACCTTGTGTCTGAGGCTGCTGACACAGCTCCACCAAGTCGAGGTCAAATGGAATGTTCTTTTTTCACGCTTGTTGTTCAATATGTAGAGCTTTTTTCTGTTGTAATTCTGGAAAACAACACATTACATAAAACCAAATTGAAGCAGAGCTGTTCTGTGTTTTTGCATGGGCGAGTTAGCCGAAACATCAGAGTCTTGAAGGAGGAGTGGAAACTCAGGTGTGCTCTGGCCATACTGCATGATATGCCTACTGTTTGTGTGATGATGCCTTAATTCCAGTATGTAATTGTTTAAGAGGATGTCTGGTGTGACAAGAGAGAACCTATAACTGAACAGGTGAAAGAAGTCTACAGGACACAAGCCCATGTCTGTACCGTTCAACTGTGTCTATCTTTGCTGGATTTCTACTCTATCCACCATTCTATATGGATTTGAAGCCATTTCTTATAATATTATTATATTATATTATACCGAGAATCAGATTCCAAAGGTTGTCCAAGACCAGGAGGATACAAACTGGGATTCACCAGTCTTCTGTCCTTCTCACAGCCAATCTCTCCATACACCCTGCTGACAAACACGGAAGATTATCACAACATGCCCAAACCCAGACATTGCAGGCCTTCTCGCCCCTTGCGTCTTCTGGGATTGTCTCTTGACCTATTCTGGATGTCCATAGACCAGCCACCTGAAACCTCTGTGAGTCACAGCGATGGACAACATTTTTTGCATGGAGCGCTGCATACTAAATTACGCAACCGTAGCATTATCAAAGAGTAGGGTTAACCTGAGTCCTTCTCCAGGGGCAAACCATAGCCATAGGCTGGAGAAGGAAGCTGCAGGAATAGACTTTGGCCCTCTGCCCCCAGATGTCGCCAGATCCATTCAGTCCTGGCTGGCGCACCCTGCCATGTGTGAATTATTTTACAAATGTAAGGATCTGGGCCCAGCTTTCTGGCCTCGTTGGCTGCAGCAGACTTATTGTGAAAGTCAAGCAGAGTGCGAAGTTGCTCCTTTCCCAGTGTAATGGAGTGTATGAGAGCTCAGACAGCACAGAAAGATTCTGGCTTGGCACTGCCTAGAAATCAGAGATGGAGGCAATGGATCCAGAAAGATTAAAGGGGCCATATTATGCTCCAGGCACCTTTTCAGCCTGCCTCCACGTATATTTGGTTATCTGGGGTGTCTGCCAGCCCACGGAGAATGAAAAGAAAACAATGAGTCGTTGATTCGTGGTTTGGGTTGATCGTGCAGACGGTCTGTAAACGAGCCATTCACAGCCCGGGTGTCAAGTGACGTAAGTTGACTCCTGCTACTGGGGCAACCACGCCCCCAACCTGAGCAGCACCTCCCCCCTTAAAGTGCGGAAAAACAGATCGCATCTACGCCATCATTTTCTCCCCGCAAGCGAACGACGACCGCGGGCATGGCCAAGCTAGACTCGGGGCCGGCCGGCGGAGCTTGCGGCTTGCGGGCGGCCATTGGAGCTCGCGGCTCCGCAGGCCGGCTGGGATGTCGTTAACGTTCTATCGCCCAGCCCCTTGTGCTCTGTGTGTAATTATGGAGAACGTGTTCGCTGTGCCTCCCGGGTCTCTACGTCGTGTTTGTGCCTTGTCACGTGCGACTGTTGTCATGGCAGCGCAACGCCGTAGTTGCGCAGCAGACCCGGGGAGGAGCGAGGAGGAGCTTTGCGGAACACGAAGGGAGGGGGGCGAGGAGTGAGCAGGAAAGCGCTGGAATCGACCATAGTCTCACGGGGCTGTTTGTACAGAAAGAGGAGGGTGCTGTGTGGCTTGAGCCTTGAGGTGTTTTGACATGGAATGGCAAAGACATGTAGTGCACACACCTGAAAACCAATGTAACTTGTGTAGAAGGGGGCATAATATGGGCCCTTTAAGAGTGAAAGGTATAAAGGACAAGTGAGGCAATGAGAAGTTGTTAATGGAGGAAAGTACATTATCCTGTCATTGCATGTACATGTTCCTGTAAATGAAAGTTTTCTCACCAGAACCTCAGATTTTTTATCCTCGTCTGCAGCTGGGTTTGTATTAATAATGTGCATTTTATTAATCATTATTGAAACCAAAATTGTGTTGACTGATTTTTTTTCATATCTAAACACACCCACAATCAAGTGAAACATTGCATGACGAATATTTCCTAACGTGCGCTGGGAAAATAAAAAATAAAAAAGGTTTCAGCTCTGTAAATTGTAAACAATAAATGGTGCGGACCACCACACAAAAACATGAGCGCAGGTTGTATACACCACTCATTACACGTGCCAGCGTGTGGCGCTGCAACTTTTGGCCTAGTTTTTTGTTTTTTTTAACTGTCAGAAAATAACCACAACAGTAGCTGGAGTACAGAACACATACCTTCCGTGAGTCAAATATCACTAGCAAATATAGAATACATAATATAGCAAAAAATGACATAGAATAAAGAAGAAAAGAAAAAGGTTGCAATAGTACAGAAATAATCACGTAAAGACATTAAATATATTGCACAAATGGAGGGTTGTCACTCCTTTTTTGTTCTGTACAGGGGAAATTGTTGCGATGTACCGCTCCATTTCCTTAATGTACACAAAAAAACGTTTTTTGTTTGAGAATTTACATTTGTGGATGTGGAAATTGGCAATAGGTTAGATCAAATTGATGAGGAAAAATGCTTTGTCATCTTTATTACTGTACTCATAAAAACCAAATAATATATCTCTATAATAAAAAGTAGTGCCAGCGAAAATGTTGTTAACTATAAAGGTATTCACATCTTTCCTCAGTTTGTATGTATATTCACAAGACCCAAAATCTATGGAGCAACTTGAATGAGACTTCTTTTACTTATTGTTAGTTAAAATAAACTTTTTTGGTAGTGAACCACACTTTAACCCAGTCAATGTTACTCACAAGTTACTCCAATAGGACACTGTTGTCGGAGTCAAGACTAAGCTTTGCTGAAAACACAGACCTAATTTTGGAGTTCATGCCTTTGTAGAAGAAAAAACTAATTTTACCCGAAGGAAATTGGGTTGGGTCAGGGGGCGACACCGACAAGGGCAGAGAGAGATAATTCGTCCTGAATAACATGTGGAAAACCTTTGGCCTAGTGGGTCCGTCCGCACAGCAGCGCTGACGTCACAGAAGTTCATAGTTCGTTTATACTCGCGCCTCCGACACAGTCCAGTCTTCTCCTAAACAAAAGGTGTCGCTGCTGACAAAACACCACAAGAAGAAGAAAGAGGCGTCACACACCATGGCAACAGCGACGAGCTGGTGTTGGGCTCGGTAGATGAGGAAGATATAGTGGTTTTAAACTTGCTTTCAGAAATCGACGCAAAGGAAAGTGGTCTGTTCGTCCTTTGAACGACGACAGACACGTCGGGGGAGAATTCAGTGTCCTAGTGAAAACCTCCCCTCATTCTCCCTGAACAACACTGTCTGGGCTCTAGCTTTCTACTTATTATATTAAAAGGAAAACACGCATCTCTCCTGAGCACTCATTCCAGAACATTATCAACTGTACAACAACCATCCCCCAGAACATTCAGAACCTGGTTCAACCCAGAACAGGTGACATTAGCAGTAATTTACTATTCAATAGCATCGTTAGGCTAAACAATATAAAAAATATATCACTTAAAGCCATGAACAGAATTTCTGGGGAAGCGGATGAAATTGCAACTGAGGGCCTTTAATCTCCTGCTTAACTTTTAAACCTCACGGTGTCCAAGGAGAGATCTCAACAGGGCATTATTCTCTGTTTTACCATCTGTGAATATCTGCCTCATTGACGGATCATATGTGCCTGTATAGGCGGGACTGTCCGAGTTTTGCCTCCAGCTCATACATATCGCCATTTGATCACAACTGTTTAATATTTGTGAGTCATTTTTTACAGTGTGCTTCTGTCTAAGCATGTGTTAACTGTTGTAAAAATGTGATGTGGACAAAAATGGTTAAGCAGCTGAGAAAATCTATAATAGTGCTCATCATTTAGTACAGATGTGATATGTATCTACATTTATAAAAACCTTGTGTTGTGTTTAAAGAAACTGAAATTAGCTGAACTGGAGGAGAAAAACTCCTGCAACATGTCAACAGGAACATAAGCTGGTCAGAGCAAATATGAAAAACAAGGCTCATGATGGGGAGAAGGCTGAGGGTCAATCAGTTCTGACCATGGTGCAATATGGTGATATCATATCAATTGCTTAAATGAGCTGGTTAAATTAAAATCATTTGATGTATTTCACGTCTTATGTACAGTTCAGGGGAAAACTATTGAGTTTCCATTTTAACGAAACGAAATCCACCACCAAATGTGCCATTGTCCTGATTATTAAAAAACAGAGAATATAACAAAGTAATGTCAGTTTAAATAGGATATGATCAAATACCTGATCTCCGATGCTATGAAATAATTTCCGATTCATAATCTCCTCATGTTCTCTCATAGGGGCTTTATTGGGGTTGTCTGAGCAATAGTCAGAGCACAAATAGCAGCATAATAGTCAACAGCACATATCATATCGGAAATCCTTTAGAAAACATATATTCTGTGTTTAGGTCTGCTATGCTTATTACAAATAGGCAGGACTTTTTTTTGCAGCAAATCCTGCTATAGTATAAAAAGCGTTAGTCATCATGTGAACATTTAAATGACCTAACTAACGCATCCAGCCTGCGAACTGCACATCAGACTAAAATTATTGATCACATGATCAGTATCACCGATGGAAAACATCAAAATGTCCGGTGGTAAAATAGCACAAAGCCCAAAGAGACACATGTTATTCCCCCATCCCGGAATTCAGGTTGCTTGGATGAAAATGTTACTGTAGCTCATTGTGTACACAATTCTGATTGGGAAGAGGCTACCCTTGCGTTTATAGCACGTTTCGTTTACAAGTTATTGAACCAGAAAGTCCGAATGTGTCAATATCTTTCCAACTTTACCGGACTCTTGTTCACGTGGGCGGGGCTTATACAGGTAAACACAGAGTTAACCACGAACAAACACTGCTCGGAGCAGTTTTAAGATCTAGATTAAATGTCTCGGGTTAAACCTATCCACATTTCATAGAACCGGTTAACCGGGAAATTACTCCCGACGTCACGAACTTACTCCTGAATTTACCATGGTAAGCCAGTAACGTCGCTTCGCAGAAACCTTATGATGTAAACCCCACTTAGAAAGTCCAGGAGAAATGTTTGACCTGTTGTACCATTTCAAACTTCTTTTTGTGACGACAAGCGTGTCGTTTCCTCTGCGATAAGTAGAAAGAAAGGCTGATATGTTTTGTTTTTCTTTCGTTTGACATTACTACAGTACAGGTTGTAGCTGCGATGATGCTGATGCCGGTTTATTTTTCTTATTTGATGCAATGTAATCTTCATTGCTCTCTATATAAAACTGAAACGTTTGATTATTATAATTTACTAGCTTACATTTCCTTTGTTGGTTTTGTTGGAAGTAATAGTAAAGCTGATGAAAACTGTGATTCAACTCCATGTCATGTTTGTTACCTGTTCATGTTCTGAAAACAATATCATACTGCCATCTAGTTTTTTAAATGTCTACTGTGCTGCTCAATCTGGCCCCACCCGAAATGGTGGCAGAGGTACCTGAGGTGGCTTGTCACAAACCCTGACACTCCCGTTCACCATAAAGAACTACAGTTCCCCCGGTTTATCTTATTGCCATTTCAAACCACTGGCACAGTCAAGCGTAGACTGTAAGCCAAAACTCCAGAGTGTCAGTAAAGGCAGCAATGTCGGTCCATCCCACCCGAGCAGTACGTTACACTATACACAGACAAGATGGCAGCTTCATTGGAAGACGAGTTTGAAGATGCGCCTGATGTGGAGCCCTTAGAACCAACTCTTAAGAATATTATCGAGCAGAAATCTCTGAAGTGGATATTTGTAGGTGGAAAAGGTGGTGTCGGTAAAACGACATGCAGGCAAGTTGAAGACAAACGCTCATTTTCCACCTGGCACTGACTCATGTCGTTAGCTAACGAAGCTAGCTTACGTTAGCCGTCACTTGAAGTTGACGTGGATCACTGTCATTAAATGAGTCAGTTGTGTTATTTTCACAGAACAAGAGCCGGATGAGCGTGAAGCTTGCCATCTTAACGCGTGCTGACATGAAATGTAACGGTTATCATATTTGAAGTCAGTCAGGCTAAGCTAGTTGTTAATTTACCGGTCAGGCGAATGCTGCCCAGCACTGTCACCAGCTAACGTTAGCCAGCTGAGACATGACCCTCTCAGACGTTATGATAATCGCGATGCTGGTTGATATTGACATCCTATCTTTCCCACAATGAAATGGCTTCATTGTGACGGGTGGATTAAGAGTTAGATTGTGTTAAAGGTTGGATAATTGAAAACTTTCCTAGAGATAAAAAAACAAACAAACACTAGCTAGTCAGCTAGCCCCATTGCTTTCACGCTAGCTGTCAAGACAGCGGAGATACCATGTTACGCTTCTTCTAAATATTAAAGCCACTGAGTGATGCTTACAGTTTCATGAGGAATATTCATGGTTAAAAATGAAACCAGAAATTTTGATATCTAAATTTCTTATATTACAACAATAAAGTTACAGTTCATTAACGTTCGTTAACAATACAAATCCAACATGAAAGAGTTGTTGAAATGAGCTACCCTCGTGAAGCACTTAAGACACTGTCCTCTTTCCCTGTTGTACAAACCTGTCTTGTTTAGCTGTAGCCTGGCTGTCCAGCTGGCTGCGGTCAGGGAGAGCGTCCTCATCATCTCCACAGATCCTGCCCACAACATCTCTGATGCTTTTGACCAGAAGTTCTCAAAGGTGCCTACGAAGGTCAAGGGCTATGACAACCTCTTTGCAATGGTAAGTCGAGCTGACTATAGAAAACCATGAGCATGGGATTTTGCACAGACAGAATGATGTGTGAGAAGTGTCTATACAAGTGGGGTGGTTAGAGTACTGAGATTTTGACAGGAAAAAATAATAAGTTACTTCAATATAAATAGATGCATTAGAGAAAGCTACAGCATTAACAAAGATTGATGCGTTGTGTACTGAAATTTCAAATCACTGAACTCACTGAACATTTGAAATCTTGTTTATCAGACATGCAGAGTTTTCATGTGCCTAGCTCGGTCTTCATCTGTCATTGCCTTAGGTTGATTATGTAGATTTCATTCAACATTTATTAAAACGTGGGGAGAAAAGTTTTTATCCAAACAGCAATGACCTGTTCGAATTCAAAATATACAGTGTAAAAGCACATCATACCATTGGAAGTAGTTTGACCTGTGATCCAATAGAGTGCACTCACTCGCAGCTTGACCTATTACATCACCTCTTGACCAATCAGTAAGGTAAGTCAGTAATTTTATGTGGTTCTGTTACGAAAATTTACATATTAATTTGGATAAATTTGAACGAATTGCAAGTAATGTCAATTTTCTTTACTTGATTTTTGGAAAAAAGGACAACCCTAACTGTTAGCCAGCTGATTGTTATAATTGTTAGTGTGTTCCTGAATTCAACCTGAAATGGTCAGAGCATCGTCTGAGCTGTGAAAGTCAACCTTTCTGAACAACAGCTCACATGATGCTCTGACCATGTTGGTATCTTTAAAGTACAGAAACGAAAAGGAGCAATTAAAAGTTTAATGATACCCACCCCTAACTAGAGTTTTCCCCACTGTGTCATGTTAAGATGTACACATTTTAGTTTGGACAGTATTTCAAAAGTCTCCTAAAATTAGTGGATGGAAGAACCATAGCTAAATCTGTTATCGAAGATGTTTCTCTGCCCTGTTTTTGCAAAGTGAAGTTAAGTGCATGAGATCAGTATCTCTTTTGTGTCATGAGGATGATCGGTTTCACATCTGGGTCTCACAAGCACAAGCCATCATTGTGTAAGAAACAGAATCAAGAAATTTTGTGTGTGTGCGCTCTTGTGTGTGTGAGTGCAGGAGATTGACCCAAGCCTGGGTGTGGCAGAGCTGCCTGATGAGTTCTTTGAAGAGGACAACATGCTCAGCATGGGCAAGAAGATGATGCAGGAAGCCATGAGTGCCTTCCCCGGGATCGATGAGGCCATGAGCTACGCAGAGGTCATGAGGTCAGACGACCTGGTTAATATAAAGCCAAAGCACATTTTACAAGCAGAGCAGCACTTATCCATGGCGTCATTTACCCTCTTGTCTACTATGACTGAATTGGTGGAAGAAAAGCTGGCAGGTTATACTAACTTAGCACTATTGTCTGCCTGTGCCACAGGTTAGTGAAAGGAATGAACTTCTCAGTAGTTGTCTTTGACACTGCCCCCACTGGCCACACCTTGCGGCTGCTTAACTTCCCCACCATTGTGGAGCGTGGGCTGGGCCGCCTCATGCAGATCAAGAACCAGATCAGCCCTTTCATCTCCCAGGTAAATAGTGACTAGCAGATCCAACAATTCAGATAATTTCTTCTGTTAGTTGTCTAAAAGATGTCATGGGTACTGTTGAGCTTGGAATTCAAATAGTAAAACAAATGGCAAAAATGTCCCCCTTTGTTTTTAGATGTGTAACATGCTCGGTCTGGGTGATATGAACGCAGACCAACTCGCCTCTAAGCTCGAAGAGACCCTGCCAGTCATCCGCTCAGTCAGTGAGCAGTTCAAAGACCCTGTAAGTCAGACAAATAAACAGCACTTGTATTTATTACACAATCGTATTGCTCACGCACACAGTATGCTCACAGAGCTAACGATAAGCTGAGGTGTGCCTGCTGCAGAGGACGGTAAAAATGTTATGGATGTTTTTAACATGCTACTTACGCAGGCAGGATTTCTACCTGTGCTCCCGATGGCCAGTGTGATTTTGTGTGTGTGTGTGTGAGAGATAGAGAGAGAGAGAGAGAGAAAGCGAGCGAGGAACAGCAGGGCAAAGAGTGCTGCAAACAGTTCTACACTGAAACAACAACACTAAACACTAACTCAGAGATCTTGTATGTGGTGACGAGACAAATATATTTTATATAGTAGTCTATATATAGCATGTGCACAGGATATGCGTTGCCCCTCTTATGCTATCCTTAGCATGTAGATATTGAGACAATTCTGCACTTGAAGTAGTTGTTTTGAAAGCTTCCTGTGTATGAGCTGTAAATCTTCTCCCTTCCCCGCTTTCATCCCATCCCTCAGGAACAGACCACCTTCATCTGTGTTTGTATTGCTGAGTTCCTCTCCTTGTATGAGACAGAGCGGCTGATCCAGGAACTGGCCAAGTGCAGCATCGACACGCACAACATCATTGTCAACCAACTTGTTTTCCCTGATGCAGAGAGGCCATGTAAAATGTGTGAAGCCCGCCATAAAATTCAGTCCAAGTATTTAGACCAGGTAAGACTCAGTAGTTTGTTTGTGGGGCTTTTCCAATACAGCTGCATTATCAAAACAACAATATTTCATTATTATATTAAAAAAAAATTGTTATCGTCATCATTCATGGCATGTCCTCTCTCTACAGATGGAAGACCTTTATGAAGATTTCCACATAGTGAAGTTGCCGCTGTTGCCCCATGAAGTTCGAGGTGCCGACAAGGTCAACACGTTCTCTAAGCAACTTCTGGAACCCTACAAACCCCCAAACAAGTGATCTAACTTCCTGTAGCTCCCTGCAGGACTCACCCGCCCCCTTTACAGACCTCCCCTCTATTTACAGTCTGCGTTCCACTCCTTTGTGCCCCCTCCCAAACCAGCCTCAAACCCCACAGTAACAGCCTCAAGAAGATCCACTCAGTCGTCAGCCCGCCATCCACAGCAGAGCACTTCTACGGCAAGACACAGGCCCTTAACAATGGGCAGCTGGGACACTAAAAAAAAATTACACACATTCATATTCTGATATATCGTTAGAGGCAGTGCAGGTGGTGCAGCCTTCCTCTGTGTTCATATCCTCTGTGTAGCAGTTGAACTATTCCTACTCAAAACATTAAACTTTTTCTTAACAAACCCCTCCCCATATTTTCCCTCCATCTGACAATGTCCAGCCTCATTTGTGAGTAACTTCCAAATGTTTTCAGTGACGGTGCTGTGTTCCTCATTTCACACGGTTGATGTTTATTGTGTGCTTCGGTGGCTGTGTGCATTGTCCAGTTTGACTTTTGACTAAAATTTCACAAACTCATCCCGCAGGAAGTGCCATCCAACTGTCGACAGATTTAGGGTGTGACGGCAGGGCAGTTAAGACACACTTTAAAAAAAACTTGTAGTCTTAAGTAATTTTTGTTCTTGGCCAAGACCAACCTTGTTATTGCATTAAAGAAAATTGAAGCAGTCCAACGTGCGTGCTTTACCATTTGTCAAACTTATGCCACGAACTTAAGGTGTAAACGCAGTTTTCTGATGTCAATGAGATTTGGAATAAAGTCAAACTGGGAGCTTTATATCTATGCTTATGTTATTGTTTAAGCTGGTCAGTCTTAATGGCCTCCGTGGTTGCTACAGGCAGTACATGGTTGGAGCACCAGCACCAGTTTGGAGAATTATGGCAAAAATGTGTGACGAGACGTTTGAGTGTCAGGAAGCGAAAAAGACACGGATCAACTCCCAACACAAGTTCCCATACATTGCGGTGAAATTGATCAAATACTCTGTTAATCATTTTGTCTCCAGCCTGTTTACTGGCAGTTTTAGCCTATGGGAACACTATTGAAAGAAATTACTAGCCTTATTTAGTGCATTGTCAATTAAAAATATATTGAATGTTGCTTGATCAATGAATGTTGAGTAAAGCATCCTTGCCCTGGTCGTTGACAAATGGACTCCTGATTGGCTCACCTCTGTTTTCACAACAGAAAAATATATATAATATATATATATTAACAATGGTTAATTTCTCCCCTATGCTCCTCAAGCTGTTTTTTTTATCAATTATTTAGCAAGTGTTAATTAAAACCAAATTTCCTCAGCTCAGAGACTTGTGTGGTCTTTCTTTTCATCTGTACATTTACTGTCTGGTTAATCTTGTCTGTCAATTGGAGTGTGACTGAAACGGATTGTCGATCAGAGCGTGGAGCCTTATTTAACCGTGAGCTAAAAAGGAGTTCAGGAGCAACAAACGAGCCTCTTTTTTTTCAAAAACTGCAAGATACTTCCCAACATGTGCAAAGGTGTAATTTCTGCAGGAAATATTACCTTCAAGGCTTTTATTCTTTTGAAAAAAAAGTGTTTACTCTAAAAAAGAAGATAAAGTCCTGGTTGGGAACTGCGTTTGGAAAGTGGGATTATCACATCCCACTGTTTTTATATTGTTCGTGAAGTTTCAAAAGGTCCACTGTCAGTATTGGTAGGCCGGTTGTAAAACATGTTTGTTATTTAATCCGCGACAAGGGGGAATTATAGACCTGTGACCGCGCAAATTGCTTGTTGTTTTCGTATCACTTAACACGAACGTTTGCCATGGTCCGCTTGCCACTGTTTCATAATTCCCCCACTGCAATGTGAGTTCCTTGTGCCCCGGCGCTGCGGCCTGTCGCTTGTGGTCCATCACTGAGCCGCGTTCTCCCGGTCGGGGGCCGCGTTAACGAGCTCCTCCTCCTCATTTTGGGGATTTACCCCGGGGCGCACTGGCCACTGGACGTGCCGCGAAGGCTCCGAGGATTACTGCCATGCAGCCGGACCAGCCCCGAGTTAACCGAGCCGACGCCAGGGGACATCAGAGTTATGAGCTCTTTGAAAGAAAAAAAAACTCCCCACCACTGGCAAGCACAGCTCCGCATAGAGAGCACTATACTGCCAAGTGAAAATATGAATTCACTTCTCAAGTGGTGCCAATTACGCACAGAGATGCGCTGAGCAATCGGCACATTCAGCAAGAAAAACATCCCACAACAGGTAAGGAAATGCTTTTATTCGTCCAAGATAAAATACTTTGGCTGTAACTTTATAGTTCGTTCAATTAGACCCATGCCACAATTGGAATATATATATGTGTATCAGACGCATACATTGTTTAATGTACTTTTTAGTTACATGTCATCTCCCCGTGGCCTCCTGAACTTGTCCCATCAGCAGGTCTGGTCCCACACTTCATGCAGCTCTTTTACCCTGGGGACCTGTGATCTGGCTGTCACCAATGACGGTCACCTACACGGCAAGAGTTGCCAACGCGCGATTCTGTGGCTTCTCCAAGCTGCTCCTGGTGTGGAAAGGGAGCATCTACAAGGTGCTGTACAAAGAGTTCCTGGCATTCTTTGCCATGTACACTGCCATCAGCCTCACGTACAGGTGAGACAGCAGCTCCAGAGGACTTTTGCTGAGAAAGATCAGTGTTTTGTTTTACAAATAATTTTTTTGTATTATTTTGCCGTTTTAGATTTTTCCTCTATGATGACCAGAAGAGGTATTTTGAAAAACTGGCAATTTATTGCAATCACTATGCCAGTCTCATCCCCATGTCCTTTGTGCTGGGTAAGCTTTTCTGGTGTTCTTGTCAAATTTGAGATCACGGAAGAGGGGACAGGATTTACCTGAGCTCAGGGTGATGTTTGCATTTTGGGATTCTAGATGGGTTTGATGAATGAGCACCAGAACATTTATATTAGAAAATGTATGAAAGGGTTTCATGTCGAGGATCCTCAGCGCTGGACCTCAAGCGCTGGACCTTTCATAGGTTTATAGTGTAGGGAACATAGACATCACTGCATTGGAAATATAAATACATGAAGCCTATGGAGGCAATTCCAATTTAATATCAGGACTATTGATTAAATGACACATTTTAGGATTTAACTGATTGTGGAATAGGTTCATAGAGAAAAAATAAATATTCAATTAAAATACAGTGTGTAACATGTCTATGAATATACAGTATATCAACCTGCAATTTTTTAAAAGACTCCACAGTGCCCTTTTCTGCAGTGTGCATTATAAATTACATTTATCATTTTTTTGGATATTTTCATATATTTTTTTTTCATGCATGAACATCATCTTGCTATAACTTGCATGTAAGTCAAGATTACCTGACCATTTTGGCTTTCTGATGTATCAGTTGGTGCTCTATTGTATATGTTATGTGTTTTTATGTTGTTGGGGCATCTTAATCTGGACTGATGGGCCTGAGAGAACCCTTCCAGTTCTGATCTCCAGTGTGTGATCACCTTGTGTCTCCTCTCCCCCACTGTTTCCAGGTTTCTATGTGACCCTGGTGGTGAACCGGTGGTGGAGCCAGTACACCAGCATTCCTCTCCCAGACAGGCTCATGTGTGTGTTGTCGGGGGGCCTCCAGGGGAGCGATGAGCGAGGCCGCCTGCTGAGACGCACCATGATGCGCTACGCCAGCCTGTCGGCCCTGCTCATCCTCCGTTCTGTCAGCACGGCTGTCTTCAAGCGATTCCCCACCATGGACCATGTGGTGGAGGCTGGTGAGTGGGTCCCTACAACATCAACTGTGATTTAGTAGTGAGTCAGGTATTTTCATGTACAATTATAAACAATGGTTTTAAAATGAATAGAACTTGAAATAAATAGTGCTAAATTAACATTGCAAATGCACAATACAACCACTATGTGCCTGGTTGACCTTTCTCATGCTTTAGGAAGTCAGGAAGTGGCACGAACACACACACACACACACACACACACACACACACACACACACGTCATGATTGTGTGTTGTTTCTTCTTCTGTACATTCTCTACATCAGAGAGTGCAATCACAAGGACAGGCACATCCTGAAATTCACAGATGATAAAAGGAAGTTATCATGCGCCTGTAATAAGATCATAAGTCACTGTTGTAACAGTTCTCTGTGTTTTCTAAATTAAACATGTTGCAGCTTTGAGCAGAGTTGAAACTGTAAAATATACATTTGGCAGAGGTGTCAGTTGCTGCTGATAGAGCTATGGTGTAATTTCTTGACACTTGTTCATCCAGGATTCATGACGAGAGAGGAAAGAAAGAAGTTTGAGGGTCTTCACTCTCCGTATAACAAATACTGGATCCCATGTGTTTGGTTCACCAACCTGGCTGCTGTGGCCCGCTGTGAGGGCAGGATCAAAGATGATCACACACTCAAACTGCTGCTTGAGGTGCCACATTGCACACGCGCACACACACGCACACACACACGCACACACACTGGCCCACTGATGAGTTGGTACTACAGTTCTTCTGTTTTGACATTGACTCAGTTTGAGAGTGACATAAAGATGGAAGCATTATGATTAATGCTGCAAAGTGACCTCACCTCTCTGTGATTATCAGGAGCTGAATGCGTTCAGGGGGAAGTGCAGCATGTTGTTTCATTATGACATGATCAGTGTTCCCCTGGTCTACACTCAGGTAAGTGCTTTATTGCTTGGGATGTTGCATGGGTTTTACACTATATGCATTATACTTGATGATCTGGTTTCACACACACATGCACACTATATGTTTTATTTGTCTCTTGAGGTTTTCATATTTTATCTGCCATGTTGTTAATTTTATACTCTGGTCCTAGAGATAGATAATTTAATTTTTAATGGGTTTTTTTTTAATTCGAAATTTCATACTAGAATGGCATTCATACGTCTGCCAAAGCCCAACAGTCCGCCTAAATTCAATCAAGCTGCACCAAATGCAAAAAGTCAGTACATTATACATTGTACTATATAAATTAGGTTAATGTTTCCGGTAAATGTTTTGAAATGTAATGCAAAATTATTGGTCTGGTTTTTAAACAGTAAGTCAACCGTATTTACACCAAGCAGACTCAGACTGCAGCTTGTTGACATGTGTGACATATCAAATAAAAGAAAAAAGCGAGTAAATTATTATTGGAATCAAAGGGCGAGCGTGACGTGTCCATTTACCTTCATCTGTCCCTCAGGTGGTGACTTTGGCCGTGTACAGTTTTTTCCTGGTGTGTCTGATTGGTCGTCAGTTCCTGGACCCAAGTCAAGGTTATCCAGGTCACGACCTCGACCTCTACGTGCCGATCTTTACCTTGCTCCAGTTCTTCTTTTATGCTGGGTGGCTGAAGGTCAGATACCAAGGGTTACAAACCATTTGTTCACATTGGATGCTTAAGCACCATGTTTACTTTTAGTGGGATTAACCATTTCTGTATTCTGTAATATTGAGTGTTAATTTTTTTCTGTTCTGAAGGTTGCAGAACAGTTGATCAACCCCTTCGGAGAAGATGATGATGACTTTGAGACTAACTGGCTGATAGACAGAAATTTCCAGGTTTCTTAATATTATCTTTTTTCCTTGTTTTGTCGCCCACCATTTTTTCGATCCCATATGGGAACATGTGTTTGCATTTCACTCTACAGGTGTCCATGATGGCCGTGGACGAGATGTTTGGAGATCTGCCGAAGATGGAGAGAGACCGCTACTGGAACGACTCCAACCCCCGGCCACCGTACACCGCTGCCACTCTCTTTGTCCTGCGCAAACCCTCCTTCCAGGGGTCCACTTTCGACATGGCGTTAGTTTTTCTGCTTTACTTTCTCACTGTGTGACTCATGAATGTGATACTTTCAGTTTAAATTGCTCAGCTGCGTGGGGAACTCTGGGTAATCAAAATGACAGTATTCTGCCTTATTTTAAAAAGCAGTGTGAAAAGCTCTGAGAAAGACAGAAAAGACCAAACCACTGTGAAGTTGTGGTATTTTCAGAGAAATTACACATAAATTACCATGAAATCTCTTTACAGGATCCCAAAGGAGGAGATGCACTTCCAGCCTCTGGAGGAAATTGCTGAGAACTTGGAGGAGTCAGGCAGTCGTCACCCCAACATTGCCCTCTTTAACCGCCTCCTTAACACAGCTCCGTCCCCGTCTGGCTTCATGGGAGGTGCTCTTCGCCGCACGTCAGCCCAGCTCCAAAGGTTACGCCACTCCCCCAGCATTGACCAGTGCACCAGCGATGATGATGATGAAGATGAAAGTTGCAAAATGGGCAAAGGGGGTTCTCTACCATCAGGGCTGGGGAAGGAAACCCAGAGCACTGTGTGCAGTTTCCGGGAGGAGAAGAGCCCCAGAACACCTCTGCTGGAGATCCAGTTTGGGGCGGAGCACGAGAGACAAGGAGGGCACCTTACTGTCAGTGAGAAGGAGAAGGAGGAGGTGAGTCGAGTCCAGGGGATGAGTGATGCAGAGTGGCAGACAAGGGAGGAAGGACGGGAAGCAGAAAGTACATGGTGGGAGGCACAAGCTCCAGTGTCAGTGCTTCCCCATCCCCCCCAGTCCCCCATAGAGACATCCACACGACCAGTCTCCGCCATTCGCATCACTTCCTGTCACACCTCTGCCTTCCTGTTTCAGTCCACTGCCCACTCCAATCTGGAGCACTGCAGCTCCCAGCCAGCTATCAACCAGAGCAGAGCTGTGCCAACAATTTCTAAACCCCCCTTTCATGGGAAAAAAATGTCCTTCCTCGCTGTGCCGTCTCACAACGAACCTCAGCGTTTTCGCAGTGTGAGCATTGGGTCAGAGCTCACTGGATCTTAGGTCGACTGTTTGGAACTGTAATGCTAGATTCAGAGCACGTTTTCACGCGTCAAATTAGTCATAGCCTGGAAGTGTGCTTTCACTTTTACCTTGAGTCTAAAGCACCTTTGGGATCACATAGTTTTTGGTTATTAGACTCTTGGAGATATAATCCTTGATTTAATTTCAGAATACAATATTTTTAAATACCAGGGGGAATTGGAGTATATTTAAAGGAGGGGGGAAACCCCTTGATTTAATTGTCTTATTAAGATGTTGTATCATGGGTTCACCTGGGTTTAGTTCAGCTTTAGTCTATGAAGGCAACAACTTCACCATCAGATGGGACTGAGGAGGTGTAATTGGCAGCTAGCTTAGTAAATACACTAACTGCTCTTTAAGCTAATTAGTTTCACTTATGCATTCGTTAAAAAAAGAAAATGCAACATGACAGAGTTACTGTAAAGCACCTTTGACAGAACTGGGATAGCTGTTCCCTTTTTTTAGCCTTTGTGCTAAGCTAATGTAAACTAAGCTAAGCTAAGCAACTCAAAGGTGTGTATAAAGAAAACTTATTTCTTTGCTTAAGTTATCTGCACAATATACAGTAGGGTTTGTTCCAACTGCAAGTATGTGCTACTATTTTAGCTTTAACTCAAGTTTGAAAAGAATAGTGCTAAACAGACAGAATTTCACAGAGTTTTCTCTTTATTCACCCTGATTATTAAAAAACTGTAAACAGAATTATTTATAGTGCATTTTTTATGTATTTGACATTTGAATGAAACAACTACAGTTTTACATTAATGGCATGAAAGGAATACAAGTTATTGTTTATGCATTATTTCATAATGCAATGTAATGTATCTTAACTGCAAAAAATAAATGCGTGAATATGAAACAATGGGGAATTAAAACAGACAATCTGGTGATTATTTACAAGAATTAATTTAGTTAGTTTAGTAATATTAGTATATCATTTAGTAATATAGATAAAAACAGTAGACTATGGCACTCCCAAATGTCACTTCAGTGCCAACATTGGCCAGCTGGGGGTGGTAAAAGCAAACAAAATAGACAAGTACAGTGAGAACCTTAGTCATAAAAAATAAAGAAAAAATGCACACCTTCTTCCACAATCTTGCTCGCCATCCTGCCTATGAGTGGGTTGCACTCCTCGATTTCTCCCCGCAGTTGAGGCTCCCTACCTGGGATGTAGCCGGAGCACCCTCCTGGCCCGGGTGGACTGCCTCTGCTTGGCCAGGAAAGACTGATCTGTTCCTGGAGCACTGGAGTCCTCACACAGACTATGCCGATGCAAAGCAGAGAACTGAAAGAGGCACAAACAACGTTCCTCTGTCACTGCGAACACTTTGAAACTAAAATTATGTTAAGAGCCCACATTAAGATTGTGTCCAACACTTCACTTAGAGCAAAATGAGCTGTATGAGTAAACAAACATTATTTTACCAACTAATAAATACAACTGCAAGTAACATGAGGGAATCACAGTTAACATGCTGATGCTCAACCCCCACAAACAGCTTGGTTGTGGGAAGCCAGAGAGGAATAAAGTAATCTCCATGTCCTGGTGAATCTCCTCGTTTGTTCTTTGTTAAGAAGGGATTCTCTTTTATTATTATAATAATATTATTAATATTATAACCTTTATTTTACCAGGAGAAAGAACAAACTCATTGAGATCAAAAATCTATTTTTCCTGGCCAAGACAGGCAGCACCACTTATAACACTGACAAGTAAAAAAACATATAACAATTTGAAATGAGAAACAAAATTCACCAGCAGTCAAAGCCAAGGGAGCAGTATACTTTCCCCCAGATTAATATGGACTTCGGAGACACTTAGTAGGAATAAGTCCTGGGAGCGCAAGCAATAGTTTCCCGTATCTTTTCAAAAGATGTTCATCTGTAAATAAGAAGGAATCAGTCCAAATATAGCTTTATAAATAAGAATGTACCAATGGTTAAAGGTATCTCTGAGGCCGTCATGACCAAAAGACTGCACTACAGCAGCACTGGTAACATGGCAAAAATGAAAAAAGGCAAAGTGCACCTAACAAAATCAGTTCTTATCTTGAAGAGAGAAATTTGATGCATAGTGTTAACTTCAAAAGTCCTCTTATATTTCCAGACAACAAAACATTACTTTTACACGATCACAAAAATGGAACAGCACCCACCCGACTTCAGTGTCTGATCCTGTTTGAACTGTTTGATTCACCGAGATTCACAATGTTTATTTTATTGTTGAATGCAGCACAGCACACTTTTGCACCTCCCACAAACTGCAATGTATTTCTGATAAAACAGTACTTAATTGACATCAACGGAGAGTCTAGAGGGATACAGTATATAAGATTTGTATTTCCTTGTGTTCTCACCATGCTTTTCCAGGCTGTAATGATCAGTATCTCCTCTTGTTCCTGTCGAGACCACATAATATCTCCTTGAGAGTCCTGTGACATTTGAAAAGCCATTAAGTGTTTTTCCAGCATAGTTTAGCACAGTGAGACAGCATGCTCAACACAACAAAACAGTGCTTCAGAGAAGCTGCAGAGTCTGGACAGACTCAGATTAACTCACCTCTGGGGCAGCTGTCGTGGTATCAAACAGTCTGACATTTTTGTCTGACATTTTTTAAACGTATTACAACACAGATAAATCCAACCAGAGTATAAACAAAGAAGTGTGCATGTGCCTGACCGACTTGTAAATCAACAGCCCCCTGACCTGCCTCGTCTGTCTGCAGCCCAGTGCTGCTCTTGGCTGTGTTTTGCAGCAGAGGCCCTGGTTTTTTGTGTGGCAGATAGAACAATATGGAGAGGTGCTGCAGGCTTAAGTGTTCTGGCTTCTCGCCACGGTCAAAAACGCCATCCTGCTGACTCTGGCACATTCACTGTTTGACAGTCAGTCATCGGGCTGGGGATCAGTAGGTGAGAACCACAACATAATATACTTTGCAATAGATATGGCTTCATGTTGAAATGTAGGAGAGTAAAGTTGAGTACCACAAAAACATATTAGCTTTGAAATTACGTGTGTTGCCCCAGTAAACAGCGAGATTAAGTAACAGAAATCTATTCATAATGTTAAGAATAGAATAAGAAGAAATGATGTCTATTCTACTGTCAGATGCGTTTCATCATGGGGTCTAATGTCTTTACTCATGACTAGATCCATTCGTTGGTAAGCATGTTTGTCTGTTTAATTGACTCATTACTAGTTTCACTGACCCATACATTCTGTAGTTCCCCTAATTATCACTTGACCCGCATCAAAAACCAGCTGCATCAGCTTTTCAGTCAAGATCGAGCAACAGAGAGAAAGTCTGACCATTTATGTCTAGTTGTCGACTGGAGTTCTCTATTTTCTGTCTCCCAGAGTAAGTTTTCACAGCGATCAACCGATTCCAGTCTCAGCACTGACTTCAGGGGAAATGTGGTTTATGTTATTTGTCATTAAGTGTGAAAACATAAGAGTGTGGGAGGATTTCAAAGAAATGCGTTTGTGTGTGTGTGTGTGTGTGTGTGTGTGTGTGTGTGTGTGTGTGTGTGTGTGTGTGTGCGTGCGAGCGAGCGTGCAAGCGAGTGTGCCTGTTTCTCTGGAACCAGGAGTACTGAGGTCAGCAGAAGCGAACTGAAACTAGCTATTTTAAGACTCAAATCTGCCCTGCAGCTCCCCACGAATGATGTGGCCACGTTTACCACATGGGTAATGTGTGTTTGCAAGTGTGTGTGCACATGTGTGATTTACAGATCTTGCTTATCAGAATGGCTGCATCCATTTGCCATGGTGTACTTTCAGTTTGCAGGACTTTGTGGAAAAGAAACATGCTCCTGGAAATAAGGGCAATAAACAAAACAGAGGGGAAAAAGTTTAACAGACTAATGTAAGTCTACCTTATTTGGACTTTAAACTTGGTTTTCACTTTCAAATATGACTGACTAACCCACTAACCTTAAACCTGTCTGATTATCTGCCTGTCTGTGTTTCTGGCCCATTTCTGAGGTCCCAGAAATCTCACCAATTAACATAATGAGTACAGTTCTATTAATATCAATGGAGAAAATGATCAAGACTATGTAAATGTATCAAGGTTGTCGGTAACCAGAATTTAAATAGATTGTCAGTATGACATTAAGAGAGTTTATCACTGCTTATGGATAATAATAATAATAATAATAATAATAATAATAATAATAATCATAACTTTACAATCACACAAACAAATAAACAAAACAATAGAGAGCACAGAGCAGTGCTACATTCAAAGACAGTTTAATGTCATGTTCAACAGAAGCACAAGACAACATCCATAAATGTTTTAACCATGATGTACATAATATGCATAACAGTGGACAGAAATTATACCAGGACACAAAATGAAAAACAACAGAAAATGAAATTAAAGAGAAATATGTACTTTCTTGTTAAATGCAATAAAATTATTATCACTGGAATAATATTCGTATCGCTTCATACACAATATTAACATGGTGTTTACAATCTCATCTTGCTGCTTCTGTTTGCACATTATGCTCTCTTTCAACACACATGTGACGCCAGTCAGTTTTTGTTGTACCTTTTCTAACCCTGTACTTTCACATTTGTTTTTGTCTGGTGTGTGCGTCTGTACAGTGTGTGTTTCAGGCACTCCCTGTCTTACACAACCTTCTTCTAGTACTGTACGCATAAGGACCTGTCTGTCTGGTTCTCTCTCTCTCTCTCTCTCTCCCTCTCTCCCTCTCTCACTCTGTGTGTGCGTGTGTGTGTGTGTGTGTGTGTGTGTGTGTGTGTGTGTGTGTATATGTGTCCAGTATATTAGAGACTGGTTCTCTCTCTCTGTCTCACACACATAAAGTACATTTTTGTCTGTCTGCTGTACAATCTTTGTTTAAACAAGAGCCCTTTCTCATTGTCTGAACCAGTATGAATCAACTGCTTGTTAATGTTCTGTCTGACAGTGTGATGATATCGAGATAAATGAATGTGTGTGTGTGTGTGTGTGCAGGGAGAGAAAACATAATTTCTAATGGTCCTTTTTAAATTTTCATTTAAAGAAATCTTCAATACATTTTTGGTAAATGCACTTAAGGAGAATCATATGAGAAGATATCCTAACACTTGAATAAAAACCCTGGATAAAAACCAAGGTCATTGTACATCTCAGAGAAACATTATCTGAGCATATAGTTACCTTAGATTGGCATAACCTTGGCCTCCAGCTCTACTGTGAGGAACCTTGGATTTATTTTTGACCAGGACATGTCCTTTGACTAGAACATAAAACAAGACTCTAGGACAGCCGTCTTTCACCTGCGCAATATCAAGAACATTAGAAACATCCTATCTCAAAAAGATACTGAAAAAACTTAGTCCATGCATTTGTCACTTCTAGACTGGACTACTGTAATTCATTATAACAGTAATGAACTACAGTAATCCAATCTATGCCCCAATAAATCTGTGAAAAGCCTCCAGTTAATCCAAAATGTTGCAGCAGGAGTGCTGACAGGAACTAGAAGAAGAGATCATATTTCATATCTCTGCATTGGGTTCCTGTAAAATTCAGAATATAATTCAAAATCCTGCTCCTCACCTACAAAGCCCTTAATAATCAAGCTTCATCATATCTTACAGACCTCATAGTTCCATGTCATCCCAGTAGACTACTTCGCTCCGTAAACTCAGGACTACTTGTGGTTACCACAGTCTGTAAAAGTAGAATGGGAGGCAGAGCCTTCAGCCACCAGGCTCCTCTCCTCTGGAACCAGTCCCCAGTTTGTGTCAGGGAGGCAGACACCCTCTCTTCATTTAAAGTTAAACTATAAACCTTCCTCTTTGATAAAGCTTATAGTTAGAGCTGCTCAGGTATTTACTAAACCATTTTTTGTTATGCTGCTATAGGCCTAGACTGCTTGGGGAACTTATATCATGAGCATCTCTCTCTCTCTCTGCCCCCCATGTATTTACATTACATGTCACAAACTCTGTATTCTCTCTCTCTTAGTGTATCTCTGACTCCAGAGCTGCAGGATCCAAAGCCGTCATGAATAATGTTATTATTATTATTACTACTACTATTATTATTATTATTAATAACATCATTGCATTTATAAGTGTCAGTATTATTTCCGTAATTATAAATATCAGTCTGGTAGAGATTAAAGCAGCGTTTGTACAGCTGTTCTCTCTCTCTGTCTCTCTTCTCCCCCTTTTTCTTCCCACCTCTTCCCTCTCTCCCAATTTCTCCTCACCCCAACCGGTCAAAGCAGGTGACCGCCCACAACTGAGTCCGGTTCTGCCAGAGATTTATTCCTGTTAAAAGGGAGTTTTTTCTCATCCACAATCTACAAGCGCTTGCTCATCGTGGGATTATCATTGGGTTTTCCCTGTAGTATTGTAATATTGACCTCACTATGTAAAGTGCCTTGAGAAAATGTATGTTGTGATTTGGCGCTATGCAAATAAAAATTTAATTGAAATTGAATTAATATAAAGCTAGCACCAGTAGATGGTTAGCATATGACTGGAAACAGCAAGCTTCTTTAGCTAAGCAAATTTGAAATATATAAAAGATTATAAGCCCATCTTGTTACTATGAGACAGCTACCCCAACAGTAGTTCACTGCTTCGAGTCTGACAGGCCAGCATATAACACCCTTGAACAGGGCTGGACTGGCCCATTGGTTAATTTTCTTTATTGGCACTGGCCTGACCCAATCAAATCCAGGAACCACCTTCCCCACTCCCTGCCGCAAATTTACGAAGCCGATTGGTCAGGGGATAGGACCTGTACAAATGGGGTTATGTTACCTTGCGTAAGCATGGACGCCTGGCCAATTAATGCTATTGAAGTCTGACCAATCACGGTGGGTGTAGGGTGACCATATCCGTACAAACCAAATGTGGGGCAAATAATATTTTTGTGTGGGACAATGTGGGACACATTAACAAAGATGATGGTCTAATGTTGCGCCTTTGAAACATCATACATTTATTCAGACTTTTGAATTATCAAAATCTACTGAACCACATACAGAAGTAGAACCACGTTAATCAAACAGAAGGCATCATTCACTTTAAGCCTTTTAATCCTCCTGATCAAATCACTGAATTTCAATAGAAATTAGACACAAACAATTTAGATAAAACTAAAATGTATTATTACAAATCAAAATCGACCAGGAGGTAACAAAAGAATTAAATTCAAACAAGTCTCCACGGAGGCAGGCCGCTGCTTTAATACGACTACAGGACATTTTTTTTGCAATATCCGAGTCTGGAAACATGACCGATGTCGCTCACTACCCCTGTCTGATTGGGAGTGCAGCACAGTGTGGTAAACGCTACTTATTTCAGCTGCTGTTACCTTATCTGTCTGACAATCATCTCTGGGTTTCTTTTTGAGCGACACTCTTGTGCGTTTCACATGCACTGTGTCGCTTCACATCATACTCTCCTCCGTGAGTAACTAAAAAACTCTTTGAGAGTCCCCTTCCACTGGCTTAACCCAATTGTAATGACTTTCCCAGTCTTTGTTCTGGCTGTTTTTTCTTTTCTTGGCCGTACTTTCCATTTAATTTTCCAGACATCTGCATACTTTAATGACTTGTGGCTGCAAAGACGGTGACGCGCGGTGCTAACCTGCGCAGTTCAAGTGGGCATTTTACGTGTGCGCGATTTGATTGACATCAATACGCAGCCCCTGAATGACATCTTTCCCTGCTTTCTCTACAGCCATTGGGTAAAAGACGAATTTAGACAAGCGTCTGTGAGAAGCGTCTGCCAATCAAAATGTGGGACATGGTCTCAGTTTGTGGGACGTGGGAAAAGGGATAAAAACGCTGTGCAGTCCCGCATAAAGCGGGACACCTGGTCACCCGAGGTGGGTGTGGGGCGCCTGGGCCAAAAATGCCAGGGCCGATTTTTTGTCCCAGTCTTGCCCTGCCCTTGAATATAACTTTTTTAAGGTTGGTTTATTTTGTTGCTTTTGGACAGAGCCAAGCTAGCTGTTCCCCCCATTTCCAGTCCTTATGCTAAGCTAAGCTAAAAGTCTCCTGGATCTACTGAACAGACAAATATAAGAGTGGTAACTCTTGGCAACAAAGGCAAATAGTGTGTTTCTCTAAATGTTAAATGTTATTTAAAGGATGAGTAGGTAATTTCGGAAATCGGCGCAAAATCCGACTCGCTTCCTTCAGACCTCCGTCCCAAGCCCCTCCCCCTCAACACATGAATGCGCACCTCAGTCGGAGTCTGACTGCATCGGAGGAGGAAGACACGAGCGGAGCACAACATGCTAACTGACTGCTCGTGGCTCATTCACAAGTAAGAAAACACCGGACATTATCTTAATATAAACGTAAATAATGACCATGGCTATTGTTGGTGGGCACATTTGTCAAGCTAACATGTTAGTGTTGGGAAATCTCATTGAAAATAGAGTTCTGATGCAGTAACTTGTTGCTGGCTAGTTAGCAACAGGCTGCCACAGGCTAAGCTAAAACATAAACACGGTTAGCAGTACTACACAGACAACGTTTGTTTTGAGTTTTTTATTTTTAAACTTCAGCACATTTCAGCCATATTGTGACGATGAGACAGCTGCAGCTACTTCGGAGCTTTCTGCCCTTTTTTTCTGTTACTGTCTGTGACACAATGAAGGTGGATGTTGTACAGGATTCATCACGTTGTTTAGCACGTCAGAGCTTCCACGATGAGTGTTGTTAGCTCAGACTGAGTTTACTCCAGACTCTGTTCAATGTATCTAATCATACATCGAATCATTTATCATGTATCTGATCTAATCATGTGTTGCTGTACAGGACAGAACTCGAAGACTGAGCTTGGAGCAGTGACGTGACACGATCCTGCTGCTTCACTTACACCTCACCTTCACTTATCCTGCTCCACCAGGCCGTCCCGTTGCAGGTCAACGTACTTGTGTCTGCCAGAACTGCCCTCAGGCGTGGAAAGAAAGTGCTGTGGGCAACATCATGACCCCCGTTTCCAGGCTGCCACATATGGAGGTTTGCATTTTGCAGACAGTATTTTGTGCAATACCAATGTTTATTTATGTTCTGCATAACCTGCTCTATATTGTTGGAATGAAAATCTTTTAAATGTTTAAGGCCTCTTCCTTATACTCTCAGCATTAACAATCTAACCATTACATTTACCTCTTTACAAGCTGCGCAAATAATTAGAACACAATGTGTCATGACACCTGTTTATTTTTTTTGAACATCATACAATATACCAAATATATATTATAATATTTGCATAAACAACATATGTACAACAATGAAGATACTGTCTGCACAGGGTTTCCTAGTTTTAGTGTCAAAGCAGGTCTGTCGGCTGACGGGTCAGGCTGTGTTGTCGTTGACTCTTAGGCAGTGGTCCTGTAGAAAGAATATCACAATCAACATTACTGTAAAAGACTGACAACATTATAGCAGCATTATCTGCAGTGTCAAACACAGTTTTATGTCACCTTTTGTGGGAGCCAAGTATAATTGATACCAGACACTCTTTCATATATATTTGTGTTATGACTTTGTTTAGATAAATATTGAAGATCATAACAAGTAGTTCTGAGGTTCAGAATCTGTAAAAGAAAAAATTAAAACAACCCACCTAGCATAAATGTTTTACAATTTTTTACAACATTGCCATATGGATTTTAAAGTAGCTTTTGTACACAAGAAAGTTACCACTTCATGCTCAGCCTACAGTATCCTAAGCCGACTCACCTGGTCCTCTGCTGACCTGCTTCTCTAGCTGTTGACGGGGATCGTTTGGTCTCAGTGCTCTGGTCCGTGGCAGACAACCTCCAGGTCCTGGACTTCTTCATGTACAACTTGCTGTACCTAGTATAAGAGAAAGGAGGTTAAATTAGGGAAATATTCATATTACTTTACATTGAACTACTTTTCATTTCATTTCCTGCCCATCGTCCGGACTGCAGTCTGGGAGCAGGGAGACAGTTTCTCTAGGGCCGAAGCTCTGCATCGCTCTGGGACCTGCGCCCTCATGCCCGGCGTTGAGGCATTTATTATTGCACACAGACTGCAAAATGCACATCAACTGCTACTACAAGCCTCTAGCCACGCACAACGTGCATTCTCATTACCCCCCCCACACACACACACACGCACACACGTAACGCTACGTCCCGTTCAGAGCGGATATAGATAAACAATCAAACGACATTTGCTCATAACGACAGTGACGACACCCGGCGAACACACAGGGAGCTTTAACTGTAGATACACACAAGCTAACGTAGCGTTAGCTAACTTACATAGTGTCCTCCAGCGAAGCTAACTTTGCGTTGCCTGATACACACACAAGCTTCCCAACAGTTCTGTTGGTTACACAGTTCGAGAACATAAACCACTTTCACCCAAATGAAGCAGAAAATTACCTTCACCCTCTTCTCCTCCCGGAGTTGACGCCAGCGGTGAAGAGCCACACAATGTTTACTCTGTTCACTCCTCCTGTAGTGTCCAACCTCTTTGAGTCCGTAGCCGTCTCCACTGCTCTGTCTGTTGCGACCGGAAGCTGTTGTATACACTTTCTCTGCCGTTCTGCAACTCTTTTCTTTCGTTCAGTTCAACTCGTCTGCTGCTGGCCGGCGGCGGCGGCAGCGATGGCTGGTCACACGCACGATCATCCAATCACTCTCTCCGGTCAGAACTTTCCGATAGGTCGTGTTCTTCACAGTCCTGCCGCGGCCACAGATGAGGGATTGTTTTCGTTTCAGTGTCGGATTATTCAATGTATTCATCGCTATCGGTTTGTTACGAGGGTTTCAAGTAATATGACAGAAAGTGCTTATCATGAAAAACGCCTACCCTACCTTTAATTGTCTCTTGGTCACTTTCTTTCTCCTAAATTTCCCCCCCTCAAACCTTATTTCACACAAAAGTCTAAAATACTATGACAAATGTATGTTATTAAGGGGTAGATAGAGACTGTCAGCCACTAACCCGGCGATTGGCAGTTCGATCTCAGGTTCCCCTAGTCTGCATGCCGATGTGTCCTTGGGCAAGATACTTAACCCTTTGTCTCTTCCGGCATTGTATGAATGTGTATGAATGTGACAGAAAAAGTGTAGTAAACAGCAGCGCTGTATGAATGTGTGATAATGAGTGAATGTGACTTGTACTGTAAAGCACTTTGAGTGGTCAATATGACTAGAAAAGTGCTATATAAATATAGCCTATTACCATAAACATAAATATAAAAAGAGAACACGAGAGGGTGCAGACCTGCGTCAAGGCTGAGTTTTTGAGGTTTTGCCTAATCTTGCAATTGCCTAATCATGTCACAACTTTTTGAATAATGCTGCTAACAAACAAACAGGTTTTCTACATACAGTAACAACAACCACAGTGGGTTGAATATCGGGTTTCCAGATGAAAACTAACTACTCTCTAAACATAATTAAATGTGAATATAAGGACTGCTCGTTTTTGTTCTTCCGCTGGCATCAAACAGTTATATAATTCTGAAGTTATATTTAACATTAACAGTCTTTTCAGTTGTGGTTCCAAATGATCATTTTAAGAAATCTAATTTAACAGGGTCCATGGTCTGATGCAGATAATTTTTTTTTTTGGCAGGAGGTGAGCTGGGGGTGTTTCAGATACCCTGAAACACAGTGTTCATTGTAGATTAATTCCTTAAGTCCTGATCTGTCATAAAATTTTGATCTCCTACAAGTGTGTGTTTTCAGTGTGATACAAAGTGAGTCGTCAGTGTTACAGTGCAGTAACATACCTGTTTGTGTGTTTGTTTGACTGCCAGCCACCACCTGCAGTAGCAGTCTCACAGCTTCCTCTGCCCGGCCACACCACTGTTAATGTCTGGGCTGCAGTCTTCACCAGTGACCAGCAGCAGCAAAACATGTTTTTCCTTCTGAGCCTCAAAAACTGGGCAGACAACGTCTCCACACTCAGACCGCAAGTTATTATCTAAGTCAGCCTGAGGATGTAATTATTTTTGAGGGAGAAGCTAGAGAACTTAAGAGATGGCAGGGATTTCTACCTACAGCAGCAAATTAAAGGAAGGACTAAAATGAATTTCATTCCTTATTCTTGAAGGATTCTTGATTGAAGGGACATTTAAACATGTTTTTTTTCAAGAGGTTTTGGTTGGACGATTAAGCCACAGAAAAAACATGTTTTAAGAAGGCAGTCTTTTGGAGCCACTTGTGTTTGTTAAGCTTGACATTTAGACTGATATTTAGCCACTATTCAAAGTTTTTTTTGGCACAGTTATGTCATATGGATCCTTTTTATTATTTCAGCACACTAAAAGTACTTACAATGTTTTTAGTAAGATTTTACTTTGACTAGGTATAGCATGTTCCAAGTGTGGACATGTTAGGTGCACATGCGTCATGCATGGAATGCCTTCACTTCACAAGAAGATTCAAGTGTACAGGTCATGTAACGAACCAGTTTAGACCCAAGCGCGAGACACACGTAGCTCAGTCGGTAATCAACTTTTTGTGGAGAACACAAGCAAGGCTCAGAGTCAGGGGCAGAAGGTAGACGTCTTTTTCCGGCAAGATGGGAAGGTCGGGGACAGCAGGCAGAGGTCTTTAACGGGATTCAGGCGAAACGGGGAAACCAGGGACAAAGGCAGGGTCGTAACCAGGGCTGAGACGATACGGGGAAGTCGGGGGCAGAACCAGAGTCGAAACCGGGAGATCCATCCGTGGGTTAATGCTGGAAAGTCTGACATGGAGTACAAAGAACAATCTGGCGGTGAGTAACTGAGTGGGAGGAGGTTAAATACAGACCTGATTGGTGATGAGCTGCAGCTGCGGGGCCAGGTGAGGTGATGAGGTGGGTGTAGCTGATTGCTCGTGCGGGACAGAGGGGAGGTGACGTGGGAACCTACTGGGCATGACGGTGGCTGACTGTGACAGGTCAAGGTCATGGTACAGATATCGCCATGCTAGGAGAAAGTAATATCTTCTGGGTGATGAATGTCTGTCTGGGAAGACTAGTTTCAACCTTGTATGGTATAGTCTAAATTTGTGTGAGTTCATGGTGCGATATATAAACTCTTGTGTTGCTCTCTTCATTATCGAAACCTCCTCACAGCATGCACTGTCTCGATCCAGGCCTGCAACAAACAGTGTCTGAACTGCGAACCATCTGATCCAAGTGTGTGAATTCAATCTTCCTCCCCAAGACGAAACTCGTCTATCCTCTCAAGAATTAACTCTGACTATGAGATGTCTTAAGTCCATGTGGGCTGGGCATTAATGCATGACACAATAAATTAAATATAAATTAACTAGATAGCTAATGAACAGGGCCACTATCTTTTCTCTGAAAGTTGTTATGATTGTGGACTTTACACCCTTTGAGAGCGACACCTTTTCTAAATTCTAATTTTTCACTTTTTTAATTATCTAAAAATATAAAATATTTCCTTTTTTGATCCAAAGCAATAGTTTTCTGCATCGGGGAATATGCCTATTTGCTTTCTTGCAGAGAGTTAGATATAAAGATTGAAAACACTATCATGTCTGTTAAGTAAATTTGAATCTACAGCTAGCAGCATGTTAGCTTAGCTGAGCATAAAGTTGGAAACATGGAGAAACAACTAGCCTGGCTCTGTCCAAACTAGATCATATCTGACTAAAAGCACCTCTAAGGCTAACGAATCAACACATTACATCTCATTATATTGACATGTGGAAGGGCAGTGTAACAACAATTTTCCATTTTACACTTCTTGACAGGCAACCAGCAGAGAATCTGGGAAGTAACTGTTAATTGGTCTGGTGGATTTTTGTTTCCTTTGAATAAGCCATCTGATCTATTTCTCCCATTTCCAGTCTCTATGCTAAGCTAAGCTGTGGGTTCCAGCTTTATACAGTAGGCCTACAGAGCACAAGTCAAAGAAAGCTAACAGGCCTATTTTTGTGTAGATTTTTGTAAATAAGTATCTTTTTTTTATATTTTAGTGACCCCTCTGTGGAAGATATGTTTATCCACCAATATACAGAATTCTTTACTTGTCTGAATTTGATACGTTTACAAGCTGCGTAGTGCTAGTAGTTGAGAAATCCAGCAGCTGCAGGGCTGCACATCTGTACTGCAGAGAACAGATGAAGAAAGAATGGTAGGAGGTGGTGTGGGGTGTGGGACAGCAAACAAGTGTACTCAAGGGCTAAGGGGTGACTAGTTCAGGGCTGACTCCCCGCCCTGGCCTTTCCTCCTCCTCATCCCCTAATTCCTCCTATCTTGCCTGGTCTCATGTCACCCCTAGGCTCCCTGATAGATCCTGACAGAAACTGCTGTCCTCTGTTCCCTAACTCATCACCCCCACCCATCCACACCCCAACTCCCCTCCCTCCTCTCTCCTTCAGTCTGCCCCCTCGCTCTTGCCTATTCGGCGCTGACCACGGTGACCTCGCTTTGGAAGTTGTCATCCTGCGGCTCAGCTCTGAGCTTCATGGGGGAGGGAAAATGTCTGAGCCTGGCTGTCAAAAGCACATCCAGGCCGTGATTCGCCACCCATCCATGACTATTAATCTCTGGTGGACAGTTGTGTTTCTCAACACTACAGGCAAATCACTGCATGTCTCTGAAAAGACAAAAATGGAATTTTACTGCATATGTATGAATACTTGTCTCATGAATCAACTGTATTTGAATGTGAGATCTTTTGTTTGTGGTAAGTCAGTTTGACACCTGTGTACAGAAAATGGTTGCACAACGAATCCTGGGTGAAATTATCACCGTCAACGTCAATCACGTTTTTAAAATAAGGGTGTGGATTTGTGTTTGACACACAGACACACATGCATGTGCTTGTTCCCACTTCCTGTTGTGCAATTCCAGAAACGATTGATATGAAGGCTGAACTTGTTGAACTGGATGGAAGATGGCAGGCAATCAGCACAAGTGCCAGACTGGAACTAAAACTGGGACAAACTGTATATGCACAAACACACACAAACACACACACACACACACACACACACACACACACACACACACACACACACACACACACACACACACACAAACACTACATTGACATGGGTCAGTAATGATGAATAAACTTTAGAAAACAGCAGATGAGAGAGCGGAGAAAGTGGAGGATGTCATCTTTCAGTGGGCACATGTATTATTCATGCTGTCAGCAGACACATTGGTGAAGTCACAGGACTGTAAGTAATAGTGTGTGTCACATAAATCAACAGCAATGATGACCTCATTTTACCACATAACTCCCTCCGCCCACACACTCTTTAAGAAGCTCCAGATGCATGAGGATGTGCTCATGTGTGCGAACACACATGGAACATTTACACTTTTTGTTTTCTTATATAAATATCAGAAAAAAGTGAAATAATAATGTTGGTAAATTAGGATACAAGCAGGAAGTGACCCTGAACACACCCTAGATTACATCATATTCCTTTTTTTTTGATTGCTAACATGTATTGTTCAAAACTGAATTCACATTGTCAAAACTCTTTACACAGTCAGTGAAACAGAATTATATATATATATATATACAGTATATTATATATACACTATTGCAGCACATTGTTCAACTGCTAACACATTGTTAAAAACACATTTAAAACAGAAAAATTGAAATTGTCATGCATTTCTGCAGAAACCATGTTAAAATATATAGAAAACTTAGCAGGATATTAACAATACGATTCATTCCAAACATAGCTGATTGCAAATTCAGATGAAAGCCTACCAATGTGTTTTTAGTCTCATTACCATACTTCGGATTTTGTTTGGAAACTTGGATCATGGAAGAAAAGTCGGTGGGAAAAGAAGAGTGTCAAAGAGAGAGGGAGGATGAGTGGTGGAAAAAGGAGAGGTAGACTAACATTGCTGATGTTGATGAGAATTTGTAGCCAAATGCAGGAGAAAGCGACTAGAACCCTCACAGTACTGTACAGTATGAGTGATTATACTATACATGTTAATGATGTTTTTTTATAATCATTATTGCAGCCCTGGAATTGTATTTATTTTGCACAAGTAAATTACTATATTTGACAATAAGGATATTGAAGCAAATTCTAATTCATTCTTCTTACATAGAATTTAGTGCAGTCAATGAAGTAAAATGTGTTTTTCTTATTCTATGATAAAATACTGATTTACTTCGAAGATTGAAGTTCATAATTTATGTGATGTTCCCTGTTAGTGTCTGTTTAGTCAGTGTGTTATGACTGACAGTGTTTGCTTTGTGAGTGATAATTGTTGTAGAATATATATATATATATATATATATATATATATATATATATATATATATATATATATATATATATTCTAATCTTAGTCTCTCTTTAATAGGGTCAATAGGGGCTGTGTTCAGCCGTCTTGAGAACTCATGCAGGTGTTGTACATGGCAGTGAAGGCATTTGACTACCACCACACCTGGCTGAAACTGCAGACAACCACATGGTAATAAACTCTCTTTCACACACACACACACACACACACACACCGACCCACGCACACACACACACACACACATGGCAACACACACCCACATGCCAGCTATTCACTTCTTGCCAAAACTGCAGCACAAGTCATTCCCCTTGTCGAAACAGACAGACAGTCAGACAGACAGTAAGGTAACAAGACAGACAAATATGAAATCTACAAAAACTGAAGTCAAGAGCTTAGTTTTCTATGGCCCCACAGCTACTGAACAAACAAAACTAATCACATAACAAAATGCACATGTGACTGGTCTGCCCTGTGGTGGAGGCCTTAAAATATCCTCAGCAGCTATTAAAGATACTTTGGTCATAACAGATGAACAAAGTCATGTGTCTTATATCCCAAATATTTCTCCAGTGATTTGTTTTATGTTGTTTCCAAACCTCTCTACCCTTGTTTCTAAGAGACAATGGACAGGTTCTCTCCAGATTCCTCGCCTTAGGCCAACTTGAATCCTTAACAGGATGTCAAAAAATTTCTTAAGCCTTTATTTTCCGCCTCTGTTCATGGCAGTTCTTGTCTTGTCTTGCTGCCTGTTGTTTTGCTGCTCAGGAGCCCTGAGAGGTGATCTCATCTGTGTCTTGCTCCTCAACCCCCGCTCCCAAAACAATATTGTATTTATCTGACCAAAATAACCACCTCAGGCTGGAAAAACCCTTGTCAAGACAAACAGAAATAAGGCAAGAGTTTCCAAGGAAGCCAGTCTGAGCTAGGGGCGATGCTTTTGACTGACACAGGGCAACAGAACAAGACTGCATTTACGGTTGTAAGGTGTTAGTCAGAAGCAGGTATAATAAAAGCTCCCAATAAACTTGAGCTCATGAAAAAGACATTAACAGCTTGAGAATAACAGAACAAGTTGAGCTTCAGAATGGAGGGCTGATGTATTTGACTGACACAAGTGTGTCAGTCAGTGTTTCCCCTGTAGTGAAATGTTTACTGGGAATTTTAGGTAAATTCATGATCAGTGTTTCTGATATTATGATAAGGATTAAAGAAGACATTATAGGTCAAGACCAGTCAGCCAAAAGCACAAATTTGACAAAAACACATCCTCTATTTTTATACTTTTGGTTCCATTCCCATTCTAAGTGGGGATCGGTGAAGGAGGACGGCTTGTGACATGGTTGAACTTGACTGAAACATTAGTAAACATTACTTTTAAATATTTTGCACTCAATCAATTCTTGCCTGTATTGATTTTATCAATTAGGAGGCTGTTTTAAGACCATAATTGTATTTATTCTTATTGTTCTGTACTTAACTATCAAAAATGGTATTTCTTATATTAAATAAGCATTTTGCAAAATAATTTTGAGGCAAAACTATACTTAACATACCGATTGGGGTTAAAACATCTTTATTCTGAATAAGCTTAAATACATCCAAATTTGGGGCAAAATTGAGACTTTAACATGCAAATATATTCTGTGCTTTTAAACCTGTGTTTCAAGTATTCCCTGCATTTGCTTTAAGAAATAATTTGCAGAGTTTTGTCAACACCACAAGGTTGCTAGGAAGTCAGCGATAAATCGTGGAAGTCATGGCTTCCAGCCAAGAAATAGTCCGAAACTACTAAATGAACACGATAAACATTTTATGGTGCCTTCTAGATTTTGTTCGCTTCATAGAGAGCCAGATTCCCTGTTCTTCACGCTAAGATAAGTGAACTGACTGCTGGCTGTATAACCTATGGCATTTAATATTTATTATACCAATATGAGGGCTATATTAATCTTCTCATCTGGCCCCCACAAGAGAGCAAATATTCACATTTCACAAAACGGCTTGTTATTGTCGTATATTATCCTTGTGTTTTTTCTTTGACTCCAAAGTTGAACAATTATTTGATACATTCTAATATTATTTTTAGATTTAGGTGTTTTGGAGAAGCACAGAATCTTCACTTTTAGTCCAAGTTTCTTTGCTAACTCTCTCTAGAGACCAATGAGATCATCTGGGCAATTTTCCATATAGTATAGACTTTGAGAGACACACATGAACAAACAGACAGACCACAACATTCGCTCAGACAGACAAACATTAAACCAAGAGGGGGGGAATTAAAAACACATTCCACTTCCCGTAAAGCTGGGAGAAGGAGCAGTGAGTCACTGGAGCAGTTTGAAACGGGTCCTTTTTAGTTTCAGACGTGTCATCTTTAAACATCTGCAAGTGAAGTCTTCCACCTCCAACCTCCTCACAGCCAATGTTGTCGACCTGCTATTTGTTCAGCCGTCACTAAAACAACTCATTCACTGACAGTGGGACGTGACAGCTTGTCTGAGAGTGATCAACACTCTCATCTGCTCAGTTCAACTGCAGGTCATATTGGCACTGCATTATCTTTTTATTGATGTCAACACGGTTTGCCTGATATATTTTCAATTATTCTTAATGGTCAGAGGGTGTAAACATTTAACACACACACACACACACACACACACACACACACACACACAAGCTATTCACTTCTAGCCAAAACTGCAGCACAAGTCACACAAAGATCCACACATTTAATCTCAGTTGAGTTTCTGTATAAGAACTCATGTTATGTTTTCTCCACCCACAATACTGCCAGGAAATAAAACCCTTGCTCTCTCTTTCTTTTCATCTTTACTCCCGTCAGTCCAGATGGAGGGCCCCCTAAAAAACAAAGTCAAAGCCCCGAAAATGATGCTGGTTTTCCATGTGGTTCATAGGCAGCATCCTGAGTCACAGACAGTGTGTCTGAATCTCAATCAATAGTATATGCTCTCTATCAACTACCCTGCTTGTCTGACTGAGTCACACACTCCAGTTAAAGTGGACCATCAGTCAAGAGGCACACTGATTAATGGCAGGTCACATGGTTTAGACCAGCTGCCTCAAGACTTCTTGCTTTTGCTCTTGTTGTTAAGTCATTTTTTTGTCCCTTTCCCCTTTATTTTCTGATTAACGTGACTTATTTAGTATGTCAGTGCCTACAGTAAAGAGAGAATTAGAAGCCTTCACATTCGTTTTCTCTTTATGATATTTTTCTCTTTATAATTATCAGTATAATGCTGGTTTAGACAAAAATTCTTTCCAAAATGTGTCACAGACATACTTTCATGTTTTTAAAACTGCTCAGAAAGAACTATAAGCAGATGGGCACTGTTTTTTGAGCAAATGTTTCTTAAACAAGAGGAAATTGTGATGATCTGCCAGGATCATGAACTTAGGTTTTCTTGAAATCTGACAAGACTTTTGGTGTTGTGCTCTTTTTGGTTATATTTATGAATTTTTGGAGTAATCCCTGGTCTTCTGATTTCCTGTTTTTTTCAGCTTGTTTCTGTTAAGTTACTTATTTGTGATCCTTCATGTTTGTTACATCTTGAGTTTTGTATTTCCTGTTTTACTTTGTAGTCACTTCATGTTCACTTTACACTTCTTGTGTCCCCCTGATAGTCTGCAACTGTATGTGTCTCACCTGTGTCTAATTATTTCTGCCATCCTGTCTATACAGGCCGGATTGGGATTGGGATCTTTTCCTATCTACTATTTCTTGACCTCAGTGGAAAATGTCATGAGGTCAAGGAAAGGTGTAAAGGATGATTCATAGGACTTAGGGAAAGCCAAAAGCGCTGCTCAGAAAATCTGACTCCACTTACACTATACTACGTAATTATGCAACGGCGGATGTTGTTGACATGCGTATGATGTGGTGAAACAACAAATTTCTGAAGATACAAAAACTACAAAATGCGCATCTTTAAGGCTACTTTGCCCTGTGCGTTCTTTTCGCGGGTTGATTCATGCAGACTAAACATGGACAACACGGCGAATTACCATGGTTCGAATTTAAATAAAATTTAATAACAGCTAGGAAACTGAAAGGAAAAGGTTATCACATTGAGAATGTTTGCTTTCGTTCCTGTCCATTCAAATTTAGCCACATGACACCGTATGGCATCAGATGTAAATGCATCAAAAGTAACAGTAACTTACATGATGACTTATGTTCATTCTCGGTCATATTCATTCTCTTCTTCTTCTTCTTCTTCTACTTCGGATTTAATCGTTTATGTTTTTCACGTTTAGAGAATCCAAACCCCTCTTATCATGGCTGCCGATGAAATACTTCCAGGTCATTTCAGGATTCAGGCAATTTGACAATTTTTGACATTATGAAAGAACATAGACTTGGACAGTTAAAAATCGAAAAAAAAAGATTCAGCGTTGGAGGCAGTTATGTTCTTGAGTCATCAGATGAAAATGTTCAGGTCTGGGCAGCTCCATGGGACAAACCCACCCCCCACAAAAACAAGAACACACACACAAATGTATGGATGCTGATGTGCACACACATGCATACAGACATGAACTTACTCTCCTCATTCTCTCTCAAACACACACTCACACATAAACCCTTGCTTCGCCCGGGTTGTGCACCCAGGGGGATAGCAGTGACTCAGAACGAATCATACACACAAACACACATCACACACTCTCACATACACGCCAAAATGCCAAACTGTGGCAAACTTTATTGGTTGCAGTCCTCTGAGCTCCTGTAGATGGGAGTCGATCACGGTAATTGTTGTTAACCTGAGGAAGAGGGTTAAAGCAGCAAGACTCATTCAAGCTGATACAGACACCTCACTAATAAAGCTGGGAGATCTGATGACATGTCTCCTTGTGATTTGCTGTCACGTGTGTTCTGATATCACACTATATTTTTTTTTCATGTAGCTAAATATGAACCAATCATTTTGAATATTATGACAAGAAGCCATAAAAGTGATGTAAAAATGTAAATATTGAGCTTGTCAATAATTAATGGTACCAATCCGGAGTTCCTTTGATGGTGGATTAAGGATTAGTATTTAAATATAGCTATTGTTGTCATGTCAAAATGAATCCACATTAGATGATAAAGTCTAAAGCATGCCAAACGTGTTATTCAAGACCTTGGAGCAACTGACACCTTTATTTTTTTGTGGGGATAATTATGAGATTAACAATATTGAGATTCATGTCACATGTAAAATATCAGATGGACAACCTTTCACTCAACAGTCAGATTTGACAACAGTTTGACACCAGAGCATGGTTGTTGTATGTATGTAGATTATATACTGTATGCCTTGAAGGAATGGAGGGGAAGGGATTTTGGCTGAGTTTTTCATCAAGCCCCCATCCTCATGCTCATGCTAATCAGAGACAATATGAAGTCATTGCTCCCTCATGATATTTTACTGCCAGTAAAGATAAACCTTACATGCCTCTTAAGCAGACTTGCTAACATGATATTACAAACTAGCAAGTTTCTTCTTAATCAAATCAGCCAAAATTATCAGGATTGATTATGCTTCTCATGCAACTCTCGGGAGGTTTAAAGCTCCTAATGTGTGATGATCAGAATGAACAGGAATCAATCAGTGGGTTTAGGGAAATGTCTGATCCTGTAGCGGCTTCATATTTTCCATGAAGTGGGAGGGGTGAACGTTCCAGGACGGCCAGAATACATGCTGCAACGGGAGAGGAGAGGGGAGAAAAAAGAAAAGGATAGGAAATATGTAAAATCAAAGAAAAGAAAAAAAACTCAAGCAGATAAAAACAAGGAACGAAACGAAAAGAGGAAAATATTTGAAGACAGATGTATGTATGTTGTTACACCGAAAAGGGAGGTGAAAGAGGGCGATAAGCTGGCATGGTGTTTGGGAGAAAAAGGAAGCATCACTGAAGCTATTCCAAGATGTGCACAACACACACACACACACACACACACACACACACACACACACACACACACTTGAATAGGCTTTGGTTGTTTCCTTGACAACAGTATAGTATTTTTAGGGATCTGAGGTGGCAGTTGTGTGCACATGTATTTTATTGTATCTGTGTGTGTTCAGTATAGCACCTTCTTTCAAGAGGGATGTTCCAAAAATTGCAAAACCAGCAAATTCAACTGTCACTTATAGAGTGACTTCTTTCTTCACATTTGTCTTGAATAAGCCATCACCTCAGACACTCCCTTAAACAATGTTCAAATAAGAGACAATAATATATTTGAATAGAGATTGCAAAATCCCTTGAAATGCAGCAGAATTGAAAATTTGTTCTACAACACAATCACATAAGATTTCTCTGTGACAAATCCATTCTCAGATCATCTAATTGTTCATTAATGTCATATAAGGGAAGAATTGATGTCAAATCTGGAGGATTTGACAAATAGCAGATGTACTTCCTCTACAGCTTATGGGTCATTTAAGAAATTTGACACTTCTCTGCAATTTCCAACTTGCTAATGAGCCTACTGCATCTGAGGGAACCAAGTAATCATTAAGTGGAAGACATTATCACTGAAAATAAACTATTGTATTTCATGAAGGGCTGGTCTTAGGGGAGGTTTCGGAGAAAAGTATGCTCCAGTTGATACACCCTAATGCACACACACACACACACACACACACACAGACACACACACACACACACACACACACACACACACACACACACACACACACAGTAGCCCCCACCTACATCTCACTACAGGAAATCAAGCATTTCTTGCTGCATTTGGCACAGGAAGTGAGGTTAGTAACTCAGTGTGTTTTAAGTGTCTCATGAATGAAAGCCACACTCACTGTGGACCACAGTCTCACTCAAAGCACTTCTGAAGCACTAGGCCTATATCAGTCGTAATTATGATTACATGACATTCTGCACTCCCAAACATTTGATGAAGGAAAATCTGGATTTATACAAATGCTACAATATGGCACAAAGAGGCTCAAATAACTGAACCAATAGATTCAGCTTATAAATGAGTTTGTTGTAATTTTTTTGTGTAGCAATGCCAAAATGCCAAATAAATGCTTTATAGAGCTATTACCATTTGGGAGATTTGTTAGCTTAAAATGGAACTCGTGAGCTCATGGTTACGACATCCAAACTTCTATTGAATTAATCAAAAGGAACAACTTTTGTTTCAAAAATTACTGCGTATTTCCTGGGTTATCACTGTAAATAAAAGACATCAGCGCTTATAGAGCAACTGCATGACAGGAACACTTTGTCTCATCATTATCATGTATGCACCTATGTGTTCCTGCATTGTTAACAAGGGTCAAGTTTTGCCCCTGGGCAGCATTTTAAATACACTGCTTGTGCCAAGACTGTCTACTTAGAAAAACACCCTGGGGCCAAACAGCATGCTCAGTAAAGCACACCTAATGCCCGCATGTACATAGAGAGAGACATAAAGACTGACAAATAGACGGATAGATGGACAGACAAGATAAAAAGGGAAAACGAGCTACAAGACAAAAGGACACATTTTTCAGAGAAAAACTCAAAGTCAAGGATAGATCTTTTAACACATTGCCTGATGGTTAGGCCTAAGTCCTAGTAATAGTAATACCAGACAGCTGGGGCGCAGAAGAAAAGCAAAAGTGCAGTTTAACCGTTTCACTGCCAGACAGAATTGAGCTGGCTGTGGTTGTGTGACTAAAACCTTACTCTACCATTCTCTATATATTAGTGGCTTCACTCCAATGAGTACTGGATGAAAGTGTCACTAGACCTCTCCCAGTCACGCCTGTCTCTGCCACTACCTGATACATAACTGAGCACTGCAAGGAGGCCTCTTGAAGTAACTCCTTAACATTTTGGCTTGTGTGAATCTATATAATCTGCACCTCCCTGAAATGACACCAAGTTATAAAATTGCTGAATTCATGAGACAAGCATACATGGTTCATCTCTTGTGGAAATGTTCAACTTCTGGATTTCAGGGGATGTTTTTTGTACAACTTATTACTACAAATGACAAATTATGCCCCTTGCTCACATGGGAGTGTAAGTGGAGTAAATATGATAGTTGGAACTAAAGTTGGACATAAATTTGAAAACCAATGTGAATAAAGCATTTGTCTATTGATGGATTAGCCCATTGATTTAAAAGAAAAAGGCATGATTAAAATAAATCTTTGTTGTGTCATGTAATACTTACATCTGTGATATGTAAGGAGATAATTTTCAATAAATCAATGTGGATGCTTGCTTCTTCTTCTGCTAGTCTCTGTGTTTTTATCATATGCATGTCTGTCTGTAACTGGCATAGCACTTGATGTGCTACACCATGTTACAGACAGACTTGTGAACCAAAAGTGCAAAATCAATCAATAAAAAAGTTTTTGTTGTTCACATACTAGCACAATGTAATGATCCAAACCGGTCGTGGCAGATCGCCACCCACAACGGATTCTGGTTCTGCTAGAGATTTCTTGTTGTTAAAAGGGTGTTTTCTTCTCCACAGTCGGCAAGTGCTGCTCATTGTGGGAATTTCAATTCAATTCAATTTTATTTGTATAGTGCCATATCACAACATACATTGTCTCAAGGCACTTAACATAGTGAGATCAATATTACAATATTACAGGGAAAACCCAACAAATCCCACAGTGAGCAAAGCACTTGGCGACAGTGGAGAGAAAAAACTCCCTTTTAACAGGAAGAAATCTCTGACAGAACCAGACTCAGTTGTGGGCGGTCATCTGTCTCGACCGGTTGGGGTGAGGAGAGAGAGGAGGAAGAGAGGAGAGGTGGGCAGAAAGAGGGTGGGAGGAGAGACAGTAGGAGAGAAGAGAGAGAGAGAGGATAGTTGTACAACCGCGGCTTTAATCTCTACCAGACTGATACTTATAATTAAAAAATAAATTATGTTGTTGTTATTATTAGTGATGATATTAATTAATAATAATAACAATAATAATGACGGGTTTGGGTCCTGCAGCTCTGGGGTCAGAGATACACTAGGTGAGATAGAAAACACAAACAGGGTTAGTGACATGTACTGTAAACATATCGGGGGATAGGGGGGTTGTATAACAGTTGCTTTAATTTCTACCAGACTGATACTTATAATTAGTGAAAACTGACACTTATAAATACAATGAGGTTATTAATAATAATAATAATAGTAATAATTATTATTAATAACATCATTGGGTGTTGGGTTTTTCTGTAATGTTGTGAGGTCTCAATCTTACTATATAAAACCTTAAGATAATGTATGTTGGGATTTGGCACTATACAATAAAATTGAATTGTATTGAATTGACTTTAAATTGACACACTAACATTCCATGTTTTCCAGAATGGCAGGAATAACAAAAATGTGTTGAGTGTGTTAATACATTGAGCAAAACAAATGATGTCTGGTTGCAGCAGACCAAGTAGAGAAGATCATTGACCCAGCAAACTTACTCAGTAAAACCAGTAAGAGAGAAAAAAATATCTAAATTATGCATGCTAACTTAAAAAAAAAATACTGTTTATTGTTTGGTGTCAAAGATTTCAATCACAATTGCATAGATTTTAAGAAAAAGATTGAGTTCATATTTTTCTTTTAAAAGTGTTAGCCTCTTTAAGCAAACCATATATTTCAAAAGCAAACTAAAATATTAGAGCTTTTTGCCACCCAAGATCCCCAGAGATCGCTGCACACTGACAGAAAACAAAACAAAGAATCAAAAAACGCTGAATAATTGACTATAAGAATCTTAGTCGACTGATAATTAGAAGCTTCAACTTTTAGGGGGCAGCCCAATAGAGAGCAAACAGACAATATTTGCTCATTCAAGGGCTGAAACCATTAATCCAAGATCCTATAGACTTAAGTGGAAGCCTTCAATGCCCATGGATAAAGAAAGCAGTCGCCTTTGACCGCCTTTGTTCTCGCTCACTTGTCTTTCTTAGTAAGAGAACAACTATCCTTTGACAGGAAAGTTCCTGTGTCTGTGTGTGTGTGTGCATGAATGTGTGTGTGTGTCTGTGAAAACCCAAGCTGGTGAACCACTTCTGGTAAATAAAATAGACATGGGCTTTGGTTGCCGCTGTCATCTCTACATTGCTGTGACACAGGCGGTGAATAAAGAGCTTGTGCCTCTGACTGCTGGATTCAGATGAAAGTTTGAAGGGCTTGAATGACTGATTCAGAGATTGGGTTTGCCTGTATTATGACTATAAAACCTCACTGTGGATGATTTGATCATGAGATTCATATAATGTTAGTGTTTGCTGTGCGCGGAATATAAAATTCCTGATTCATGATGATGTATCAGTTTGCCGTGTTATCAAAATAATGTACATCACTATGTGGGGTACAGTGTGATATTCTAATGAATGAATGAATGCATTGGAAAACTGACTTTGAAGAGCTCCTCTGTTGCTTGGGGCAATTACAGAAGTTGAATACTGAAACAGTTCAACGTAAATCCACACACGTTGTAGACTCTCTTCTTTTGTTCACCTTTACACAATGTCAGACTTTCATGATAACTGTTTTCAGGCAGTCATATCATGGCATCCACTTCTGTTCACTGTTATTTCCTGGAAGCAGTGACGTCTACAAGTGCTGAGTCGCAATGATCATCAGTGACAGTGCATCACAATGCGCTTCAGGCGCCTACACAGTTTCAGCCGAACTCGCACCATTGATCTCGCCAGTAACCACGCGATTAGACACACTGTCCTTTCCCTGTATCTATGTAGTGTCTCTTTGGTAAACATTTCTCATAATGCAGGTGCTGTCAGGAATGCAGTTAAATCACCGAAAAAAACAACTCAATAAATAAATAAAGAAGTGACAGACTTAAACAGACAAACTGATGTTGCAGACTAGTATATGATTAGATAATTATTATTCATCGAATCTTAGTACTTGTAAAGAGAGATGCATTACAGAAAATATCTTCTGGTAAGCAGATATGCCCATTTAATAATGCTTTAAATTTCTATATCAGCACATGATCTACCATTTAGTGACACTACCTCTGCACTGATAGATGAACATATTTACCATCTCTCATTCAAATTACCTGCTGGGAAATTGTGTAGGCTGGTGAGACTATCACATCTAACCAATACCGCAGCTTGTTATTCTACACGTCGAGAGTTAACAATACAAGTCATATAACAGCTACCGTGATTAATGCCACTATCGCCCTCATGTAAATGAGCCCTCGTTCTTTACTGTTCATTTCCACAGGAGCGATGACTTTGAAGAGGAATGTTGCAGACATGCCAGGTGGGAGGATGAGATATTTACACGTCAGACTGCACAGAGATCATTTAATGGCCATCCATCCAGCCACAGCTTTTACAATTATATTTTTACCAGTTTTGAAATATATTTATTTAATACAACTCTACCTCCTATTAGTTATCTGCTGATCGGATGCATCCGTTGATTCCTGGCCTGAACCTTTCCACCTTATTGAGGAAATGAAAATACGGTGCACCCAAATCCTCCATTCCCCTGGTCTCCTACCACCACCCACTCACTTCTATTTTCACAAAGAGAAACTTTAGCCTCAGACAGGAATTAAGCATCTGCAACACGCCTCTCCTCCATGATCCACCAGAATATAACCAGTCTAAATCCAGTTTATTCTGATTTATTTTTAATTTTTCAATGCATTCTTTATTTAACCAAGAAGGTCCCATTGAAATACAATATCTCTTCTGCCAAGGAGTCCTGGTCAAGATGGTCAGCAAAGAAATAAAATTTTCATATATCAAAACAAGCAGGAACAGATAACACAGAAAACAGACACAGTCCAGACACTGGTAGTGATGGTGTTTGATGACCTGCTGAGTTGATGGATTGAAGAATCCCCTCAGACTGCACCGACTAGGCAGTGATTGGGGAGGGTACGCAGAACTGCAGCATGAGAGGACTAAGGCAGGGAGAGAAAGCATATTGAAACAGACAGCCGCAAGATGATAGGCTAACAAGGCAGGTGTTAGAATTCCCTCTTGTTACGTTCCCTCTGAAGGAAAAGAAGGAGTGCAGAAAAACAAACTAGCTACAAAGCACGTGACAGAGCATCAGAACAGAAACTAGACGCTATCATCAGAACAAACACACGAGGCGATAACGTCGGAACAGACACAAGACAATAACGTCAGAACAGATGTTGTCGTCTGCGCTCCAGTCCTCATTCTCCAAATCACCACTAGTCCAACGTCACAACAGCAGGCCATCAAGAATGTAGGCCATTTTCTTTCTACTTTGCCTCCTCTCGGCAAGAATCTGAGGTCAGGATCTGCCTCATGGACCAACTCTTTCTCCTGAGCGGCTATCTGAAGGCAGGCTAAGCAAACATTTAGTATGGCATCCTCACTGGATCCACTGGACTCTGGGAAGAAAGGCTCAAAACGTGGCATAAAACATGGCAGAGTCGCAGGAGGAGCATGACGTTCACCAACACCCTGTGAAGGGGTGGTGTGTGGCAAGTTCCTATTTGTCATCCCACACAGAAGCACATAGCTGGGTTGGGCTGATTTCAGGACCTTCACATTTTTTATTCCTTTCTTAACACCAATTTTCTTTACAGGAATTTCAAGGGTGTGCTGAAATACACAATACATCATGAATCAAATTTTTTTTTCAAAGCTAGGATTGTCACTTAAGCCCTGCAACTTAAATCTCATTCTGAAAGAAATACACGTGGCACCAACCCGTAATACTAGTGTGTCTAACAAATCACCTACGTGCATGCTAAATGTAAGGGTACCCCAAACTCACCTACAATTCCACATCTCACCACAGAAACACATTTACAAAGTTTAACTCACAACTATCCAGCACCCAAGATACAGATGTTCTCACAGAACACAATGAAAAACAAAAAGGCAGAGACCCAGGATCCTGGTAATGGGCCCTTTTTAATTGAGCCCACTGGATCCGATTGGCCTGCTCACAGGTGGAACCCAATCAGGTTGTTAGCACCTGGGGAGGAAACAGACACACAACCAGCCCTCGGACTTTGCTTGGCATATAATACAATGCTATTGGATTGCTGATTAACAGCTGATCGCAGCAATGACGAAACTGATTGTATGACAGCCAGTATGAATTGAGAATTAAATTACCACCGAAGCAAGTATGAGAGTAGTCTTCCTGTCTGAACTTAAGCTAGAGCTAAATAAAAATACAAAAGCAGATTCAACAGATAAAATAAAATGGATCCAGGGGGGATTTAGGGATGGTCTGTTGCTCCAGACTCAAGAATTGCTATGAAATATAAACACATTCATGTTCCCCTTAGGATAAACAGCAGTAATAACTAGAGAGTAACAATTCGCAATAATTATGGATTAATAATTTAGCCACGAAATCAGATAATATTCAGACAAACAATAAATCACTGAAGTTATATATTTTGGTAAATTGCAAGCAGCATCAAAAATAATAACAGATAATGAAAATAACCTTTAAGTTGAATCCCTAACTTTGTTTATGATGCAACACCCATAAAAATTATGGTATTCACATCATGTTTTGTAGTAATTAGTAAATATTATAGCATGCTAATACTAAACTGTGAACATAGTAAACCTAACACCAGCTCAACATCAGGATTTGTGCTTTATCATTATGAGGATGTTGTCATGCTGGTTTTAGAATTTAGCAAAGTACAGCCTCACAGAGCGACTAGTGTATGGAATCTGCAGACTCTTGTTGCTTTTATTTGATCAGCACAAGGACACCACATTTACTGACTAAAATATATTCAAAAAATTTCCAACCTCACAGTTAACGCTGTTATTCCTACCAATAATTTAGTTTGTGCACATTTTTGTATATTTTCAACAAAAAAGGCAACAATCAGTCAGTTCAATTAATAAAATAAATGGTCTTGTGTAATCAGATTAGAACTTTTATAGAACTGTTCACATCTTTTTTACAGCCTGGAAGAGTGACAGGGAGTTTTAAGCATCCGTGTAGATAGAGGGGAAGTGGTAAGGACAGCTCCATATGCGTTACGTCTGCCTGAGGGGACAGCTGGGTCCGACTGTCTTTTCCTGCCACACTCATTTGGCCCCAGCAATCATCTTGTCTTGTGCTAAAGGTCTCTCATCGCTATGAGGCTCCTTGGCACTATCTGGGAGCCACAGACAAAGAATATGATAATTAAACATGCCTTCATTAAAGCGATTACATGCACAAGGCGGCTCAATTTCCCACAGGCAGTCAAATAACGATGAAGGGGGAAAGACAAAAGGAAAAAGCTTTTGGTGCAGGGAGGGGGTTCCGTTCAGATAGGAGGATGGGGTATAAGAGACATTGAAAATGGCTGCTTATTAGCATTCATTTAAGTGAACCTCACACTCTTAAAGGACTGACGAACAGTCTTCTGACTTAATATGCTGTGTGAGGGAGTGAGCTGTCCTCTCCTCGCGGTGCTTGCCCTGACGAACACCCCTACCTGACTCACCACACCTACAGGCTGCTTCCAGGTCATCAAGCTTCCAGCGTGGAAGACCTTGCCAAAGATGCAGGAGAAACGTTACTTCTGGTTCATTTAATAAAGCCGGGCAGTGTTTCAGTGCCTGAATAAGCTGCAGAGGTTTTGGTGGTAGGCGAGAAGGAATGGAAGGAGTTAAAGTTTTAATGAAGGCCAAATGAACATCAGCAGCTTTCTGGCATTTCTTCAGTTTTGTCCTTATCTGACAGAATTTGAAGTCAGTGAAGTCATTGCAGACAACAGTCAGAGAGGACGATATCAATGTGTCACAGACAAAGGGAAGCACAGAGACTAAATAGACACAAGGTGGGCAGGGCAAATTGAACACAGGTGAGACACATTAGGAACAGGTGCAGACAATCACAGGGATAGAAGACACAGGAAAAGTAAAGACACCAGAAACAAGACACGGGAAAGGAAGTGAAGCAACACAAGGAAAGGGACTTCAAAATAAAACAGGAAACTCAAGAAAACACAGACACGGGATAACAAGGCAAGTGTATCTCTGATCCTAGAGCTGCAGGATTCAAACCTGTCACTATTATTGTTATTATAACACTTACATCATTGGATTTATAAGTGTCAGTTTTTCTGTAATTATAAATATCAGTCTGGTAGAGATTAAAGCAACTGTTACACAACTCCTCTCGCCAATATGTTCACATTACATGTCACTAACCCTGTCTGTGTTTTCTCTTTTTTTTCTTTCTGTTAAATCTCCTCCTCCTGGAGAGGAATGTGAAAACACCTCTACAGTGACAAAATTTGGTCCGTATTGTCAATGTCAGACATTTTAGAGGACAGAAACAGAAGAAAAATCCTTTTTTTGACTGGAGGGGGACGTTAAGAGACCTGCTAGGTTTTGGTTTCGGTTTTGGCCTAGTGATTAGTGCGTCAGACTCCCATACCGGGGGAGAGCAGTAAAATTACAACAACAACAGAGAGATAAATAAGGTTTCTCCAAAATCGTGTACTGCCCCTTAAAGGATATCTAACAGCAAAGTCACATGCAAATTTAAAAATAATAAGGCAGAGATTCTCAGTCACATGACCAGAAACAATGTGCAAATCAAATTAAATTTTCCTGAGAATTGTCAACCCAAGAGACATTGATTTCTCAGCTAACCAGAAGCAAATTTTTTTCAGTATCAGATGCAGTATGAGGTCACTGTTTTGGGATATCTCAAAGCAGTGACTCCAGTGACTTTTAGTGTGTGGATGACGTCACCCTGAAACTGGAACTGACCATTGGGTGATACCTCACTCTGTTCCCCTGGAACTACGTTTCTTTCTCTGTTTCCCCCCTTGACATTTTTGTATGAGTTACTTATGCATAGTTAATATTTTACCTTATAGAGATGGTGATCAACGCTGTCATTTTACGGAGTTTGGAGGAGAAGTGGAAGTAGTGAAGGCAGAGTCCTACCCTTGCAGAGGGGACCACCGAAAAACGTCTTTTTCCACACATTTCGGCAGTTCTTCTTCTGTATACTCTGGTTCATAAATGTATCCTCTTAAGTCCACAGTGAATGGCATGTCTTCTTCGCTTTTTGTTTTCTATTGTCTCTTGAATCAGCCACGGTAGCTCTAAGTCGAACAGCTTATTTGCGGAGTAATAAGCTGCTGCTCTGCACAGGCGTGAGTTGATGTAGTAATACATCGCCGAAGTACGCTTGAAAAACAGTGCAAAAATAAATGTCTGTCTGGCGGCAAACTAAAGCAGTGAAAAAAATACATTATTTAGCGTACAATTGAACACATATTTTTTTAGGTAAGCATTTCATAATGTGGCGAAAAATAAGTTTTTTGGCGGTCCCCTTTGCAACAGTAGGACTCTGACTTTCGCTACTTCCACTACTCTTTCAAACTCCGTGAAATTACAGAGCTGATCACCATCACAATATCACTTAAACAATAACTCCTTTATTAAAAAATATTTGAACAATACAAAAAAATTTAGCCTTCAAATAATAAATGAAAAGAAACAATTTAACATTACAAAAAAAAGTGCAAATACTATGCAATCAACTTTTTTTTATGGCACAGCTTTTCTATTTTGAACCTGGCCATTGGAAGTCATGGCTTCTAGATATAATAAATAAAATTAAGCAACTCTTAATATGACAGAAAAGAAAAAAGGTGACATATAGTCTTAAAGTATTTAAAACAATACTGAGCTGATTTATAAATCATATTGTCTGTGCCTCAAACAGAAGTTTCAGAAGCAGAAGTTTCTGCCTCAAACAACATGTTAACGCCCAGGGCCGTATTTAGGATACAGATTAGAAGTTTAACAGTTTGTATATGATTTTAATATGAATTGAAACTCACTCACTTTGAATTATTTGAAGTGATCTTGATGCCTCTCTGTCAGCTGTTAACTCCCGTGGTTTGAAATGCACGATGGCATCGTTTGCATATTGGCTTTAGAGCATTAATTATAACGTCATATTCATCCGCCTCGAACGCATCTGCCTCTTGACGGGACAGAGCAGAATTTGTTGCCATCTTCCACTCATACTTTTCCAGTGTGCTGGAGGGTGTTCTTCTTCTTCTTTACAATTTGAGGAAAGACAACAAAACTTGCGTGTATGCTGCCTCCATCAGTTCCGGAAGAATTACTGCCTCAGTTCTGACTTACGCTACTGCAGAAAAACAAGTACCGTCAAGTTTTCATAATGTTTGGACCGACTTAGTACTGTCGGTTCTGGTGACAACCCTACCTCATACAACCCCACTTTAAAATCACTAAACTATCCCTTTAACTTTAAAAAATCTAATGTTATCTGCACAACTGTGTTTAAAACTGGAGGTGAGAGTTTTGACAGGAATTGGCATTGGGGTGTCTAAAGAAAGATCCTGGTCACAGGCATTTTGGGAAATGTAGGATCCAGCATTCCTGGGAGTAAGCCCATATAAAAGACTAAAAGACAGGATCTCTTGGCCTCCGCTGTTAACATTTTTAGAGTTCCCCTTTAAAGCTCGTCTTTCCGCAGCTCCAAACAGAACAATGTGAAAAATGTCTGTCTAATTCCCCTACACCATGGGTCCAAAAATCCAGTAATTACCTTATTATGCGCCACATGATGTCTCTGTGGGTGCGTGTGCACCTGACTGCAGTCTTGCAGATGTCTACTGAAAAACAAAGGGGATGATGTGGTTACATTTGGATTGGTTTACTTGCAGAGCAACTTTGTGATAATATCATCCAGTTTAATGGTCTGGGTTATCTTAAATTGTTACACCCAATCTTAATGGGGTGGGGATATAAAAAAGTGTAATTATTATTTATAAAAATGTAAATGGATAAAATCCTGCCATAATGGAAGGAAAAAACTACTAAAACACACATACACACACTCATGACCTGAGGATAAGGTAACTTGTAAGCGTGAGGTTGGGAAGTCGAATTTGAAGATGCTAACATGCATGGGCGCATGACCCTCTGGGAAGTGATTCAGGGAAGACAAGAACATCTTTCTATCAAACAGGTGTTCATTTCAGGGGACGTGTGTCTTCGCACTCAAATATCTTGGAGGCACTGTCATTTGTTTACTCTACTGTAATCTCTATTGATTACAGCTATTAAATTCAGTACACATGAAAAAGCCAAACAACAAGTGGATAAGAGTTAGGACCAGTTGTTTTTGTAATGATACAACTATCAAATTCCTACAGACTGAAATTAAAGTACTAAGCTAGTTATTGTTGAGCAACCTTTTGCTGGGTATTTCCTTATTCCATAACTAAGTGGGCCTATCTTTTTATTATCTTTATTAAATATTGTTTTTTTAACAGATACATTGTTCTGTCTGATACCCTGAGCATATGTCCTCCCTTGCAAGTAACACATTATGCTTCAGTCATTTTTTTGAAGACATCACGCCCAAGAGTTTACACCTCTTACCCATCCTCTCCCTGCCTGCAGGGCGAGGGAGGCAGCAGTGCGCCTCCTCCGCCTCCCACATACCGGGGAGCTGGAAGCGCGCCAGGATGGGATTGGCTTCCCGCTCCTGTGAGGGAGGAACTGTTGCGCCAGGATACCCAAATATGGATTGCTCGATATCAGTTCGGATCGCATGACTCAGCAACAGAGTATATATCCTACCCGATGGGATGGCTGTGGAGGGAACCAGACAAAAGTGGTGGCTGGAGTGTTTAAGGTGCCTCACTTGGGCAGGCTTACTGTGTTTGAAATGAATGTGGGCGACAGGGAACATTTAAACTTACCTGTTGATAAATAGTAAGGAGTGTGGATGTGCACTCGTGTTAACTTTTTGTGTGCCTACCCCCCTCACGCCGAATAGGCTTCGTCTTGTTTACAGTCCTTGTTCCTGGCAACAACGTCATCAAGTCTATATGACATCCCAGAGGCGGGGAACAGAAACAGCCAATCAGCGGCTTGTTTGGAGCGTGTGTAGAGTCGGATCACATAAAGGCAGCGGAGCGGGTCGGCTGCCTGTCACTTAGAGGAAACAGATGCGGAGCTTATTTCAGAGCTGAAAAGACAAGTGGATTGAAATCGTCTGAATTAGTCACTACACTCCAACTAAAAGGTACAAATCGACGACTTGGTACAGTACAGTTCCACTATTTTGGAAGTTTTGCTCTGTTTTTGATAACTTTGATCTTCAGTATAATAATACAGTGGGACTTTGTGCTGAAGATTGACTCAGTTGGGACACTGAAGCCTTGGTCCACGCAGCGTCTTTGCAGCGCACTCTTGTATTTGACTGTCTGATTTGAAATGTCCACAATAATGGAACATCCTTTTTATGACGACTCGTTTCTCTCTGCTTATGGCCATCCAGGCGCAGCGCTGCCAGACTACAAGCTGCTAAAGCAGAATATGAACCTGAACTTCGCCGATTCATATCGGAACTCAAACTTCAAGTCCCAGCACCTGCGCGCCGACAGTGATTTATATTCGGCGGAGGCGGCGGACGTGTGCTCTCTGAAACTTGCTTCTCCTGAACTGGAGCGACTGATCATCCAGAACAGCAACGGGGTCATCACGACAACGCCGACACCTGGTCAGTACCTTGGCTACCGCGGGATCACAGAGGAGCAGGAGGGCTTCGCTGAAGGTTTTGTCAAAGCGCTGGACGACCTTCACAAGATGAACCAGATGGCTCCTCCAAATGTGTCCATCGGCACCGGCGGCGTCGCCTGCTCGGCTCCAGCCTCCGTGTTTGGGTCCTCAATGCATCCAGAACCGCTCGAGTACACCACCCTGAGCAGCTGCACCAACAACCCCAGCCTGTCCTCTGCAGCCAGCTATCCCTCCACCACCATCAGCTACCTGCCCCACCACCAGTACCACCAGCATGCTCAGGCCGTTGCGCACGGGTCCCATCATTTCCAGCACTCACTGGCCGGTGCAGGTATCCACTCACAGCGCTTCGGTGGGTTGAAAGAGGAGCCACAGACTGTGCCCGACATGCAGAGCAGCGATAACAGTTCGCCGCCGATGTCCCCCATTGACTTAGAGAACCAGGAGCGTATCAAAGCGGAGCGCAAGCGACTGAGGAACCGACTCGCAGCCTCCAAGTGTAGGAGGCGAAAGCTGGAGCGCATCGCTCGTCTGGAGGACAAGGTGAAGGGGTTGAAAACAGACAACGCCGGACTGTCGAACACGGCCTCCGTACTGCGGGACCAGGTGGCCCAGCTCAAACAGAAAGTGATGACGCATGTGAGCAGTGGCTGCCAGCTCATGTTAGCGCCGAAAGTGAAGTCTTATTGAAGAAACAATGCACTTTTATATATATATATATATATACACACTGGACAAGGACTGCACTGACAACACGATGAACAACGTCGTTAGCCTACTCATAGTATACGAGAACTGGATCATTGTGGTTTATCTTGCTGAAAGAAAATTAGCCTACACACAAACCACACCAGACTAAAACACTTCGGACATTTTGAATACGTTTTTAAAAGTGTCCATTGGCTTTGCCTGTTTACATTTTACTTTGATTACATTTGTGATGCTTATTGTGTAAGTTATTTGAGTTTGTCAGGTTGAGCTTGATGAGCCGGTTCTTTTTTTTTTTTTTTTTTACTTGTACAGTATATTTAAGTAAATGAAACTATGAAACAAGAAAACTGGTGTTTTTTTCTTATTGATTTTAAAATGTTTAAAACTGTCACTTACAAGGAATAAGTTATTACAGTAGCCCAGTACTCGTGATCTTTCTGATCATTAACTAAGTTTACAGCAGTTCCTCGACGTCCCAGCGTAGGATTGTTTCCCCTTTTGACGTACACGTCATTCCATATATGGTCAATTTAGCAGTCAGACGTCACATAACGAAAAGGTTTCTGGGAACTCCCTCCTACATTGCCAGGCAGAAATGCGACGCTCTCCCCTTTCACACCACAACGTGTGTACGTGTGTGAATGAAGATTTGTCAATGAGGGATTTATTCGAGTTAAGGGACTTTCCCCAATCATCTTTCGGTTTCCCAAAACAAGCCGTGAGAACAGCAGTTTAGGAAAAAAATGGTTGCAAAAAGTTCCAGACAAACATGCAGATGTCATCAGACTGATGATTAAGAGCTGGTTCAAAATTACAAGAACTTGTGCCAACAAACACAATTACTGTTATAGGGCTCACATAAAAGTGCCGAATGTAATTCTAAAAATCCAGATGACTTTATCTTAATGATGATTTACCCCACGATGTCTCTGTATATAAGAAACTGTTTACTAAAGGTGTCATCCAATGATACTTGTTCCATGAAAGGGGGAAAAATGCGTTATTATACTGGACAGGATATTAAAATGGCTGGATAAATGAAGTCAACTATTGTCCTCAAACAGTGACAAGTATGTGTAGCACAGTCTTGCACGAGTTAAGCCACTTCCAACAATCTCTTTCCCAACGGGCTTCTGTGCCGTTCGGCAACACCTGGTTAATGCCGAGCCACCACAATAACTCCTCTGCCTCATGATGTGCTCAGAGCCTCTGCTAGGCTCAGGAGACAGGACTGACACCAAGTTCATTTCACAAATGTCCGCTTGCAAAATTATACTTCAAGCTTATACAGTGACAAAACTGAAAGACACCAAGAACCGACTCGGAAAGATATATGACACCACCTAGAGGTCACATTTGGAAAAATGTTCAGAATACACCATTTCGTGCTCCTGCTACATTTACCAGACAAAAAAGGCACATTGTTTACCACTGCTTTAATGAAGATGTAACAATAGCTGTTCATGTCAGCAAGTAAAAATATCTTTTCTTCTCAGGAAAAAAAAAGAAGAACAAAACAACTAATCTTTCAGTGCTTAAGACTATGTGGTCACCCCAACAATTGTAAATTGGACATACAAAGATAAGAGTTTCAACAAAGGTTTTTTTTTGCTAACATGTTCTGAAATTTTGTAGAGTCTAATACATTAGACTGGACGCCATGAGATATTGCTTCACAGGGACACCTCATCGAAGGGTAAGTGCGGCAGAACATCAAGGAGACCTTCATTTACTGCTTGGAGAAGAACGCTTTGCTCTTCTCGACGTCAGGGATGATGGTGTCGCTCCCAGGTTTCCAGCCTGCAGGACATACTGTGAAGAGGGAGAATGGACAAAGTGCAGCACAGGGTGTCAGTGGTAAACAATGAAGTTTGAAAACCCAGAGGACAAATACATGTGTAAATACCCAGGAGGGTAAACTAATAATGCAAGGCCATGTCTATTGACTGAACCACTTAACTCAGTTTGTAGCTACAGGTGGCTTTAAAGGATACGGTTATATTTTACACACACACAGGAGAAGTCACACTCCCTCTGTGAGCACATGTATGTTAGCGCATCCAAGTCCACTCCCCACAAGTCCACATTTCACCTGCTCACCACAGAGCTGTTTGACCACAGCTTATATTCATACAGTCTATTGGCTATATACAGCATGGCACAGCTGTGCTAATTATACTACTAGGGATGCACCGAATGTTCCGCCACCGAAATTGTTCGCCCGAACAAGGGAAAAAACTGAATAATTTTTACTTAAAAATGTTTTTCGATGACGCAATCAAAAAGCTGCCAGCGTGGAATGCGCACAGTGCAGGAGATGGGGAGAGAGTCAAAACAGGCACCACACCCTCGCTGTATACAGTATACAGGTTATTTTGCTCACCCTCGCCGTGTTTGTCAGTGTGCTGGAAGGCCTGGATCAGGCGCAGACTCTCGTCCACAGAGCGACCCACAGGTAAGTCGTTGATGGTGATCTGCCTCAAGATGCCTTTGTCATCAATCACAAACAGACCCCTGAGAAGCACAAACTGACGTTATAAAATTTCACATAATTGTTACATTTACATATTTTAGTCTTTCAAGACTTTCAGTGTTTACTTAGTCATTAAAAAAAATAAAAGAGCAGAGGTTTCCAAGCATACCCTAGACAGTGATTACTGGGCCTTTGCAGTGTTTAAATGACAGTTGGCCTGACCTGTACGCAATGCCATCGTCCTCCTTTAGCACACCGTAGTCTCTTGAAATTGTCTTGGTGAGGTCTGCCACAAGGGGAATCTTCATGGTACCCAGACCCCCCTGCTTTCTTGGTGTGTTGATCCTGTATGAAAAGAAATACAATAAATTGAGCGAATCCACAATCCATGCAGGTGTTGTGAGTGTACACAGGCCAACAATACTTACAACACCTAGGGGCAAATGTCTAGTCTTATCGACCAGAAAAGTGATTTACAGTACAAGTCACACTCACCCATTAACCCACACAATCATACAGCGCTTCACAGCACTTTTTACAATCAACACTTCATTCATACACTGCACAGTCGTCTGGGGCAATTTAGGGTTAAGTGTGTTAACCAAGGACATATAGGAATGGAGGCGTGAATCGAACCATCGTCCTTCTGGTTAGTGGACGACCCTCTATATACTGAGCCACAGCTGCCCATTTATAAACTATATCAACTTACAAACCTTAGCACTGACCTTAAAGTATGTCCTCCAAAAATTATAGGAAGTAAGATGAACCAAAGAACTGAACTCATGCTGCTCAAAGCTGAAATGTGACTTTTTGGAGGTCCAAGCAAGAGGGGGCGGGGAGCCCGCGTTTGCAAGGCAATGCAGATCCCAGTACCAGCGGTGCTGGGAACCCTATTGTTTTTGTACTGATTATTATTTTCGGGAGATAAAAGTCTCGCCACAGCCTACACCGTGCATGTAGGCCATGGCCATTTGCGCAAATAATCTTTTTCGCACAATCGCGACATGTGCAAAACCAAGGGTTTTCTAGTCCAAAGTATATGCTATCAACGCAAAAGATGACATTCTTTTTTTGTTGTTACTGTAAGGCTCTGGACCAAAGTCGGCAAAGATCGGCCATTAGGGGGCGCTACAAATACAAAAAGATTAGATCTCCTTAAGGACTCTAGTAATTTTTACCACACTTGAAGAGTACGATCTAGGGCCGTTCCTGAGAGCATGCCTACAACGGCGTACTGATTGTTAAAATTGGCGAGGTAAATTATACCCAAAAATGTTGTAGTCGTGCCAGGCTTGGACCCCGTCATACACTGCTCACAGTTCTAGTTATAATTGATGTTGGCAGTCAATAAGTACAGACTGTTACATAAATCTGTGTGAATTAAGTAAATTAGACAGAGTGGCTGTGGCCCAATTGTGTCTTCGGTCAAATTAAATAACAAGAAACTACAAAACAATACACTACTTTTAGAATTGTGAACATTGTGCAATTCATGTCCCAATAAGCCCTCAAACCTTTTATTCCACACATTAAGTAGAGTTTGATTCACAGACCGTTACCTCAGAGCTTATCAAGACTTTGCAGAGAAGCTGGGTGACAAGAGATAAACTGTTAAACTGGGCCCTGCTTCAGATCTGCCCAAAACATATTAGCGATACTAGCAAAATGTGAAAACTGTCAGCAAATGTTCTGGCCCAGTAATTTAATAATCTGATAGCAGGAGCGATGATCGAATAGATTTATTTTCTTACATAGCAGAGCTGCCCAGAACATGTACCCTTAAAGTACATCTTGATCAAAAATAGTGAATACCAATCTACATTAGCTTTGACAGCAACATAGCTCAAAGTTGCAATTACTGGCTCCTTGTGTGTTTTGTTAGTGTGCGATGGCATGTCAGCTGAGTGACTGTTATTATTTCACACAAATGGTTGGCTCAGGACTATCGGAGTAGTCAAGTTCCCACAGTAACCAATCACACAAATTACAGATGCGCTCAGGTCCTTATTCCCTTTCGGCTAGTGGGAATTCTCACCATGCCAAGTGACTGAAGTGAGAGTCTACAGAGCAGCCGATGACTTCGCAGCCCATGCTGCGGAATTCCTCTGCCCTGTCGCTGAAGGCCACAATCTCAGTGGGGCACACAAATGTGAAGTCCAGGGGGTAGAAGAAGAAGACTACATATTTCCCTGAAGAGCACCATGACAAAAAGGAGGAAAGCATAGCGTTTGGTTATTAAACACAAGATATGCATTAAAAATTTAAATAACAACAAAAAAACTTGAGTAAGAAAGTTAAGTCAGAACCGCTTATTAGACAAAAACCCCTGGGACACTGAAATCCATACATGTGACAGTGGGGACATGAGGAAGTGATGTGATTGGAAAATGTCTACTTGATGTTAAATAGTTCCAACCTTTCTTTGTTCTACAGGTGTGTGGTGTGTGGTGTGTGTGTGTGACTTCGACTGCTCAGAAATGGAACAAATGTAACACTGTCATTCTTCACATTCTGTCGAAATACCACTGTGTTACCTCTGTAGTCCGACAGCTTGATCTCCACAAACTCTCCATCCACTACAGCTGTGGCCTTGAAGTCTGGGGCAGGCATGCCAATCTTAGCATTTCCAGAAGACATGGTTGTGGTAAAAGACTGAGGGTGAGACAGAACACAGTAACCACAACAACCCCTGATACTCAAAGACAAGATAAATACATAGCTAAGTGAGTGGAGCCTAGGGCTGTAACAGCAACAAAAATCCTCTGGAAACGTGAGCCACAGAACAAATATGACATTAAGACTACAAAGTGCCTGAGGTAGAAACGGAGAGCCAGACTTCACAGCTCTTTGGGGCATGGCTCAAAGTGCTTGTCGAGTCACATGCAAGTCATGATCAGCCAACAGGGAACAATAGTATGTTAGGAGGGTTACATAACGTGACTAGGCACACAAGTGAGGTTAAACACGTTTTATTTGAGTGAACATTTCATTATTCATCGAGGATGTCTTGTCTGCAGTCTCACACTGAAACCATATACACACGTCCACAGAAACGCATGATGTGATTAAGTTTAATATTTAAACAGTATTGATCCAACCGGCTTTCACAGAAGCCAAGAATGCTCGAGCCTGCGTTATCGCCGCCACAAAGAGGTGCAGTGAACAAAGTGTACACAACAGAAATGTTTAAGTGTTCCTGCCATCGTCACAACTCAAGAGCAGACGAGGGCTGGCGCTCCTTTGTCGTCTCGAACGGTTTATCGGAGCTGCGCGTAGATCGGTCAGAGTTCAGCGGTGTCGCTAAAGGCTGAGCACGTAAAGCCCTGTGAGGAAACGGGTCGGACAAAGCGAATGGGCCACGGAGGCTCTCCACGAGCTGCAGCGCGGGGACAAAGAAAGAGCCAAAAACAGGCTAAGAAGGAGGAGAGCAACAGAGCCGCACTGCTTGGCTAACTCGACGTTAGCCTGATCCACTCAACCGGTTTCTTTAGCCGCTCTGTGTTCCTGCCTATACGTCTCACTGCTCCTGCCCGGGAAGTGCAGATGTTCTGAGGGTGAAAAAAAAATAATATTTGACTCACCTGTCTTTCAGTAAAGTCGCGAAGAAGTTGGCTCAGCACAGATGAGCTGCAGGAGGAGAGTAGGAGGAACGGCTGTGCGCAAGGAGTAGCTGGTCCCAGCTGTGGCCTCCGGAAGTGAAAACAACTTCCTTCAAAGTAAAAGTTGGGATTTGATGTTTTAAAAAAACGACAACCTTCCTTCTCTATTTTTTTCTTATGCTCTTCCATACTGATGAATCGAATACATCTTACAATACAAAAACCTTGGGACATTGAAATCCAAGTGACAGTGGTGTAAAATAACTAAATACATGTAGTCAAGTAGCCCCATGGAATTAAGTACAATTTTAAATACTTAAATTCAAATTTCTCTTCATGTTTTATTTCTCATTTTTTTCTCTCAATATTTCATGATAGAATGAATGGACATGTTGGACAATTATATTATAGACCAATGTGTTGCAGTACATTCAATAACTTTAGGTTACTTTTGTAACCCTGGTTCTCTAACTAGTGTGAGTGAGCTGTCTCACTATATGGGATATGCCCCCTCAGGTATTCACAGAAGCACTGTCAGACAAGCTCATCTCAACGACTGACCACTTTCTTATTTAGATGTTGTAAATACATATGAAAGAGCAGGACTGCAGAAAAGGCTTTCAGGTAATTTTATTGACCTCATGCCACAGGATCATCAACCGACTGTCAGGAACCTCCAGACAATACTATATACGTGCAATTGGTGTCCGTGTAGGTGCATGATGTAAATACAAATGGCGAACTCAATATGTCATCACATAAATATTACAACCACCAGCCCCCCTCACACAGACATTTGTGGATGAGGCAGCTCCACTGAGGAGCCCATGCTCAGGACAACGTGAGCCAGGCTAGGAGACGTGACGTCAAGCCTGTAAAACCTCGCAAATGTTAGGGGGGAAGACCAGCTAGCTGCATCGCAGATGTGCTGGAGGCCCAAAGAGCGAGCCGCTCCGGATGAAGGTGAAATATCTGCCCATGCGCCTGGGAGAGGAGGTCCCTGCATAGCGGGAGAGGCCATGGGCGACCCTGGACGAGCTGCCTCACCTCCACCAGCCAGTGCATGGACGGCCAGTGAGAGGCGATCAGGATCAGCGACGGGCTATTCTCCCGCACCTTGGGCAATGTTGGGGGAATCCAAGCCAGAGGGGCGAGGGCATAAAGTGCATAAAGTGGAGCGCACGGCCACTCGTGCGCAAACGCATCTACTACCAGCAGTGCGCCTCTGTCGTGCAGAGAGAAAAACAGCGGGCACTGCAAGTTTTCCCCAGATGCAAACAGGTCCACCACTGCGCGACAAAACCGTGTCCAAATCTGATCCACTACAGCCGGGTGGAGTGTCCACTCCGCGTAAAGGGGATTCCCTCTGGACAGATGGTCCGCACCCAAATTCTGAACCCTGAGAACGTGCGTCGCTCTCACAGAGAGGAGATGCACATCGCTCCACAGTATCAGTTTACGTGCCAGAGTGTGCAACTGTCGGGAACGCAGACCACCTTGACGGTTGATATACTCCACCTTTGAGGTATTGTCCATCCCCAAAAGCACATAATGCCCCCAGAGAAACGGCACAAAATGTTTTAGCGTTAGAAACACTGCCAACAGCTCCAAACAATTTATATAGGCATGTCGGAGATTCACGCTCCACATCCCATTCACGGTTCTGCCCTTAATCACACTGCCCCAGCCTGACAGGCTGGCATCCGTTGGTACCACTTTCCTGGCCGTTATCGTGCCCATACTCACAGCCAACGTAAGGAAAGACAGCTGTCTCCAAGGCAACAGCTTGAGGACGCATGATGTAGACATCATTACTCTATGGTGTCTGTGGAACACGGGGTCCAGTCTGAGACATGCCACCCAACTTCACCACCAGCAGTGCTGAAGCCATGGAGGGGTGGAATTGGTGGATGCCTCCCCGGACACACTGAGTAGCTGGACTGCCAGGGAACAGGGAACGCTGGCAGAAAAGCTCCGCTTGATATGCTGACAACATGGAGGTGACATTGAGAGCCCTTACCGTCAAGGCTTCCGCCTTGTAGGCTCGCTCAGTCATGGTGGACTGGAAGCAATCGGCTTTCGCTGGGAGGGTGGGAGGTCTGGTTGAAGCAGCTGACAACTGTGGGTGAAGATGTGCTGCCACCAGCGGCTCCATGGGCAGAATGCAGGCCATTGCATGCATATTCATCCCTTCAAAATCTAAGGAAGACGCACCTTGAATAGGGGCCTTGCTGGTGAAAGGGTTCTCTTTTCAGGAGACAGTGGCCGTTTCTCAATACCAAAGAACGCAAGTATGTACTCGTATTCTTACCAACAATGTACTTGGGAGTTCAACTCGGGAGAACATACTCCCAAGAACGGGAGAACACAGTTCGATCATTGTGCAATGGGAACAGGAGCGTACTTGCCAGCCAGGATGCAGTTGAGAATGGAGAGATGTGGCGTTGTAACATTTCTTTTTAATACAAATATATGATATCTACATATAGCATTTATTTTTAATACTAATATTATGTGATATATTTACATATTATAGCATTACTAAAAAATATGCATTTTTGAAACAATATATGGGTAGACCCATATATTTAGACCTCACAGTTCATTTGGTACACCAATATAAAAACTAATGCAGTTTAATGCTGTCTACATACACACACACACACACACATATATACATATATATATATATATGTATATATATATACTGTGTACAACCCCATCATCCACAACATCAAAATCACTGCCATTGAACTGTACTGAGTTTTACTGAGAGATGTTTCTAATATTTGGTCTTTACTTATTCATATGGGACGGACAGCCAACACTCAAAAACTGAACACATAAAAAGCAAAATAATAAAAACTGTTTGAGGCAGGACTGCTGAATAACTTCAGCTTTATCTAGGTGTACCTAATAAACTGACAGGTACAGAGGTTTTGTATTTTAATTATGTAATCATATTGCAATAGATTAACCTACATTCCACATACGTACCTCCTGTTGTTTGTTTTCTTGGAACGCAAACAGGACTCGTACAATTCGGCCCACAAACATATATATAAATGTAATTAGTACCTGTACCTCATCTGTGTCACATACATCATTAGTCATTTATGAACGTACTTTTTGACCTGAGCGATTACACTGCTTATCAAGCAGACACTGGACCACACAGGTCAGATGTTAGAGGAACATTTAATTCTGGTATTTATCAGCAATTCATATCAGACAATTCATATAGTTAAATTTATTAAATAGTTGAATGAATATGTATAAAATTCTAAAGACACAACTAAGCAAAAGAGTTGATGGGAAAATTTCAGGCTTCCAGGAACAGCATCAACATGCTGTTGTGCAGAAAATGTTGACCGTCCTGCACAGAGCGACTCATTTCATGGAGGAGGTGAATGAGGTGGAGGCCATGTTGCTCGTCTTGCTGGTCATGACGTGTTCTGCCATGTTGCTGGTGCCACATCAGGATTCTTCCTCCTAAAGATTCACAGAAGAGACCTAAACAGACACAAAAAACAAAGCCGATAACTTCGATAACTTTGAAATACAGTAAACATTTAATACGTGAATTTTAATGTAAAAAAAAATGTATATCACTGTATATTATAGAACTTTGGGATTTCTTTTGTTTGGTTGCAAATATATATACACTGCATATAAGACACTGTTGCTTTCAAAGAAGCACGGCTAGTGACTACCTCAAGGAAGTCACGGAACACCGGGAGAAGCTGAATCAGAGCCCGCTTGGCTTGGGGTAATTTCTTCCCCTTGTAGCGGGACCGCGGGGCCTCCGCCACGACCGTGGGCCATGGGATTCCCAGTCTTCCCGCGAGGCGTTTAAACAGTCATGCATATCAGCGCTGAGTAGAGGCTGTGCAGCCTCACCAGCGGACAAGCCAGGAGAGCTGAGAGTTTGACACTGGTGAGAACAGGGTCCCTTTTCAGAGAGGCTAGCCTGGCGGTCTAATCTCCGACAGAGGTTCTGCGCTGTGAGCGCACGAGCCGGGGATGCTGATAGCAGTGCGGGCATGTTCCAGCCTGAGACATGCGAGCAGACCTGTGTCCCAATACAGGGGCTGCCTGCTTCAGAGGGTGCATTTGTCGGCCAGTTGCGTCACAGCGTCGCGAACCGGCTGTCCCAATTCATCAGATCCTTTAAATGCGGCCGACGAATGCGCCCTTCCATCCCAGCGCAGTGATGGATACACCGGGTGGATCCTACCCGGCCCAGGCTATCCCAGGACTCATTGCGCGCCAGCTTCGAAAGGAAGTAATGGCGGCCGATGATAGCGCGAACGGAGAAAAAACTTTTTGAATGTAAGTATCAGGCTTCAAAAATATACAAATGTGATGTTTAGCTAGTTAAAGGTTCATATGTTTATTAAACCGAGCGGCCTTAAAACGTGGATGAATATTCCAGCACATTAAAAACGTAACGTAATAATATGTTTATTACTGGTAAACCAGACCTTGTGTTGGTGATGTGAAGTAAAACTGACTGTTGTGTCAGTTGCGGCTCACATCAAACAACTGGATTGCTTTAAAAAAAAGGAGAAGAAAAACTGTTCAATAAACAATAGCCAGATGTCTTTTTCCCCTGTGCAATTTTTTTCATCCTGTGCAATATATCTATGTATGGTAGTGTATATGAATACATGTAGATATGTATGTGTATATACATATTTATTCTTATTATTGTTTTACTGCACATCCATACAACACTGTACTTATTAATCATATTTTATACAGACAACTGCTTCTTTTCCAATAGTAATGTACTGTATTTAGCTTCTAAGTCTTTATAGCTCTTTTCTATTTTCATTGTTTGTTTGTTTTTTGCTATATTTTGTTATCCACCAATTCCCTGATGCCTTCTTGCTGCTGATGTAACAAGTGGATTTAAAAAATAAAAAGTCTTATCTTATTCTAATGGTCCCTGTCAGTGTTTTAACATTGTAATCTGAGTACATTTGGCTCAGAGATGTAGTAGAATAGAAGTATAACTTTGCAGTAAATGGAAAATACTAATAATACTAATGAAATAAACCAAACATTAATAAACCCTTGCTAATTTATATTATAAAGATTAACCAGTGTATTTTAGCCATGCTCTCCTCTCAAGGATATACTGTATGTAATGAGATTTTGATCCACAGGTGCACAGGCAGGTGGAATCCCCCTGCTCCGTGGAAGGCAGCTTTGCAGCTGTATCCATTTAGCTGATGTGCTAAAGGGAGGAGAATTATCTGGAGTGATAATCTTATTTAGCTAGCTCCAGTGGTGAGCAGGCAGTGAGATGGCTGCGGGCTCCCGGTGCAGTTAGCTTGCTAGGTGTAGCCAAGATAATGCGCTTGCTTAAAATAAAATGATCCCGCTGTTTGGAGACCGATCGGAGTAAAGCAAGTACCTAACTATGGTCAAAGCAGTTGGACCGGAGTCTCTGAGTCGCGCACTGCGACGGAGGTGTTAGCTCTGGTCTTAGGACAGCTAAGCTAGTAGTAGACTCAGGTCAGTGAGTCCCTTGCTCCTTGAAGCAAGAAGAGGTAATTGAAGAGTGAGGTCAGGTGCATGTATGGCACAGGGCCCTGACCAAATCGTAATGACTGCCAGCCAATCAGGGCTGCCGTAATGGTACAAGTGCTTATGTGAATCGAGAGGTGGCGTATCCCATATAGTGAAACATTGAACGGAATACAATGAAAGATAATCATTTTTCCTCTTCTGCAGAAATAATTGTGCCAGTGCACCACATTCAATGATAAAACCTGCAAACAGAGATCTGATAGTTGAATTTCCTGTCTTATTTTATAAAAAAAATCCTACAGATTGCTCTAGCTCTGAGTATATCCTAGAGAGGTAACTCTAGGTAACTCTGTGTGAAACCTTCAGGCACAGTTGAACCGACCGTCTTGGAGAAGCCAAGCCCCGTGGTCTAACCATGGAAGATATAGAGCAGCTGCCATCAAACAGGTTCAACTCCAACAACCATCAATCTGAGCAAACACGGTGAGTTCCCTTCTGCCTGTGTCCATGTAGGTATGTAGGAAGTGATGTGATTGGAAAATGTCCATACTTTTTTTTTTGAAAATATGTTTATTGCTAAACAACATTGTTGTCACGAACGATACACAGTGGAACTTGACCCAAATGCAAGACACCACACAGAATCAACGATAACGTGATTTAATGTTCAATATTATGTACAGTGCAAGATGCACGGGGGGCGGGGGTGTCGTGTCCGGGGTCCCAGTGGTGAGAGGTGGGTGGTGGTGAGCTCTCCAGAGTGTGAGTGATTCCCAAAGTCCCAGTATGATACGTGGCGTTCCTCCACGTGGCGATGGCGTCCTCCGAGGGAACAAACAAATCCAACACAGTGCAGGCAGGTGAGAAGCAAGCAGGTCGGCAGGCGTGATGGTTGAGGCAAGCAGCGAGGGAAAACTACAATAAAAGAACATAAGGAACGGTTAGCTACACAAGCTAAGGACACGGGGAAAATGACAGAGGTAAATGGAGCCAGGATCACAACAATGATACCGCTCTTGCTGACTGAACGATCTGGTGACGAGTGGATCTCAGGCCGGTCTTCTTATACTGAGGGGGAAGGGGATGAGGGAAGATTTCCTATGTCGTGGTCCAATGGCAATACCTTTGAGTTGAAAAAAAGAGTTTGGTTGCTCTTTTGGCCCCAGAGGCTGTGGGGACCTCAAACGCCGATCAAAGGCGCTTTTCTGGATGCAGACTAAGCCCCTGATCAATAAAGTACCGAGTTTTGTCCCCAGCGACCCTCTGTCAGATCGAAGGGGGGGGGGGGGGGGGGGGTGAGGGAAGATTTCCTATGTCGTGGTCCAATGGCATTACCTTTGAGTTGAAAAAAAGAGTTTGGTTGCTCTTTCGGCCTCAGAGGCTGTGGGGACCTCAAACGCCGATCAAAGGCGCTTTTCTGGATGCAGACTAAGCCCCTGATCAATAAAGTACAGAGTTTTGTCCCCAGCGACCATCTGTCGGGTCAAGGGAGCGCGATGAGGGAAGATTTCCTATGTCGTGGTCCAATGGCAATACCTTTTAGTTGAAAAAAAGAGTTTGGTTGCTCTTTTGGCCTCAGAGGCTGTGGGGACCTCAGACAGTAAGCAAAGGCGCTTTTCTGGATGCAGACTAAGCCCCTGATCAATAAAGTACCGAGTTCTGTCCCCAGTGACCATCTGTCGGGTCAAAGGAGGGGCGAAAGGGTAGATGTCCAGGTCATTGTTCAATGGCAATACCTTCCCATTGGAATCCACAAAAAATACTCCGAGCTGTTTGGGGGTCTTCCCAGAGGGTCAGAAACCCCAAAATTCAAGTTCCGTTCCTCAGGGGTAAGGCGACTACGGCCTAATTGCATTGGTTCCTCCTTGGAAGTGACAGGGGAGTGATTAACAACGGGAGAAACAGACTGATTAAGACGTCTGTGACCAGAGTCATGGGTTGGAGTAAATGAGGCAGTTTTAGCTGGAGGTAAAGCTCTCCTTTCTCTGCGTCTCTCTCTGAACCCTTTTATCGAACCTTAACGTCAAAGAGATTAATTCCTGCAGATTACTGGATTCGGACCTTCCCACCAAACTGTCCTTAATCTCCTCATTTAACCCTTTGAAAAATATGCTCTGTAGAGCCCTGTCGTCCCACCCAACTTCAGCAGCCAGTGTGCGGAATTTCACTGAATAATCCGCGGCGCTTGCGGAGCCCTGACGAAAGCTAAGCAGCTGATTGCTGGTGTCGCTGCTAGTAATGGGGTGGTGGAACACAGAGGTAATTTCAGAGTGTGTAATGCCGTAGTAGGTCTGCAAATGTAGACAAGCAAGACTTTGTAAAATGCCGGATTTGCAGATGTCAGAAAAGGTGTGAGGCTGGGAGGCTATATTTGTTCATTAATTGCTCAAAGGACATGAAGTGCCCCCACTGATACAAGTCCTTCAAACATCTCTCATCTCATCTCATCTCATCTTCAACCGCTTATCCGTGGTCGGGTCGCGGGGGCAGCAGCTTCAGTAGGGGGCCCCAAACTTCCCTTTCCCGGGCCACATTAACCAGGTCTGACTGGGGGATCCCGAGGCATTCCCAGGCCAGTGTGGAGATATAATCTCTCCACCTAGTCCTGGGTCTACCCCGAGGTCTCTTCCCAGCTGGACGTGCCTGGAACACCTCCCAGGGGAGGCGCCCAGGGGGTATCCTTACCAGATGCCCGAACCACCTCAACTGGCTCCTTTCTACGCAAAGGAGCAGCGGCTCTACTCCGAGCTCCTCACGGATGACTGAGCTTCTCACCCTATCTCTAAGGGAGACCCCAGCCACCTTTCTAAGGAAACCCATTTCGGCCGCTTGTACTCGCGATCTCGTTTTTTCGGTCACGACCCATCCTTCATGACCATAGGTGAGGGTAGGAACAAAGATTGACCGGTAGATCGAGAGCTTTGCCTTCCGGCTCAGCTCCCTTTTTGTCACAACGGTGCGGCAAAGCGAGTGCAATACCGCCCCTGCTGCTCCAATTCTACGGCCAATCTCACGCTCCATTGTCCCCTCACTCGCAAACAAGACCCCGAGGTACTTAAACTCCTTTACTTGAGGTAAGGGCTCATTCCCTACCCGGAGTAGACAATCCACCGGTTACCTGCTGAGAACCATGGCCTCAGATTTTGAGGTGCTGATTCTCATCCCAACCGCTCCACACTCGGCTGCGAACTGATCCAGTGAGTGCTGAAGATCACAGACCGATGGTGCCATCAGGACCACATCATCTGCAAAAAGCAGTGATGAGATCCCCAGGCCACCGAGCTGCAACCCCACCCCACCACGACTACGCCTCGATATCCTGTCCATGAATATCACAAACAGGATTGGTGAAAAAGCGCACCCCTGGCGGAGACCAACCCCCACCGGGAACGAATCCGACTTACTGCCGAGAACCCAGACACAGCTATTGCTTTGAGTATACAGGGATTGGATGGCCCCAAGAAGTGACCCCCTCACCCCATACTCCCTCAGCACCTCCCACAGTATCTCCCGGGGGACCCGGTCATACGCCTTCTCCAAATCCACAAACCACATGTAGACTGGATGGGCATACTCCCAGGCCCCCTCCAGGATCCTTGCAAGGGTAAAGAGCTGGTCCGTTGTTCCACCTCCAGGACGGAATCCACATTGTTCCTCTTCAATCTGAGGTTCGACTATTGGCCGAACCCTCCTTTCCAGCACCTTGGAGTAGACTTTACCCGGGAGGCTGAGAAGTGTGATACCCCTGTAATTGGCACACACTCTCTGGTCCCCCTTTTTGAACAGGGGAACCACCACCCCGGTCTGCCACTCGTTTGGCACTGTACCCGACGTCCACGCAATGTTGCAGAGACGTGTCAACCAAGACAGCCCCTCCACACCCAAAGCTTTCAACATTTCTGGGCGGATCTCATCAACCCCTGGGGCTTTGCCACTGTGAAGTTGTTTGACTACCACAGTGACCTCCGCCAGGGAAATTGACGATGATCCTCCATCAGCCTCCAGCTCTGCCTCTACCATAGAGGGCGTGTTAGTCGGATTCAGGAGTTCCTCAAAATGCTCCTTCCACCGCCCGATTACCTCCTCAGTTGAGGTCAACAGTGTCCCATCCTTACTGTACACAGCGTGGATGGTTCCCCGTTTCCCCCTCCTGAGATGTCGAATTGTTTTCTAGAAGCATCTTGGTGCCGACCTAAAGTCCTTCTCCATGACTTCTCCGAACTTCTCCCACATCCGCTGTTTTGCCTCTGACACGGCAGAGGCTGCAGCCCTTCGGGCCCGTCGGTACCTTGCAACTGCTTCCGGAGTCCTCTGGGATAACATATCCCTAAAGGACTCCTTCTTCAGTTGGACAGCTTCCCTGACCACCGGTGTCCACCACGGAGTTCGAGGGTTACCGCCCCTTGAGGCACCTAAGACCTTGAGACCACAGCTCACCGCCGCAGCTTCAGCAATGGAAGTTTTGAACATTTCCCACTCGGGTTCAATGCCCCCAACCTCCACAGGAATGCCAGAAAAGCTCCGCCGGAGGTGTGAGCTGAAAATCTCCTGGATGGGGGCCTCCTCCAGACGTTCCCAGTTCACCCGCACTACACGTTTGGGCTTACCAGGTCTATCCAGAGTCTTCCCCCACCCCCGGATCCAACTCACCACCAGATGATGATCAGTTGACAGCTCCGCCCCTCTCTTCACCCGAGTGTCCAAAACATGCGGCCTCAGATCAGATGAAACGATCACAAAATCGATCATCGACCTTTGGCCTAGGGTGCTCTGGTACCATGTACACTTATGAGCATCCTTATGTTCGAACATGGTGTTCATTATAGACAAGCCATGGCTAGCACAGAAGTCTAATAACAAACAACCACTTGGGTTCCGATCAGGGAGGCCGTTCTTCCCGATCACGCCTCTCCAGGTGTCTCCATCATTGCCCACGTGGGCGTTGAAGTCTCCCAGCAGAACAACGGAGTCCCCTATTGGGGTCCTTTGCAGGACTCCATTCAGGGTCTCCAAAAAGGCCGAATACTCTGAACTCCTGTTTGGTGCATATGCACAAACAAGAGTTTTCCCCCCCACCACCCGAAGGCGTAGGGAGGCGACCCTTTTGTCCACCGGGGTAAACTCCAACACAGCGGCGCTCAGCCGGGGGTTTGTGAGTATCCCCACACCCGCCCGTCGCCTCTCCCCCTGGGCAACTCCAGAGAAAAAAAGAGTCCAACCCCTATCCAGGAGTACAGTTCCAGAACCGAAACTGTGCGTAGAGGTAAGCCCCACCAGATCCAACTGGTAGCGCTCCACCTCCCGCACAAGCTCCGGCTCCTTCCCCCACAGAGATATGACGTTCCGCGTCCCCAGAGCCAGCTTCTGCAGCCCAGGTCCGGTTCGTCGAGGTCCCCGACCTCCACTGCCACCCGTGTGGCAGCGCACCCGACACCAGCGGTTCTTCCTATGAGTGGTGGGCCCACAGGATGGAGAGGAGGTAGGTGCCACGTTGCTTTTTCGGGCTGTGCCCGGCCGGGCTCCGTGGCAAACCCGGCCACTAGGCGCTCGCCGACGAGCCCGCCGCCTGGGCCTAGCTCCAGACGGGGGCCCCGGGCTTCCTCCGGGCTGGGTCCCTTTTCCTCTTCCTCTGTTGTCCATGGTGTCTTTGTTGAACCATACTTAGTCTGGCCCCTCGCCTGAGACCACTCTGCCATGGGAAACCCTACCAGGAGCACTAGGCTCCAGACAACACAGCCCTCAGGTTCATAGGGACACACAAACCCCTCCACCACGGTAAGGTGATGTTTCCCGGAGAGGTCCTTCAAACATTCCACTCCTTTTTCCCTCCAGAGAGCAAATACAGGATCCGTCCCTGAAGGTTTAAAGGCATGGTTGTCGCAGATAGGGCTGTCTATGAACATATCTGGGGCTTTCAAGTACAATTTAATCTGCTTCCAGACTTTCAAAGAGCTGTGTACTAGAAAGTTCCCTCTGTATAAAGACTTGTTTGTCTTAACAGGGCTGAGAGGTCCCGCAGCAGACTGATTGTTCTATAGAAAGCCAGGCTGGGGGATCCCCAACTATGCTCTCAGTGGATTTACCACTCCTCCAGAAAGCCAGCATGTGCAGCCCAGTAGTAGCTTCTGAAATGTGGGAGACCAAAGCCACCCTCTTTTTTTTTTTTACATAGGTGTTTCTTGTTTATACGCACTGCTTTATACTGCCAGACAAAGGGAATTATATTAGAGTCTAATTTCTTAAAGAACCTTTGTGGAATGCATGATGGGATCGACTGAAACAGATGTAAAAATCTTGGGAGAACCACCATCTTAATGGCGTTTACTGTCCTGACCAGTGACAGTGGGAGAGTCTTCCAGAAATCTATGTTCTGCTTCAATTGCATTATTTTCAGGTTCCAGTTCTTTTCGAGTAACCGTGCAAGTTTTCTAGTTACAGTCACCCCTAAATACATGAGCCTGTCCTTAGTAACTTCAAAGGGTACCGATTCCAGAGCAGAGCTATCTTGGTGCAAATATACAGGCATTAATTTGCTTTTATCCCAGTTAATTTGAAACCCTGAGAAAGACCCAAAGTGGGTAAACAGCTCCATAATTGCAGGAAATGACTCACATGGGTTAGACACGTAGAGCAAAACGCCATCCGCATACATTGACAGATGATGTTTTTACCCATTAATAGAGACAGGTGATATTCTGGGGTGTTTTCGTATACTTGCTGCTAATGGTTCTATGGCCAAGGCAAACAAGAAAGGTGAGAGAGGGTCCCCCTGTCTGGTGCTGCGGTATAATGGGAACTGAGGAGAGATATCCTGGTTTGTGATTACACTAGCTGTAGGGTGAGCATATAAAATCCGTATCCAATCAATGAACCCCTTCCCAAAGCCAAAAGCCTCCAGGGCTTCATACATATATGGCCACTCGACCTGATCGCAGGCCTTCTGAGCATCCACAGAGATCAAAACTGTCTCTGTATTGTGTTCTGCTTATAGTATATTGAATAGAAGTCGTAAGTAGTGAATGTGTCTGTTGGGAACAACAAGTTTTCAATCGGTTGGCCAGAATTTTGCTTATCAACTTTGTTTCGTTAGGGAGCAATGACACAGGTCTGTAAGAAGAGGCATCTAGCTTGTTGCGGCCCTTTTTCAAAATTAAAGAAATGTTTGCCTTATAAAGCATTTGAGGCAGTTGACCATTAGATGCTGCATGTTTAAACATCCGCAACAGTAGTGGGGACAGCTCCTTAGAGAAGCACTTCTAGAACTCTATAGTGTACATGTCAGGGCCAGGTGCTTTGTTATTTGGGAATTCCGTAATTGCTTCTACTATCTCTTCAACAAAGATGTCCTTGTCTAACTCCACCAATGCTTCACCGCTAAGAAGCGGGAGGTTCAGCTCCGAGAGATCACATCTGTGTCATGATTACAGTTTGACTTGTACAGTTCTGAATAGAACTCCATAAAACATGCGTCAGTCCCAATGTCTGATTTTATTGTCAGTATGGCCCGAGAGGCTTGGGTCTTTCTTAGGTTTCTGAGGTTTATCTCCTATTTAAAATTGCATCTGTTTGATTCTGTTCATCTGTTTACAAACCTGAGCAGATAAAATTGTATTGTACTCGTCTCTCTTTTTTTTTTTTTTTAAACCTGTCCTGCACGCAGCCTGGTATACAGTATGAGGAGCTGAATACTTTGTTGTGCCAAACAGATTTTACTTTAACAAGAGAGTTTTAATATACTCCCTTGTCTGTTTTATTATTTATTTAGTTATGTTTGGGGGTGGGGACAACAGAAAACAACAATTGCACAAAGCAACGAAACCTGTAAGAGAAAGAGGAGGGGGACTTGGGGCGGAGAAAGGCAAACAAACAAACAACATAAAAAAAAGAGACAAAGAGACAGCCAGCCGAACAACAGGAACAGACGGGCAAAATAAATTTTAAAAAGCCATGAGAACTAGAATAATAACAATAAATTTAAATCCTCCCTCTAAGCACTGCTTTGATTGATTCCCACAGTACTGAATCATCCACATCCCCAGTGTCATTGGTGGCAATTATGTCTGGCAGCTTTGCTGACATATAATCCAGAAAACTTTTCTCTTTCAAAATTGTATTATCAAATTTCCAGGTGTGTCCACCTCTATGAATGTTAAATCTAATGTCAAGTGACACGGGAGCATGATCACTTATCAAGATATTAGGGTATTGTGTGGTCACAACACTGGAGATCAGTTTAGAATCCAGCAGCATGAAATCAATCCTACAGTAGGATTTATGAACTGGAGAAAAAAAAGAGTAATCTCTGGTTTTGCGGTTAAGTAGCCTCCAAATGTCAACTAAATTTAGATCGTGCATAGCATTTTTTATCTGATCACTAGATTTACTATAAGTAGTA